>NC_054469.1:154025955-154637754 GCF_017639515.1 Carcharodon carcharias | reverse complement strand
TTTATTCACGAATAATCTCCAGCGTGGCAGGAATCCGCCTCATGTGGTATTCGGAAACTCAGGAGGACCCTTGCGCACCTTGTTCTCCGTTGTTTCATTACAGGTGGACACTCAGGAGTTGTGTCGTGGATCAGTGCCAAGGCTCGAGGTCACACACGCTGGATTTCAGGTGTGCAGGTCCGCACAGGTCTCTCTATATTACTGGTCAACGCTCACATCCTGGGAGTCGGCAGTCCCTTATGTCTCCAAACACAGAATTAGAATTAAAATGAAACCTAAACATTACACCCCTTGTTATCTTGGATATATGGAACATGGCTGACATCCCTGTGTTGTTAAGGACTTGTGACACATATCCCATCTCCCGTGTACTGAAACTTGGAGCACCATTATTGACACAGCTCCAAATCTGTACCAGGTGCATCTTACGAAAAAGTGTAAGAGAAAACCCTAACATATGAGCATCTTTAAAGAATGTATTAGTTACACCACCGCTATTTCAGAGATCTGCTGGCATTCAGAATTATTATCTTGTAAGATTCAAACTTCTGAATGTTAACTACACAAAAGTGCTCGTCATATGATCCCGGCAAAGCCAACCACAGGGCGATTGTAATTTAAAAACAAGACTGGAGCCATACCTGCCCTGTTTGGTGATTATCATCTCGGTCTGGTGCCGGTGAAATTTCAGCCAAAGTGCTCGATTGCAGAGGTAGACCTGTGCCCGGGTCGGATGTGGGATGCTCGGTTGGAATTGGGGATAGAGCGGTCCATTCTGGTAACCATGTCCATACTGGGAGCGCCCTGATCCGGGGTAAGTTGGATAAGCCGAAGGGGCTAAAGCCTGAGCTCCGGCCGGAGTTAAGATGGGATTGTAAGCGCTGTTGCTCAGCACGGAATGAGGACTCAGGTATCTGCTCGCACCGTTCACGGGGAAAGCCGAGGGGTGCTGAGCCGGGTAAGGCAGGAGGGCGCCTGGGTTGCCCGCGACTTGCTGCTGAGGCTGCGGCTGATGGTGGCTGGGGCTCAGGTTCTGCGGGGCGACGGGCGACAGGAAATACCTCTCGGCTCCGAGGCTGTCCAAACTGTAGCGAACTTCTGCCAAGTCCTCGTCTGCCGCCGCCGGGGACGTTTTGCCCCGATCGACCGCCGCCGCCCCTTTGGAAGCGGTGAAACTGTGGCTCTCGTTTTCGGTGAGCATGGTGGCGCCGGTGAACTTCTTGTGGATGTCACTGCTCTCCTGGATGGCGTCGCCTCGCTCGCTGTCCGCAAAGTCGAGCTGTGAGGATGCCGGGCTCTGGCTTTCTGGAGAGGAGGACAAGCTGTAGAAAGTCTTGGGCAGGCTTGTGCTGGAAGGGAAGCATCGTTCTGCTAACTGCATCATTGAGCCCAACCCCCCTAGACTCAGCAAACCCCCACCTAGACAGAGGGAAAAAAAGTGTAAAGCAGATAGATATCTCTCTATATATAAAAAAAAGAGAAACCACAAGCCAGCAGCCAGTCTTTAATGTATCTGAGTTGAATTCTTGCACCCGCTTTGCCACCTCCCTTGGCCCCGCTCCCAGCGTGCTCCCTTTCTCACCCGCCCCCACCCCGTGCCCCCCGCCCCCCACCCCCCCCCCCCCCCCCGCAACCCCTCCTTCACATTATTATCCAGCAATCCCTTTTAAACAGCAACCGCTGGGCGGGGCCACTGCCCTGTGGCCCCCACCCACCCGGAGTTACCATTGGCTGAGAGGCCCCAGGGGCGGGGTCAAGGGTGGAGTCAGGCACCCCCGTCTCTCCACTCTGATTGGTCCTATGATAATCTAATCAGACAGGAGGAGGGAGGGATTTATTAACACATAAACAAACAGACAAATTGGGATTTTTTTCTCTCTCAAGCAAATGCAACGAGGAAGCGACCAGCTGGGGAAAAATAATGCCGCCACCAATTCATTTACACCTTATCCCCAACTATTTAATGATTACAAGAAACAGGAGAGCTCCTGCATTCGGCTATGAAATCAAATCTGAGAATCGAGTTCTTGTATCTAAATCTCATACCACCCCACCCCCGACCCTAAGAACTCTGCACATTTATCCAAAAGCAAAATAATGCAGACGCTGGAATTTGATAAAAAGCAGAAAATGCTAGAAATACTCAGCAAGCCTGGCAGCATAAGAAACAAGAATTAACGCTTTAGGTCTGTGACCTTCCATCATACTGCATATTTACCCCCTTGCACAGATTGCTGCATTTTACACATTGCCTTCTGAATTGGAAGTAATCTTGAGTCATTAGCTCCAGTAATTCTGGGCATTTCACCGTGGAATATTGGAAAAGTAACCACTTTGAAGATTGCTGCAGTCCTGTTATAGATCTATTTCACATTCATACAGAAGGTTAACTTGATGCATAACGTGATATTGTTTGGCATTTTTGTTTATTTATATAAAGGTGCCAGACTTTATTTTTCACGTTGTATATTCGAGGCAGACAACTCCATCAGTCGCTTTGCATATTGAATGTTTAATCAGCCGGCCACAAACAAGCAGACTTTTACCAAACAGAACACACGTGTCTTACCAGCAATGGTCGGTCCCTTTTTCTCTTCAGCATTTCCAGGTATTAAACCATTAAGTGAGTCAGAACAGAGGTGTTCCGGCGCACTGAAATGCAACGGAATTTTAAATCTACCCCCCCGCCCAAAAAAAAATACATTTTTTTTTACCGTTAACTGGATGAAATTTTCTTATAAATCAGGTGACAATTTAATGTGTTTTGTGGAGGATTCATAGACTGTTGAATTCCATTAGCGACCCGAAACAATCGCGTCGGAAACTTCACACCTGCGGTTTTCTTCGTTCTCCCCAATGTACCACTATTTATTTTAGCTTTTGTTTGCAGTCCATATGAGCTATTGCCACCCTCCCCTAAACAACAAGTTAAATACCCAGTACACATGGACATTTCATTGTGTTTCACGGTCGTTCATTTCACAACCAACGAAACTTTTCACATTAAGGTAATTTTCCTTCCTGATATTTCTTCCTAACCCCGGAGGTGTTGCTAACGTTCTGCAGAATTACCCTAATTATTTTGTAAGGGCAGATTATACTGTCCATATTTAACCCTTGCTGTTGCGGAACTCCTGCTGAATATGATTGCGATCGCAGGAAATGGCTTTCGATTCAAACCCCTCTCCATCCCTTTATTGCTTTTAATCTGGCGCCGGCACCTAACAGATGGCGTTGGATTTTCTTCAGGAATAAATCTTAATTTTTCAATTCGAGTGTTTCATACTTTTTTTTTACATTCAGGTCTTGAGACGATTAGAAACAAATGCACAGCAATATGAACCAGAAGTTATTGCGCCGAATGCATTTGATGCAATTGTCCCTGAGAAAGAAACTCCGTATTCCCACCGGGTCCCCGTTTCTATGTAGGATAAAAACGGCCAATTATTTTTCTGTCTGAGGGAGTCTGTGATGTGCAGAAGAGTGACAGCTCGGCGCGGAGAGACAACATCATTAAAACAGCTATTAAACACACTGAATATTCGTCTATCAGAACCCCTAACATCAGACTTCTACCTGCGAAGTGTAAAAAAAACCCGCAAACACATCCCAGATCACTGTGAGATAGATCAACTTTTGATCAATGAAGTGGTGGTGGAGATCCTTTTTTTGCACAACCGCTTTCTAAAGACGTTGCTGGGTAGTTTATATGAAGCATATTGAGACATTTCCACACGTTAAACACGCTGTACAATGTTGTAGTAAGAATTAATTTTAAACTACTCAAAAGATCAGACATCTTTTCGCCTGTGTCAGAACTGAGCTGCTACTTCAAGCGTATTTAAGGAGGGACAGTAGCAGGCCATTCCTTTCAATGCCCTGTTCCTCCATTGTGTGAGCCATGTCAGCTAGTTTGTTTAAAAAATCCCAATTCACTGTTTTTTCTCTATATGTTTTAATACTCATACTTCCAAGAAATTATCTTATCTTCTAAATACCTCAATCTGCATCTACTGCCGCCTACGGCAGTTTGTCCCAATTCTTGCGTAAAGAAGTTTCTGTAGCACTGGCAGGATGGACCGAAAGGCCTCCTTCGTTGCACTGGCAGGATGGACCGAAAGGCCTCCTTCGTTGCACTGGCAGGATGGACCGAAAGGCCTCCTTCGTTGCTCGAATTCTAAGATCATGACCTGGAATTCTTTTTTGCTTTTGTTCTGCAACCACAACTTGGGCTGATGGATGTGTAAATCCGAGCTTCGAGCTAAGTTATGGCGGGGAAATGAAAGCAGCTTCGAGCTGGACATTTCCATATAATCTTCTGTTCTGAATCCCCCCTACCAGACAGAAACGTATTTTACACTGAAACAGGAACAGACCCAAACCCTGCTCTGCTATTCGGGTAGATGATGACCGATGAGCTCATTCACTCCATTTATATCCCTTTGCTCCAATTCCCTTTGTTACCCTTAACCAAAAATCTATCGATCTTAGTTCTGAAAATCCAGCAGACTCCACAGTCTTTTGGGGAAGCCATTTCCAAATTTCCACCACCCCAGTGATTCTTGATCTCACTCCAAAATGACTTAGTTTTAATTTTATGCTTATGTTCCTTGTTCTGGACCTTCTGCACTACCCTCCCCCCGCCCCAGGAAATCATTTCTTGTGGTCTAATCGGTCAAATCGTTTAACGTTGTAAATTCCTTGATTAGATCACAGCTCAGTCTTTTAAACTCAAGGGTACAAGCCTTCATTTTGTAACCTGTCCTCGCAATTCAACTTTTAAGCTCTGGTTTAATTCGGGTGGATCTGTACTGTACCGCCTCATCACCCGCAAGCGCAATACATCTTTCCTGAGAATGTAACTAACACAGCTTAAATTTCCTCAAATATTCATTTAATAGCCATGGTAGAAGCTGCTTGGGCTTAGAGATACATGTACAGCAACAGCACCTTGCATTTATATAGCATTTATTGTAGGAAAATATCCCGATGTGCTTCACCGAGACATAATAAAAACAATGGCACCAAGCCAGTTTGGGAGATATTCGAAGGTGGTAACTTAAGTCTTCAGTTCTGTTGAAGGGTCATTCGGACTGGAAACGTTAACTGTGCTCCTCTCCGCAGATGCTGCCAGACCTGCTGAGTGTTTCCAGATATTTTTGTTCTTGTTTTGGATTTCCAGCATCCGCAGCATTTTGCTTTTATCTTATTGGTAACTTAAGCCTTGACAAAGAGATGGATTTTAAAGAAGGCCACAAAATCTCTTAAATAACAGGCTGTTGTTAATGGAGGCGAGGGAGATGAAGAGGTGGAAAGATTTCAGAAGAGAATTCTAGGGTATGGAGTCTAGGTGGCTGACGGTGTAGCAACAAGGTATAAAGTGGAGGGAGCGGGGTGATGGGGGTGGTGAGTGGAGGAGGTTGGGGATGGCCTGTCAGAACAGGTCAGGGGAATGGTTGAAGGTGGGGGGAGCGAGTGAGCATGGTCTGGAGAAGTTAATAGAGATCCATCTGAATTCAATCCCAATATTCTATTCATTACAGTATTTTTAATATACTGAATATCTGTGAATTTCTCACTTTATCAATCTCTACTTATCTCCATAACTCTGACATGATCATTTTCTATAAAACTCATGAGGACTCGAAACGTCAACTCTTTTCTTCTCCGCTGATGCTGCCAGACCTGCTGAGTTTTTCCAGGTAATTCTGTTTTTGTTTATGATCATTTTCTTCTCCACTGTAAAGAATGAGGCTAAATAGTTTTTGAGTAATTCCAGCTGGTCCCTCTTAGTTATCATTGACATACATTCATTTGTCTTTAAAAGGCCCAATTCTTCCTTTATCGCTTTTTCTTTATGCACTTACAAACACCTTTCCAACTGCATTTGGTAACCATCTGCAATGTTTTTTCATATGTCACCTTTATCCTCTATTAATTTTTAAACTTTAATTGTTTTTTAAATTTTCTTGTTTCTTGCCATCTCTATTCCTGCCACAATTTTTCACCCTCACACAAGCTTTTTTTTTGTTTAATATAGATCCTAATCACCCCCATAAGATGTAGGTGCATCATTCAGAAGTGCTTCTTTTACCTTTCATGGTATATATTTGTTTTAACAACTGCTTGTACAGATTCCACTATTCCAGTGGTCTCTAATAATTGCCACAATCAATTATTTCAGTTAGTCACTCATTGTGTTTGCTGATTCCAAGTTAGTTTTGTTTGAATTAATATATGGTAACATTTCAGATATTATGTTGTTCACAAACTACTTTGCTATCCCAAGACTGAATAAACAAAATCACGTCATGTAAAGAACATGCATGCTGTATACTATGAATGTGACATAGATTAATATATTGCAACTAAAGAAAAACTGCATTTATTTGAAAAGAAAAATGTGTATATGCAATTCAAAATAGTCAAATATCACTGCATTATTGAACCAGGCATTGTTCTGATAAATATAATACATGGCCGTGAAATTGTTTTCCTCCATCAACCTTAATACAGTGCAACTTTAAAATTAAATCATTTTATAAAAGAGATATTATCTATATGTAAATAATTCTGAATTTATTGTTGAAATAGTTGTAAATTCCCCAAAAATTGCATTCAGAGGAAATTTAGGACATTCTAGGATGAAATGTCGTTGTAATAGATTTCAAAGATTATAACTTTTGTTTGCTTGAAAACAAAATGATGGAAATGGCCATTTTGATTTTTGATTTCTGACTCATCTGCCAATATAAATTTACCAGAGCACACAGTCTTGAAATATGTGATTGATTCCTAAGACTGCAGTTTCCTCTAAGGTAATGTAAAAATATCAGCCCTAACAGTGGGCCTATAATAAGTTCTTTTGATGTTTTTCAAGTTGTGATCAAAACGGATGTCAAATAGTTTCTTCATACAATACAGAGTGTGAAAAATTCAGATACATCAAGGTAAAAAAATAGTTTTCATATCAGTCTACAGAGACACTGATTGCTGTTATAAAGAATTTTAAGCATCTTTTGATAAGAGATAAGGCTTCTAACTGTGCAGAGGAAGAAAAAGTATAGTAATTAATTATAGAAAGAGTGTCACAATTGGACAAAAGAGCACCAAGTTAAATATGAAAGTACTGTAAATGACAACACTGAACATACACTTATTTATTCACGAGATGTGAGCGTCACTGACAAGGCCAGCTATAGCCCATCACTAACTGCCTTTGAGAAGGTGGTGCTGAGTCAGCTTCTTGAACGGCTACAGTCTATGTGATCAAGTACACTTACATCATTCTTAGGTAGGGAATTCATTTGTATGTGCAGCATCGTTCTCATTAATTATTTCACTGCTGCTACGCAGGCTTGAAGTCCGAATTCCAAAATGTAGGAATGGTTGCTCAAACTGAGGCAACTGTGAAGGAAATATTTAAAGACATCATATGCACCAACAGTTCTATGTTCAGACAGATCTGTGGGCCTTGGGAGTAGATGTAGTGCAATAGTGGAGCAGTCAATTTTCAGTCAATCTGCAGCAGTTCTATGTCATCATGTAGCCCAACAAAAATTATAATTGTCACTTCATTGGAATGCAATGGCCCCAGTGAATCCAGCATGTTTATGCATGTACATTACAGAGGCAAATAGCAGGCCTTCTGTATCCCACACAATTAATTCGCTTGCTACACAATCACCAATCAGTGTTACCCCATCAGCTATGGAACAAGTTACAGCCAATAGTTTCTGCTTTGGGTACAATCACAAAATTGGGTTTTTCTTTTCGAATTTCTGCTCAAGGTCATTTGCAAATGGACAAACACAAAATCTGCCATGAATCAGCAATTGAGCAGCGTTTAAAATGTACTTTTTGAAACATATTTCCTTTAATGTATTTTCTTTGACACATTTCAGAGCGATAACTTGGTGCAGTTTGATAAATACAGCTGAAAATGGATATATCACAAAATGTTAGCATTTAAATCAGAACGCCTATCCACCACTCTTGAGTATTCCGATTTTAAATTACTGAAAATGACTTACAGAAAATATACAGAGCAATTTGATAGTTATTTGGTGTACTAGTAGGCAGTTTCTTAATTAATTAAGAAAAATACATTCAATAGCTTTTAGAATATGCTTATTTTTGTCCTTGTATCCAAAAGATTTTTAGAGTCTCCTTGAAGGCCTGCAAATGAATGTAATTAGTGGACAATGCCAATGCTGATTACTTTAAGTTTGGGGCGTGGCCAGTTTTGTGTGTGAGCCTGGATTTTAGCATGATGTTTTTAAACTAATGTAACATCATGGAAACTTGATTTGCGCTGGATTTATTTGAGCTTAAAATTCCGCGATCTTTTTTGTGTGTTTTTTTGGGTCCTTATAAACTATCACCCCATTTCCAACCTCCCCTTACCTTCCAAGCTCCTTGAACATGCCCCAGCTATGCATGTCTCTTTATGGAGTATGTGGAACATTCCTTGTTCCAGTCCTACTCAGGCCCTCTCCCACAACTCTTTCTACGGTACATCGATGACTGCTTTGGTGCCGCTTCATGCTATCGTCTGGATCTGGAAAAATTTATTAATTTTGCTTCCGGTTTCTACCCCTCCATCATTTTTATGTGGTCCATCACTGACACTTCCCTTCCCTTCTTTGACCTCACTGTCTCAATTTCTGGTGATAGACTGTCCACCAATATTCATTACTAGCTTACCGACTGCCACAGCTACCTTGACTACAGCTCCTCGCACCCCGCTTCCTGTAAGGACTCCATCCCATTCTTTCTGTTCCTTCGCCTCTGTCGCATCTGTTCTGATGATGTCACTTTACAAAACAGTTCCTCTGACAGGTCTTCCTTCTTCCTTAACCGAGGTTTTCCACTCACGGTGGTTGGCAGGGCTCTCAACCGTGTCCGGCCCATCTCCCGCGCATCCGCCCTCACACCTTCCTCTCCCTCCCAGAACCATAATTGGGTCTTCCTTGTCCTCACTTATCACCCCACCATTCTCCATGTTCAAAGGATCATCCTCTGCCATTTCTGCCAACTCCAGCAGGCTGCCACCACCAAACACATCTTCCCTTCACCCTCCCGGCGGCATTCCACAGAGATCGGTCCCTCTGGGACACCCTGGTCCACTCCTCCATCACCCCCCTCTACACTTCAACCCCCTCCCACGGCACCTTCCCGTGAACCACAGAAGGTGCAACACCTACCCCTTTACTTCCCCTCTCCTCACCGTCCAAGGGCCCAAACACTCCTTTCAATTTAACCTACTGCATTCGCTGCTCCCAATGCAGTCTCCTCTACATTGGAGAGACCAAACGCAGATTGGGTGACCGCTTTGCGGAACACCTTCGGTCTGTCCGCAAGCATGACCCAGACCTCCCTGTCGCTTGCCATTTCAACACACCACCCTGCTCTAATGCCCACATGTCCATCCTTGGCCTGCTGCAATGTTCCATTGAAACTCAACGCAAACTGGAGGAACAGCACCTCATCTTCTGACTAGGCACTTTACAGCCTTCCGGACTTAATATTGAGTTCAACAATTTCTGATCACGCACTCTCTCCTTCATCCCCACCCCCTTTCTGATCCCCTTTTTCCAATAATTTATAATTTAAGAAAAATATACATTTTTCTTTTCCCACCTATTTTAAAATGTATTTCGATCTATTGTTTTATCTCCACCTTTTAGCCCATTTCGATCCCTTCCCCCCACCCTGCCCCCACTAGGGCCATCTGCCACTTGTTTGTCCTGCTTGCTACCCTTAATGCCCCCATTAGCACATTCCTGAGAAAATATCACCACCATCAACACCCCTTTGTCCTTTTGTCTATGACATCTTTGGCAATCTCTTCTTTGCCTCGACCTATCACTGGCCCCCTACTCAGCTCTACCTGTCCTACTCCCTCTAGCAGCTTATATTTCATCTCATTTCTCTATTTCCTTTGTTCTGATGAAGAGTCATATGGACTCGAAACGTCAACTGTATTCCTCTCCGCAGATGCTGTCAGACCTGCTGAGTTTTTCCAGGTATTTTTGTTTTTGTTTCAGATTTCCAGCATCCGCAGCATTTTGCTTTTATCCTTGAACATGATGTTGCCTCCTTATTCTGTGCCCATCTTTCCTGGAACTTTATGTTTAAATGCCCCTGCCACCAGTACCGAAATGGCTCTTATCAAATCCTTTGTGACTGTCACAAAAGTAACTCTCCCTTCTCATCCTTCTTGACCTGTCTGCAGCCTTATGGTTGACCAGAACGTCCTCCAACACCTCTCCCCTGTCATCCAGCTGGGTGGGACTGCCTAACTTGCTTCCTCACTTATCTATCTAATCATAGTCAACATATCACCAGCAATGTCTTCTCTTTTCACTCCTGTAGCACACCTCTGGTGTCCCGGAGGTCTCTATCCTTGACCCCTCTTATTTCTAGTTGCCATCATCATCCAAGTACACAATGCTAATTTTCACAAATACACTGATGACACGTAATTCTACCTCACCAGCACCTCGCTTGACTCCTCCACTGTGTATAAATTGTCATACTGCTTCTCTGTATCCAGTACTGGATGAACAGAAGTTTCTTCCAATTAAGTACTGGGAAGATGGAATACATTGTCTTTGGTGCCCACAACAAACTCTCCCAAGCAACTATCTGAGGCTGAACCAAACAGTTTGCAACATTTGGATAATTTTGACTTTGAGGAGAGTTGCCAACACGTATTAATGCCATCACTATTTCTGCACTGTAAAATCGCTGGGCTCTGCATACCCCAACCTCAGATCACCTTCTGCTGAAACCCTCCTCTGTGCTTTTGTTACCTTGGGACTTGATTATACTAGCATACTCCTGGTTAGTCTCCCAAATTTTACCCTCCATAGGCTTGAGATGATCCAGATCTAGGCATCTCACGTTCTGAATCGCATCACGTCCTATACATCCATTAGCCCTCTGCTCACTCATCTACATTGGCTCCCAGTTAAGCAATACCTCAATTTTATAATTCTCACCCTTATGTTCAGATCTCTCCATGGCCTCGCCACCCCCCCCCCCCCCCCCCCCCCCCCCCCCCCCCCCCCCCCCCCCCATCTCTGAATCTCCTCCATCCCACAGTCCTTTAAGATACATGCACTAATCTAATTCTGGTCTCTTGATCAATCCTGCTTTTAATTTTTCTACCATTGGTAGACTTGCCTTCAGCTAACTTGGCTTTATACACTGGAATTCCCTCTGTAAACCTCTTCACCTGTCTTTCTTCCTTTAAGGTGCTCCTTAAAGCCTTTGACCAAGATATTGGCTATTTGCTCTAAGCTTGCCTCATGTGGCCTGGTGTCGAATTTTGCTTTATAATGATCTGTGAAGTGCCTTGGGGACATTTTATTGCATTAAAGGTGCTATATAAATATAGGTTGTCGTTGTGTAATGCTGATTTCGTAAGAATTTCTCTAAAAAAACCCAGCGCACGCTGATGGTAACATAAGATAGTGGTGGAGGCAGGTCAGGTTGTGGAGGTCAAGGTGAAGGTAGGCAGTCTTGGGGGTGGATGCTGTCACTGTCAATTATAACCTCTAACTGGTGGAAACTGGGCAGGTAGTGTTAATTGTATGATAACTGGGAGTTTAAGTTTCAGGTGGTGGGGCTTTAATTGAGGATTCACCTATATATAGGAGCAGTCTGAAATTGTGGTTGCTTAATTGGAGGTGCATGATATGAAATGGCTGCCTCTGTAAATAAAATCTTGTAAGTGTGCAAAAACCTGGCTTCAGTTCTATCCTTCGCCACCTGGCTATCTGAGTTGCAACAGGTAGGCAGTTAAAATTGACTGGATGGCTTAACCAATGTCCTGCCCACATCTTTAATTTTAACCTTTTTGAAAGGTTTTGATTGAGTGGACACAGAACAAATGTTTCCTTTTGTGGGGAAGAGCAGAACTAGAGGTCACCAATATAAGATAGTCACCAAGAAATTCAATAAGGGATTCAGAAGAAACTTCTTCACCCAAAGAGGGATGAGAATGTGGAACTCAGAACCACCAGGAGTGGTTGAAGTGAGTAATATAGTTGTATTTAAGGGGAAGCTAAATAAGCATATGAGACAAACAGAATAGATGGTTTTAATGGTAGATTTAGATGACGGAAGATGGGAGGAGGCTTGAGTGCTGCATCAACATCAGCATGGATAGGGTGGGATGAATGGCCCGATGCTGTGCTGTACATCCCATGTAATCCTCTGTAAAACCTGTACTGCTGAGCAGATGACAAAGGCAGCTGCCTGAAATCTCTGGGGACTGTTCTTAAACATACAGATCAGGGTCCAGTGGTGTCAATGGGCCCTGGTTGAAGGTGGGAAACATCTACCTGTGTGTTAGCTGCCCAAATTTCCACAGTTCAGCAGCCGCCTTCCACTCACTCTTGTCTGTTCTGTGCGAGAGTTAAGTCAGCAGCATGTCAATGAAACCAAGTGATTGAAATTGTCATGCTCTCAATCAGGTGTTGGTTGTCAAGAATCTTAATAAATCCTGTGGTTCACCACCAGAAGCTCAGGGCAGAATTTAACGTAATTGATGTTGGTTCAGCCCACTGGTTGTAGAACCAGTAGGAAATACACATTGTTTTTGAGGGGCAAGTCGACCAGATGACGTGTCTGTCAGGCACCTAAATGGCCAGTGTAGGGCTTTCCCCAGGATTCAGGACCTCAGTGATTGAAATCCTGTCCCACCACCACCACCAACTCTCCCAGCCCCCGCCCCTGCTGAGAGATACTGGCCGATCAGAGGCCAGCAGTTCTCCACTATTCCCCAGCTATTCACAATATATATCAATGATTTGGATGAGGGAACCAAATGTAATATTTCCAAGTTTGCTGATAACACAAAACTAGGTAGAAATGTGAGTGGTGAGGTGGATGTTAAGGGGCTTCAAGGCAATTTAGACAAGTTGAATGAGTGGGCAAATACATGGCAGATGCAGTATAACGTGATTAAGTGTGAAGTTATCCACTTTGGCAGGAAAAACAGAATGGCAGAGTACTATTTAAATGGCAATAGATTGGGAAATGTTGATGTACAAATTATGTAGTGAACACTAAATGTATTAAATTGTATTGAAGCACCTCAGAGTGCAACATGATGAATGTTGATAACTCCAACACAATTGCACTGTCTGGCTGTCTGTAATGACCATATTGAAATGATGGTAATATTCATTGATTATATTGAAACACCTCGTGATCCATGTGTAAAAGTTGAATATAATTGCACTTTTTGTGATGGCCATTTAGAAATGTTTTGTAATGTTCTTCCAGATATTTTATGAATAAAGTATATTTTTTCAAAAAAATGTTGATGTACAAAGGGACACCAATCACTGAAAAAAAGCATGCAGGTGCAGCAAGCAGTTAAGAAGGCAAATGGTATGTTGGCCTTCATTGTGAGAGGACTTGAGTACAGGAGCAAGGATGTCTTACGGCAGCCATACAGGGCCTTGATGAGAACACACCTGGAATATTTTGTGCAGTGTTAGTCTCCTTACTTAACAAAGGATATACTTGCCATAGAGGGAATGCAGTGAAGGATCACCAGACTGATCCCCGGGATGGCAGGATTGTCGTACGAGGAGAGGTTGGGCCAAATTGGCCTGTATTCACTGGAGTTTAGAAGATTGCATTGAAACATATAAAATTCTGACAGGGATAGACAGACTGATACATCCTCTGGCTGGGGGTCTAGAACAGGGGGTCACAGTCTTAGGATATAGGGTAGGCCATTTAGGACTGAGATGAGGAGAAACATCTTCACTTAGAGGGTTGTGAACCTGTGGAATTCTCTACCACCGAAGGCTGTAGACGCCAAGTCACTGAATATATTTAAGATTGGTTTCTAGACTCTAAAGGCATCAAGGGGTATGGGGAGAGAGTGGGAGTATGGCGTTGCGATAGAGGATCAGTCATGATCATATTGAGTGGCGGATCAGGCTCCAATGGCCGAATGAACTACTCCTGCTTCTACTTTCTATGTTTTTATGGGCTCACATGATATTTCAGGCAGTGGGCACGCTTCTGACTTTTGCTGATTAAGATGGCAATTAAGCCCATTAATGGCACAATTGCCTGTCATTTTACGTTGCCCGTCCAACCTTACGGATGGTGAATGGGCAAATTGGTCCAGCGGCCTTTGCATTTTTCAACAAACATCATCCACGGGTGGGATGAGATTTCTGTGATGAAATAAAATATAAATAAATTTCTGTGGACAGAATTTCAGAAGCTAAATTTTCAGGTGTCTGATTGTGATGCATGTACTGTTTTTTCAGCTTTTGAAACCTTTATGTTTGCTGTTTCAGGTCTTCAGCTTCCTGAGGTAACTCTCTGCCTTCAGGAAGCTTTCTCTCAGCGCTGGCCAGTGCCTGCGTTGACATCATCGCTCACCCTCTTCCCACCCCCACACCAGCAGCACTGAGCTTTTCAGCTCAGGGAGCTGATCATGGTCAGTGGTCTGTCTCCCGGCCGATCCCGGGCCTGCTGATCACGCCCGCCTGCTGATCTGAAAATTCAGGCCCACGTTTCTACTGCAGGCAGTGCCATGGGGAATGGTGGTTGGTCTTGGTAATGCAGCCAAGGAGAGGCCTAGGATCATCAAGGGACCTAGGCCACAAGTGAATGAGGGAGGAATGGGACCACAATGGCATCACAAGCAGGGGGGATTGGAGACAAGGGAAGGGAGTAGCTTTCAGCATCCACCACCACCCCCTTGCCTGATGTTGAGTCCCTTGATCGGGCACTAAGTGCCTTTGAAAGAGGCTCCCCGCCCCGCCAAAAGGCCGGTGCCTCACAGCTTTCTGGAAGCACTGGAGTGTCATGCCATTCTCATGTAATCCCTGAGTGGCCACTAAATTCCAGTGGGCTCTGGGATAATTGGTGTCAATTGGCTCAATAATGATTCTAACTGACATCCCACTGTGATGGGGTGAGTTTCCCCCGTGGGCCCATTCCCACCTCCAACTTAATTGCAGGAGGCTTTCACACTGTCAGGAGATGGATGTGCAGCTCTCGCGCAACTAAGTGGGCCCAGCTGCTCTGTTTCCAGCTCCTAGTTGCAGTTAAAATCCCCCCAAGTGGTTTGCAGCTCAGATTTGGGTCAAGTAGGCACTGCACTGTCGGGTTCAGCCTAAGCAAGAAACCAGGCAGGTGGATGGAGTTGGTGGCAATGGTATGTAGCATTTATTTTTAGTTGAGTAAAATGAAAGAACAATTCTGAGAGGTTCACTGACATTCTCCTTCTGCAATCCCAGTGCACAAAGCTCTGTAGTGGGCGCTGAATCTTGTAAAGTCTACCTGAGAAGGCCTAGTTATAAATTAATCTAACCAGCTTTTCATGCTAATTCCTGTTGTGGCACTGCAGCTATCTTAACATTGAGCTTTTTTATTAGTTAACTAAATAGGTCATGTTTTAAATGTAGAATTGATTAAGTCACTTTAGCAACAAGTTTTAAAATTGGAACATTTATTTTACTGACACTACCGATTTGATTTCCCTCTCCATCTGAAAGAATCACTAAATTTCAGAAGTACAAATTAAAATGACCAACCCACAGCTTGCATTTATATAGCACCTATGATGCAAAAAATCATCACAAGCTACTTCACAGAAACAAACATTGAATCAACATTTTCATCTTCATTACACAAATAATGTTCAAAATGTGGCTGCCAAAATCTTTCCCATGTTCCTGTGGCAGAACCAGAGACCCATGAAAACTGAGTATACGTGGCTGGATTTTGACATGCTGAGGGCCTAAGCTATGACAAGTTTAAGGGACCCCTTAGCATTACTAAGAAAAAATGCATTATCCTAACAGAAAAGACAATGAAAATAGAAATATTAAAGCTTTATATTTACATTTATACATAGGCGAGGTGCAACGTACAACTAATAATCTAACTAAAACATATGTCTTGCAAGAAGCCTACTTACATTATGAAATACTTACAGATTTCTTAATTGGCGCGTATGAAAACTTCTAATCTACAGCAACCTGAGCAATTACACAGATCAGCACTTAATAAATGGAAGCAGCAATACAACTTGCACAAAACTTACATTTTTTTTGTGAATTTTGGGCAGCAAAGTCACTGATGATGTCCGCAAATGATAAGCTATGAAGTTTATCATTTTTTGTGCAGATAATGCTTAGTGCAGACAACAATTCTTGCAGCATTGCTGTCTGTAGTTCATTCTTGATATTTTTCAGCCGCAAAAGTGACCTTTCTCCTGAGCAGTTTGTTACCAATAGACTCAAAAGGAGCCATAAAATTGCCTCTACATTAGGGAAAGCCAAATTAATTTTACCTTGGATGATGACTTGATACAGGTCCTGGTGGCATAAAGTTCCATTATCGGAATAATTTTCCTTGACATATGCTTGGAAGTGCTTTTTTTTCTCCAATGAGGTTAACATCAACATTGTAAGGGTAATTTTTCATCATTACCCTTCACACAACAAAAAATTGTTTGCAACATTTCTGTACATGATTGCTCTTTTCTTCAAGTTGATTTCACATGCATCCATCACAGGGACAAAGGATATCACTTGAAATTTGGAGAAAGCGTTTCATCAGCAGTTGGTGCATCACCATCATTGACTCCTTTTTTTTCTCATTCTTTTCCTTTTATTCACACACCTGTGGTCTACATCAGGCAGGTTTTCTTTTGCTTTGAGTTCAATTTCATCAAAACTTTCTTGGGTTTTTCTTTCAAGAAGTGAGAGCGTGACATGTATAGCTTTGCACATGTACTAAGGGCTCTCTGTGGATCCTGTAGGGGCTTGCTGGTTTTGTGGAACTGATGTGACAAATGATTCCAAAGTTCTAACATGAAAGCAAACTCTAATTCCTCCATTTTTTCCAGAAGAATGCCAGCTTCTCTCCTTGTGTCACCTTTTTCATTGCCGTCAATATGAAGATGAGTGAGAACATGAATAATTGAACCATAACTTTCAGCTATGGCTGAAGTAGCCTTTGCATGTGCTTCCCACCTCATGTCAGGGAGATGCTTTGGTACAGTGGAATCAGGACTCAAAAATGATTTGAGCACCATCGAGCATTTTGTGGAGGTAGAGAAGAATGCATATATTTGGTGCACAGCAGCAAGGAAAATTATTGCATCTAGGCAGCAATCAACTGCAGCACAGCCAACAAAATTCATTGAATGTCCAGCACATGGAATATATAACATACTTATTTTTCTCTAGAAGTTTTTGCTGCATGCTTTTATACCTTCCTGCCATGTTAGCTGCATTGTCATATAACTGTTCTGTGCACTTAACATAAACAGTTCTGTCAGTGGGATAAAGATCACTGGATTTTGCATTATAAATGTGGACAGCTGGTTCATGCTTGTCAATCTCTCAGAATCATAGATAAATAAGTGCCGATTTGTATGGCAGTTACTTTAACACTAAAGTGAAAATAAATGTGACGTATTACTAATTTCGAGGAGAGGACTGAATGGCAACATGGGAAAAGAAGAATAATTTCATTTCAGGAAGAGTCAGATAAAATCAATTCATGTGGAAGTTTGATCTTTTGTAAATTTTTTCTGTTAATTTTTACAGTACCAGGTCACTAAACAACCTATTATGTTGATAAATAAGCTTATATATTGCTGAAAAGAATAACATGTTGCTGAATCTTTTCGTCTTGCACTCAGCAACATACCTCTTATTTCAGCAATATTCAATTCTGTACTATCAAATAAGCTTTTGTTTTTCTCAGGAGATCTACACCCACAGTGATTTGCATTGGAGAGGGAATTGATGACATTTCAGGAAGCAGACTTTCTGTTGAACATTCTACCTGCTGTTAATAGTAATTACCTCGTTTACGTTGGCCACACCCCCCCAACCACCACCACCACCACCACCACCACACCCTGCGCACCCCCCCACCTCCCCATCCTTGGCATGTGTAAAACATAAATACATACATATATGTAAGTTCTGTGACCATGACTGGACTGTGACTTACCCAGATATTAATAACTTGCAAATCATAATAAAATAAGGAAATACACAGAGAAACATTTTTGAAGCAAGATTTTGCAGTTATCTTGCTGAGTGGAAAGAAAGGAGGCATCTGATAACAACAACCTAAGTGGTCACTAGCAGACACGGTGTTGGTCAGTGTTATTAACATCGTCCATCATTTTCTTCCTCCACCTCATCAATTTTGTATCCATTTTCTGCATATTCCCTCTCCCAAATGTGCGTTTGCTGTATAGTTCCAAGGTTAGAAGTCACCTATCCACTATCTTGGGCAAGTGGCCAAGTGCTCCAGCCCTATCACAGAAGGCAACCTTGACTCTTTTGAATTTGGACAATTGTACCACCCATTAACTCTGCTCCACCAAATGTGGCAGAGCCTCTAATCATCCTGGCCCCATACTCTGGAATTTGTCTTGCTGCAAATTGCTCCACTTCCAACACTCTCCTCAAAACTTAACTCTTCAACCATCCTTTAAATCACCTCTTTACCTTAAAGCATTTGTCCATCATTGTATGATCATGGGCAGACATTTCCTGAATGTTGCTCATGCTCTGCCACTGTGACTTAGCTGCAAGTGTGACATACATGGGGTTTGTGCTGCATTTCAGGTGAAGCTATGGCAATGGAGTGGGAGAAGTTATGTGGAGATTCACAGCCCATGCTTATATTTGCTGACAGTGCTTTGCTTATTTTTGTCATAGAAGATGATGGAATCAGCAAAAATAAGAACTTTTTTCAGACTCACTGGTTCATTGATGAAGCCATGGGTTCATTACATCAGGGCCATAAACTTTCAGTGTTCATAAGTTTGGAGAAGACGTTTGGTTTTCTTGTGCCTGATCAGTTGCAACATATCTTTCATTAGATTTGAATTGCAAGCTAATACCAATACAGAGTTGTTTGTTGGATGCGCCATTCTGCAGCACTAGGTGTGATTGAATTGATCCTGGATCTGGAAACTGAATTTTCAAACCCATTGATGGGAGGATGATGCAAAGTAGTAACTCACTGTGTAATACTGTTCTTAGAGTCATAGGGTTGAATTTTACCCCCGTCAGGGGGGAAGTTGATGGGTGGACACATGCAAGCACGCTTCCGATCGATGCCCCCGATCGGAGGCGCGGCACCTTTTAACGTGGGCAGGCCAAATAAGGGCTGCCCAGCATGATGTCCACACAGAAGCACTATGCGCTCCCTGTATGGGCAGGGGGGATTCCTAAAATCGAGAGTGTGCTCTTTCGTGCATGTGCATGAAAGTGCGCATTCATCTCCCTGAGGCTAAGTGCTGCCTCAGGGAGATCGGCTCTACTTTCAAAAATATTAAAAATAGAGAAAAAAAATTCCCTTACATGTCACCTCATGTGTCAATGTCACATGAGTTGGGACATGTTCATAATTTCCAAAAAAACTTTATTAAAATTTTTAAAACCCTACATGAAACCTCATCCCACCCATGGATGAGGTTTCATGTTTCTTCCGGTTCCCGCTAGGGCTCCTGGCCTACCCACCAACCTTAAGGTTGGACAGGCAGGTCCACTAATTACTTTAATTGATCTGTCAATAGCCTCAATTGGCCATTGACAGGTCGGCAGGTCCGCAGCTGATTTTGCTGCACCCCTGCCTTCCTGAAAATTTAAATGGGGGCATCGTGATGTCAGGAGTTCTGCTCAACATCACCGTATGTCATTTTCCACGTCAGCGAGCGGGCCCTGTCCCCGCCCCTGCCCCTGCTCGCCGATGGTAAAATCTAGCCCATAGAGTCATAGGGAAGAATTTTCCCCCCATTGGGGGGGATGTACAGGAGCAGGCGCGTGCAGGTGTGCCTCCGATTGGCACCCCTGATCAGGGGTGCGCTGCCATTTTATGTGGGTGGGCCAATTAAGGCCTGCCCAGTGTGACATCTATCAGGAAGCGCTATCCCTTGTGTGGGCGGGGTTGGATTCCCTAAGCCGAGAGTGCACTCCTTCACGCATGCAGGCGAAAGAGCGCACTCATCTCCCTGAAGCTAAGTTCTGCCTCAAGGAGATTGGCGCCAAATTCAGAAATGGTCAATGCACAAACACAAAATTTCCCTGATATGTCCCCTCATATAACACTATCACATGAGTTGGGACACGTCCATCAATTTTATTCAATCTTTAAAAATTTTTTTAAAACCTTCATGAAACCTCATCCCACCCGTGGATGAGGTTTCAGGCTTTTTCTGAAGCCCGCCAGGCCTCTCGGCCTGCCTGCCAAACTTAAGGTTGGATGGGCCGGTCCATTAACTACTTGAATTACTTTTTAAATGGCCTCAGTTGGCCGTTGACAGGTCAGCAGGAGCACAGCTGATTCGGCTGCCCCCCCGCCGACCTGAAAATGTGACGTCGGGAGTTCCGCCTGATGTCATCCCGCGCCATTGGCGAGTGGCCTCCACCCCCTGCTTGCCGACCTCAATATCCTGGCCATAGTCATAGAGGTCTACAGCAAAGAAAAAGGCCCTTCGGCCCATCAAGCCTGCGCCGGTCAAACAAGTACCTAACTATTCTATTCCCATTTTCCAGCACTAGGCCATGGCATCGCAAGTGCACATCCAAATACTTCTTAAATGCTATGAGGATTTCTGCCTCTACCACCCTTTCAGGCAGTGAGTTCCAGATTCCCACCACCCTCTGGGTGAGAAAATTCTTCCTTACATCCCCTCTAAACCTCATGCCACTTACCTTAAATCTATGCCCCCTGGTTATTGATCCCTCCACCAAGGGGAAAAGTTCCTTCCTGTCTACCCTATCTATGCCCCTCACAATTTTATGCACCTCAATCATGTCCCCCCTCAATCTCCTCTGCTCGAGGGAAAATAACCCCAGTCTATCCAATCTCTCCTCATAACTAAAACTCTCCTGTCCAGGCAACACCCTGATAAATTTCCTCTGCACTGTCTCTAGTGCAATCACATCCTTCCTATAATGCGGATCCCAGAACTGCATGCAATACACTAGCTGTGGCCTAACCAGTGTTTTATATAGTTCCAGCATAACCTCCATGCTCTTATATTCTATGCCTCAGCTAATAAAGGCAAGTATCCCATATGCCTTCTTAACCACCTTATCTACTTGTCCCACTACCTTAAGGGACCAGTGGACATGCACACCAAGGTCCTTCTGATCCTTGGTACTTCCCAGGGTCCTACCATTCATCATGTATTCCCATGCCTTGTTTGTCCTGCCTAAGTGCATCACCTCACACTTATCCGGATTAAATTCCATTTGCCACTAATCAGCCCATCTGACCAGCCCACCTATATCCTCCTGTATTCTAAGGCTATCCTCCTCACTATTTACCACCCCACCAATTTTTGTGTCTTAATTAGTTGATCCTACAGCTAAACCCTATGCCTGTCTTTTTCCCGCATGCCTGTGTTAAGGGATATGCTGCAATATTGAATTGTGCAAACTCCTTCCAAAAGCTACACACAGTCCTCCTTTTACCACTGATGCACATATGGAAATTCTTTGAATTTTACATTACAAAAGGGCATTCTGCTTAATTTTGGAACATTTTCTGCTTCACAACTAATACATTTTTAATTTAAAACAGAAAATAAATGACACTTAGATTCACCCGTATTCAACAGAAAAACAAAACTTCCCCAAAAGTAGTCTCACTCCTCCTTCAAAAAGGAACTCTCTTTTTCTCTTCACGCCCAAAGCAACCAATTCACAAGGGTAGGCTCTCCCTTCTTTCTCCCTAATTCACAACTGTACTCTTGCTGATTCCCCCCCTCCCCCACCTTATCAGGAAAACTTTCCTCTTTTACCATACTCTGTCTTCAATAGCAACATATTTCACTTCCACAAGTTTACAGAGAGGCACTCGCCTTTATTCACCATCATTCTCAGCTCCTTGTTTCTATCTTGATCTTGTTGGTTTACTGTGGGATCAGACTATATCCTGAATTGTTTTATGGAAATTTATGATCCAGGAAATAATTTTCACAAGGTACAGGAATCCCTGTCTGAAGTAAAGCAAAAGTTTCAAGTCTGAGCTGCAAATGGCTGAAATTATACTTTTGTATTGAGATAAATATCATTATGAGCTGAACTGAATTTAATTATTCATGTAAACAGATTGCAATTGTTGTGTTCAATGGTGCTCAGTTGTGTATGTCTGTGGACTGCTCACTGAGCTGTATGCTCTTATTTAAGCCTGTTTGTGTGAGTTGAAGAAACTGAGTAAAGCAGTAAGCACGAAAAAGCAGACATTTTAAAAGTGTTGCAATAAAGCTCCTGTCCTGGTAAGGGTGTCAGCTCTCTATATCTCCAAGATATAAAACACAACATCTGGTGACGAAGGTAGAGAATAGTTTAAATTTACTGGTTCCATCAGCTTTCTTTCTTCACATGGAGAACCACCCATGCCATGGGATCGATGGTTTTCAGAGTTCAAGACCGACTTGGTCATGACAGATATAAATGGTCCACAGGTAGCAGTGACTTACCAGCAGGGGATACTAATCCATTGCCTCAGAGCGGAAGGCCAGTGAATATTTGAGCAGCTCACAGAAGACATATCTACATTTGATACACTGGTAAGTCCTCTCAAAAAATACTTTGGGCCAAAGAAAAGTGTGATGATTGAATGATATACATTCCACCCAAAATCCAAGGGAAATGGTGAGTCTATAAAACCACATGTGGCAGCATTGCAGCAGTTGGCTTCCACATGTAAATTTGGCACACTAACCAATGAGCTAATTCCTGACCAACTTATTGAAAAACTTCAATTCCATGCATTAGGGAACACCTCCTTGCGGAGAATAATGATTTAACATTGGAAAAAACCATAACCTTGGCAAACCAAAGTGAATCTGCCATGTTTGATTTAAAGAGTTTACACAGAAATGCACCCTCAGATTCAAGGTCGCATATACAGCTTGCCCAACCAGTTCAAACGCACATGTTATGGACAAAGAGACCTCAGCAGGCTCATCAATACTTGCCCCATCATGGTCAGATAACCTCAAAGATGTGCCCAAATTGTGAAAGTACCAATCACTTCACAAGATCATGCCCAGCTCTAGGGAACATGTATAACTCATGCTCAAAAATGAACCACTTTGCAAAGGTATGCAGGTTGTTGAAGAAGAAGACGTCATCAGTTCGATACATGGAGGAATCTATTCCTGAGAGTGAGCTACAGCATGTATATACGTTCACAGATGGTAAAGCACCAGGTCATTTTAAGGAATGTTTAGTCGAGATTATGGGAATCCCAGTGTCGCTCCTCATTGATATTGGCATAGAAATATCTGCATTGAGTGATGAACTTTACCATTGTTTTTTCACAATTTTTTCTCACTCCCTGTGACAGACACTCTTCAAGTTTACAATGACACGATTATTCTGATTTTGGGAATGGTCACAGTTCCAGTGTGCTACAAAATCGTCAAACTAGACAAGTTCACATTCTAAATAGCCAAAGGCAGAAGCCTGTTTGAGAACAAAAACAAAAATATCTGGAAAAACTCAGCAGGTCTGACAGCATCTGCGGAGAGGAACACAGTTAATGTTTCGAGTCTGAATGACTCTTCATCAGAACTAAGGAAAAATAGAAAAGAGGTGAAATATAAGCTGGTTTAAGGAGGTGGGGGTGGGTGAGGGGGTGGGGGGGGGGGTGGTGGGGGGATGGGGGAGGTGGGACAGGTAGAGCTGGATAGAGGGCCAGTGATAGGTGGAGATTGCCAAAAGATGTTATAGACAAAAGGACAAAGAGGTGTTGATGATGGTGATATTAGCTAAGAAATGTGCTAATGGGCACATTAAATCTAGAAAGCAGGACGAGCAAGGTACAGATAGCCCTAATGGGGATGGGGTGGGGGGGAGATCAAAATAAGCTAAAAGGTAGAGATAAAACAATGGATGGAAATATGTTTAAAAATAATGGAAATTGGAGGGAAAAGAAAAATATATATAAATTATTGGAACAAGGGGGATCGGAAAGGGGGTGGGGAAGGAGGAGAGAGTTCATGATCTAAAGTTGTTGAACTCAATATTCAGTCCAGAAGGCTGTAAAATACCTAGTCGGAAGATGAGGTGCTGTTTCTCCAGTTTGTGTTGAGCTTCACTGGAACATTGCAACAGGCCAAGGATGGACATGTGGGCATGAGAGCAGGGCAGTGTGTTGAAATGGCAAGCGACAGGGAGGTCTGGGTCATGCTTACGGAGCTGAAACAACTTGAAGCAAACGGTGCCATTGCACAGAATTTTACACTGATTGGGCGGGTATGTGCTCAAACTCTATCAGCTGTGAAATCACGCAAGATATTTCAGTCGGCAGGCACACACAAAAGTCGGAAGCGCACCCGCTGACAATTAAGAGACCAACTAAGGTTATTAAAGGTGCAATTGTCTCCAATTTTTCATGGTCTGTTCAATCTTATGGTTGGCGGACAGGCAAATTGACCAGGTGGACTTTGCATTTTTCATGAAAACTCATCCAAGGACAGGATGAAGTTTCTGTTATTAAATGAAAGAAAAATAAAAATCTTTGGACAGCATTTTTATTATGTTACACTTTCAGGTGGTTGATAGTGTGCTTGGACATTTATTTTTCCTGATCTCAAAAACTTTATTTAATGCTTTTCAGGTCTCAGCACCCTTCAGGGGGCTTTCTGTCAATCTCACCCATGCCTGCCCTCCTCCCTCCCCCACCCCGGCAGCGCTGAGCTTCTCAGCGCATGCTTCACGCTGGTTGGCCATTAATTGGCCAACCAGTGTGACACTGCAGTCTGCGGCTGATCATGTGGGTGGTCTGTTCCCTGGCCAATCCCGGACCTGTCGAGCGCTCCCGCCCACCAATCTAAAAATTCTGCCCATTGAGTGACTCAACTCATTCCCATGGATATTAAACGTAGTCATTGCACAACCAAAACAGAAAGAACTTAGACTTAGTTCTTAAGGTGGTTAACAAAGCTACCATTCCAGACAAGGATCCACTTCTTATGATGACCATAACATGATAGAATTCTTCATTAGGATGGAAGGTAAAGTAGTCAGATCTGAAACTAGGCTCCTAACAAAGGGAATTATGAAGGTATGAGGCGTGAGTTGACTAAAATAGATTGGGGAACTTCATTAAAAGGTATGACAGTGGATAGACAACGGCTAATATTTAAAGAACGAAGGCATGAATTGCAACAGTTATACATTCCTTTCTGGTGCAAAAATACAACAGGAAAAGCAGCCCAACATAGCTAACAAAAGAAATTAAGGATAGTAGATCCAAAGAGGAATCAAATAAAGTTGCTAGAAAAAGTAGCAAGCCTGAGGATTGGGAGCATTTTACAATTCAGCTAAGGAGGACCAAGACATTGATTAAGAGGGGAAAAATAGAGTATGAGAGTAAATTTGCTAGGAACATAAAAGTGGACTATAAAAGCTTCTGTAAGTATGTAAAAAGAAAAAGATTAGTGAACAAAATGTAGGTCCCTTACAGTCCGAAACGGAAGAATTTGTAATAGGGAACAAGGATATGGCAGAGCAATTAAACAACTACTTTAGTTCTGTCTTCACGGAAGAAGACACAAATAACTTCCCAGAAACACTAGGGCCAGGATTCTCCAGTTGTTGGGTGGGCTTGGTGGGCAGGTCTGTGAGTGGTCGGGAAGCAGACCGCCACCCGTGATCAGGTCCCGGCCAGCCAGCGTGAATCATGTGTGGCAGTGCTCAGCATTGCTGCGGTGGGGGGTGGGGAGGAACGCGAGTGTGGAAATTCGTGCATGCGCGGGGGTGCGCACAGTAAAAGCTTCCTAAGGCACAGAGCTGCCTCAGGGAGCTGAAGATTTTTAAAATAAAAAAAAAATATTAAAAATAATAAAAACATGTCCCCTCATGTGACTCTGTCATGTGACTATCACATGAGCAGAAACATGTTAAATATAAGTGTTAAAAAGTTTTTTTTTAACCACTGGCCGAAACCTTACCCTGCCTTTGGATGAGGTTTTGCCAAAAATACAAAGGCCGTTTGGCCATTTTGCCTGCCCACCAACCGAATGGTTGGACGGGCAGTGAAAAGTTCTAATCAATTAATTGATTAAGGGCTGCTTAATTGTCGGCGGGCACACCACAGACTCCTGCAGCACCCACCAACCAAAATATTGTGCAAGTGTGCGATGACATCTGGGTGCTCGCCCAACGTCATCGTATGTCGTCTTGCACTTGTTCAGGTCAGGCACGCGCCCACCTGGTGAGAGAAAAATTCTGCTCTGGGGAACAATGGGTCTAGTGAGAAGGAGGAATTGAAGGAAATTAGAATTACTAAAACAACATTGCTGGAGAAATTACTGGGACTGAAAGCTGATAAATCCCCAGGGCCCGATAATCTACATCCCAGAGGACTAAAGGAAGTGGCTAAGGAAATAGCGGATGCATTAGTTGTCATCGTCCAAAATTCTGTAGGTTCTGGAACAGTCCCGGCAGATTGGAGGGTGGCAAATGTAACCAAACTATTTAAAAAATGAGAGAGAAAATAGCGAATTACAGGCCAGTTAGCCTAACATCAGTAGTAGGGAAAATGCCAGAGTTTATTATAAAGGATGTGATAATAGGAGACTTAGAAAATATCAATGGGATTAGACAAAGTCAACGTGGATTTATGAAAGGGAAATCATGTATGACAAACCTACTGGAGGTTTTTGAGAACCTAACTAATGGGCCAGAATATTGCCATTGGCGTGTGGACCCGACAAGCCGATGCGAGATGACGTTGGGCGTGTGTCCCGACGTCACTGCGTGTCATTTCGAAATTGCATTTGACGGATGTGCGCCGGGGGCGGCTGCATGCCCGCTGAACTCTCAGCGGCCTGTTAAGGCCATTAAGAAAGTAATTTACCTCATTAACAATGCTGCCCATCCCACCTTAATGTTGGTGGGCAGGCGAAGAGCCCAAGCGGCTTGCACATTTTCCAGGAAACCTCATCCACAGGTGGGATAAGGTTTCATGAAGGTTTTATAAAATTAATAAATAAGTTTGGTGAAATTGACAAACTTGTCCCAGCTTATGTGACACTTTCACATGAGGGGACATGTTAAAATAATTTTTTACTTGAATTTCTAAAAACATTTATTGTCTATTCAAACTCCCTGAGGCAGCTCTGTGCTCTCTCTCCTCTCACTCCTGAGCACTACGAAATGCATATTATGTTGGGCGGGCCTTGATTGGCCTGCCCATGCAAAATGGCGGCACGCAGCTGATCGTGGGTGGCAATCAGCTCCGCACCCACCCCCGCTTGCTCCCGCCCAGCCTGCCCGACATAGGTGAGATTCAACCCATAAAATACATAAGGAAGAGCCAGTGGATGTGGTGTAATTGGATTTTCAGATAGCTTTGATTAAGTCCCACACAAGAGGTTAGCATGTAAAATTAAAGTACATGGGATTGGGGGTAAAATATTGGCACGGATTGAGAATTGGTTTGCAGACAGGAAAAAGAGAGTTGGAATAAATGGGTCTTTTTTGGAGTGGCAGGCAGTGACTAGTGGGGTACTGCAGGGATCAGTGCCCCAGCTATTCAAAATATATATCAATGATTTGGATGAGGGAACCAAATGTAATATTTCCAAGTTTGCTGATGACACTAAACTTGGTGGGAATGTGAACAATGTGGAAGGTGTTAAGAGGCTTCAAGGCAATTTAGGCAGGTTGAGTGAGTGGGCAAATATATGGCAGATGCAGAATAATGTGGATAAGTGTGAAATTATCCACTTCAGTAGGAAAACCAGAATGGCAGGTATTATTTAATTGGTGACAGATTGGGAAATGTTGATGTGCAAAGGGATCTGGGTGTCCTTGTACACCAATCACTGAAACCAAGCATGCAAGTGAAGCAAGCAGTTAAGAAGGCAAATGGTATGTTGGCCTTCATTGTGAGAGGACATGAGCACAGGAGCAAGGATATCTTACTGCAGCTATACAGGGCCTTGGTGAGACCACACCTGGAATATTGTGTGCAGTTTTGGTCTCCTTACCTAAGAAAGGATATACTTGCCATAGAGGAAGTGCAGCAAATGTACACCAGACTTATTCCTGGGATGGCAGGATTGTCATATATGGAGAGATTGGGCTGGCTAGGTCTGTATTCACTGGAGTTTTGAAGAATGAGAGCAGATCTTGTTGAAGGATATAAAATTCTGACAGGGATGATTTTTTTTGTCTCCGGCTGGTGCGGGTGTCTAGAACAAGGGGTCACAGTCGCAGGATGCAGGGTGGACCATTTAGGGCTGAGATGAAGGGAACCTCTTCACTCAGAGGGTGTTGAATCTATGGAATTCTCTACCAATGAAGGTTGTGAAGGCCAAGTCACTGAATATATTTAAGAAGGAAATTGAAAGGCGTCAAGGGGTATGGGGAGAGCGTGGGAATATGGCATTGAGATAGAGGAACAGTCATGATCATATTGAACGGTGGAGCAGGCTCGAAGGGCCGAATGACCTACTCCCATTCCTATTTTCCATGTTTCTATGGTTCAAGAACTATGAGTATCATTTCGTTACTCCACAGTCTTCACGAAGCTCAACATACAATGATGATACTGTCAGATACCACAAGGGGAGCAAGGCTGATACTCATAAAGATACATTTTGGTACTGCAGAACGCCCTGTGGAGTAAGTTCAGCACTTAATGTATTCCAGAAGATAGTTTCTTCAGTCTTGTCAAATGCTGAAGGAACGCCCAACCTACTTGATGATGTTGTTGTCCATGGAAGGGACAAAGCAAAACATGAAAGCAGTGCTCGCTTGACCTGCTCAACACAATTTGATGCTCAAAAAGGAGAAATGCATATTCGCAGCATCCAGATTGACCTCCTAGGGTATAGAGTGACAGGAGCTGGAGTAAAGCCTAACCTGACAACATCAAAGGCATTCATGCACTTCGAACCACATCTAACGTGAAAGATTTGGCATCATTCCTCGGTACCAGCAATTTTTATCACAAGTTCATTCCTACATATTCAGAGATCATGGATTCTCTTTGGAAGTTATTCACAAAGATGCACAAAGAATGCACAGCAAACATTGTTTGGCACATTAATGGCGAAGATAGCATCTCCATCAGTACTTCAACCCAAATGCACAACCATATTTGACAACAGGTGCATCAGGAAATGTGATTAGAGATATGTTCTCTCAGTACATTGAAAGAGGTGAATGACCAATTGCTTAAGCATCACGCCCATTTTCGGAAATTGAACGTAAATACTCTACTGGAGAGTAGAAAGCACTACCCTGCATATATTCTGCTGAACATTGGCACATGTTCACTCTCTCTGCACCAATCACTAAGCAGTGCTTACATTGTTGGCCATGTCAGGACCTAATCATTGACGTCGACGCATCTACAGATGGTCAGATCGTATTCACTAGTATAACTTCGAGGTCGAGTATCCTGTATGTTCACGTGCTACAGAATATGCAATGAGCTCCCTTTGTTTGATGACAACTTTATCACATGTGGAACTCAAGTGCTTATCCCGAAAGTGCTATAGAAAAAATATATTACATATTGCTCATGAAGGACATTCTTGTTTTTAAGATGAAACAGTGGCCCCATGAAATAGCCTGGTGGCCAGCAATAGATTGCTGTGTAGAAATGTTCATTAGAAACTATGCAGCTTTTACATTCAGTGAAAAATCTCTTAATCTGTGTCCCTTACCTTTACAACCCACCCCTTGGCCAAGAAAACCATGGCAACAGTTCCAAGCAGATATTTTTGGAGGAATGCAAGAAGTCTTTAGGAATTAACATTTTTGCTTGTTGTTCCTGATTTACGTAGCAAATAGCTGGAAATTACTCCAATAAATTCCATAACCACCACTTTGGTCATTGCCATTTTAGACAAGGTGTTTACAGAATGGGGTTTGTTGGAGACCCTCACTACAGACAATAGACTGCAGCTTGGTTCCAGTCAGTTTCACTGACCGTTCCAATTCCCCTATCCAATAAAAATGGCACAGATGAGTCAAGCAACAGCCTGACATTATTATCCTCACGGAATCATACCTTACAAATAATGTCCCAGACACCACTATCACCATCCCTGGATATGGCCTGTCCCACCAGCAGGACAGACCCTGCAAGGGTGGCAGCACCATGGTATACAGTCAGGAGGGAGTTGCCCCGGGAGTCCTCAATATCGACTCCAGCCCCCAAGAAGCCTCATGGCTTCAGGTCAAACATGGGCAAGGAAACCTCCTGCTGATTACCACGTACTGCCCTCCCTCAGTTGATGAACCAGTGCTCCTCCATGTTGAACATCGCTTGGAGGAAGCTCTAAGGGTGGGAAGGGTGCAGAATGTACTCTGGGTGGGGGACTTCAACGTCCATCAACAAGGGTAGCTTTGTAGCACCAGTACTGACTGAGCTGGCCGAGTCCTAAAGGACATAGCTGCTAGATTGGGTTTCTGGCAGGTGGTGAGGGAACCAACAAGAGGAAAAAACATATTTGACCTCATCCTTACCAACCTGCCTGCCGCAGATACATTTGTCCTAAATCAGTATCGGTAGGAGTGACCACCACACAGTCCTTGTGGAGACGAAGTCCCTCCTTCATATTGAGGATACTCTCCATCATGTTGGGTGGCACTACCAACATGCTAAATGGGATAGATTTTGAACACATCTAGCAACTCAAGACTGGGCATCCATGAGGCGCTGTAGGCCATCAGCAGCAGCAGAATTGTACTCGAACACAAACTGTAACCTCCTGGCCTGGCATATCCCCCACTCTACCATTATCATCAAGTCAGGGGATCAACCCTGATTCAATGAAGGATGCAGGATGAAGTGCCAGGAACAGCACTGGGCATACCTAAAAAATGAGGTGTCAACCTGGTGAAGCTATAACACAGGACTACTTGCATGCCAAACAGCATAAGCAGCAAATGATAGACAGAGCTAAACAATCCCACAACCAACAGATCAGATCTAAGTTCTGCAGTCCTGCCACATCCACTCGTGAATGGTGGTGGACAATTAAACAACTTAACGGAGGAGGAGGCTCCACAAATATCCCCATCCTCAATGATGGAGAAACTTCTTTAGCCAGAGAGTGGTGAATCTATGGAATTCATTGCCATAGAAGGCTATGGAGGCCAGGTCATTGAATATATTTAAGACCGAGATAGATGGGTTCTTGATTGGTAAGGGGATCAAAGGTTACGGGGAGAAGGTGGGAGAATGGGGTTGAGAAACTTATCAGCCATGATTGAATGGTGGAGCAGACTCGACGGGCCGAATGGCCTAATTTCTGCTCCTATGTCTTATGGTCTTATGATGGAGGAGCTCAGCACATCTGTGCAAAAGATAAGGGTGAAGCATTAGCAACAATCTTCAGGCAGAAGTTCCGTGTAAATGATGCATCTTGCCCTCCTCCAGAGGTCCCTAGCATCACAGATGCCAGTCTTCAGCCAATTCAATTCACTCCATGTGATATCAAGAAATGGCTGAAGGCACTGGATACTGCAAAGGCTCAGGGGCCTGACAATATTCCATCAATAGTACTGAAGACTTGTGCTCCAGAACTTGCAATGCCCCTAGCCAAGTTGTTTAGTACAACTACAACACTTGCATCTACGTGGCTATGTGGAAAATTGCCCAGGTATGTCCTGTACACAAAAAGCAGGTCAAATCCAATCCAACCAATTTCCGCCCCATCAGTCTACTCTCGATCATCAGAAAAGTAATGAAAGGGGTCATCAACAGTGCTATCAAGTGGCACTTGCTTAGTAATAAGCTGCTCACTGATGTCCAATTTGGGTTCTGCCAGCTCCTGACCTCATTACAGCCTTAATTCAAACATGGACAAAAGAGCTGAACTCCTGAGGTGAGGTGAGAGTGACTGCCATTGACATCAAGGCAACATTTGAGCGAGTGTGGCATCAAGGAGCCCTAGAAGAACTGGAGTCAATGAGAATCAGGGGGAAAACTCTCTGCTGGATGGAGTCATACTTAGCACAAAGCAAGATGGTTGTGGTTGTTGGAGGTCAGTCACCTCAGCTCCAGGACATTACTGCAGGAGTTCCTCAGGGTAGTGTCCTCGGCCCAACCATCTTCAGTTGCTTCATTAATGACCTTCCTGCCATCATAGTTTCAGAAGTGGGGATGTTCCCTGATGATTGCACGATGTTCAAAGCCATTCATAACTCTTCAGATACCGAAGCAGTCCATGTCCAAATGCAGCAAGGCCTGGACAATATCCAGGTTTAGGCTGGCAAGTGGCAAGTAACCTTAGCGCAACGCAAGTGCCAGGCAATGACCATATCCAACAAGAGAGAATCTAACCATCACCCCTTGATGTTCAATTTCATTACCATCACTGAATCCCCCACTATCAACACCCTGGCGGTTACTATTGACCAGAAACTGAACTGGACTAGCTGTATAAATACTGTAGCTACAAGAGCAGGTCAGATGCTAGGAATCCTGCGATGAGTAACTCACCTCCTGACTCACCAAAGCCTGTCCACCATCTTCAAGGCACAAGTCAGGAGTGTAATGGAACACTCCCCATTGCCTGGATGAGTGCAGCTCCCACAACACTCAAGAAGCTAAACACTGTTCAGGACAAAGCAGCCCGCTTGATTGGCACCACATCTACAAACATTCACTCCCTCCACCACCAACGCACAGTAGCAACAGTGCGTACCATTTACAAGGTGCACTGCAGGAATTTGTCAAGGCTCCTTCGACAGCACCTTCCAAACCCATGACCACTACTATCTAGAAGGACAAGGCCAGCAAATAGATCAGAATACCAACATCTTGAAGTTCCCCTCTGAGTCACTCACCATCCTGACTTCGAAATATATAGCTGTTCCTTCGGTGTCGCTGGGTCAAAATCCTGGAACTCCCTTCCTAACAGCACTGTGGGCGCACCTACACCACATGGACTGCAGCAATTCAAGGGGGCAACTCACCACCATCTTCTCAAGAGCAACTAGGGATGAGCAAGAAATGCTGGCCTAGCCAGCGAATCCCTCATTCCGTGAATGATAAAAAAAGCAAAAGCAGATGATATTGCAAAGTGACAAGGTAAAACAAAAGCATACTGCAACAAGCAAACATGCACAAAGGAATGACAATTTGAAGGTAGAGACTGGGTTCGCATCAAACAGCCAAATCATGACCACAAGCTGATTTCAGTTCTATCAGGACCAAAGTAGATCAAGCAAGAGCTTGGTACCAATGCTTATCTGTTGGATGACAACACAATGTGGACCACAAGATGCTTGAGTAGACAAGGATATTTTGAGGTCGGTGACTATGAGGTTTCACATTTCTTTTTCTGATGAGCAACCACGATGTTAATCACTCACCTCATCAATGTGATCACCAGGAAGCATAACCTCTAGTTTGTAGATCTCAGCACTATCAGCGATCTCATATCTGAAGGATTGTTTCTGCACTTAGAGAAAACGGACACTCTAAACTCTAAGAAATGACTTGATATACAATAGTTTGTTGTTTAAGGTGGTGTAATTTAAAATAGAGTCTTTTAGTTTTATAAGGTGAAAAAGAAGTGTTCAATTGTTCGATTGGTCAGTGTTAGATTGTGTACCTGTTGACTGCTCCCTATGTTGTGTGCTGTTAGTCAAGTCTGTGGGTGTGGTTACAATGAAACTGAAAAAGCAGTGAGCATGGGTAAGCAAACATTTTAAAAGCATTGTAAATGAAAGTCTTGTTCACACATAGAAGCTCATGAGAGTGTCATCTGTGCATATCTCAGAGGTACAAAACACAATAATGTTATCTTTGGGACAAGAAAGGAGCATGACAGATGATTGCTGCAAGCTGCCTGGTGTGACTATCAGTTTGGACCATACTGGTGAGGCTGCAAAGTAGCAGCCACACTGCAAAGCCCATTCTATAGTTCAGTCTATATGGGGTATATAATCCATATGATTCAAGACATAAGCAAAAGCAGTGGAGGCCCATAGTTTGGAAATGCCTAGGATCAATAGTCAGGTATACAATGTTAAAAGGGTTAAGTTAAAAACAAATGAGGCAATAGCTAGCTAAAATAGCCCAATGAATAGCACTGAACATGTAAGATAAGCTCAGACTAAACAAAACTGATGATCCTAAATGGATTAACAAATAAGAAAAGTAAAATAACAAAAAAAAGTGACCTCTACAAATCCTGCAGGGAGAAAAGAGAAGGGGTTCAATAAGAAATACATTAAAGTGGTGAACAGAGGAGCAAAGAGGATCTAGAGAAAAGCATAGCAGCAGAGACTAAACACAATAATACAAAATACTTTCAGTAAGGGAGTCAGAGACGAGGTTATAACTATAAAAGGTGGAATGGACTTTAAACTGAGGATAAGGGTAGGATAGCAAATTCTGAATGATTGGTGCCACAAAGTATTCAAGAAAGGCTATGAGAAACATTGGGTGTGTGGAGGACATGATGAATTCTTCCTTTTCGGCATGATTTTGATGGGGCGGGGTGGGATCCCATCCTGATCTATTTTCCTAGCTCAAAACTTAGTTTTGCAGATCCCAGGAAATTTTCCTCCATAAAGACAGAGCCATTTAGTGCCAGAGTGAAGAATTCTGTTGTTGCTTCAGAAACAGAATGTGAAGGAATAGTAAAGGGCAGAAGTGCCTTGAAGATTAGAGATTGCGTTCTATTGAATGCTTTGGCTGACCGCAGAATGGAGGGATTGGAGGCCACTACCAGGCCATCACCCTCCTTTTGGGTCACCTCAGAAGCATTCTTGCCCCTTTGCTCAGGGCATACCACCAATTTCCCCAAACTGGCCCCTGAAATGGGGGTGTAACAGGCATATTAAAGGAAAATCTCTCAAAGACCCAATTCCCATCACTATTTGCATATGGAATGTGGGAAATGAATGGCTGGTGCCTGTCCTAGTAAGGGTGTGAAATCTTGATTAGGATGGTCATTAGTAGACTTCACTCCCCAATATTTCCATGAAGCACATGGCAGATTTTCCAACATTAGGTTGGCAGCATGGACCTTGTGCAGACCAGAAAGTTCCCCAGTATCAACTAGTTTAAATTCCTGTCATGAAGCTATTAATGTATATATTATTGGAACAATTTTTTCTTTTAAAATAGGGGTTTAGTCTGTGGGTGTGCCTTAATTGGATTAAAGCCAGCTAGTCTGGGTGCTTTGATGTGTACTAGTTTAGAGATGTCAGAGAGGTAGAGTGCATTTGCATTTTTTTGAATAGAGCATTCAAGAAGGCGAGTGAAATTTGGCAACTAGCTAGCAGAGACCAAGCAATATGTTTACATTACTAATAAAATTGGTACTATGAAAGGGGTGTTATTGTTAGAAAAGGCTGGTGATACAATGAGAATTTACATTCATTGATCTGTGCTAGGTATAACTTCAGCAGTTTTCATGTGTGCAGAGCAGAGGCAATGTAAGATCAAAGCAGCTGTAAGCTTACAACTGTCTCCACAGGAACCAAAGTAAAAGGAACCTCATTTGGAAATTGTAAGGTGAAAATGCTTTGGCTGGTGCCTGGTTAAGTCTATGGGTTGCTGTTGACTTAATGGAGATTAGTTTGGGAATTTGTTGAAAGTTATGACAGTAGTAATTTGTAGCCATGTTTATGTGTTTAATTTGTTGTAACTTAATAAAATGTTTCATTTAGTTTAATATAAAACCTCTTGAGAACTGGTTGTCTGATTCCTGAATTCAGAGTTGTATCGCAAATATACCACTTAAAAATATAAGTTATGACAGTTGTTTAAAGTTTCCCTCTGGGATTTTTAAGTAACTCAGCTTTACCAAAAGCCTGTCTCATAACAATTCACAGTGGTAACTATGCTTGCACTTGGGAGCTCACCACTTACTTGGCTGAGGGTATATGGGGAATGACCACTGCTACAGGAGACCTAGGATAAAGGAGTAGGTAACCTTAGATTGTGCTGTGTCCAACCAATTAGAAAGTTCTACTGACATGGCTTGCCAATTGATTATCCTCCATGACATTAACTGCCCTTTTTCGATTGTTGATAGAATTGCTGACAATCCACCTCCTTGAAGAACACCGAAAATGCCGATTGCTGCCATTGTTACCACCTAGCATTGTGATGATGATAATGGCAAATAATTTGATGCAAGAGGCCATTTCATAATTAATGCCTAATCTGAACACAACTATCTATATTGGTTCCTTCTGGCAGGAAGTGCATCTAGTTACAAACAGAGGCAAGAGATTTGACTTCCCTGGTCTCCATCTAATTTACAATGTCTATCTGTCATATTACAACTAGGTTCACACCTTCAAACTGCTGCTGGCTTTTGCCCTGAGTGGTAAGCTGCCATCATATATTGCCTCCTGTAATGTTTAGAAACAATGGGACTGATTTTCTCTACCTAACACCCTGTATGCACCTTGTTCTGGGGCATTAAGTAGAGGAAATCAGAGGGAGATCCATAACACTGGGCTTTCTGCTTAATACACATTTCAGAGCCCACACCTGAAACAGGAGCTGACATTTCGTTTAATGCAAGTGATATGAAAGTTACATCACAGGGCTGTCCCTGGTTTTCCAAGATTCACTGGGCAGAAAGTAGAGAAGAGGATTTTCCAGAGGAGAGGCGAGGTTGCAACTTCAGATTGGAGGATGGGAAAAGGGAGTTGCCATCATTACCTTCAGAAGACACCACTTCTCTCCACTGATCGGGCTATCCATCCAGTCACTGGCTGTATTCTCACCATGGTCAATTTTGAAGATGTTGGTATACAGCAAAATATAAACATATATATATTTATAAACAAAAACAAGAAATAAATATAAAATTGGGAACATCTTTATTCTTAGAAAAACACTAGATTGTAATGTCACTGGACTAATAAACCAGGGACCAAGGCTAATGATCTGGGGACATGAGTTTAAATCCCAGCATGGCAGCTGGTGGCATTTGAATTCAGTGAATAAAATCTGGAATATAAAGCTTGCCTCAGTAATGGTGACCATGAAACTATCATCGATTGTCATAAAAACCCATCTGGCTCACTAATGCTCTTTAGGGAAGGAAATCTGCCGTCCTTAACTGATCTGGCCTACATGTGACTCCTGACCCACAGCAATGTTATTGACTGTTAAATGCCCTCTCAAATGGCCTAGCAAGCCATTCAATTCAAGGGCAAATAGGGATGGGCGACAAATGGGATGTGGCCTTGCCAGCGACACCCACATCCCATTAAAGAATGAAAAATCAAACCTCAACGTTATACAGTGGACACATCTCTAACCTGATTCAGATTATCAATTCTGTAACTAAGGGTGGAAGTTTCCGCTTCCGTTGGCGACAGTCGTGTTTGGTGGCATGAGCAGAAAATATGGCGAGAAGGCCAAAAATCGGTTTTAAGCCGTCATGAAACCAGTTTGTGATCATCCACTCCACTCGTCAGTGGCGAGCCGCGTTTCCCACCGTCAGACGTCGGGAACCTAATTTCAATACTCTAGAATCTCATTATAAGCCCTGCTCACTGGAATCATCCCCCCAAACTGGATCACCTGGGCATGTCGCCATGCTTTATAACTGTACATAAGTGACACATACCTGGCGAGCTGCAGTGTGTTTGGGATTTGAGGTTTGTTTGCCTACCTTGCTTCGGGCAGCACTCGCAGTCATCAGCGCCAGGCTTTGCAGGCAGCATCATATCACTTTCAGGGGGCCTCAAGGGCAGGGCTCTACCTACCAGACCAGCCACAAGGCAGGGGTGGCTTTTCAACGGCCGCAGTGCTAGGGCTTGCTTGGGGAAGGAGGAGAAATGGCCTCTGGCAAGGGAAGAGGCTGCAGGGCTAGGCCTGTACTGGGGAATGGGGGTATCCTGGGGTGTGTATGGGGGCATATGTTGATCTGTGCAAGTGGCCTCAAGATGGTGAGGGCTGAGGAGGCAGTGTCCAGAGGAGATGAGGCCAGATGGAAATGTGAAAGTGCGTGTGTGAGAGAGAGTGCTGATGTCCGTTGAGCTGGCAGTGAGTGAGATGCCAGTGAATGTGTGATGGCCTTGTGAGTGTGACAGTTTAGAGTGATGAAATGGTTGCCTTACCCTGGCTGCACGGATGAGATCATTCATCCATTTTCTGCACTGGATGGCTGAGCTCTTGTGTGCAGCATTGGCACTGACCACCACTGGCACCGCCACCCCAGTCGGAGTGGTGAATTGCTGGACCTCCTGCGGTCAGACCGGATATGGAGGACATTGTGGCGGGCCTTCAAAAGGCATTCCAGCGATGGGTTTCTGAACTCTGCTTGGCTTTCAGGGCCACCATTGGAGCAGTCCTAGTCTGCAAGCATTGAGAACTATGTGTGTGGCTGCAGTTAGATATGGGACCCAGAGTGAGGAAACGGTGAGGTAACGGCGTGGCTGGCAATTCAGAGGCTGCCCGCCAGTGAGACAGCATGTTTCCAGCGGCTGCATAATTAATGAGGTGGGAAATGGATGATATGGTGGGAAAACACAATTGTGGCTGACGGATAAAATGTCGTTTCTCACGCCCAGTACGGCACTTAATGCAATTCAGGGATAATTCCTCCCTAAGTCTGAAACAACTACAGAGCACAGTGTAAGAATCTCATATCTAACATTCAGCAAACACCTAGTTACCTACAGATATTTAGAGCAAATACACACAGTGGAAATTGGAATGGATCACAGCAACCTAAGATTTATTGTCATGTCTTATAGCAAATAAAATATAACGAGGAGTCCATGATATGTCTTCAAGACAAATCCTCAGAAGTATATAGACTGCCTTTCTCAATAAATCAAAAGGATTGCCCTGGGTATCAGAGTGTCATAAAAATATCTGTACATGTGTGCTCCCCACCCCCGCTTTTTATATAAAATGGCACAATTAATGGGAAAAAAATTAAATAAAGTATACATCCAATGAAACAAAAGGAAGGTTGCAAACTAGCAATAACTTTGAAGCCCATTGCCCTGGCAGCCTAGCTGTTGTCATCTGTGGTAAGCCTGATGAGCTCATTGCCATACCTGGAAAAACTCAGCAGGTCTGACAGCATCTGCGGAGAGGAACACAGTTAACGTTTCGAGTCTGAATGACTCATCAGAACTGAGGAAAAATAGAAAAGAGGTGAAATATAAGCTGGTTTAAGGGGGGGTGGGACAGGTAGAGCTGGATAGAGGGCCAGTGATAGGTGGAGATAGCCAAAAGATGTCATAGACAAAAGGACAAAGAAGTGTTGACGGTGGTGATATTAACTCAGAAATGTGCTAATGGGGGCATTAAGGGTGGAAAGCAGGATGAGCAAGGGACAGATTGCCCTAGTAGGGGTGGGGTGGGGGGGAATCGAAATATGCTAAAAGGTAGAGATAAAACGATGGATGGAAATACATTTAAAAATAATGGAAATAGGTGGGAAAAGAAAAATATATATAAATTATTGAAAAAGGGGGATCGGAAAGGGGGTGGGGAAGGAGGGTGTCCAGCCCATCTCCTGCACATCCGCCCTCACACCTTCTTCTCCCTCCCAGAACAATGATAGGGTCCCCCTTATCCTCACTTATCACCCCACCAGCCTCCGTATTCAAACGATCATCCTCGGCCTTTTCCACTGACTCCAGCATGGTGCCACCACCAAACACATTTTCCCTTCACCACCCCTGGCGGCATTTCATAGTGATCGTTCCCTCCGGGATACCCTGGTCCACTCCTCCATCACCCCTACACCTCAAACCCCTCCCACGGCACCTTCCCATGCAACCACAGAAGGTGCAACGTCTGCCCCTTTACTTCCTCCCTCCTCACCTTCCAATGGCCCAAACACTCCTTTCAAGTGAAGCAGCATTTCACTTGCACTTTCCTCAATTTAGTCTACCGCGTTCGCTGCTCCCAATGTGGTTTCCTCTACATTGGAGAGGCCAAACACAGACAGGGTGACCGCTTTGCGGAACACCTTTGGTCTGTCACAAGTATGACCCAGACCTCCGTCGCTTGCCATTTCAACACACCACCCTGCTCTCACGCCCACATGTCCGTCCTTGGCCTGCTGCAATGTTCCAGTGAAGCTCAACACAAACTGGAGGAACAGCACCTCATATTCCGACTAGGCACTTTACAGCCTTCTGGACTGAATATTGAGATCAACAACTTTAGATCATGAACTCTCTCCTCCTTCCCCACCCCCTTCCTAATCCCACTTTTTCCAATAATATATATATATTATTCTTTTCCCACCTATTTCCATTATTTTTAAATGTATTTCCATCCATCATTTTATGTCTACCTTTTAGCCTATTTCAATCCCTTCCCCCCACCCCACCCCCACTAGGGCTATCTGTCCCTTGCTCGTCCTGCTTTCTACACTTAATGTCCCCACATTTCTGAGCTAATATCACCACCGTCAAAACCTTTTTGTCCTTGTGTCTAAAACATCTTTTGGCAATCTCCACCTATCACTGGCCCTCTATCCAGCTCTACCTGTCCCACCCCCGCTTAACCAGCTTATATTTCACCTCTCTTCTATTTTTCCTCAGTTCTGATGAAGAGTCATTTGGACTCGAAACATTAACTGTGTTCCTCTCCGCAGATGCTGTCAGACCTGCTGAGTTTTTCCAGGTATTTTTGTTTTTGTTCTAGATTTCCAGCATCCGCAGTATTTTGATTTTATTTTGAACTCATTGCAATGATGGAAGAGGGCGTTGTTCACCTCTTTGATACATCTGTGTGATGCTACAGATGTCAACCATGGAGCCCTGGAAGTAGCTGGTGGCAATAGAGTTGAGCATCACAGTCAGTTTGAGGGCCAGTGGCATGGGGTTGTCACCAAATCCATGTGGCTGCATATCTTGTTGCAGAATTCAGCAAATCTTGGTGACTGCTTCCCAGGACACCATCAGGTGTCTCTGACATTGCCTCTCAGACATTTGAAAGTAGTTTGTCTGAATCCTGAAGATGTGCTGCCACGTCAATGACCTTTTTCTCCTCAGCTTTCCTTGGATGGCTGCCTTCTGCCCTCTCTGCCCCTCTGATGCTGCCTGCTGCTGGCCTGTGGCCTCAGTTGTTGACCAGTAAGAGCCCTCCTTTGTCTCAGTCTCTCCTCCAGCTTCTGAGGTTTTGGGAAGATTGGGCATGGTTATTCCACCAAATTTAACTGTGTGTAAAAGGCAAACAGCAATATGAGAACTTGTGCGTCCATGGGTTTTGTCCATACAGCTGTTGAGCACTGAGATTTTCTATTCCTCCCATTGTCCACAGCCAAAACTCCACCCACCTCACACTGGCCTCCTCACACTTGGATCTGCACTCCTGGCAGCGACAAGTGAGTTTCTGAAAATGGCTAGCTACAGTGTGTGAGTGACCCTTGCTTTGCAACCTGTGACCTTCCACCCTCTCCCCTCACTTTTGACTCTCTCACCATCCCTTAAATCTCCCAATATCATTGGGTGCATGTCCTCTGTAAACCTTGAACCTCTCCCCATCCCCCTGGACCCTGTCATCATGGAAGTGGACATGCCATCTCTCCCCTCTGAGCCTACCCACATCCCCATTGAGATCCCTTTTCTGTTCCCAAACCCTCCCCACATCATCCTTTGAGGGTCCGTTAGATCCCGTGACCCACCCTACGAGACCTTTGAATATCCCGTCCTCAGTCTGGACCTGCCCCACACTAGCCAATCAAACTTGCTATTGTGACTGTGAACGTTGCTTCTACCAGCCAGCACCCTGAGTTTTATTCAAAGGACCCACATGTGGACAGTACTGACCCCAACCTTTAGGCCCCTCGTTTATTTTACCTACCCTGACTGTACCTACCCCACCCCACCACAGCCAAGACTCCAGGCCCTTTCTATTGCACATTTCCACAGCCCAAGCCCATCCTGTGACCTCCCTCAGAGCCCTCTTCCACTCCTCCATGGCCCAACCCCAATTCCTATACTCCCTCAGAACCCTCTTCCAGTCCTCCAGGCCCCCTCCCGAGACTCCAATCCACCCCTTGCACCCTTGACTTGCTCTTGCCGGTTCCAACCCTCCATCCATTGTCATTGTCCTGCTTCCCTCCCTCGTGCTGCAGAGTTCAAGAAAGACAACTGCTCACCTCAGACACAACTACACAAAGACTAATGCATACCACCTTTAAATGAACGTGAACCAGGTGTCGTAAGGTTCCTATATGCCACTGATTTAATCTTGAATGTAGGACTTAATGTTAAAAATGTTTAAATATAATGAGTATCTATGGCATGCAAATGTGGTATAAGTAGGAATCTGCCATGGGACAATGTGAGGCTAAACCCACCACTGTCACGTTGCCAAACTAATTTTTCATTCTGATCCCGCCGTTGCTGATATCAACATTTCAGCTCCTGCCTGATTAACTCAGCTGCCTGCTACATTTCCCACTCCCAGAGACTTCATTAAATTCTGCCTATTGTTCCTGCTGAGGTTCAGACTGGATAATTGCTCCCTGAGCCACCCTGGGTGGATATGGTCTCCTGCTGAGAGGCCTTCTCTCCCTCCTCCTTTCTCTTTCAGCAGCTTGCCCTCCTCTGAATGGTTTCTGTTCATTCTCCTTGTCATGTTGGAATCCATGGAAATGCAAACTACTGAAACTATATCTGAGAGCAACTGGTTTGTGCAGAATCCTTGAAATCAGGACAAGCTCTTACAGCTCTTGCCACAGCGCACACTATAGGCTTTAGCAATTTTGACTAACTCTCGAAACACCAAACAGTTCTATAATCATAGCCAGAGCTGGTAGGAATTAATTAACAACTAGCCTGAAAGTATTTGATGATGCCTTTAAATAGCATGAATGGAGGGTCCTTTCTACTGTTGAACTCATGTTCAGCTGTCTGTGTTTAAGATAGGGTGTCAGCTAGAATGTTGAGCTCCAAAATTACTTGGCAAACTGCCTATACTGCATATTTCTGGAAAAAACTTCTTGCACGCATGCTAATGCCCTCACCCACATGCCATAGGCACCGTTTTGGAGACAGAACAGCATTCATTGTGCTGAACAACCTGGCACTATGGAGCCAAATGTCATGACCTGCGTACACTAACTTTTAAACTGGTAGTCATCACCATGTATTCAAGAAACCACAGAATCACAGAATCACAAAATTACACAGTGCAGAAGAGGCTGTTCGGCCCATTGAGTCTGCACCAACACACGAGAAACACCTGACCTACCTACCTAATCCCATTTACCAGCATTTGGCCCATAGCCTTGAATGTTATGATGTGCCAAGTGCTCACTGAATTCATTGACTGGAAGGAAATTTACCATAAAAAGACTGGAGATTGGATTTAAAACTGATAAGTTTGATGTGATTTCTATCCTAACTATGTACAGCTGAAACCAGTCGGATCAATGTGACCTGAATGGAGCGCACTAGAGTGTGTGGAATCATGTCAGCCATTGATGGTTTGGTTTGTATTATTCAAGTCTCAGAGGTGTCGACATTTTTGGGACCATTACTTGGGGAAAAAAGTCATTGCATAGAAAGTGCACAACTTTGCCACATTTCTAAATGCAATGTGCCTCAGAAATCTACCAGGGATTAACAAGGTAATTAGAACTAAGTGAAGCACTGTTGAAATAGGGTAACTGAGAATCAATACTTTGCTTTTAAACTCTGAAGGATAGGCCCGAGAGGATTGCACTATTAACTGGTTGCTCAAATCAACTCACAAAGGGTCAACTAAAAAGCTAGTAAGCCACATTTGGGTCACTGTTTTGCAGAGACTGACAAACCAAATAACACAAGAGTTTGTTAGTGCAGATATTAAGATGTTAGTGACTCATTTTTTCTTACTAGCACCATGCACTCAATAATAAATAGGTAAATCATAGAAGTTATGCCGAGTCCTATGATTTATGCGCAAGTGAGAAAAATTAGTTTATAGAGGTGACAGTCTATTTGCTATGCTTGATGCTTTACAGGTACAGGGATGGATGCTAAGTTTCCTAGATAGCTGAGCAAGTTTATTCCAAAGCTACTTAACCATGAATTGTTGAGTCATAAAGGAATGCCCCAGCTTTGTTGTGTGTACTGTTTAAGTGACCTCTGCTAGATATGTTGTTCAAGTTTTATCGTTTCTTTCAGGTACCCTGAGTTAAGGAGGGGAAGAAAATCAGTCAGGCTTCCTGTTCCAGGTCAAGGAACACTATCTGGAACCGTCTTGTGATGTTTCTCATTGTCAAATAGCTGGATGACTCTCACTTGGGTGAAGTAACGAAGAATGACAAGTACCCATGAAAATATTCCAACAAGAAGTTAATGACTTCAGGAGAGGAGAAAATTGGCAAGGAAAAAATATCATCCTTAAAGTAATGAAGGGAAAGAGAGTAAAGGGTTATGGGAGCAGGACATGCTAATGGAATTACAAATACTACTCCAGTATTGGATAAACACCACCACATACAGTTGTAGGTTAATATAATTGCTGCACTCACTTAGGTTGTCATTTCCACAAGAAGTTGAGGATGGTGATAAGGCAGGATTTTTCCCTCTGAATCCATGTTGACAGCTGTTTACTAGGTTGCTGTACAGATAATTATCAAGTTTATTTCTCATAAGCAATTCTATTATTTTTATGGAGAATTGAAAAATATGAGTAAGTTTGTATTTGTTTATGTCTGCTGCCAATCTTTTGAAAATGGGCACCTTATTGATCAGTTTCCAATAGAATGGGGCCTCTCCAATGTTGAGAGAGTCAATGGGAACAGAAATCAGGGGAGATGTTTAATGGGTGTCTGAGCTGAAAATATACACTTCACACCATTGCCAAAAGTCAATTCCATCCACCCCCTATTCCAAATGCTTAATGTAATGGCCTGAGATTCCTCCCACAGAAATTGTGGTAGAGAAATTACCCACTTATTTCAAGCTCTATTAATACAGATAACAGGGTAATTTCAGATAACATGTTAAGCATTTGTGTGCAAGTGTTTCACAGCATAATTTCATATTGTGTGAATTCTAACATGGGAAAGCAGGAAATCCTGATGATTCATTGGTTACCTTCCAGGACATATCTAGTGTGATTATGTTATTTACAGCCAAATATTTAGAATGGATGATTTACTTTAAAACTGCTTTTATGAAAAGGGATTTAATTTAAAATTCTCTCCAAGCAAAGTTATGCTTTTATATTTGATATGACAATCTATTACCACTCTCAAGCACTTTCTGTCTGTCCTGCAATAAGTTCAGCAATATTCATTAGGTAAGTACATCCTCTATTTTTGTGCCGTATAACCAATTTCCATTATTTTTAAATGAAGTTCATTAATATAGATTAGAAATAGTAGGGGCCTCAGGAGCCACTCCAATCAGAACATGCCTCCACCCTGACATAATTCATGTACTTAGTGCAAGGAATTTGGTCCGGCAGGATCTTCTCCATTGGAAAGCAAGTTAGCAGCCATTTACTAAGTTTTTGTCCTTATGGGCAATTTTTATGTTTGTTCTTAATGGTTAATTCGATTATTATGTAAGATTAATAGGTCTTCAATTAAATGAAACAAAATCAGAAAATGCTGGAAAACAATGAAAAGTCAATCTTCAGCTGTGGAATGACCAAGCCAGTTACTTTCTTTCAATTATTGATGGGATGCGAGCATTACTGGCAAGGGCAGCATTTGTTACGCATACCTAATTGCAGCTGAGAAGGTGGTGGTGAGCTGCCTTCTTGAACTGCTGTAGTCCAAGTAGTGAGTACACCTGCAGTGCTGTTAGGGAGGGAGTTCCAAGATTTTGTCCTAGGATAAGTGAAGGAATGGTGATATATTTCAAGTCAGGATGGTGCATGACTTGGAGGGAACTTGCAGACGTGATGTTCCCATGTGTCTGCTGCCTTTGAGTTTCTAGTTTGTAGAGGTCTTGGGTTCGGAAGTTGCTGCCAAAGGAGCCCTACCATGGTGCTGCAGTGCATCTTGTCCACAATTTATAGTGCAATACTGTGTGCTGGTGGTGGAGGGAATGGCTGGTAAAGGTGGTGGATGGGGTGCCGATCAAACAGGCCACTTTGTCCTGGATGGTGTCAAACTTCTTGTATGTTGTTGGAGCTGCACTCGTCCAAGCAAGTGGAAACTGTTCGATCACACTCGAGACTTGTGCCTTGTTGGTTGTTTGACAGGATTAGGAGAGTCAGGAAATGAGCTACATGCCACAGAATTCCTAACCACTGACCTGTTCTTGCAGCCAAAGCATTTATAACTGGTCCATTTAAGATTCTGGTCAATGGTAAACACGCAGGATGTTGATGGTGGGGAACTCAGCAATGTTAATGCTGTTGAACATCAGGGGGAGATGGCTAGATTCTCTTTTGCTAGAGATGTCATTGCCTGTCACTTGTGTGACACAGGTGTTACTTGCCAGTTATCAGCCCAAGCATGAACGTTGCACAGATCTTGCGGCATGTAGGCATGGTCTGCTTCAGTATCTGAGGTGTCACAAATGGTGTGTTGGTATGTCAAAGGCAGGCACCCTCACCTCACCTCTGTGTCCAGCTCTTTAGTACATATTTGGACTAAGGCTGTAATGATGTTTGGAGCCAAGTGCCCCTGGCAAAACCCAATCTGAGCATTTCAGTGAACAGATTGTTGCTGAGCAAGTGCCGCTTGATAGCGATAGTCGATGACACCTTCTATCACTTCGATGATTAGCCAGGTTGGATTTGTACTGCTTTTTGTGGACACGATATACCTGGGCAGTTTTCCATATTGTCAGGTAGATGCCAGTATTATAGCTGTACTGGAACAGTTTGGCTAGGGGCATGGCTGGCTCAGGAGCACAAGTACTATTCAGTACTATTGCTAGTATGTTGTTGGGGCCTATAGTCTTTTCAATATTCAGTGCCTTCAGTCGAAGTTCTGTCGAAGGGTCATGAGGACTCGAAATGTCAACTCTTTTCTTCTCCGCCGATGCTGCCAGACCTGCTGAGTTTTTCCAGGTAATTCTGTTTTTGTTTTGGATTTCCAGCATCTGCAGTTTTTTTGTTTTTTTCTCTCAGCACCTACCCTGTCGAGCCCCCTAAGAATCAATAAGGTCGCCTCTCATTCTTCTAAATTCCAATGAGTACAGACCCAACATACTCACCCGCTTCTCATAAGAAAATCCCTCCGTACCCAGGATCAACCTAGTGAACATTCTCTGGACTGCCTCCAATGCGAGGAAATCTTTCCTTAGATAAGGGGACCAAAGTTCACAGTATTCTGTGGTCTAATTGGTGTCTTACAGTTTTAGCAAGATTTCCCTACTTTTATACTCCATTCCCTTTGAAATAAAGGCCAACATTCCATTTGCCTTCCCTATTACCAGCTGAACTTGTATGCTAGCTTTTTGTGATTCATGCACGAGGACTCCCAAATCCCTCTGTGCTGCAGCTTCCTGTTGTCTTTCTCCATTTAAATAATATTCAGCTCCTCTATTCTTCCTGCGAAATTGCATAACCTCAAATTTTCCCAGATTATATTCCATCTGTAAAGTTTTTGCCCACTTGTAGTTAATTCCCAGCTTTGACCTCCTTGTAATCATGTCTCCGTAATGGTTTTAGGATCATACTCACCAACCTGTATTTATATCATTAATTCATTTATTTTATTCCAAATACTATGTGCATTTAAGTAAAGTGCCATTAATTTTGCCCTTTTACCATTTTTCCCTGTTTAACCCTATTTCTTGCTTTTTTTTATGTTTGTACACTCTGTCCCTTCCTGTCACACTCTTGGTATCATTACCTAATAGATGCCCTGCAAAGCTGCCTTATCCTTTTGCTTTGTAAGCCTATGTATCCCCTCTCTAGTAAACCCCCCCCCCCCCACCATTTAGTTTAAAGTCCTCTCTGCAGTCTTAGCTATTTGATTCGCCAGGACATTGGTCCCAGCGCAGTTCAAATGAAGCACATCTCACCGCAACAGCTCCCTTCTACCCCAGTACTGATGCCAGTGCCCCATGAACTGAAACCCATTCCTCCCACACCAATCTTTGAGCCAACCTTTGAGGTTCTCACACACTTTGAAAACAGAGTCATCCAGCTGGCCGGCGACAATCTGGACCAGTCCTGTGCTGATGGTGAGGTTGACAGTGCTCTACCAAGTGAAGAACCAACAGTGCAACATCCATCAGACAGCCATGCTGGAGTGATGTTTCACAGGCCACTGCCATGCACTAATTATCTCTCTTTGCTTTTGCAGGCACATCTGCCAAATAGCCGATGGAGCCTGTAACCTAGGGCCTCCAATCAAGCCCTAAAGAAACCCCTGAAGCGTCACAGCACTCAAGCTCACCCACACCCCCTCACTAGAGCAGAGAAACACATCTAGCTTTAGAGTAATCTTGGGATCACAATCTGGTAAGCATGTTGCACTGCCACACAGCAGGGCCCCAAAAGCAGGCCAGGGACCTCCAGATCTTGGCCCTCCAGAGGGTGCCTGTCAAGGTCATCACAGACAGGAAGCAGCAGTCAGCAGGCTGCCTCCACCTCTGCTGTGGGAGCACCAAGACGTAGTGGCAAGGTTAGGAAGGTTAAGAAGATGTAGCCTGAGCATGGGTATTAATCAGTTGGTCATAATGTTCATTATTGTCAATAAACTCTCAGCAATGGCTCCCTGCATATGTTCTGATGAGCAGCGTTCATGTCATTCAAATGTGAAATCATTCTGAAAGGCAGGTCTCTCAGTCCAGGACCTGTCCCCTGTCCATTGTGCAGCCTCAGGCCAAAGTGATAGTCTGGCCTCATACTCCCTGGAAACATTACTGATGTCTGCACCTCGATGGTGCTTGTCATTGCTGCCAGAATGTCATGGGCAGGCATCACAGAGTTCAGTCATTCTCTCTGTGTGCTCTCAGTGCCTTTAAGGTGGGGCTGGCCCACATCACTTCAGCATCTGTGACCGGTGACACTGTGCTCCTGAAGGAGTCAGGTGCTGAAGACAGACATAGAATCAGGTGCTTTTAAAGTTCCATGGCTGCATCTCCATGTTATGACCCTGATCATAGAGGGCCAACGAACTGCCCTCAGCCAGACAGGAGTTACACATTCTCAAAGAGGATAAGTGAAGATCTATGGAGTGTCCCCACTGCATGTTGTCATCATCCACCTGAAATTGAGTGACTATTAGGGCCTCCACTGCATCTCCATGACAGGAGCATTATCACAAAGAATATTCACGCTGTCATTGGCCAGACTGGAGTCAAACATTCATCGATTCAATGTGAGGACCTATGGTGTCTCCTCACTGCATGTCCTCATCATCCTCCACAAGTCTAGCAGCTATGAGGGCCTCCCAAGTGCGCCAGCCCTGGTTTGGCCAGTGCAAGGGCCTCATTGCTGTCATTGTCACCTTTGAAGACTTCCTCACTCTCATCCCCATTGATATCCTCCTCATTGGAGGAAACCTCCAGCTCCTCCATCTCCTCCTCAGCCAGCTCCTGTCCCAGTTGCAGTGCCAGGTTGTAAAGGGCACAGCAGACAACGACGGTGCGTGACATTTTCTATGGACTATATTGCAGGGCTCCACAAGACTGGCCCAGGCACTGGATTCTCAGCATCCTGATGGTTTGCTCCACCAAGTTGTGAGTTGCTGCATGAGCCTCGTTATACCTGTGCTCTGTTGCAGTCTGAGGCTGCCATACGGGTGTCATCAGCCACATCCTCTGTGGGTAGCCCTTGTCCCCAAGGAGCCATCCCTGCAGCCTTTGTGGACCCTGGAAGACTGCAGGGATCTGAGACCGACTGAGGATGTAGGAGTTGTGGACACTCCCTGGAAACCATTCACAGACCCGCAGGATGTGTTTGTGGTGATCACACATTAGCTGCACATTCAACGAATGGAAGCCCTTGCCGTTGGCATAGTTGACCCCTTGTTGTGTTCGGAAGTCTGAATGCCACATGACTGCAGTCAATGGCACCCTGCACCTGTGGGAAATCTGAGATCTTGGCGAATCCAATCGCCTTTGCAACCTGGCTCTCTTGGTCCTGGGCGAAATGCACAAAGCTGTGTGCCCTTGCAAAGACGGCATCTGTGATCTCATGGATGCATTTGTGGCTGGAGGCTAGTGAAACCCCACAGAGGTCACATGTGGAGTTCTGAAAGGAGCCACTGACATAAAAATTGAGCACTGCAGTCACTTTCACGGCCACTGGCAGTGGATGTCCTTCATGTCTCTGTGGTGCCAAATCCTGCAGTAGCTGGCAGATGTGACTGACATGCATAGTCTATAGCGACACTGGTTATTGGTCATCTACAGGAATGAAAGGCAGCTTCTATAGACCTGGGTCTAGCTAGCTGCTGACCAGTGATGGTTCACTGTGGCTCTTCGGTGGCGTGTGCAGGAGCCCCTGCCGCCCCTTCTTCCAGAGGCTGCTGCTTCTCCCTCTGTGCAGCCAGGCGCATCTGTCACTCTCTTCTCTGCCATTTCATTCTCTGTACGCCTCAAGGCATACACTTATTTCATCAGGTTCCATGCTCCTGATGTACTCCTGCTGCAGGATGAAAGAGAGAGACGCGTGGGTTAACTTGAGTATTCTAAGAACCTCTCTTGGTTAAGTCTGAAAGCCCCTTAACGTCTCCCGGAGAGTGCTGGCCACCACTTGGATGGCCAGAGATTAGTGTGCTGCATGGCTGCCTGAAACCTCACTCACCTCTGCCCTACTCCACCGATAGGCAGAAGCTTTGACCATTGGATTGCATGCTGTGCTCTCAGCTCAGGTGCAGGCATTCTTCTAACCCACATTGCAAGGCTGCACTGTTAGCTTGAACCATGGGGGACACTATTCCAAACTGGGATGTTGACATTGCAAGGGGCCGTGAGCGCTTCCACCAGTGACTGCTCCATGGCCAGCTTTAACAAGGAAGTTGTATAATGTGCCCAGTTGTCCAACTATTCTGTAGTCCATTACAATTTCCTGATGACTGATGTCAGGCTAACTTGCCTGTATGATCCCTGTTTTCTCTCTCCTTCCTTTCTTGAATAGCAGTATTACATTTGATAACTTCCAATTTGCTGGAACCATTCCAGAGTCTAAGGGAATTTTGGAAAGTCATAGCCAGCGCATCCACTATCTCTTCAGCTCTTTTAGAACCTAGGATGTAAGCCATCAGGTCCTGGGGATTTGTCAGATTTTAGTCCCTTGAGTTTCCCAGTACTTTTCCTCTGTTGATATTAATTACCTTACTTTTCTCACTCTTACTGCTTTGCAGCCTGTGCCCGAGGGGTGAAAAACTCTGGAGAACTTGGTGGCACTTTGATGCCTCTGTGTTGCTTGAGTGGGCAGATAAGCTAGAGACCCAACTCCGCACATGTCAATGTGGCTGCGTCTGAACTGTCTCAGCTGCAGCAGAATATGCTATATGAAACATGTTTGTGTGCAATCACACCGATGTGGGCGAGCAATCCAACTGGAGGGGGGGTTGGGGGGGGTGGGGGGGGGCGGTTGGAAGCAGGATGATTCTGGAGGGCTGGCCTAATAATGATATGCAGATATTACAATGAGGTTCCCAACGTCCAAAAACAGGAATTGCGGCCTGCTATTGATGGACTGAGCAGTCAATCGCAAGCTGGTTTCATGACATCAAGCCATCAAAGTCGACTGACGCCAGCGGGCATGGGAAATTCCGTCCTGAGTGAATAATCTCACACTTCCTCACATTATAGTTCATCTGACACTCACTGTTATCCACTCACTAAATCTGCATACATCTTTTTATATCCTTTGTATCCTCCTTACAGCTTACATTCACAACCTAGCTTTGTATAATCAGCAAATTTGAATACATTATTCCCCTGTCTCTTCATCTAAGTCATTAATATAGATAGTAAATAGCTGAGGCCCCAGCCCTGATCCTTGCCGCATTCCACTAGTCACAGACTGCCAGCTTGAAAATGTCCCAATCTCCCTACTCTTTGCTTCCTGTCCATTAACTAATCCTCCATCCATGCTAATACATCACCCTTAATTCCATGAACCCTTTTCTTGTGTATTAACCTTTTGTGTGGCATCTTATTGAATGCCTTTTGGACATCTAAATATACTAGACCTATTAGTTCCCCTTTGTCTACCTACTAGTTACAGCCTCAGAAACCCTAATAAATCTGTAAAATACAATTTCCCTTTTGTAAAACCATGTTGACTTGCTCCAATCAGACTATGCTTTTCTAAGTGCATTGTTAATACTTCCGTCATAATAGGTTCCAGCAATTCCCTGATGACTGATGTCAGACTAACTTGCCTGTGTGTTCCCTATTTTCTCTCCCTCCTTTCTTGAATAGCAGTGTTACATTTGCTAACTTCCAATCTGTTGGAACCATTCCAGAATTTAAGAAATTTTGGAAAATTATAACCAGCGCATCCACTATCTCTTCAGCTCTTTTAGAATGTAGGATGTAGGCCATCAGGTCCTGGGGATTTGTCAGATTTTAGTCCCTGGAGTTTCCCAGTACTTTTCCTCTGTTGATATTAATTACCTTACTTCCCTCACTCTTATTAACCCCTTGGTTACCCTCTATTTCTGGTATGTAACTTGTGTCTTCCACTGTGGCAATAGTGGAAGGCTTTGATCTGATCCGTTAGTTGTGGGATCACTTTGCTCTGTCTATCACATGCTTCTTCTGTTTCATATGCATGCAGTCGTGGATTGGCACCTTATTTTCAGATATATCTGGTGCTGCTCCTGGCATGCTCTCCTGCTCTCCTCATTGAACCAGGTTTGATCCCCTGGCTTGCAAGGCGAATGTAGAGTGAGGGATATGCTGGTTCATGAGATTACAGATCGTGGTTGAATACAAGGCTTACTGTTGCTGATTGCCCACACTGCCTCACTGATGTCCAATTTTGAGCTGCTAAACCTGTTCGGAATCAATCCGAGTTAGCATGGTGGGCAGGCTTCTTCAGGGCTGAAACATAAGAGGCTACGCAGCATATTTTTTCAATCAGACAAAGAAGAAGGGAATAGGAAAAACCCAGAGAGGAATCATGGGCTGCATCTTCTAGTCGGCGAGCAGGGGGTGGAGGGGGGCCTGCATCCCGACGTCACCCCGCGTCATTTAGATTGTCAGTTCAGCAATCGCGCAGCCAAATCGTCTGTGCACCTGCTGAACTGTCAAAGGCCTATTAAGTCCATTAAAAATGTAATTAACATGATTAATGGACCTGCCCGTCCAACCTTAAGGTTGGCGGGCAGGCGAGGCGCCCAGGTGGACTTCAAAAAAAACATGAAACCTCGTCCACAAGCGGGATGGGGTTTCATGAGGGTATTAAATTTTTTATGAAATGTTTAAACAAAACAAATTGACATGTCCCAGCTCACGTGACAGTGTCACATGAGGGGACATGTCAGGAAAATTTTTTCTACCCTTCCAAAATATTTTTACAACTTCCACCGGTCTCCTTGTGGCGACACTTTGCCTCAGGGAGGCCTGTGCACTTTTTCATGTGCATGCGCGAAAGAGCGTACTCTCGGCTCAGGGAATCCCCCGCCTGCACAGGGAGTGCTTCCGAGCGGACGTCACGCTGGGTGGGCCTTAATTGGCCAGCCCATGTAAAATGGCGGCACACCCCTAACCGGGGATGCTGATCGGGAACCTGCCCACGCCCACTCCCGCACAAACCCTCCCAACGGAGGGGAAATGCTGCCCCATGAGTAGGATGATATACCAGTGACCTCAGTCAAGTAATAAACAGAAGCTTTAAGGCATTGCTCAATCAAAGAACACAAGGATAGCTAAGGAAGTAGGGAGACTGAGAAATGCAAAAAATATAGGGGAGAGACATGGAAAAGCAGGGGATATGGGTTCGCAAGTGAGCGTGTAGATGGACTCCAAAGTTACTGAAGTCATTGTTAAGACCACTGGGTTGTGGGATGCATGGAAAAAAGAAGAAATGTTGTTCTTGAAGTTTGCAGTAAGCTTTGTTGGAACATTGCACAAAGTCTATTAGAGGGAGATCTGAATTTGACTGGGGGGGGCGGTAGGGTGTTAAAGTAATTACCAGGTTTGTTTTTTTTGCCTCATTTGAAAATAGCTATCAGTTTACATTGGATTACATAGATATGCATCACAGAAACAGGTCATTCAGCCCAACTGGATCATGCCAGTGTTTATGCTCCCTTCAAGCTTCCTCTATCTTTTCTCATCTAAATCTACCATTATAACCATTTATTTCCTTATCCTCCAACTGCTTGTCTAGCTTCCCCTTAAGTATATCTCTACTATTCACTTCAAACACTCCCTGTGGTTGCAAGTTCCACATTTTTACCACTCTTTGCAAAGTTATGCTTTTCCCCACAAGAGGAAACATTCTCTCTGTATCCACTCTATCAAAATCTTTTATAATTTTAAAGTGCTCCATTAGGTCACCCCTCAGCCTTCTTTTTTCAAGAGAAAAGAGACCTAGCCTGTCAATCTTTTCCTGATATGTATACCCACACATTTCTGGCTTCATCCTTGTAAATCCTTGTACCTTTCAAGTAATAAATGGTCCTATTCCCACAGCCCTATTCTTCCCATCAAAATGCACTACCTCACATGTTGAACTTCATTTGGTAATTATTTGCCCATTATGTAAGTTTATTAATGTCCTCCTGTAATGTTGGAATCCTCCTCGGTATTGCCTCTCTCCCCAGTGTGGTGTCATGTGTAAATTTAGAAACTGTGTTTTTGATTCCAAAGTCCAAATAATTACTATAAATTGTGAATAGCAGTGATCCCAGCACTGATCCTTGTGGAACACCACTTCTGCAACTTTTGCCACTCTGAATAACTACTCTTTCCTCCCAGTCTCTGGGTGGAATCAACCCAGATTTGCATTAAGTGCGGCAGCAGGCGGGAAAAAGGACATTTAACCCATTGGCCATAATGGAGGGTTTTCGAGCTGCAACGTCTCAATCCCGCATCATTAATTATGCATTCCCAGGAAGCACACCTTTTTGCTGGCTGGCAGCAAAATTCACCCACCATGCCATCACCTCGCTGCTTCCTCACGCCAGGTGCAATATTAAAAGTGCAGCCACGCACACACCTCTCTGCTTCCAGCCCAGGACTGCTGCAGAGAAGACATGGCCCCAAAAGGCAAGAAGACTGCAGCCCCCTGATTCAATCATGCATCCCTGGGTCACCTTCTGGACACCGTTGGAGCCCGCTGCGATGTCCCCTACCCTCACTCTGGCCGCAGGAGGGACATCAGTGTCACCACTCTGGCTTGGGAGGAGGTGGCAGTAGTGGTCAGTGCCAACGCTGCACAGAAGAGGTTCATCATCTAGTGCAGAAAGAGGATGAATGATTTCATCTATGCAGCCAGGGTAAGGCAACCATCTCATCACTCTAAACTCCCACGCTCACAAGCCCATCACACATTCACTGACATCTCACTCACCGCCAGTTCAAGGTATACCATCATGCACTCTCACACACACCCTCACATCTCCATCTGGACTCATCTCCTCTGGAGACTGCCTCCTCAGCCCTCACCCTCTTCAGGCCACTTGCAGAAATTGACATGTGTCCCCACATACATCCTGGGATAACCGCCCTCTCCCCTTCACCAGTACAGCCCTGGCCCTGCAGCCTCTTTCCTTGCCTGAGGCCACTTCTCCCCCTTCCCCAAGCAAGCCTCCAGCTGTTGAAAAGCCACCCCTGCGTTATGGCTAGTCTGGTAGGTAGAGACCTGCCCATTAAAGTGATGTGGTGCTGCCTGTGAAGCCTGGCACTTATGACCAGGACTGCTGCCCAAAGCAAGGTTGGCAAACAAGCCTCAAAGTCACGAGCGAAATGCAATCACGCAGATGTGCTTGACTGATTCAGTGTTGGGGGACGATTCCGGTGAACTGAGCTTATGATGATATGCAGTTGTATTACAATGAAGTTCCCAAAGTTCACGACATCATGAAACCAATTTTTGGCCTTTCCACCCTATTGTCTGCTCACACTGCCAAACACGGCTGCTGCCAATGGGCACAGAAAATTCCACCTACTCTTTTCAGTCTTGAAGTCAGCTAGCAATCCATTCTGCCACATGTCCCCTGACTCCAGATTCTCTGACCTTATTCATTAGTCTATTACGGGGCACCTTACCAAAACCTTTTGAAAAACCAAATAAATTACACTCCCTGCATTACCATTGTCTATCTCTCTGCTACCTCCTTAAAAAATTCAATAAGATTGCTCAAGCAAGATTTTCCCTTTTGAAATTCATGCTGACTATTCATTATTATATTTCTCATTTCCAGATGATTTTTATTCGTTCCTTTAATAAGAATTCCATTATTTTTTCTGCCACTGTTGTTAAACTGACTGGTCTATAATTCCCTGGGTAAGTTCTGTCCCCCTTCTTAAATGTAGGAATTATATTAGCTATGCCAGTCCTCTGGCACTGCACCTTTCTCTAAGAGGTTTTAAATATGAGTAGTAATGCGTCTATTAGCTCTTCCTAGATTGTTTTTGGGTGCAATTCATCCTGACCAGGGGCTTTATCCTCTTTGAGTTTGTTAAGGTTGTTCAATAAATCCTTTTTTAAATTTTGAATGCATTTATCTCATCATCCATCTCATTGATGAAAGTCAAGTCTATCTGTTCTATCTCTCTGGTAAACACCAGAGTGAAATAATTATTCAATATTTCTGCCATCTCTCTATCATTCTCTGTGGTATTATCCTGTCTATCCCATTAATGGTCCTATTCCCATCAAGGCCTCTTTTTTTTTTGGTCATGTTCCTGTAAAATGTTTTAGCATTTTGTTTGATGTTCCTTGATAATCTGATATTATTGTTCCTCTTTGCCTTCCTAATTAATTTTAGACTTCTTCCCTAATCTCTTTGCACTTTCTCTTCCCATACACTCCTCTGCTGTCCATGTACTTAATGCCTCTTGCCTAATCCTCAATTGTTCCCTTATGTCTTTATTCATCATTAGAGTCCCACTTTCCTTTAGTCAGGGAGTTGGCATATGATGAATTTAGCCGCCTGGCTTCGATAAGAGGAGACTCCCAAGATATGGAAAATGACCCACATTTTCCAGGATCTCGCCATTGAACTTAATTGATGGGGAGCAGTTTTGTGCTGTGGGAGCAGTTTGGAAGAGGATCTTAGTTTTCCGGGTGTTTAGCGAAAAGCCAGTTTTCTCATGTGCTTCGGAGAAGCAGTCAATGATGACCTAGAGCTCAGATTCTCAATGAGCGCACACACAAGCATCTTCTGCATACAAAAGTTCAATGACTGAGGTTGGAGTGGCTTTGGTTTTGTGTTAGAGATGGTGTAGAATGAACAGTTTCCCATCTGTTCTACAGATCATCTCCAGGACTGTGAGTAATTTTCTGGAGGTGTGGTGCAGTATTGCAACGAGAAAATGGAAAAACATTCGGTGCAATGACACAACCTGGTTTGACCCCAGTCTTCACTGAGATAAGGTTTGTGGTGGTTCCGTTGATAAGGATCACAGCTTGCATGTCATCATGGAGTAGGCGGAAGATGGTGACAAATTTCTGAAGCTAGCCAAATTTCACAGTTGACAGAGTCAAAGGCTTTCATAAGCTTTTATCAATACTACCATCACTCAACAGATTTGTTTAAAGTATTTCTTCATTCCCTTGAATTTGGACCTTTGAAAACTGTAAATTGATTTACTGCATTGATTTATCCCAGATCATTTAATCATGCTACAGTCGCTACTGCACAGTTATTACTTACATTCCCAATATTTGCCATTACCAAGTTGAGATGTGACTTATCTCTCATGGCTGCCTTAATGCACTGGGCAAGAAAGCAGTTATGTATTACATTCACTGGTTCAGATTCTAGATCATTTCAGGATTGTCAGTTGATATTAGGTCGGTTGAAGTTCCCCACTGGTATGCCTTCTCTGTTTTCACAAACAAGTCTTTCAGTGGGATCAGCTTTATAGAACTGTGGGGTAATGAAACACCTACTATTTTAACATTACTATGATGAAGGATGTTACTGCTGGGGAATGAAGCACTTTTCATTTCAGGCACCCAAGTGCTCTCCGATGTAAGAGGTAATCCAGCATTCATGGTGAGGAGCAAAAAAAATCTTGCATTTATGTAACACTTTTATGACCACCAGTCTTCCCAAAGTGCCTTACAGCCAATGAAGTACTTTTGAAGCGTAGTCATGATTGTAATGTAGGAAGAACTGCAGTTAATTTGCACACTGCAAGCTCCTATAAATAGCAATATGGTGATGACCAGGTAATCTGGTTTTGTGATGCTGATTGATGGTAAACATTGGCCAGGCCATGACAGATACTTTCCCTGCTCTTCTTTGAAATAGTGCCATGGAATCTTCTACATCCACCTGGGAGAGCATGCTGGGGCTCAGTTTCACAGCTTGTCTAGACAACAGCACCTTCAACAGAGCAGCACGCTCTCAGTACTGCACTGGAGTGTCAACATTGATTTTTGACTCACCTAGAGGGAGTTGGGAGAGGCAGCAGCAACAGCCTCCTTCTAGAGAGTTTGAAAAAATAGCAAACTGTAATATTTCAGGAAAGTCATGCATTGATTGGCTGGTGACTATTGCTGTTTATGGGCTGAGTCTAAACAACTGGGAGAGTAAAAAATGTTAAGTTAAAAATATTAAGCATCAGTAACAAATAACAAGTGAGTACTTGGTGAGTCTTATCTGTATCTTTTATTTTTAAGTAAGCTTTATTACCATTGGCATGGTTTATTACTATTAGTAAGATTTATTGGTATTGGAAAGTTTTATTAATAGTTTTAAGTTTTTTTTAGTATTGATAGGGTTTATTAAAAGTGGCAAAGTTTCTTAATGTTGGTAAGGTTTATTAATAGTAGTGAGGTTTATTCTGAGCAGTAGTACAGTTTATTTGCACAGTAAAATTCATTGCAGGAGCAAGGTTTCTTTCCTAACAGACAGAGTAATGGCAAGGCTGCTCTGACCTCTAGACTGCACATCTCGTGCTAAGTGGAAACTCCAGGATGCTTCCCATGCCCTGGATAACCATTTGTGCAGGAAGCGTTGTCAGTTGCAGCAACTTGAGCTTTGAGAGTTTCAGAACTTGAACAGCAGCTGGTATCACAGCGGTGCATCCGTGAGGCTGAGAGTTTCATGGGCAGCACGTTTATAGGTGTCGTCACCCTGCAGCTTAAGAAAACGCAGGGAGAGAGGCAATGCGTAATCACTAGGCAGTCAAGTAGAAGCAGGTAGGTACTGCAGGAGTACCATGAGTGCAGCCCACTCACCAACCAGTATACAGTTCTAAATAATGATGAAAGTGATGATTCATCTGGGGCATGCAGCCAGAGCCAAGTTCATGTCAGCTGTATTGGTGAGCACATAGAAGACTGGAAGAGCAATAGTGATAGGAGATTCAATAATTAGGGGAGTAGACAAATGTTTCTGTGGCCATAGGCATGAATCCAGGATGTCACATAGCCTCGCTGGTGCCAGGTTCAAGGATGTCACTGAATGGCTGCAGAGCACCCTGAAGATGGAGATTGAACAGCCAGCAGTCGTGGTTCACATTGGCATGGAGGACATAGGCAGAAAGAGGGATGTGGTCCTGCTGTAAGAATTTAGGGAGCTAAGTAGGAAATTAGCAAGCTGGACTTCAAAAGCAGTAATCTCCAGATTCCTCCCAGTACCATGCGCAAGTGAGTGTAGAAATAGAAGGATAGAGCAGCTGATTGCATGGCAGGAAAGATGGTGCAGGAGGGAAGGCTTTAGATTCTTGAGACATTGGGACCAGCTTTGGGGGAGATGGGACATGTACAGGCTGGACAGTTGCACCTAAATAGAGTCAGGACTGAGTACATTACAGGGTGAATTGCAGTGATTGGAGAGGGTGATTGTAGAGAGTTTAAACTGGCTTGACCATGGTGTGGAAGCCAGGAGGTAATATCAGAGAGGAGTACCAAGGTGCACCGAATACTGGGAGAGATAGATAGCACTAGAGTAGGGAATAGTAAGTTATTCCGTGGGGTCAGAGTAAGGGAGAAAGTAATAAAATCTAAATTATAGTTAATGTACATGTATGTGAATGCATGGAGTGTGGTAAATAAGATTCGTGAGTTACAGGTTCAGATTACCATGCAGAAGTATGATGTTGTGGCTATAACAGAGACCTGGCTCAAAGAAGGGCAGGGCTGGGTATTAAATATTCCTGGATACAAGCAGGGCCAGGGAGAGGTGGGTACAGATGGTGCTAAACATCGGGGCCCAGGGCCTGGGGCTGGGGTTAGGGCCTTGGCTCCTTGCTCTAAATGGAGTTTCTTGTTGACCCCCAGCCTGAGCAGTCAGAAGCAGAGCTTCAGATCTGAAAGACTGACTTAGAAAAAAATCAGAACCTTCAGGCTGATTTCCGATTTTTTATAAAGCTGGTCTGTCAGTGTCACGTCAGTTTCACAGAGCAGAAATTTCTGCCTATCGGGTGGGTGGTGCGGGAGCGGGAGTGGGCTGGCGGCAGCGGGACTGCAATGACCTGGGGGTCCAATGGCGACCCGGTGGCCTGTTTTAAAAAGCTACTGCAGCCTTTCAGAGGTTGTGAATCATGGCCAGCGGCAGGGCTCTCCAGAGCGCTGCTGGTGAGCAGGATAGGCAGGAGGGTAGGGCAGGGGGGTACTCTGCCCCTCGTTTTTATGACAATTGCCTTGCTGCCCTCCTCGAGGAGGTGGCAGCACAGTGGGAGGCGTTCGTGTCCCAGGACAGAAGGAGGAGGCTCCCCCACATGACCAGAGGTGCCTGGGAGTAGGTGGCAGAGGTGGTGAGCTCCTGCGACGTGGTGTGGTGCACCTGGATCCAGTGTTGCAAGCGCTTCGGCGATTTGTTGCGCTCAGGAAGGGTGAATACCATGTTGATATTGGTCACTTAACCCAGCAGTTAGACTTTCCCCACTCAGCGCACCACCCTCCCCACCCAAGTCTGAGTGTAGTGACTGAATTGAATTATTGACGGCATGTGTCCTTCGCTGGGTGGGCCAGCAGATGTTGCCCATGCCGAGGTCACCCTGAGAGGATGGTGAAGAGAAGGGATCTGCACACGTAGCATGTGGTACACTGAGACCCACATGACTGTTTTGGGGGCAACCTGGAGGAGCTGCACCTAGGCACAGTGCTTGAACTGCAGGACATGTCAAAGTCAGGGTGATGACATGCTGTGAAGGGAGCTTCAAGGTGGCATTGGCACCAATTGATCTGCTGTCCTCTGCACTTCACGTGCTTGCGCCTCCTTGCTATGGAATGTTATACCATCTGGTGCCCAATGTGATGTAGGCAGCATGTGGCCAAGGGGGTTTGGGGGTGGCAGAGGGGACAGGCCTAGCATCTTTGTGTAAGTGTTCGGCAGCAGCGGGGTGAGGAGGCACTGGAGCCCTGCCATGCCCCACTCTGGTTGGGGTGGGCCGTCCGCGAAGAGAATCGAGGTACAATTAGCTCAAATCAATGCTCTTCTCTCTTTTTCAGGAGAAGAATACACATAATGCCGCCGGGCAGGTGAGGACTGGTGGAGGGCTGGGCCAATTGGCGATTCTCAGCCGCTTTGAGCAGGAGGCCCTAGATCTGGAGAGACGCCATGCGTCCAGGTCCACCAGTGTCGGTGAGGCTTGGGTGCCACGGGCAGGTATGTGTGCCCAGCAGTGAGGTCACCATTGTTCTCCCAACAGCCATGGCAGTGCTGAATGTTCAGTGATTGAAGTTTGCAACATGGCTTGACCATTGCTTATGGAAGGATGAGCGCATAATGATCTGGGGGACAGGGATGCACATTGTCATTCTCTCCACGTTAACTGATCCAATGTCCTTGTTCTTCTTTTCAGCATCAGCAGAGCAGGGCCAGGAGGAGGAGCAGCAGAGACCCCTCTCACACCTGAGGGCCCTGAGGTCTCAGACTCACCAGCGTCACACCATCTCTGCCAGGAAGGAACCTGCGCAGATACTAGCACCTCGGTGGGAATTAGAACATCGGCTAGTGCCCCAGGGTATAGCAGTGAGGCCACTTCACAGGCGCTGGAGGACCTGGCAGAGACAGAGAGTGCTCATGGAGCCAGCAGTGGGAGGACTGCAGGAGACCAGGCACATGCTCAGTCAGTGGTTGATTATGTGCCTCTGAAGTCGTCCACGAAGCAGCAAATGCACAAAATGCGGCCGAGTGTGTGGGAGCATCTGGTGGAGATACAAGAGGCTAGGCTTGGCATGGTGTCCGTGGTGGAGGAGTCTAAGCGGACTCTTGCTGATGCAATGAGCCTCATGGCCGAGCGCCATGCATCCTCAATGGAGAGAATGGCGACTCTTCTGGAGAGGCTCCTCCAGGAGGCCAATCAGGGCTTCTTGGGAGTGCACTCAGACCAGCCAGCCCTCACATTGGCATTGACCTTAGTTGGTCAGTGCCAGTGTGGGGAGATGGTCTGGGCACCAAATTTTCTAGCTTGGTGCCCATCCATCCACAGTGAGCAGGGAGGTCTGAAGTGACCTCATGTCGATGCAACAACTGCCTGTCATCTCTGTGGGCTCCTCTCAGGGCACTTCGGATGAGGGCAGCAGCTCCTCCGTCCCTCTGCCAGTGACCGTTGCATCTGATGAGGCTACAATGACTGGGGAGATGCCAGCCGTGGAACTGGCAGCTCCCTCCCAGGCGGGGCCCAGCACAGGCTCCACGAGCCAGAGGAGGACCGCCAAGGTCATCGAGGCCAGCGGGACAGCAGAGTCAGCAGGCTGGCTCAGGTGCCACTCCCTGCGAGGGGTCAGCACCAAGATGTAGCACACGAAAACGTAAACACAAGGCACCTTAGGCACACCATGGGTTTATCACAGGTGCTTTTGTGTTGGCCCGCAATGAGGTATTTATGAGTTGGTGTGATTTTTAAGACCTATGTCATTTTGTTTTCTTAAATTCAGACCTGTTACCATGGCTGAGGGTGCGTCTTTTCTTCTGCAGGTTACCAACAATGTTATGATTGATTTGTGGAACGTTCAGCTTTATTAACAAAGCGCTTAGTTACTGTTCCTACCCAGGCAGATTTTGCAGTTAGGTATCGAACCCAGGCTTGTCCTAGAGGTCCATATGTGGTGTGCCAGCTGAACATTCATTGGATTAAAGTCTCCTGGGTGTCCCTGCCTCCCTGGAGTATGCCTGGGTCAGCGTCTACTCCCTCAGCATTTCCCTGTGCATGCTCATCCTTGGACTCACTGCTGGACTCATCGTGTGCAACTGCAGCTTCTATATCTACATCCTTGTCGTCCACAGCGTCCACCCTTTCCAGCGCAAGATTGTGGAGAGTGCAGCATGCAACCACTATCACCGACAAATGATCTGGGGTGTGCTGAAGTGCGCCCCCTGAGCGGTCTAGGCATTGGAAGCACGTTTTGAGAAGACCGATGGCTCTCTCCATCACAGCCCTTGTGGAGGTGTGGCTCCTGTTGTACCACTGCTCTGCTTCTGTTCTTGGATGGCGGAGAGGCATCATGAGCCACCTTCTGAGGGGATAGCCCTTGTCACCCAGCAGCCGCCTATCCAGCCGGGCTGGAGCACTGAAGAACCCCAGCACCTGGGAGTGTCTGAGGATGTCAGCGTCATGGGAGCTGCCTGGGTACCTTGCACAAACTTGCAGAATCAGCATCCTGGGGTCACACACTATCTGCACATTCATGGAGTGGAAGCCCTTCCTGTTGATGAAGGCACTGGGCTCACCTGCTGGTGCCTTGATGGCCACATGTGTACAGTCTATTGCATCCTGGACGCGGGGGAAGCCAGCAATGACTGCGAAGCCTCTGGTCCCAGCGGAAGTGGATGAAGGTCAATGCATGCCTGAATAGAGCGTCTGTAACCTGCTTGACACAAGTGTGGACGACTGATTGGGAGAAACCGCAAAGATCACCCACCGACCCCTGGTAGGAGCCAGAGGCATAGAAGTTGAGGGCAGCTGTGACCTTTAGAGCTGCTGGCATGGGGTGTTCACCCACACAGTTAGCAGAGATCTCAGACCCAATTATCTGACAGATATAGTTGACTGTCTCCCTTGGGAGATGGAGCCTCCTTCGGCTCCACACCTCAGACATATTGAGGTAGCTGCTTCACTGCCTGTATACCCTGGCAGCAGGATAGTGGCATCTTCTGCGGCCGCTTCCACCTTGGACTACATCTTGACCCTGCACCCCTTGAGCTTGCACCTGTCCTCCCAAAGATGGCTCCTCTGGAGGCTGAATGTGCACTCCTGGCCTCCTCCCCCTTTTTGCCCTCCCTTCCTCCTCAGAGGAGGTGCTTCCAGTGGAGAGATTCCCAGACTAAGGGAAGGCTTCCTGAAACCTGCAGGTCCAAAAAACATTCCTCACTGCAGAGTGCTGACCTGAAGGTTGTGAGTCCAGACAAAGCAGCTGGTATGCGTTTTGAAGTACTGCAGATCACACAGTCAAGTATCAGTTACTTTGAAAAATCAATATTTGACAGACCATACTCGTGACCCTTGCTCGTGAATCAATATTTGACAGAGCACACTTGTGACTCCGGACGCTTGCCTGACATCACTGCGCGTCATTTTACGTGTCACCGTGCAGGCCCCACCCCTGCATGCCAATGGGAAAATTCTGCCCACAGAGCTGCTGCGCTGCTGTTTCTGACCTTTTGGACAGCTTCATGGTTCCAATTTTTTTGAAAATTCCATCAGAAAACCACGGAGCTGTCAGAGGTCCAACAGCAGCAGTGCAGAAACTGAGAATATTCCTGGCTGAAAAATGGTAAGCCAAATCTCTATTTTAGAGCCAAGTGGGTGCTGGGGTCTGGGGGTTGGTTGGGGGGGCGGGGAGGGATGGCAGAGATGGTCAGGGGAGGTTGGGGGGTGTTGGAGGAGTTGGGAGGAGGGTGGGGGATATTAGAGGGGGGCGTAGTTTGGGAGTGTTGGATGTGATTGGGATAGGTTGGGAGCTCTTGGAGGGTTGGGGATTAGGTTGAGGGTGTTGGAAGGGTGGGTGGAAGGGGTGGAATGGCATGGGGTGGGGGTGGCAGGATGGCGTGGCATGGAGAGGCGGCTTGTCACTTTTTTTGCTGTTGGTGTTTCTTACTTATTAGTTACTTTTTTCCAGTTTAGGCTGTAAATTCACAGCATATAATACAATTTGTATGACATTTTCTGGAGGAAGAGGAAACAATTCAGCTCTTGAGATAAGGCCACAATAAATTTATGTACCTTGTATCATTCTTCTCTGAAAAATTAAAGCTACTGTATATATTCCCTAAACTGCTGGTAGGTGTCTGATTGGCAGATCCTGGGGATAGTGTCTTTAGTGTAAAAGGAGCAGATGCCATTTATAGTATATGTTGTGGGTTGGTGCCAGAGAAGTCTGAATTGTAAGGTTGTATTAGCTACAGAGTTGAATTGTTTTGTAAATGTAGTGATTTCCTTGTAGCCACTTTCCTAACAGCAGTTGATTGCTCTGTGATTAGTTATCCTTAGAGAATCAGCTTTGGGCCTTCAATTTCACCATTGCTTTAGTTATTCTGCCTACAGCATGCAGGTGTAGTGAAAAAAAAGACAAAACCTACGTTTATACAGCACCTTTCATAATATCTCAAATAGCTTTACAGCCAGTTAAATACTTTGGAATTGTACTCACTGGTATAATGTAGGTAATGTTATTAAATGGCAGAGTAGGCTCAAGGGGCCGGATGGCTTACTCCTGCTCCTAATACATATATTCATATGCCATTCTGGATGAATGAGATGAGCAGGGTTGGATGGCCTTTGTCATCCGTAATTATCTTGTGAACAGAGAATGGAATCATGGCTATCACTCCCTTTATTTTGTTGCTGATGGAAATTTTCTGTGAGCAGGCTTTGTGGGGTGAAATTGCCAGTACAGGAGTGCATAATGGGCTTGTTGTGAGTCAATAACCTGTTTTATCCTGTATGATTCTCAACAGTCTTTTCCATTGACTTCAATCTTGCCCTTTTGTCTACTTACCTATTATCCCATTCTGCCTTGGTGCTTTTATGAGATTTTTGAGGTAATGAAACATTATGATAAAGTTGTGTTGCATAGTAGATATTGAAACTATATTATAGTGAGAAGCAGCAAGCAGCAGCGTCTTCAGACTTGCTGATCAAGGAAACACAGATGCAATTATGAACCATTCAGTCTTTGTCTTCTGGCCTCTTAATCGTTGCATAACACAGAGACACCTGAGGACTCCAATGCTTCTCCCTGGCAGGGAAAACCTATGTTGTTCAATCATTTTGCTTTGCTGCTCAAGAGTCATTTGATCTTTCTACCCTGTGAGATTAGTGATAAAATAAAATCCAAACACATCTTCTAAGAAACAATTATATCAAATAATATGCATTCAGACAGGAGAAAGCCTCCTAATTCTTCTCCAGAATGGAAAAGATCATGTGCAGTTTATCTGGGTTACAAGTATTGAATCTTTCCCCAAAATATGAATTTACTGTCACTGTGTTCACATGGTGCAATATGCAGAATATATTTATGAGGACTGAGACAACCACCAAAATCAGTGTTATTGTCTGCACAGTGTTATAAGTAACCAATAGGATGTTTTCCTTTCAAATTAACAACATTGCATGATGCTGATAAAGTAAAATTTGTACTCCCTGGTTAGTTTAATAGTTGCAGTGGGACCTTATATATGGCACACACAAACTAACAATTCTTGTTGCTTCTTTTAATATTAATGACCCATGCTGCATATATTTCAGATGATATTTGTAATCAGCTGCCAACAATGGGCGTCATCATTTCACTGGTACCTTTCTGTGATTGGTGAATAGATTGGAAGGGGGAAAGGGGGAAATTATCATGCATGACTCATGATGAAGGTTAAGCGTGTGTCAGGAGGGGGGATGGTTGGGGGATTTGTGGGGGGTAAGGGCCCTGGAAAGAGAAGAAGCACCAGGGCCCATGATTTCTCTCCCTGGCCCTGGATTCAAGGTGTTCAGCAAGGATAGAAAAGTAAAGGGGCGGGGGTGGCAGTATTGATTAAGGAAAACATTGCAGTGCTGGAGAGAGAGGATGATCCAGAGGGGTCAAGGACAGAATGGATTTAGCTGCAACTAAGGAGTAAAAAAGGTGCAATTACATTGTTCAGTGCTGTCTATAGGCCACCAACCAGTGGGAAAGATGTAGAGGAACAAATTTGCCAGGAGATTACAAAGAGGTGCAAGAATTATTGGGCAGTTATAATGGGGGGCTTTATCCAAATATATACTGGGTTAGTAGTAGTGTAAATGGCAGAGAGGAGCAAGAGTTCCTTGAGTGCATTCATGAGAATTTTTTACAGCAGTATGTTTCCAATCCAACAAGAAAGAAGGCACTGCTAGACCTGACTCTTGGGAATGAGTTGGGTTGAGTGGATCAAGTGTCAGTAGGAGAACATTTAGGGCACAGTGATCATTGTATCATGCCTTTTAGGCTGACTATAGAAGAGAGCAAGGAACAATCCATAATAATTAACTGGGGCAAGTTAAGCATTGTGAGCTGTGAGAAGGATAATATAGAATTTCAAAATGACATAGACCAGTTGGTGGAATGAGCAGCAAGTAGCAGATGAAGTTCAATGTGGAGAAGTGTGAACTGATTCATTTTGGTAGGATGGACACAGAGAGACAGTATAAGATGTAGGGTACAACTCCAAAGGTGGTGCAGGAGCAGAGAGACCTCAGTGTATATGTATATAAGTCATTGAAGGTGGTAGGACAAGTTGAGAGAGTAATTAATAAAGCATACTGTATCCTCAGCTTTATTAATAGGGGTGAAGAGTACAAGGAGGTTTGTGGTAACCTGGGGTGCAATACACCTTTAAGAGAATGTGAGCAGATTGACCACATGACTGTATTATCCAATTGTTGTGTAGCGCAGGCTACAATGTTAATGAGTATTATAGGGGTTGGTTGGAGAAGCACACATTGTGTTAGTGCTCTGTTACTTGTGTAAATAAACAGCATGTGCTTCATCTTATATTGCTCTCTGCACCTGCAGTATATTGTTTACTAACTCACCCATCAGTAGATAGGCATGCAACCATATTCGCGAGCAAAGCGACCCAACAGAAGGAACATAACAACTGGCGACAAGGGAAAACACGGCCAGTCGACAACACCAAGGAAAAATCCACTGAAGTGAATCAGCCGTGCCTTACAGGCTGATTGTAAATATAGCCCTCACCACAGTCGTCAGCTTATCTCCCTCCAGTATGCCACAATTTGGCCGTATCGAACCGTTTGATCAGACCACTGATGACTGGTCACATTATATTGAACTCCTCACGTTCTTCTTTTTGGCCAATGACATATTGGTGGAGGAGAAGAGGCGGGCGATACTCTTATCGACATGCGCCAGTAAAACATACAGTTTATAGTCTAATGGCACCCAACTGCCCAGATTACAATAGCTTTGATGAGTTGGTAAATCTTGTGAAAAGTCACTTTCAGCCAAAATCCTCGGTAGCAACACAAAGTTATTTAATTTGAGGTGTCACACATTTAGAGACACAGTCACTTGCTATGTAGCAGCCTTAAAACAACTGACAGAGCACTGTGAGTTCAGGATGTCTATCAACGATATGTTAAGAGACCGGTTAGTATGTGGGATTAACAAAGGTGCCATTCAAAAAAGGTTGCTGTCAGAAACTAATTTAGACTTCAGCAAGGCGCTGGAGTTGGCGCTCATAATGGAAGATGCAGTCAGGGATTCAGAAACAATCAAGGGAGCACAAAATGGCACTGTCCATCACGTCAGGAGGGAAGCACTGGTTAGAAATGGCGCAGAAGCGCAGGGCTCAGCGGAAAGGCAGGAAACAGGCACTGTTAACAGACCAGTAAAAAGCAATGGTTTAACAGAAAAAACCTACGGTAATAACAGTAGAAATGGAACCAGACAGCTTGCAAGAGAACGACAATTTAAAAGAATCAAGTGTTTCTACTGCCATTGTAATGGGCACATTATGAAATATTATAAAAGCAGATTAAGACAAAACTTTAAGTAGAAAGGTAGAAGTTGTGAAATCCACATAATAGAGGAACCAGAAGAAGCAGAGTCAGATATTTACTCATTACACAACTTAAAAATTGGTAAAACAGAGCCAATCTCCGTGACAGTGGAAGGCAACAGGAAACCCATCCAAAAGGAGATGGATACAGGGGCATCACAACAGTTATTGGGGAACATACGTCAAATATCTGAATGGAGGAGGCCATTCATTAAATCTGAAAAATTCAGATGCTAAGTTAAAGGCGTATACTCATGAAGACATACCAGTAAGAGGTATACACAGTTCCAGTACAGTATGAAAATCAGTCTGTTAATCGAGCCCTAATAGAGATAGCAGGCAGAGGATCAAGTCTCCTCAGAAGGAACTGGTTAAGAAAGATTAATCTTGAGAGATTACTGGATCGCAATCAGAAGCAGGAAATGTTACTGTTTGGAAAAAGGAACATGTAAAGGTGGCACTTTATGACAGAGTTCAATTTGAAATCAGTAATCTCCAAAAAGAAAAAGAAAACCTGCTGAAGGACTTTTACATTTTGCAAGATTCTCTCAGATCCCAATTTGTACCACTGAAAAGATCTGAGGAAGAACGGAAAGAATTCAGCATATCTCTGGGCCAGATGAAGAATAAATTAGCTGAGAAAACACAGCAATACTTAATTCTCCAGGAAACAACTAACAAGTATAAAGAAGAAATGGAAGAGCTGAAGAATCAACTACGTGAAAGCCAAGATGCTTTAAAAATAGAGACCCCTGAGTTTTCAAAGGAGCTGACAGATGAGGAAATGCTGCAAGACTCAACCACTGAGTTCATTCAAGTTGAGCTCATACCTGAGCCTAGTCTGGCCAATAGGGAAATTGAAAAGAAGACCAAGATTAAAGTCAGCGCTGCCAAGAAAAAACCCATCAAAAGAAGATACTTTGGAAGAGAAAGCAGAATTACTAACAGGGCTCCAGAATTTTTATTTTTTATTTTTACACAACAGGAAGCTGCTAAATTTAGCCTTGCCCAACATCTTGATTTTGCAAATCTTCCTGACAGTTGACTTTCATATTGTCAAATTTAGAGGGGAGAGGCAGCAGAGGTGCATGCGATTAGGCCCGAAAGAGGGTGAAAGCATTCCCTTTGGAGTCTACACCATATGTGGAAGGAACTTCACTTGGTTTGGAAGTACCTGTAGGATCGGTTGAGCCTGAGAGAGTTGAAGAAACAAACTTACAGATTCCTATTGGATAGCCCAATGGACAGATGACTCCTGAGAGTGAGGCCTCAGATAAACCTTCAAAATTGTAGAACAACGACGTTTGACATGTATGAAGAAGCCTCCAGAGAGACTGAATTTGTAAATAGCTTATTTATGTACACAGTTAATATATTATAAAGATTGTAACTTGTACTTTTGAGTAAAGGGGGAGGGATGTGGTAATCTGAGGTGCAATACACATTTAAGAGAATGGGAGCAGTTTGACCACATGACTGTATTACCCAATGGCGTGGGCTACAATGTTAATCAATAATTTAGAATAGGGTCTGGTTGGAGAAGCACACATGGTGTTAGTGCTCTGTGACTTGTGTAAATAAACAGCATGTGCTTCATCTTACATTGGTCACTGTGTTTACAGAATATTGTTTGCCAACTCAGCCACCAGTAGTTAGGTGTGCAGCTATGTTCGTGAGCAAAGCGACCCGACAGAAGGAATATAACAAGGTTATGTTAAACTTGTATAAAACACAGGTGTGGCTTTCACTGGAGTATTGTTTCTAGTTCTGGGTGCCATCTTTAGGGAAGATGTGAAGGCATTTGAGTGAGTGCAGAAAAGATTCACGAGAATGATTCCAGGGATGTGGAGATTCAGTTACAAGGATAGATTTGAGGAGTGGAGACTGTTTTCCTTGGAGAAGAGAAGGCTGAGAAAAGATTTGACAGAGGTATTCAAAATCATGAGGGGTCTGGATATAGTAGAGAGGGGAGGATCAAGAATAAGAGGACACAGATTTAAGGTAATTGGCAAAAGAAGCAATGGTGTCGGGAGAAAAAACTTTTTCACGCAGTGAGTGGATAGGATTTGGAATGCACTACCTGAGAGTGTGGTGGCAGCAGGTTCAATTGAGGCATTCAAGAGGGAGTTAGATAGCCTTCTGAAAAGGGAAAATGTGCAGGGTTACAGGGAGAAGGCAGGGGAATGGCATTTCATGATTTGCTCTTTCGGAGAGCCCATGCAGATGCAATGGGCTAACTGGCCTTGCACTATGCTGCAACAATTCTGTCATTCTGATTTCAGCTCAAGTCCCTGCCATGGGACTTGAACCCACACCATTTGACTTAGGGACAAAGTGTTGTCAACAGAGCCACAGCTTGGTACTTGGTCAGGTTTCCCTCTGTAGTCTTCAATGAGGGAATTTTCATAGAAGGTGCATGATGAGTGCAGTCGATGGTCACATTAATTAAAAAAGATCAACCGATTTTCTTTAGGAGAATCTTTAGAGGGCATAGGCATTAGGATTTGTGGAAATTTGTTCCAGTCCTTAATTGTTCTTGGGGAAAAGGAGTTGGCGAGGGAAGCATGTTGGGTTATATACAGTTGGAGCTGTAGGCTATGAACTTTTTGTTGGCATGTGCAAGTAGCACATCTCAGGAAATTGTTGCACAATAGAGCCCATGATCTTCTATCCATTGATATCCCAGCCTGCCGGTCTATGATTTGCCAGGGTGCAATCCAGAAATGCTACTCACCATTGGGAATGCAGTATTTTAGAATTACCCCCATTGTACTGTTAGGTGAAAAATAAAGCTCCCTCTACTCTGCCCAACAATGTGGGAATAATTTTCACCTCGGTGGGTGGGCAGACGCCCGACCCGCTTGAGTGTGAAATGCTGCGCATTGACATCGGGCGATAGTTTGGTCAGCGGGTGCATGCGGGAGTTGGCAACAGTCCGACCGACAATCAAAAGGCCTATTAAGACCATTAAAGGATCAATGAATTTTTTCCCTTCACGTCCAACCTTACAGTTGGCGGGCAGGCCAAAAAGGCCAAGCAACCTTTGCATATTTTGGAAACCTCATCCGGTTTGATGAGGGTTGCGATGAGGGTGGGATGAGGTTTCCAACATCATAAAAATGAAATAAAATTTTTCAGATTTCACTTATAACATGTCCCTACTCATGTGGCAGAGTGACATGAGGGGACATGTTTTACAACATTTTCTAATCTTTATTATTAGCTATGTGCCTCAGGGAGATTCTCAAGCACACACACATGCGTATGCACGAACTTCATGCTCACCAACTCGCCCCGCTCGCTGTCCTCCCCCCGCCACCTCACACAGTCAGTGCTGGATGCTGCGGCTCACGTTTCACAGGCCTTAATTGACCTGGCAGCGTGAAATCGCTTTCCGGTCACCATCGCGGTCGGTGGTGGGCTTTTTGACCACCGCCGTCCACCCCCGTCTACCCCTGCTGAGCCCACCCGACAAGTGCTAAATTCTGCTCTGTATCTCTGTTCTAACTCCAAAGAAATGTGAGATACCTTCATTTCTTACAACACCTACCTTTTGGCCTGTCTGAGGAAATGGCTGATTTTGTTTTATTTGGTGCCAAATTATCATCAGTTCCTGCTGTGGATCAGTGGCACTGAACTGAAATTGCCCAAAGTCATTTTGACTTTTACCCTGAAAAGCAAACGAAGAGGATTTTTATCCCATCAACTGAGCTGGACTTGAATATACATACTAGAATGAAAGATTAACTTCTAATCCATTGTACTATCTGGCCCCTACACAGGGTTACCAATTAATTTGATCAAATTCTAATTTCAACTGTCCCACAGAGCAGCTTCTTCCTCCTCATTTATTGTTTATTCTTTGCTACCTGAATACAACCAAAATGACTTATTCAGCCACTTCAAGGAGCAGTTCAGAGTGAAACATCACTGGAGTCACCTATAGGTCAGGTCAGGTTGGCAGGTTTCCTTTTTTAAAGGACATTATTGAACAAGTTGGAACAATCAGATAGCTTTCATGGCAACCTTATTGATGGCGGTTTTATTATTTCCTGAATTTGAAATAAAAATTTCATTTACATTCTCAAGCTACCATGGCAGGAATTGAATTAATGTTCCCTGGATTATTACTCTAGTCCTCTAAATTAAGAGTGCAGTAATACGATCACTACACTGTTATATCCTCAATAAGTTAATCCTCTAACTCTTCGTAGTGAAGGCAGGCACATACCATGTAGGGCTTGAGATTTAATTTAATTGATGGTTACAAAAATAGCTCTGTGTCTGGAGAGAATGTATGCTGACCAATAGTTGAGTTATGCTGCAGAGTGTAGGAGCTCAACTTCCTGTGGAGGCATGTACTCTATGTCTGTCTGGAAGCAAATGGATTTAGCAAAGGGACCAGGGCAGCTATCTCAGAAATTTGGCAATTAAAAAAAAAACAAAACCCAGACTGACAAGAGCATCAGCAGGATGCAATGTAAAGAAAACATGCAAGATCTTGAAGTATTTCTGGTTCTCCTGGGTCATTGTTGGCTACAGAGCACTCTGGTTAATGTTCCTGTCCAAGTCAGCCCAGCAGCATGCATACGGTAGGGAAAAATCTGCCTGAGCTCAGAAGGAAGAGAAAGAACCAAAGAGTAAGAGGGGGATTAAAAAAAAGAATTAGCCAGAGAGATGGAGAGCAAATTGTCAAAAGGGCTCAAAGAGAACGAAAGATCAACAAAGCTTGTAAATGGATTTTCGCACTTGATGTGCACAACTAGGAGTATTTGGAGCACTGAATTTTGGACACACCTAAAGAATGGCTCTTCTGGCCCAATGGTCTCATGGCCGGCCTCTCCCCTTGCACCTTTTGCAAGCTTGAGCTCATCCAAAACTTCACTGCCCATATCCTAACTTGCTCCAAGCCCTGTTCACACAGAATAGAAACATAGAAAGGTCTATAGTGCAGAAGGAGGCCACTCAGCACATTATGCCCATGCCAGCCAAGAAAGAGTTAAGTAGCCTAATCCCACCTTCCAGTTCTTGGTTCATAGCCATGTCAGTTGTGACACCTCAAGTGCATATCCAAGTGTTATTTAAATGAAATGAAGGCCTCTGTCTCTACCACCCTTCCCAGCAGTGAGTTCCAGATCACTCCACCACTCTCTGAATGAAAAAAAATTACTCCTCAACTCTACTTGAATCCTTCTACCAATTGCTTTAGATCTATGCCTCCTGAGGTTGACCGCTCTGCTAACAGAAATAGATCCTTCTTACTTTATCTGGGCCATGTGTAATTTTATAAAGCGCAATTAAATTTCCCCTCATCTTTCTCTGTTCCAAAAGAAACAACGCCAACCTATCCAATCTTTCCTCATAGCTAAAATTCTCCAATCCTGGCAACATCTTCATAAATCTGTTCTATACCTTTCTACTGTGACACATCCTTCTTGCAATACAGTGACCAGAACTGTACTCTAGTTATGGTCTAACTGGTGTTTTATGCAGTTCTAGCATAACCTCCCTGTACTCACACCCTAGACCTTGACTAATAGAGGAAAGTATCTGTATAGATTTTTAACCATCTTACCTACCTGTCCTGCTACCTTCAGGGATTTGTAGGTATACATTCCAAGGTCTTTCTGTTCCTCTATACTTCTAAGAATCCTACCATTTATTCTGCATTCCCTTGCCCTCCCCAAATGTAAGACCCCATGTTTTTCTGGACTGAATTAAATTTGCCACTTTTTGTGCACAGTCCATTGATCTTCCTGCACTCTGCAGCTTTCTTCCTCACAATCTACTACACAGTAAATCATCTGCAAACCTCTCAGTCATGCCCCTTACTTGTAAGCCTAAATCATCGATAAATACAACAAACATCAACTCCTGTGTTCATTGACATACATTGGCTCCTTGATGGGGGTCACCTCAATTTTAAAATTTTCATCCTTGATTTCAAATCACTCCATGGCCTCACCCCTCCCTATATATGTAACCTCCTCCAATTCTACAACTCGCTAAGATCTTGGTACTCCTCAATTTTGGTCATTTGCACTTCCCTGATTTTCTTCATTCCACCCTTGGCAGCCATACATTCAGTTACCTAGGTCCTAAGCTCTGATATTTTATCCTTAAATCTCTTTGTCCCTCTCGCTCCTCCTTTAAGATCTCCTTAAAATCTTCCCTTTTTACAATGCTTTTGGTCAACTGCTCTAATAATAAAGAAAAGGAAAGACTTGTGTTTCTATAATGCCTTTCGCAATCTCAGGACATCTCAAACTGCCTCGGAGCATTGAAGTGTCTTTGAGGTGTAATAACTGTTTTAATGTAGGCAGCAACCAATTTGGGCACAGCAAGCTCCCATGAACATGTTTGTGATAATGACCAGATGTCCTGTTTTATTGATGCTGATGGAGAGATTGATATTGGCCAGGGCACCAGGGATAACTCCCTTGCCCTTCTTCAAAATAGTGCCACGGGATCTTTTATATCCAGTTGGGAGACCAGACAGTCATGTTATCACCTTATGTGGCTTGGTATCAGGTTTTGTTTGATTTTATCCTCGTGAAGACCCTTGAGATGTTTTATTTAGTTATTGGCACTATATAAATGCAAGCTGTTGTTGTTACAGTGTGTGGACAAGCTTTGAATTCTTAGCTAGGATGTTACGGATCACTAAAGCCCTGGTTACATCACACCTGAAATTCTATGAGCAATTGTGGGCATCGCACTTTAGGAAGGATATATTGGCCTTGGGTCATGCACAGAACTAAAAGAAAATGCCTCATCACACAAATGGTGTTAGAAGTTTGAAACTCTCTTCTGCAAATGGCAATTGATGCAAGATCAATTCTTAATTTTAAGACTGAGATTGATAGATTTTTGTTAATCAGAGGCATTAAAGGGTATGGGACATTCTTAGTTAGGTTGCAAATCAGGGATACAGGCCTGGGGGCCTAAATGCCTAACTCCCGATCCTATGCTCCTAAGTTCCTATGTTCCAGTTCCTGGCAAGAACTGAGAGCAGTGTTACTGAATCCTGGTACTGCTGCCTCTCCCTAATGGTAGTTATAGATACAAGTAATGGACTTACTAATTAACTAAGTTGGAAGAGAGGCCAGGCTGGAAAATGTATGGTCACCTGGATGGTGGTGTCACAGAATCGTAGAATTACAGGTCAACAAAGGAGACTGAGATGCTGTGGCAACATGCACATTTATTTGCATGTTGTAATCTGGAGCTATGGGGAATGATGGTAGAGGCTCCAACTTTCTTTCCATCACATGGCTGACCAGGAATATCTCCTGCTCTTACCACCTGCCATTGGCATAAGTTGGAAGGGTTTGCAGTTTGATAATCAACCTGTTTGACTAAAGAAGCAATGGCAACGTGAGGTAAAAACAGTGGGACTTGAACCTGGCACTTGAGGCCAGGTCTCATGACAGGTCTCCCATTTAGGACAGAGACGAGAAGAAGTTTTTTCTCTCAGAAATCTTTGGAATTCTCTTCTCCAGAGAGCGATGGAGGCAGGGTCAATGAATATTTTTAAGGCAGAGGTAGATAGATTCATGATTAACAAGGGAGTCAAAGGTTATCAGGTATAGGCGGAATGTGGAGTTGGGGCTACAATCAGATCAGCCATTATCTTATTGAATGGTGGAGCAGGCTTAAGGGGCTGAATGGCCTACTCCTGCTCCTAATCCGTATGTTCATATGTTTGTATGTATGTTGTGCATGATAAGACAATTGGGTACCAGTTAGTATGTGGAGCCAGTATGTGGCATGGGAATGCATGGGAATACATGCTGGTGAACACTCAAAGGATCATAGAATCATAGAATGGTTACAGGACAGGAAGAGGCCATTCAGTCCATCATGTTTGTGCTGGCTCTCTGAAGGAGCAATTCATCTAGTGCCACTGCTCCATCTTCCCTCTGCAGCCCTGCACATTTTCCTTATCAGATAATAACTGAATTTCCTCTTGAATCTCACGATTAACTCTGTCTCCATCATACTCTCAGGCAGTGTATTTCAGATCCTAACCATTTGCTGCGAGAAAAGGTTTTTCCTCACATTGCCATTGCTTCTTTTGCCAATTACCTTAAATCTGTTCCCTCTGGTTCTTGATACTTCCATCCTAGCATCCATTTTCCTGGATAAGTGCCACTCCTACAACACTCAAGAGACTTCACACCATCCAGGATAAAGCTGCTCATTTGATCGGTACCTCATCCACCACCTTAAACATTCACTTCCTCCACAACCATGGGTACAGTGTGTACCATTTACAAGGTGCGCGGCAGCAACTCTCCAACATTTCTTCCACAGAACTTGCTAAACCCATGACTTCCATCACCTAGAAGGGCAAGGGAAGCAGGCATATGGAAACACCACACCTAACACCGCCACCTGCACGTTCCCACACCATCCTGACTTGAAATTATCACCACTGCTTCATTTTTGATGGTTCAAATTCTGGAACACCCACCCCACCAGTACATTGGGAATGCCTTCCCCACATGCACTACAGTGATTCAAGAAGGCGGTTCACCACCATCTTCTCAAGGACAATTAGGGATGGGTAATAAATGCTGGTCTTGCCAGTGATGCTGTCATCCTGCAAATGAATAAACAGAAAAAAGGAGCTCATCAAAAATTTTGACCTTGAGGTCAGTGCACCATCTCGGATATTCTGCCTTTGTATGTTTTCCTTGTGTACTAAGCTGGGCAATGGGAACAAAACCTTCACTTCACTGATTGCAGAGCAAGGTGACACATAATGGGAGGGAGTATACCGAAACGAGAGGAATTCAAGGAAATTGGGCCAGTTCTTATGGGCATTATTTTTGAATACACTGTAGTATATAATTAAGCTCCAGGAGTATTTGTGCACAGCACAGAATGGGCAGAGGTCCGGCAAAATCTATTTGGATCTGACATCTCAAGCCCTTAGCACCTCATACTGCTCCAAAGCCACTGAAAAAATTGTTTCTTATTCACAGTAGTGTAAGAATTGATTGGTTTGCTCTGATGCTAGGTGAAGTGATAACTAACCGCATATTTACACTAAACTTAAGGTGGATGTGGAAATGACAAACCACACAACCTAAGAGTGCTCACATAGCACTGTTGGAACTGAGATGTTGAGTAACACTTCAGTGTTAGCGACCTGAAGTTATACCTCCCTTGAGTATCATCTGAATAGGCCAAAAGATCTTCTGTACAGTTAGCAATTGATGAATGCAATCAGTTCCCTGAAAGCATATCAAAAAACCTTGTGAAAGCATAAAGATTTCTAGGAGGTTAGTGGTAACATTGCTTGTGAAGAATTTTGTTTAAACTTTAAATTGGAGATATTAAGTTGTTGAAATAAATTTGAACATAGCAACAGGCACCTTTATTTAATATAATAAAACGTCCCAATGTTATGAAACAAATTTTGGCATCGAGCCACATATGAGATATTCAGGCAGATGACCACAAGCTTGGTTCTAAGGAACATCTTAAAGGAGGGAAGAGAGGTAGAGAGGTAGGGTTATTTAGGGAGAAATTTATTTTATTATTTATTCTTTCATGGGATGTGGTCATCACTGGCTAGGCCAGCATTTATTTCCCATCGCTAACCACCCTTTAAAAGGTGAACTGACTTCTTGAACCGCTGCAGTCTATGTTATGTAGATATATCCACAGTGCTGTAGTGCTGTTAGGGAGGGAGTTGCAGGATTTTGACCCAGTGACAGTGAAGGAAAGGCAATATAGTTCCAAGTCAGGATGGTGTTTGACTTGGAGAGGAACTTGCAGGTGGTGGTGTTCCCCTACATCTGCTGTCTTTATCTTTCTAGGTGGTAGAGGTCGTGGGTTTGGAAGGTGCTGTCAAAGGAGCCTTGGTGAGTTGCTGCAGTGCATCTTGTTGATGGTACACACTGCTGCTACTATGTGTTGGTGGTGGAGGGAATTAATGTTTAAGGTGATGGATGGGCTGTTTTGTCTTGGATGCTGTTGAGTTTCTTGAGTGTTGTTGAAGCTGCACTCATCCAGGCAAGTGGAGAGCATTCCATCACAGTGCTGACTTGTGCCTTGTAGATGGTGGACAGGCTTTGGGGAGTCAGGAGGTGAGTTACTTGTTGTAGAATTTCCAGTCTCTGACCTGCTCTTGTAGCTGCCATATTTATATAACTGGTCCAGTTAAGTTTCTGGTCAATGGCAACCATGAGGATGTCAAAAGTGGGGGATTCAGAAGTGGTAATGTCATTGAATGTCGTGGCTAATGGTTAGATTCCCTATTATTGGAGATGGTCATTGCCTGGCATTTGTGTAGCGTGAATGTTACTTAAGAGCTGAGGGCAGCAGAGTTTTGGGTGTGTTTAAATTTATAGAGGATAAAATATTGGTGGCCGACTAGGATTGCATTGGAACAATCAAGTCTAGAGCTGACAAAGGCTTGAATAAGGCTTTCAGCAGCAGATAGGCTGGAGCTAGGGTGGGATAGAGTGATGTCCCGGAGGTAGAAATAGGTGTTCTTAGTGATGGTGTGGAGATGTGGTTGGAAGCCTATTTCGGGATCAAGTACAACACCAAAGATGCAAACAATCTAGTCCCGCCTCTGACAGTTACCAGGAATAGGGTGGAATTTTTGCCACAGAGGTGAGAACAGGAACTGGGTTTGTTTTCAGGTCAGAAACCGGCCTCTGGAGGAAGTTAAGATTTCCCGTGGGAAGCCCTTAATTGGTATGGAGACAGATTTCCTGTCTAACTAGAGCCAGCAGGGGCAGGAATAGAGGTGGCTCAGCTGAAGTGGGATTCATTTAGACTGCCATTAGTGAGGCTGCTGGTTGTCCTGAGGGAGACACCTGCGGTTTGTGTCAAAGCCTTCCACAGCACTGGGGGGGGGGGGGGGGTGGGGGGGTGCGAGGTCTCACAGAGAAGCCGGAGGACTGAGGGAGTGAAGGGAGGTCCTGTTCCATGGTCTGGCAGGTGGAGGCCACCTTGTCATGCAATTGGGGACCTTGCTGTTCAGCATAATCTGCCTCTTCATCCTCCACTCTCACCTCCTGCTCTTGCTTCCCCCCCAGTAAACTGTTTCCTTCCAGGGCCTCGCCGCCCTTATTTCTTTGAAGGCTATGCTATGGAGACCACAGCAGACCACTACAATTATGCACAAACTTTCGGTCTAGGCACCAGAATCACACTTTCAGAAACCCAATGGCTGCTTCAATGGTTGTTCGCCTGAGTAGGTGGCATTGGTTGTTTCGACTCTGTCTGGGTATCCTATTGAGTGATGAGTAGCCATCTCTTCAAAAGCTATCCTTGTCCCCTAGGGTCCATCCATGCACTTTGGGAGTTGGATTGAGGATCTGAGGTAAACTAGCCTGGCAGAGCATGAAGGCGTCATGGCACATCAGGAAAGTTAGCGCACATGGAAAAAGCTCTTATTGTTGTCGCAGGCCCATTGGACATTGAGGGAATGGAAGCCTTTCCTGTTGATGAATCTCAGTGCATTGGTGGCCACATTAGTGCAGTCGATTATGCCTCACATCTGGGAGAAATCCAGCAATGTCGCTGTGAGGCCCTGTCTGTCATTAAATGAATGGAATGCCCAGCTCAGGCAAAGAGGACATCAGTGACCAGTGCAATGCAGTAGTGTGCAGCCACTTTTGAGATGCCACTAAAGACCACAGCTGACTCTTGGAAGGAGCCAGAAGTGAAGACATTCAAGGTCACTGTGAATTGCTGGTAACTGGCAGGTGATGGTGACCAATGCTGCAAGTTATGAGGTCTTTGGCAATGAGGGCACAGATGTCTAGAGAGTCACAGTCTCCTCTGGCACTGGGTCTTGGTCATTTCAATATCTCCATCTTCAGCAATAGAACTTGTGTTGGTATCCATGCCTTTCTGGCCTTCTTTCCTCTCTCATGGCCTTCTGATGCCTGGAGATTCTGCCATTCCTGTAGAGGTGTTGCCCCTCATCACCATTTTGCCCAACACCAGACAGTTAGACTTTGTCAGCTGGAGTATTCCTTTAGGGCAGATAGCTGTGTTGGTTGTGGGATCGCTTAGCTCTATCACATGCTGCTTCTGCAGTTTAACATGCATGTAATGCATGTAGTCCTGTGGGTATCTTCACCAGATTGCCACCTCATTTTTTGATCTGCCTGGTGCCTCTCCTGGCGTGCCTTCCTGCACTATTTATTGCTTGATGGTAAGAATAAGGGATATGCTGGACCACGAGGTTACAGATTGTAGTTGAATACAGCTGTTGGTTTAGCATCTACCCCATTCAGCATGATGGCAGTGTCATCATTCACAATGGACAGCATGCTCTGCATGAAGATGCAATTTCAGCGCCACAAGAAACGTGTGGTGGTCACTCCAATCAATATTGTCATGGACGGATGCATCTGACAGGCTTATTGGTGACAATGGATTCAAGTAAGCTTTTCCCTCTTGTTGGTTGCCTCACTACCTGCTGTAGGCCCAATCTGCCAGAAAGGCTCTTTAGGACTCGGCCAGTAGTGGTGTCACCGAGATATTCTTGGTGATGAACATTGAAGTCCTACACCCAGACTACATTTGGCACTTGCCACGCTCTGCACTTCTTCCAAGTTGTGTTCAAAATGGAGGAACACTGATCCATCAGCTGACGTGGTGGTGGTGGTGGGGGGCGGGGGGGTGGTGCAGTGGTTGGGTGGGTGCGGTAGGCAGTAACAAGCAAGGGTTTTCCTTGCCCATGTCTGACCTGATGTCCTGAGAATTTATGGGGTCTGGAATCATTGTTGAGTACTCCCAGGGCCACCTACCCTGTATATCATTCCGCTTCCATCAGGAATGGTGATGGAGGAATCTAGAATATTGATGTAAGGTGTGATTTGGTGAGTGTGACTATGTCAGTTCGTCGCTTGTGGGTCGGCTCTCCCAATTTTGGCACAAGTTCCCTGATCTTAGTAACAAGCAGTCTGTGTGTGAGCAGGTTGGGCTGTTTTTATTTCCACTGCCTAGGTTGATGCCAGGTTGTCTGTTTGGTTTTTTTTTTCATCTTTTCCTTGGCACTTTGGTCCAACTGAAGGGCTTGCTGGGCCATTTCAAAGGACAGGCACATTGGTATGGGTCTGCAGTCACTTATCAGCCAGGTGGAAGATTTCCTTCTGTAAAGGAAATGAATGAAGTGGAAGGATTTTTATAAATATTCAGAAGTTTCTATTAATTAAATTTAAGTTCCACTAGTGAGGATTAAAACCATGATCCCAGAGTATTAGTTGGGGCCTCTGGATTATCTACCTAGTCACATTACCACTATGCCACCATCCCCCTATGCTAAGAGTACTAGGACAGACAAACTCACAAAACTGGCACTAAACAATGCACAAAGGTGATTTTTTTACGTTTGTATTGAATATTCAGTGTTTTTTTTTGATAAAGTTTGCCTGAAATGATTTTTTTGTGTTGGCCTTGTGGTCAAGAGGACATTGTGGTAGTAAAGTGGGAAAGGGAAGAGATAAGATAAGGTGTGTGAATGTCGTAGAATGTATATTTGGGGTTGTGTTCACAGGAACTGCAGTCGACTGAGACAATTACAGGCAGCTTGGCAGAAAGGGGATGTGTTGGTTCCCTTATCCCTTCCTCCTCCACTTCTTCCTCCTCCTCTCCCTCTCATCCTCCTCAGCTATTTGGCATATTGCTGGTATCATGGTGCTGGTAAAGTTATGCAGGGTTTCTCCTCCTCCTATGCACTCATGACGAATCATAACACAAGCTCTGGCAAGTGTTGTCTCTAGAGCTGACCAGACAGTGAACCTATTGTTTGGCGACGCCAGTAGTCTACTTGTTGATTTTTTTAGTGTCAGCATGGCTCTCATATGCATTCTGACCATGCATGGTTGGGTTTTGCACCAGAGCCATGAACCTGTTGATCAACAGATAGTTCTTGTTACCCAACATCAATCCTCTGATTTCTTGTGGCTGTTCAAGTACTGCAGGAACAGCAGACAGGCACAGATTTTGGCCATCATGACTGCTGCCACGGCATTCAGCAGCATGATGAGCACAACATGGTTGTACACCAACTATAGTTGGGTCCGGACTGGGGGACGTCACAAATGCTGTCTACTCCAGCATGGAAGAATCCCAATGCAAAAATATCATGGCCAAGCCAACCTTCACAGCCACTGATAGGGCCTTTCTTACCCAGCTCTCTAGCTGCAGCTGTGTCTGCAAAGGATGGCAGATTTTATTGAGCACCTCCTTCATAAAATGGGGACAATGCATACACTGCTCCTGGTTTAGGTTACCGTAAAAGAAATGCTCCTTAAAGACCCAAGGTGGACCATTTCTCCTGCTGAAAGCTCTCCTCCCCCTTCTTCTCCTCAATGTTTGTAGATTGTCCTCCTCCGTACTGCCTCCGCTCAATCGCCCTGTCATGCTGTAGACCAAGCAGGATGATAATTACAGCACCCATGACTGGGAACAAGTTGTCTGGCCAGAATTCTTCAAGTCAAAATCATGGCCTCCTCCATCTGCAACACCACTCCCTGTCGATTTGACCCACTTTAAACAGTAGTAGGAAATTCAAGCAATTCTACAAACTCAGACCGAGCCAATGGAAATCAATAAGCAACTAAGTTCAAAGTAGTTGATGATAATTTTAATTTTAAAAAATTCATTCATGGGATGTGAGATTCGCTGGCTGGGCCAGCATTTATTTCCCTTCCCTAGTTACCCTAGAGAAGGTGGTGGTGAGCTGCCTTCTTGAACTGCAGCCAACGTGGTGTAAGTACACCCACAGTGATGTTAGAAAGGGAATTCCAGGATTTTGACCCAGCGACAGTGAAGGAATGGCGATATATTTCCAAGTCAGGCTGGTGAGTTACTTGGAGGAGAACCTCCAGTTAGTGGCGTTCCCATCTATCTGCTGCCCTTGTCCTTCTAGGTGGTATTGGTCGTGGGTTTAGGAGGTGCTTTCTAAGGAGCCTTGGTGAATTCCTGCAGTACATCTTGTAGATGGTACACACTGCTACTATTGTGCATCGATAGTGAAATAAGTGAATGTTTGTGGATGTGGTGCCAGTCAAGTGGGCTGCTTTGTCCTGGACAGTGTCCAGCTTATTGAGTGTTGTGGGAGTTGCAATCATCCAGGCAAGTGGGGAGTATTCCATCACACTCCTGAATGTGCCTTGTAAATGGCGGACAAGCTTTGGGGAGTCAGGAGGTGAACACTGTTCGGAGCTGCTGCTGAACGCATGTTTACTGTACATGTTTAAGGGAGGGCATTAACTGGAACAGTCAGGTTGGAAGTGGTATCATGTGTGTTGAAACAGCATTACACACTGTCTGATGTCATAATCTGACTACTCTGCATACTTCCGATGCACAGTCCTAAGGCCAATGCTAACAACCCCACAAAAGTGCTGTCCAATGCATATCATGCTGGCATGCAATGCATAGATTACATTTTAGTAACAGAACAGCAAATGCAGTGTGGAAAATATGGATGCTATGGAGCTGAATTTTGTGGCCTGCATATTTATATCGTGCTTTTGCCATCCTTAGAATGTCCCAATGTGCTTTACAGCCAATGAAATATATCTGAGATGTAGGCACTGCTGTTATTTCGGCAAACACAGCAGCTAACTTTTGCACAGCAAGGTCCCAAAACAATGACATAAGTTGATCTGCTTTGTTGATGTTACTGAAAAACAGATTTTGATCAGGACATCGGGAAAACTTCCCTACTTTTCTCCAGATAATGTCATGGGAAAATTTTAAATTCACCTGGAATGTCAGATGCGGCTTGGTTTAACTTCCCAACCAAAAGACTACAATTCAATTATGAAAACTAATTTCAGAACCTTTAAAACCAATATCATTCAGTTTCATTGATTTGTTAACTGTTATAAGATGTGAAGTTTATAGATGGATGCTCTGTAACCCCTTGAACTGCAGTGAGTATATTTAATTGCATATCCCCTTTATGATCTTCATATTCTGCTAAATATTTGTGATGTAGTCAAGATTCTGATGCTATTGCAAACAACATACCACTCTTTTTGCTTCTGTGTAATCATTTCCTGCTTGTTATAATGTCAAACAACAGGCGGCAAAAACACTTAGGCTTGAATTTTTGCTTAGGCGGACAGGGTTTCCAACTTATCTAAAATTGCAGTGGAGGCCCGAATCCAGATGTTCTGCCTCCAAACCCAGCCCCCACCATTTTCACAGGTTATACATCAGTGGTTCATGGAAGTGGCTGCACATGTTAAAGTGCAGCTGTCTTCAGTCAGATCCAATTTTCATTAGTGGGATGTTTAAATGGCTTGTGCATTTTAGACACATGAGGAGAATTAAGGATTAAAGTTAGTAGAGTTCTTTGGAGAGTTAGGGTATCCTTTTGGCGAGGTAGGGTACCTTTGGAAAATTTTATGGGACACCTTTGTGAGAGGTAAGGTGCCCTTTGGGAGAGGTCAATTATTCTTTGGAATTGTTAAAATTAGACATAAATGTGTGTAAAAAGTAGGTAAACTTACGGGAATTGTCAAGCTCATTGGAACTGTCAAAAGAGCTGTGAAGGGATCGGTCAAGGTAGGTGTCAAGGGAGTTGTCAAGGAAATTGTCAAAGGATGTGTCAATAAAGATGTCAAGGGAGCTGTCAAGAGAACAATCAAAGGAGCTGTCAGGACATCTAAATCTCACACCCTTTTAATATATGAAAATTGAACTGTCTCCCTGGTAAAAAAAGTGCTTACTATTTCATTCTGTCCCAGGGACATCATTATAGGATATATATATCATTATATCACTGCATGAACATTATCACAGTGGGGTGTCTGACAGTTCACAATTCAAATAACAGCTTCAAGTGCTTATAAAGTCTTTGAAGTTGGACTATAAATGCAAATGCTTGTTGTTGTAAAGGATTAAGTGGTGAAGAAATTTAAATGTAGTGAATGGATTTTTATCAATGACAGTATTTTTAAATTGTAAATTCATGAACAAACAATTAGAACTTTATTCTATTTCCTCTCAGCATGGGTCCTGTGGTCTGTCCATGGTGGATACTGGGTGAGTTGGCATGGAGGGTGTAAGGGCAAATGCTGGGGGCTGAATTGGCATGAGTTGGCACTAAATTGACATTGGGGCTATAAAGGGCCATGGGGGTGTGTAAAGGGGCATAGGTTGACATGGGGGGATATGAGGGGACATGGGGGTAGGTGGGGGGGCATGAGGTACCTTGGTTGGAGCATGGGAGAGTGTGTGGGGTGAGGGAGAGTGATGGGTCAAGGACCAGAGGGCTGTTTTTTGTTTTATTGTTATTTTGTAACTGGGACAAACTGTTGGGCCACCATGGCGGGCCTTTCATCCAGCCTGTGTCTGCACCCAGCAGACCCTGTGCTACCTTAAAAACTGCTTCCAGGAGCAGCAGCATTGATTGCCATTACACCGGGTTCATGGAGCTGAGAAATCTCCCAACTCTGTGCTCCCAATCCAGGAGCGAAAATTCAGGCCTTAATGTCCCTTCAAGAGTTCCCTTTCATCTGGAATTTCCTGTTAAGACTCCTCCAGGTGGGAAATTGTGTAATGCTACATGTACATTAATTAACAATGCACTTGGGTGCAGTATATGTCAGAACAATTCAAGGCTAAAAGTGCTTGCCAGAAAATTTACTTGTCTAAACAATGAGAATTCACACCTGTCCAATATCCTACGCAAGGAACCATGGAATCATAGAATGGTTACAGCACAGAAGGAGGCCATTCAACCTGTTGAGCCACACTGGCACTCTGCAAAAACCGGATACTCCCTGGCCCTTTATCCCCCATAACCATGCACATTTTTTATTTTCAGGTGTGCATACAATTCCCTTTTGAAAGCCACAATTGAATCTGCCTCCACCGTGCTAACCATTTGCTGCATAGGAACATTTTTCCTCATGTTGCCTGTTTTTTATTGCCAACCATCTTAAATTGATGTCCTCTGATTCTTGACCTTTTTGACTGTGGGAACATTTTCTCCCTAGCTCCTCTGTATATGCCCCCATGATTTTGAACAACCTTCTCAGATATCCTTTCAACCTTCTCTTCTCTAAGGAGAACAATCCCAGCTTCTCCAACTTATCTTTGTAACTGAAACCTCTCATCCCTGGAACCATTCTCATAAATCTTTTCTGCATCCTCTTTAAAGCCTTCATATTCTTCTTAAAGTGCAATGCCCAGATTTTGATGCAATACTTCAACTAAAGCTGAAACAGTGTTCTATAAAAATTCATGTTTTGGACAGGGGAGAGATGGTAGGATCGTTCCTTTTTCTCCACCTCACGACTAACCACAGCAAGAAGTGTTTTAAAGTTGAAGTGTTTTAACTCCTTCAGCATGTGACTTTCAAGAGCGGACACAAGACAGGTTTTCTTGCAAGTTTAAAAAAAGAAAGAATAAATGTTTATTTCTCAACATCCAAATGTAATCACAACAGCACCCACTCACTCTCTCACACAAGATGTACACATACAAGAAAAGGTGATTATAAAAGAGATAGCATGCAGTTATGGTATAAACAGTCCAAAAATTTGTTATACTGTTGTCTTTCGAACAGAAGCTGGAAATGTTGCAGGCCTGATGATTTCTTTTTAGTCCACTGAAGAAAATGGAGGTCAGAAGGCTTTGGCCATGAATTCATAGTGGCTTAGTGCTTGCAAAGTGGGTTTCTGGTTTTGCTGCAGTCAAAGTTGCATTTGAGCCTCTGTAATGAAAAAATGGCTTGGTTCTGCAAATCTGCAGGTAAAATCATAGTCCCTCTACATCTCCATCCCCCACCAGGATGGTCTGAGGGCTCTCCGCTTCTGCCTCGAACAGAGGCCTGAACAATCACCATCCACCACTACTCTCAACCATCTGGCTGAACTTGTTCTCTCACTGAACAATTTCTCCTTAAACTCCTCTCACTTCCTCCAAATAAAAGGTGTGGCTATGGGTACCCGCATGGGCCCCAGTTATGCCTTTCTCTTTTTGGGGTATGTGGAACATTCCTTCTTCCAGTACTACTCCGGCCCCCTCCCACAACTCTTTCTCCGGTACGTTGATGACTGCTTCGGTGCCGTTTCATGCTCTCGTCTGGACCTGGAAAAATTTATTAATTTTGCTTCCAATTTCCACCCCTCCATCATTTTCACATGGTTCATCTCTGACACTTCCCTTGCCTTCCTTGACCTCTCTGTCTCAATTTCTGGTGATAGACTGTCCACCAATGTTCATTACAAGCTTACCGACTCCCATACCTACCTTGACTACAGCTCCTCACACCCTGCTTCCTGTAAGGACTCCATCCCATTCTCTCAGTTTCTTTGCCTCCGTTGCATCTGTTCTGATGATGCCACTTTCAAAAACAGTTCCTCTGACATGTCTTCCTTCTTCCTTAACCGAGGTTTTCCACCATGGTGGTTGACAGGGCCCTCAACTGTGTCCGGCCCATCTCCTGCACATCCGCCCTCACATCTTCCTCTCCCTCCCAGACCCATGATAGGGTCCCCTTTGTCCTCACTTATCACCCCACCAGCCTCCTCATTCAAAGGATAATCCTCCGCCATTTCCACCAACTCCAGCATGATGCCACCACCAAACGTATCTTCCCTTTACCCCCAGCGGTATTCCGCAGCGATCGTCCCCTCTGGGACACCCTGGTCCACTCCTCCATCACACCCTACACCTCAAACCCCTCCCACAGCATCTTCCCATGCAACCGCAGAAGGTGCAACACCTGCCCCTTTACTTCCCGTCTCCTCACCGTCCAAGGACCCAAACACTCCTTTCAAGCGAAGCAGCATTTCACTTGCACTTCCCTCAATTTAGTCTACTGCATTCACTGCTCCCAATGCAGTATTCCTCCGCATTGGAGAGACCAAATGCAGACTGGGTGACCGCTTTGCAGAACACCTTCGGTCTGTCCGTAAGCATTATCCAGACATCCCTATGGCTTGCCATTTCAACACACCACCCTGCTTTCATGCCCACATGTCCGTCCTTGGCCTGCTGCAATGTTCCAGTGAAGCTCAACGCAAACTGGAGGAACAGCACCTCATCTTCCAACTAGGCACTTTATAGCCTTCCGGACTGAATATTGAGTTCAACAACTTTAGATCATGAACTCTCTCCTTCATCCCCACCTCCTTTCCGATCCCCCCCCCCCCCCGCCTTTTCCAATTATTTATATATATTTTTCTTTTCCCACCTATTTCCATTATTTTTAAATCCATCTATCCGTCATTTTATCTCTACCTTTTAGCCTATTTCGATCCTTCCCCCCACCCCACCCCCACGAGGGCTATCTGTCACTTACTCGTCCTGCTTTCTACCCTTAATGTCACAATTAGTACATTTCTTAGCTAATATCACCACCATCAGCAGCTCTTTGTCCTTTTGTCTATGACATCATTTGGCAATCTCCACGTATCACTGGTCATCTAACCAGCTCTACCTGTCTCACACCCACCCCCCTTAAACCAGCTTATATTTCACCTCTTTTCTATTTTTCCTTAGTTCTGGTGAAGCATCATACAGACTCAAAACGTTAACTGTGTTCCTCTCCGCAGATGCTGTCAGACCCGCTGAGTTTTTCCAGGTATTTTAGTTTTTGCTCCACTTCTCTGCCTGTTAGTGAATTTCTAGGCAGGTTTTATCCTTTGCTGGGTGGGATCTTTTCCCTTTGAGTATCTTTGTCTCCCACACTCAACTGCTTTCAAGATGTGTGTTAATAAATGTTTTTTATCATAAGGTAGTTTCTGTCAGATGACCATAGCATCAGTGTTCCCATTGTCCACACAAATGGTCCCTGGCGACATTAGCATTGGCACACCATGAGGTTTGCTCTTGGCTATTTGCATCTTGCAGTGGAATTTCATTCTGCATCCACCAAGTTTGTATGGCCATTGTACATGAATTTCAGTAGAGATTTAGACAATAGTAGCCATTAACTTCAGATTGGATTTTTAATGTCTCTTCAATGGAATGTCCCAAAAATCTAATTTACATTTTCAGTCCTTTCCAGTCAAGCAGCCTACTTCTAGCCCTGGGCAGATTCATGTATTTTTGTAGACAAGGAGAGCGTTCACCTTACCCCCTTGATTCATTTTGTTACAACTCAGATTGCCCATTCTCCAAGTTGTTATAAAGAAAAATAGAGTGTTATTTTTTTCATATATTCGTCAGTGCACTTGCATAGGCAGGACATTCATCATAATCTCTTTGCTTTTGTACTCTATGTCTCTCTTTATAAAGCCCAGAATCCTGTCTGTCTTTTTAACCACTGTCTCAACCTATCCTGCCACCTTCACTAATTTGTGCAGATAAATCCCCAAGTGTCTCCGTTCCTGCACTGCCTTTAGAATTGTACCCTTTAGTTTCCATTGCCTCTCCTTGTTCTTCCTACCAAAATACATCATTTCACATTTCGCTGTATTGAATTACATCCGCTATGTATCTGCCCATTCTACTAACCTGTCCATGTCTTCTTGAAGTCTATCACTATCTGCCTCACAATACTTATAAGCTTTGTGCTATCTGAAAATTTTGAAATTTTGTACTGTATATCCAAGTCATTAATGTATATCAAGAAAAGCAGTGGCCCTTGTACTGACCTGGGGAACCCTACCTTTCTCCAGTCTGAAAGCAGCCATTCACTACTACAATCTGTTTCCTGTCACTCAGTTAATTTTGCATGCATGTTGCCACTTTCCCTTTTATTCCATGGGCTTTAACTTTGTTGACAAGCGCATTATGTAACACTTTATCAAATGTCTTTTGGAAGTCCATTATCCTCTTTAACCCTCTCTGTTATCCTCATCAAAATAAAAAAAACTCAATAAAGTTAGTTAAACATGATTTGCTTTTAACAAATCCATCGTGACTTCCCTTAATTAATCCACCTTTGTCCAAGTTATTGTTAATTTTCTACTGGATTATCATTTCTAAAAGCTTTCCCACCACTGTCGTTAAACTGACTGGCCTGCAGTTGCAGATACACTTTTTTGAACACGGATGTGACATTTACAATTCTCCAGTGCTTTGCCACCACCCCCATATCTAAGGAGGTCAGCACTGCTGCAATTTCTGCCCTCACTTCCCTCAGTATCCTCAGATTCAATCCATCCAGTCATGGTGACTTATCCACTTTATATACAGCCTTTCTAATAGGTTCACTTTTTCAATTTTTAGTCCATCAGTGTCTCAGATACACCCTCCTCCACTATGACTTTGGCAGCATCTTCTTCTTGGTAAAGACAGATGCAAAATATTCATTTAGTACCTCAGCCATGCCCTCTGCCTCCATGCATAGATCCCCTATTTGGTCTCTATTTGCCCCCACCCCTTCTCATACTACCCTTTTACTATGATATACCTATAGAGGACTTTTGAATTCCCCTTTCTGCTTTTGCCAGTCTCTTCTCATACTCTCTCTCTTTAACTTTTATTTAATTTCTCACTTTCCCTTTGAACTTTTCATATTCAGCCTGGTTCTCATTTATATTATCAACCCGGCACTGCACAGTTTCCTCCTTAAAGGCAGCCTGGTATTCCATTATAGTTTTGTTTGCCAATCTTGGATTCCAGTTTATCCAGAACAGGTCCATTCTCAACCCATTGCCAACCCTCAGACCAACCCATTGGACCCTCCTCTAATTAAGTGTTTTCACCCTAATTTGCCCCTAGTTTTTTTTCATAGCTAACCTAATTATTGTGAAACCATGATCACTGTTTCCTAAATGTTCCCCTCCTAACATTTGGTCAATTTGGCCCACCTCATTCCCCAGAACCAGATCCAACAATGCCCCCATCTTCATTAGACCTCATTGATCAGGAAAAGTCATATGATTACACTTCAGAAACTCTTCTCCCTCTCTCACCTTTACATTACTGTTATTTCAGTTTATAATAGGATAATTAAAGTATTCCACTATCACTACCCTATAGTTTTTGCACCTCTCTGTAATTTCCTTCCAAATTTGATTCTCTATGGCCTGAATTTTGCATTTCAAGGTCAGGCATGCGCCCGGCCCGAATGCACATAAAATAGTGTGAAAAGATGTTGGGTATGTGTCTCGACATCATCACGCATGCGTGATGGCATTCGGAGCAGCACCCGCTGACAATTAAAGGGCCAATTAAGGTCATTAAGAAGCCTATTGACCACAATTTTACGTTGCCCATACGATTTTTAGCTCGTCGCATGGGCAAAACAGATGGGTAGAATTCATGTTTTAATCATTTCCTCATCCAAGGGTGGAATGAAATCTCCGTTAGGATATAAAATAAAAAGAAATAGCTGGGGAAACATTTTTATGAGGTATCCTTGCAGGTGCTTGATTGTGCTACATGGACGTTTTGTGCAGCATTTTTGTGATTTCTTCTATTATCTGGAGGTCTGCAGCTCCCTGAGGCAGCTGTCTGCCTTCAGGGAGCTCAGTGGAAGTGCTCACCAACACCCAAGGTGATGTTGGTGCCTGCCCTCTTCCCACCCCCACTGGCAGCGTCTTTCCCGCAGTGCGTTTCATGCTGGCTGACCATTAATTGACCAGCCAACGAGAAATCGCAGCCAGAGGCCAATTGTGGTTGGGGGCCTGTTTCCTGTCCACTCCCAATTGCCAATTGCGTATGCCTGGTGAGCGCAAAATTCAGACCTATATCTTTCCTGTTAGCTGGTCATATCTGGAATACACTCTGTCATGTAAATGCACCTCTGTTGATTCTTAACTATAATTAAAGAGATTGTCATTGACTGTACCAGGACACCATCTCTGTCCAATTCTGTAATATTCTCCTTTATCAATAGCCACTTCTCCTCCTTTCTTTTCTTTCTTACCTTTGCTGAACACCTTATATCCAGGAATATTTAGTAATCAGTCCTGCTCCTCTTTGAGCCAGTTATTACCCAACAGTAGATCCCCCAAGTGGCTATTTACAACTGTAGCTCACCAACCTCGTTCGCTTTGTGCATTCACATGCATGCACTATAAACTTAAATTAGATCTTATATTATTTCCTCTTGGTCTGACCCCACTTCATACCTTGTTATTTTTTACTCTAGTGCTATCTGTCTCTCCCAGTCTTTTGTGCACCTTGTTGATCCTTTGTAATGCAGCATCCAGGTTCCCATCCCCTGCCAAGACAGTATGTACCCTCCCCAACAGCACCAACAAATTGTTCCATGTGAATATTTGCCCCCGCCCTGTTGAGATGATTTGGTCCCTATGTCCCAGAAATCTGAAGCCCTCCCTCCTACACCATCTTTGCAGCCATGCACTCATCTATACTAAACGTGTACTTCTATACTCACTAGCATGTGGCACTGGGAGTAATCCAGAGATTACTACCTTTGAAGTCCTGCTTCTTAATCTCAATCCTAGCTCCACAAAATTTGCCTGCTGGACCTCATCTCACTTTCTCCTTATGTTGTTGAGACTACTATGAATCATGAACTCCAGCTATTCACCCTCCCTCCTCAGAGAGCTCATCCTTGCCCCTGGCATCAGGGAGATAACATACCATTGTGGATTCATGGCTGTGGCCATAGAAATGCCTGTTCATTTCCCTAACTATAGAATCCCCCATCACAGTTGCTTTCTCAGTCTTCCTCCTCCCCATCTGTACAGCTGAGCCACCAATGGTGCCATAGGCTTGGGTCTGCTTATATTCCTCAGAAGAACCATTGCCCTCACCAGTCTTCAGTACTGAAAACCTGATAGAGAGCAAAATGCTCATAAGCCTCAACAGGAAATTAGAAATGGCTAACATTGAAAGTAACTCGACGATATAACCAGAATTCTGTGTCAGAGAGAGATCCTGAACTATCATAATGCGTTGAGTGAAATGGTTATCCGGTATCATAATATTATTTCGAAGCAAGATAAGAAGTTACTTCATAATTTTATCTTCTTTTCAATTAGGCTGCAATACCTGTGTCAGCAGCTGGCATCTAACATTCAACAGCACAGTATGAAACCTGACTATAATGTATTATATATAAAAGTGAGTAGGGGTTATTGCCATCTGGTGGCTGAAAATAAGTAGGAGCTTGGCATTTGGGAAGAAGCTAATTGACCTGGAAGTGTCAGGGAGTGGGCACAGGTAGGAAAGCTTGTACATTAATAAAAGTCTTGCTATTGTTTAATTTGCTCGCCTTGTGGGCCTGCTTTGAAGTAGGGCAGGCAATGATCATGAAAATTGCTACCATGACAGCCCTGATTTTTGTGAATTCTACAGCAGGAAAACTGATGCCATGCTCCTATGGTGGAAATGCTTCCTGAAGAGGGTTTGTTGACGCTGGCTACTCTAAAACCTCTGGCCTCATTTTTTTTTGCATGACAGTTGGATCCACTATAAAGAACTGCATTTGTGTGAGCTGAAAACCAGCCGTGTTGATAATGTATGCTCTCTACAGGTTTGCCATGATTCCAAACATGATACTAACAGTTGACAAACTTTGCTATAAATGTGGTATAAGAAGTTTTTCATTAAACTTAGTAATGTAGTGAAAAAATACCTAAGTTGCTGAAAATTAAAGCTCTGTCTGTCAGCTAAATTAAAATAGCATGGGGGCAGCCAAAGAAATTAATTGTTGATTGAATCAATTTCTAACTGATGAAGGTGTGATCAATATTTGCCTAATGTGATGTGAGGCACAGGAAATTATCAGAAAAGTTAACATTAAGCTTTGCTTTTGATCAAATGGGCTCAATTATCCTATTGCCTAGTGACTACATAATAATTTGCGGTAACATGGCAGGTCACTAATTATTGTTTAATGGCAGTTGAAATTCACCTCAAGTCATTGGGTTCAATAAAGCTAAGACCAAATTCTTACTTTATACCAAAGGTATTCTCCAGGATGTCATTATTTGCCACAGTAGGAAACTAACAGGATAATGAAGACAAGATGGAGTGGCGGGCAGGGCGGGGGAGTGGGGGGGAGGGGGCGTGCGGTGCAGGGGTGGAGTTTTAAAAATCAAGGCTAACACTTGAACAGTTATTGAAGATGTTGGCGTTGAGATTTTCTTTCTCTGTTTGCCTTTGAATGTAAACCTTTTAAATAGGCAACGAGAATATAATCAGTCTCTATTCTTTATTGCTATCCCAACAGCAATATGTCAGAAGAGGTTGAAGGAAAGAGTATTTTATCAATCCCAATTGATTAACAGAGTACTATCTCAGTAGTGTCAATGTCCAAGTTATACTCTGCCGCAACTCTACAAGGCCCCCACTTATCAAGGATACCAGCAGGCATTTTGCTTAAATCCGGAACCCTGCTGGCACCTGCCACTTACCTGGATTCAGAGCTTTATAACCCAGGCAGCACTGTGTAAATTAGGGCTGGAAGTTTCAATTCACCAGATATCCAGCACACACTATATTGTCATTCTGGTGCAGAACAAAGCAATGTGTATCAAATGATAATGGTGTTTTACTTCTATCCTCATCTCTTCATTGTTTCTTTCTGTTTAACTGCCTACCCAAGCCTGTTATTGCACGCTATAGTGTACTGGCTTGTTTATTCCAGAAACCAACAGTGCCTTTTATTCTCTTTTAGAGTTACTTTCCTCAGGTCAAAGATCAAGTAGCAGATTTCAGTGAGCAAAAAGTTAATTTAGACAACTACAGAAAAAAGAAAGCCTACCATCTGTGCAGCAAGTAATCTTCACATTAAAGAAAATGTCCCAGGTTCAGAGCAAATGATCGATAAAGCTGCTTTATTTATTTACAATCATATAACATGATCCATATTCCAAAATGAACAGAGCCTTTCACAGTTTTCTCTTTAACATGCTTGTCAAAGTTGCTCAGTGTTTGCATGAGCAAAGTTACTTTCACTGATGGTGCTTTCGAAGTTAACCTATTTAACCTGTAATTGATGTACCCAGCAGCATAAACAGCAGAATGCTTGCCTCCCAAATTGCTGTTTGTGAGTTATGTTGTGATTATACAAAGACTTGGAGGCGTTATCCACACTCAGTATTTCAAATCGATGCAGGTGGATTGAATGATTAGACAATACGGATGCATCACAAAAATCTTTCTGACGTGTAAAAACTATATATTTAAAGAAAACTAAAAGCGAAGCAGGTAAAAGGGGTGGCTGAATTGCATACCATCAGGAGGAATTTTACAAATGAAATGAGAGAGTTTGTAAGGATTTGGGCTGGAATTTACTGGGTTAAATTTGCATCCAGATTATAAAAGAATTAAACAAAACCAGGAGGTAGCTTTTGTAGCTTAACTAACAGATTTGCATCAAAAGAATCAGCCCAAAAACCCTGTTTTGATGGTCAGATTTTGGCTTACTGCTGGTCTAAAGTGATTCCTGGAATACAACATGACCATAGTTAAAGAACCCCCACATTCCTGATGCAGCTTTCTAGCTTTTGAGAGGAAGGTGTTCAGGGCTGGGTGACCATGACAGGATCGGCAATAGGAGACAGAAATTACTACTACCCTGTTTAATATGGCAACTAGGCAATTAAATGACAGGTTAATTGTGCTAAATCTATCCATGTTCCAAACCTTGGCACTCTGATAGAACTTCAAAGCTGGCTTGAACTTGTTTCAAACGGTGATATGAGTTGGGCCAAGTCAGAGTCTTAGGCCAGGATTTTTCACGTCTGATCGGGATGGGTGTGTTCGGTGGCGAAATTAGAAAATCTCGCAAGAAGGCTCGAGGCACATTTCCCAGTGATGTAAATCCGGGAAGTGATTGTCCCCTTGATGGGCCATGTTTCCCACCGTCAGACATCGGGAACCTAATTTGATAAATTTGCATATAATTTTGTGGCCACAGCCGGAATCACATCAAATTTAAATCCCACATCAGTGTGATTTTAGAACGGTGTGATTTACAACTGCCTTTAAAAGTTGTGCACCTGGTGACCTGAACTTTGAGGCGAACCCAGAGGTGAGTGCACACAACTTAGCACAGCGCTGGCGAGGATCCCAATGCAAGGAAGCGGCTCTGTGGATTCAGGGCGCATCACAGGCAAGTCTCCACAGCGGTTTATCCATGACCGGCTTGTGGTGCCGGGGCTAGTGCAACGCTGCCAGAGAGAAGGGAACCTTGGGGCTAGGGCAACAGTGAAAGGGGGCGTGGGAATCATGGCAGCACAAGCTGAAGGTTGCACACTAACACATGCCAGGGTTGGGGGGGATTGCGGAGAAGGGTGCAGTGGTAGAAAACAGCCCGGCAAATGAAAAAACATGTTAAAGATGAGTAATTTTCCGCAGCTGAGACCGTCCAGCTTGAGCTCGTTGACAAGCTTGGAGTCACCCTAGTCAAGCAATTGTGCTCACTCAAGCAGCTCTAATTCTTGAGAATGCCAATGATTGCTCCTCTACTTTTAACTCTTGTGCACAGACTTCAAAAATTGAATGAGTGCTATGGTGCTGCAGAGCCATTGGGCGACTGGGCAAGCTTGGGGATCCCCTTGGGAAAGGAGGCTATTAAACACTGACAGAGGGATGTGCTCCTAATCCCTTGCATTATGTTTCAGTTGACATTGAAAAGTCACCCTCATGGTCCAAGCAAACCACAAAGCCTTGGAGTGCAGGTTAGGACAATGCCTGCGCCCGAGATGAGAGTTCAGAATGCAGTCAAGTGGCCAAAGCTAACATCACTCGGTTATGTGGTGTGGGATGGGGGTTGGGTGTGGTTTTGGTCAACCATCATGTGCACTAAACACTGGGCATCCACATGGTGGCCTGGACTCTCCAGCATGCATAAAGCGGCCTTGAGAGGCAGCCGCAGGCAATGACCTGACCAACAGTGGGCCTTAGGAGGCAATGCTAACCCTCGCGTCTCCCTCTTTGATACTGCAGTGAGGAGGCCATCAGGAACATGGAGTTTGGTGATCTCGCCGTCTGCCTCATTGTTTATAGGCAGGAGAGAAGAGTGCAATGGAGGTGCCTGACTCGCCAAAGGAAGGAGCAGAACCATGAAGACCAAGGGCAGCATGGCCTTCTCCGCACACAGAGGATGAACCCCACAGAGCTATCGCACAGAGGCGCCTCACTAGATCTGGGTCTACAGATGGCACATGTGCTACCTGCAGATGAGCATGAACCAGTGTCGCCAATGTCTGCGCATGTCAAGGGAGCTGGTCACTCACATATGCCACCTTCTGCGTGATCTGTCACTACAGGGACTTGGAGGCCATCTGCTGCCAGTGGCAGTGAAGGTGACCACTGCACTCAATTTTGACAACAGTGGCTCCTTCCAGGGCTCCACTGGGGACCTCGGCAGGATCTCACAAGCCTCCACCCACAAATGTACTCAGGAAGTCACGGATGCCCCTTTTTGCCAAGGTACACACCTTTGTCAATTTCAATTGGGATCAAGCAAGCCAGGAAGCAAGAGCGCTGGGATTTGCTCAGATTTCCGAATTCCTGTAGGGGCAGGATGCCATCGACTTCGCCCACATGGCTCTTAAATCTCCCTGGCAACAAGCTGCTCAGTATATGAACCGCAAAGGGTTCCACTCTCTTAATGTTCAGCTGGTCTGTGACCGAAACAAATGGATCATGCAGGCGTGTGCATGATACCCTGGAGGCATCCATAACTTGTACATCCTCAGCAGGTCTCAGATCCCTGACATCTTCTAGGGACCACGCAGGATGCAAAGTTGGCTCCTCGGGGTCAAGGGCTCCGCACAAAGGATGAGGCTGATGATGTCCGTGCGGTGTCCTCAGGCTCCTGGTGAGAGAAGTTACAACGAGGCTCATGCTGCAACCCAGAGTTTGGTTGAGCACACCATAGGGATCCTGAAATGAGATTCCAGTGCCTTGACAGATCTGGTGGAGTACTGCAGTACACTCCCAAGAGAATGTCGCATATCATAGTGGCTAGCTGTGCATTACATCACCTGGCGATGCAGAAGTGGGAGGACCTGGGTGATGAGGAGATGCAAGAGCTGCACATCTCCTCCGATGGGGAGGAAGCCAAAGGGGATGAGGGTGATGAGGTCCTGGAGGACAAGGGTGCAGGCAGTGAAGCCATTGCACTGGCCAGATGAGGCAGACAAAGTCGCGAGACCCTCATTGTCGCAAGGTTCCAGGAGGGTGATGACAAGATGTAGTGAGGATACTCCTGAGATCTTCACGTTGCATCTTGGAATGTCTGACACTTGTCTGGCTGAGGGCAGCGCACATACTGTGAAAAGGCTCATATCATCGAGACGTTCCTGAGAAACATTGGGCACATGGGCTTTAAGGCATCTTGATCCTTTGGCAGGCTTCATCACCTGTTCCCTTTAGCACCACACCTTCACCTGTCTGGAATGGTGTCGAGATGGGGTGGCAGCCCCACTTCAAAGATGCTGAAAGCACACAGAGAACATCATGGAACCCAGTAACACTTGAGTACAAGATTCTTGCAGCAAACAGAAGCCACATGGAGGTGCAGGCATCAATAATCTGGAGAGTGACTCTGAAGCTGGGCAATCACTGTGCTCTACACAGAGGAGAGGCCCTGGACTGCGACAGGAGCCTTCGTTTGTACAGGAAACAAGGTATCACATCTGATTGACATGAACACTGCTCAACATAATAAGGAGCCATAGACAAGGAGACATTCTTGAGAGTGTATTTACAATGGTCAACATTAAGTACAAGTGATTAACTCCTATGCCCATGTTGTGCGACTATATCTTCTTCACCTTTCTAGCCCTGTTGCTATGTCGTGGTAGATCCCTGATATCCACAGTGGAGGTGGAGGTGGCCTGTTGACTGTTATGCCCTGTCTGTGATGATCTTGGTGGGCGTCGTCTGGCGGGCTGAGACCTGGAGTACCCTGGCCTGCTTTCAGGGTTCTGCTGTGTGGCAGTGCCACCCACCTCACACTGCGGAGCTGGGGTCCCTGGAAGAGGGGATTCGGATGAGCCGGACATTCCTGGAGTCACCTGGGTAGATGGCCCCAGGGTGTGCACCTGCTGGTTGTCCTCCCTATGGGTGCCTGAGGGCCCCTGGCTGACTCCTTGAGACTGCTAGACTGAACTCAAGTTGCCCTGCTCCCCTTTCATGTTGACACTGATGGATGCAAGCAAGTGCCTCAGTGATGGAATGCCGCTCCTACAGCAGAGCAGGACTAATGTCCTGGGCCAAGGCCTCCAGGGTGGCCATCCCCTTACCAGTGTTGACATGCCGGTGCTATCACCTCAGTCTGAAGACAGACGGATGCCTCCATTGTGCCTTGCCATCTGAGGAGTGCAGCAGACATCCCTTCCTGATGTTCCCGATCTTGCTTCTGCAGCTCTAGCAACTGGGGTATGAGGCTCCACATCTAATTCAGAATCAGCAGATTCCTGGCCTCCAGCAATCCTCTGAGTGCTGGAACCCTGGGAAGTCCATGCCTCCGCCGATCAGGCAGTGCAATGTGCTCACCAGATTGTGATCCAAAGTCTACTATAGAGCAAGCTCCCACCAAGGTGTGTGTCTCTGCGCTGGTGGAGAGTGTGGGTGAGCACTGTGACAGGTCTTCAGTGTTGGTGTCTGTGGATTCCTCTTCTGTGGTCTCCTTGGGTCTTGAGTCAAGGACTTGGCTCATGGCCCCTCTCAGCTGTTTCCCGGAGTGCCGGCAAAAGCAAGGAGAGATGGATGGAGTGCATGGCAGTGGCCTGTGAAACAGGACACATCACTCACAGCATGGTTGTTTGATGGATGTTGCACTGATGTATCCTCATTTGGTCGAGAACCGCCGACCACACCAACAGTACATGAACCGAAATGCTCTATTTTCAAAGTCTGTCAGGACCTTGAGGTTGGGCATTCCCCATCAGCCTGGGACCTCCTCTTTTGTTGTGTGCCAGCTTATCCTACATGAAGGCAGACAGAGAGAGTGTAAGCAGGATGCCTGCCTGGCCGGATGAGAAGGATGCCTGGCATGTGTGCGTGATGATGGATGGGATGAGGACACGATCCTCAGAACAGATGAAGGTGTGTGTGAGAGAGTGAATGGTGATGTCCCTTGAACTGGCAGTGAGTGAGATCCCTGTGAATGTGTGATGGGTTTTTTTAAGTGTGTGAGTTGAGAGTGATGAGAAGAGTGACTTACCCTGGTGGAACAGAGGAGACCATTCATCCTCTTTTGGCACTAGGTGGCTGTTCTCTTTAGGATTTTGTTGGTGCTGCCTCCCATGCTGGATTGGTGACCTTGCTTGCTGGTCTTTATCCACTGCGAGGTAGAGGGCATCATGGTGGGCCTCCACTGTGTCTACTAGGTGCTCAAGGGAGGTGTCACTAAATTTGGGGGCAGCATGTCAGCCTTTGTCAGCCTTCAGTTCCCGGCAGCTTGCTAATCCTTGGAGAGTGCTAGCTCTGTGCAGTGGCAGCCTTTAAATCTGGTGCCCGGATTACTGAAGCTCTGAGGTCACGTCGGGGCGGGTGAATCTGAGGTCACCCTGTCAGCTTTCCAATGTAAAACCGGTGCCTCTGATGCTTTAACAATGTCCCACATGATACATGGGTGAAATTCTGTCATTTCTGTAAGTGGGTCAAACACAAATTTCCCCATCCGACATTGGTCTTTGCTGATTTCAGAAAAAATCTGGGCCCTACTCACTAATAAGTGTGCCTGTGGCCTGCATTCCTGTTTCCCAACATCTAATTGAATGGTTCCAATCCCTTTGCCTTTGTGTAAGCAGCTAACAGGTCCTGAAAACTATTTTCCCCCATTTTCATCTTTGCTCATTAAAAAAAATGTATCTACTTACACAAGAATGCTGCATTGATGGACAGACATGCACAAGTGGAGAGTATCCCAATGCATTTTATAGCCAATTAAGTACTGCAGAGAAATATAACAGCTAACTTGACAATAATGCCAGATTCCACATATAGCAATGAGATAAATGATGAGATAATCTGTTTAGTGATATTGATTGAGGGATACTGAGGATGGCTCCCCTGCAATTTTACAAAATAGTACCATGGGATTTTTTAACACCCACCTGGAATAGCAGATGAGGCCTCAGTTCAACATTTCACCTGAAAAACAGTACCTCCAACAGTGCAGCGCTGCTCCTTCAATCAAAATTTGCTGTGCACAGATCTCAGGACCCACACCTACATGCTTCTGACTCAAATACAAGTGTGCCACCAACTAAGCCACAGCTCTTAAATAGCATGGTCAAACTCGTTCCATTTAAGTAAGTCAGAGAATGCTGGAAATACTCAGCAGGTCTGGGAGCACCTGTTGAGAGAAAAACAAAGTTGATGGGCTTGATTTTTAACCTGGGGTCGGGAACCTGGCGCCTGGATAATTCCAGGTCATGACCCCGTGGCGTATACAATGTAGATGCCCTATTGGGCTGGTGGCGAGTTTGGTGCCCGATTAGTGGCTCCAGGCTCCCCCAGGTGATAGGGCCTGCCAACTGAACACTATCATCATGACAGGGTCTGCCGTTCCTTTGCAGAAGAAAGGAGGCAGGATATAGGAGGACCAGAACCACACTGCGCAGGAAAGTGGTCAAATGCCCAGTAAAAGGTATTGCACCTGATCTCACACAAAACCATAATGACAAAAAAGTTTTTCCTCATTAAAAAAATGACTTAACTGCTCCCTGCATTGAACCCAACTGCTGTGCACTAACATGCACCAGTTGTTTGGGTTGGAAAATCACCTTATGGGCCTCCCAGCCCGTTAAAAAGCTCCTCAGGGGCTTAACAGGCTGTTAATCGAAGGTGAGCGAGTTCCTGACTCCCCCCCAACCCCCTTCCTGCCCTTGCTTTGAAAAAAGCAGTATGTCTCATAGGCATCAGGACACTGGCAAGCCATCCAGGAGCGTTATTTTCAAAGCGCTCCCTCTCCCATTCTCAACCCGATGGGGGATTGAAAATCCCAGCCAATGTTTGTGATGACCTATAATCAGAACTGGGAAAAGTTAAGATGTGTAAAATGGGCTTTAAGTAAGTGAAACAAGCAAGTGTGGAAAAAAGAACAAAAGGGAATGTCTATGTTATGGTGGAAGGCAGGAGAGATTAAATTACAAAAGGTTTAATGGTTAAAGGTCAAAGGGAATGATAATGGGACAAGTAAAGAAACAAAAGGTGTGTCTAGAGGATGTAAGAATAGCAGAATCATGAAAAGCAAAAAAAAAATAGAAAAACAAGAGAGTCAAACCAAAGCCAGCAAAGATAAAGGAAACAAAACGGGGGCAAAGGTTATAATCTGAAGTTGTTGCATTGTTGCACTCAGTGTTGAGTCAGGAAGGCTGGAAAGTGCATAATCAAAAGATGAGGTGCTATTCCTTAAGCTTACATTAAGATTCATTAGAACACTACAGGACGCCGAGGACAGAGAGGTCAGATTGAGAAAAAGGTAGAGAATCAAAATGATGGGCGAATGGGATCTCATGGTTATGTTTGCAGACCGAACGAGGGTATTCCCACAGCAGTCACTCAATCTGTGTTTGGCCTCCCCACTGTTGAGGAGGCTGCATTGTGAGCAATGAATATACTGTACTAAACTGAAAGAAATACAAGTAAATAACTTTTTCACATGAAAGCTTATATTAAAAACTGGTACAAGAATAAAGGTTTAAGAGAATAAAATCTCGATCCACAAATGCTGTTAATATCTTTTCCAATGATAGATGTTGCTGCTAAGTAAATAACTGTTAAATTAATTTTAAAAAAGTTTAAATGGATTGCTGAAGTCTGTAATCATTCATTTAAACATTCTACTATCTCACTAAAGCGATGTGTTCTGCCAATCACTGCATTAAGCTCTTTTTCCAGGAGTTTTTGTCTAGGTGTTGAATCACCTAGTATTAATGATGTTTCAGAGCCTTTTTCAGTTCATCAAAAAATTGAACTCAAGGACTTTTAGCAATCAATAAGATGAACATTTTGGTTAAGGTGTGAAAACTGCCTAATTCCCAGCCAGAATGGTGATGATTTAGTAAATCCCTCATCAATCAGTCCTGGAGACAGCAATTCTGTAAATGACTGGGATTGATTTTACACACATAATTTGAATGTAACTATCCTCCACTTGCTGCATTTTTCTGGATAAGGTATCTGATTTGATCAGGAGAAGTTGCTGCAGTTTTATTCATGAGCTCTATTTGGTACAGTTCAGAAGACCCATTTGTGAATCCGACTGACGTCTGGGTCCATTGGCGGAACATGCATCGCCTGAATTAAATTCCGTTCGCTATCTCTAAAGAAGATACTTTATTTTGCCAAAAAAGTGAAAATGAATAGGCAGGAGGTTTTCCCACAATGAAATCACTAAATAATTTGATGTATAATAGTTTCTTTGAAAAGATTTGTGAGATTATGCGAAGTGTAAGTTGTAATAAAGCAAAAGAGGTAAATTAACTTTTGGTATTCCATAAAAACTGGTGAGTGTTTTTACAATGCTGTAATAGCAGTGTAGTTTGCATCTGTTATGTATGTGCCAGGTTGCTGTACATTTTATTTATCTCAGAGCAATGCAGAGATGTCTCTAGGTCTAAATCCAAACAGTTTACTTACAAAACTTAAAACACACTTCAGAACTTATTGGAGTTGCAACACATATTATGGTAGCGGATAGGGGTGGATGGCTCAGCCTGACCCCATCCTGGAGCATGGTTGGCATGAAGCTGACTTGCTGGATACCAGCCCACCCCACAGCCATAACACACAGTGGCCGAATTGGTGCAGTGTGGGACTTCCACCCCTCACTGGGGAGGAAGTCCCACCATGGGGAGCTGCCGGCCAATGCTCCAACAGGCCTAGCAGTACCAAGAGCACATTAGTGGGCACTGCCAGGATTGCAAGTAGGCCCAAGAAGACAGCCCATGGATCCCAGAGGTAAGCCTGGAGACTTTGGCAGGGAGGGTTTGGGCAGTTTAGGGAGGGGACCAGCTTGGAAACGCTGGTGGAAGTGGTGTGTTTTACAGAGCAGGCAGGCAGGCAAAAAGGGCGAATACTACCTTGGAGGGCTGCTGATGGACAATGGACACCCCCAAAAGATAGTACCCCCTTCCTTCCCCCCCTTTTAAAAGGTTTTTTAAAAAGATGGTCTGCCCTGTGAAGTCTATTGTGGATGTCAACTAGCTTGTTAACAAGCTCAGTTGACATTATTTATTTAAATACGGCGGGGGGGTGGGGGGGCGCTGCTGACTACTGTATTATAGGGCTGAGCCCAGGCGTGGGTGGTAGGGTTGGCACCCTCTTTATTTTACCTGTCTGCACTGTTGACAACATGTCCGGTTGGGGGCGGGGCACGTAAAATCCAGCCCATGGTCTCTGCAGGGAGCCCCAGACCCTTTCTGGAACTTTCTCAGATTAACTCTCTAGCTCCACCCACAAGTTTAAGCAGTCAAGTAAGTGTACAGTACAAGGCTCAGTTACCAGACTAGCATAATCAAACACAGATGAAACTAACCACTGAACACTATAGCATCTACTATTAGCTTCTTACTCAACTTGATATGACAGTTTAGACAGATAAAAGAGTACAATGGTTAAGTGAATAAAATTACTCAGAAAAAGCATTATTATAACAATTTTGTTTTGGTCCACCTTATCAAGCAAGTTCCTCGACCATGCTTCTGTACAAAATGCCTGTCAAGATATGAAAAATCTCAGCATGCAGACACAAGGGGGACGTATATTTAATGCTGGCCGGGATAACAATGAAGGCCTCATTTCCCTTCTGTGTGATGGTTGAAATTATGCTACTTTGCATGGTACAAATTGAGCTACCCCAAGAAATTATGATATCAAAAGACGTGGAAATGGTATGGTATGGTATGGCTATCCAAACTTTGGCCCATGGAATCTCAGTCCAGGCAACTCAGTTCTAGTTTTGCTTAAATTTCTTACTGACTGGATTGCCTTGTTTGTATCACATGAGCCTTGGGGTTTGGAAGGCACTATTCTGGTGTTGTTTGCTCAATGATTGATAAATCCTGAATCAGAACACTCAGATCTGTTAAGATCCACAGCTGCAGAAAGATGCAAATTCACAGGAGCAATAATTTAAATCCCTTGGTGGTGGGGTGGACATTCCTTGATGTGATTATTGTTGTGAGAATTGGTTTGGGGCAGAACTTAAATCTGCCAGTTTGACCCAAATGTGAAAGTGACCCGTTTTCCTGGGGTCAATTAAATTTGGAAGGCAAATTCACAGTGTTATCTTGGCTCTGCAGAGGCAGTATGCAACAGCTGGGGAGTTGGGTTTAAAAGAGGAAGTGGCCCCCTAAGTAATAAATGTCGCAGTGGCTCTGAATTATTCTAGTAACTGCTTGGTAACTATATGGGCATGTGAGAAGTGATCTTGGGAAGGATGTTTCAGATGGTGGGGTTAACTGCCCTGCCACCCAAAGAGTCAGTGAGGAATGTATTCCCATTGATCACTGAAGGGCTGCAGCCATTTAAAGCTCTGAGGAGTGTCAATTGACCGGAGATGGGACTTTCACTCCTCACTCAGGTGGAAGTCCCACCTCAGAGAGCTTCTGGCTAATCAGATTGTTCTGTAGTCCCAGCAGTAGCAGTGGAAGTGGCAGTGGTGACCAGGACTAGCTGGGTCTACAAGCTGTCTTAGAGTTCAGGTCCAGGCAAGTACAGGGGGCCTCATGGATGGGAGGGGAGGTCAAGAGGTGGGGAAAGAGGGGCGCGGGCCTTGATGAAAAGGCAGGGGGGAAGGGAGCATCCATGGAGGGCAGATCTTGTGGAGGGTGAGGAGGTTGCCTGATATAGAAAGTGTGCATTTGAGGGAGGGCCCCCATTTCCCACCTGAGGCCCGAGCAGGGTGAAGTGCTAGTCTTCTCCCCTGGTTCTGGACTCCTCTCGCCAGCCTCAAGATTGAGGCTGGGTTGGGAGAAGCCCTTAAGTGGCCAATAGTTGGTCACTTTAGGGCCTCAACTGGGGTGAGTGTAGACAAGGGTGGATGGACCACCCTAGGCTTTGCTTGCACTATGTGAAAGAGCAGACAGGTCATAGGTAGGCAGGAGGGTGGCAAGAAGGCCATCCAGGGAAGTTTATCCCTCCCTTCAGCCCAATGTCTTATCTGTCAATTGGACCTCTTGGCCCGCCCTGCTGCTTCCTTCCTTCTGTTCATTTCCAACATTAGTATTTTTGAAATGGAGGGAAGTCAACTGGACTTACAATACCTGTCCCCTTGCCATCACTTACATGCAACAAAGTGGGTAAGAGGTGTGAGGGAACGAAAGCTGGAGTAGTAGGAAATGGGTAGAAAATGTTGGAGGCCAGGGTATGACGTCAGCAGGTCCCCTCACCTCATTTCCCTCAGGGCAATGTTCCTTGAGATACTCAAAAACCACAGCAATCCCTAGAGGAAACTTCAACCTTATATATGGCTCATAAGCCTGTATGGTTTGTATGGGATATGCCGGTCTGTGAGGAGCAAAAAGCTTCTGTGCTGTGGTACAGTTTGATCTGGACGTTTAGAAATAAGTTTGTGTATTCAGTCTTTTTGGAGTACAACATTCCTGCTGAGAGCTGCGACTCTGAAATATATAATCGGATTAACACTCTTCCTTGAGGCATATTCAGGAGCCACTGGATTCTTTGGATTTTTAAAAATATTCATGTGTGTTTAGTGTACCAGTTGTAAGAATATACACCATTTGCATACATCAGAGATGTTAATTTCAATTTTTTCACTATATTTCCCAGCATTAATCATATTTGACTGACAACATAGGAGGCACAAATCCGTGGGTGGTGTGTTTACTTGTATGCGGATGGTGGGCATTAACTGTGGATTCACTTGTGCTCCTATAAGCAGGAACAGATTGAAACTGGTGGTTTGGTGAGGAGGTGCAGGATTGTAATGTGTATCTCTGTATAAAAGCTTATAAAAGTGTGTAAAGATTGGTTTCAGTCTATCCTTCACCACCTGCCTTAGGGATTAGAACACGGTTGGTTTATAATTCTAATTCAGGCCTTCATGGTAGAAAATGAGCAGAAAGTATCTTTAGGGACATTGGGGGTGAATTTTCAAGTGGGGTGAGGGGGTATCTCCTGAAGGTTCACTGTAACATCAGTAGCAAAAAATGCAGAATCCCCAACAGACTGGCATCAATAGCATTTGCTTCCATCAAAATGGGAGATTACCTCAGAGATTACCCCTTTTAAACAAGGCAGCACAATGACCAGTGCAGACCAGAGTAGAGTGCCAGGGACCTTTAACCCCAGCTCTGCATCACACCTATCCATAAATGTTTCAGCTGTAGGCTCTTTAACAGTGTCTGATAAAGTATTCACACCGGAAACATTCACCTGTCAATTCTCTCCACAGATGCTGACTGACCAACCTGCTAAGTGTTTCCAGCATTCTCTTCTTTTGTTTCAGATTTCTGGCTCCTGCAGATTATTTTTCATTGTTCATAAATATATATTTTTTAATCACCTTCCCTATCTATAGGAGTTAATTCAGTGCATTCTAAAATGGTTTGTGTTTAAAGAGTTTTTGCTGTCAGAAGACAAAGGTCGATAGCCCCATTCCAATCTTTGTAAATGCTAATTGTTACTGTTTAGTCTAAATAAGTCAGTTTCTTGCCTTATTATTAAGTCAAATAAGTCTTGCCTCAATTGTTCAAATTTGAAATATATCAGAGCATTTTTTGAAGACAAATTAAATTTGTACTAAAGCTTTAAAAACAAATGTATTCCTTCAGGGTTACCCGAAAATCACAACCTATGATTAATGTCCTGACTTAAAACTGATTGTGGAAACTAACAATGTAAAACAGTTGGTTGACATTGATTGGCTGGAAACATTTAAAGGGGCTTACATTACAACAACAACTTGCACTTGTACAGCGCTTTTAACATTGGAAGGCATCCCAAGGCACTTCGCAGGAGTGTAATCAGACAAAATGTTGACACCCAGGCTAAGATTTTGGAGATGACATGGGGGTGAGGAGGAAAGGAGACAGGCACAGAATTTCCCAATGCCGGCCGGCGTGCTGGTTCCCTGCCATGGGCCTGATGCCCAGCCATTTATCTGGAAGCTGGATTGGACACAAGCAGCAGGTAGTTTGTTATCTCAATTAAGAGGCCAATTAAGGCCATTGATCAGAGACTGATTCTAATCAATGGATTCAATTTTCCAATCAGCCTGCGGGCCCACCATGAGCCAGGTAGGGCTTGGCCTAAATAGCCAAGTGGTTATGGTACTGGGTTTATAACCCCAAGACCAAGAGTTCAAATCTCACAATGGCAAACTATGAAACAATGTTACCGTTTCAATTACTTGAGCTGAAATTGGTGGAAGACACTTCTAAATTGATTTAGAAACTTGTCAGCCAGAATTTCAAATTCCATCTTCTATCAACCATTAATTCTTGCTTGGCCTAAGTAGCCAAGTGGTTATGTTACTGGGCTTGTAACCCCAAGATCAAGAGTTCAAATCTCACAATGGTAAACTATGAAACAATGTAACTTCATCAAGAGATCAAATCAAGAGTTCAAATCTCACAATGGCCAACTATGAAACAATGTAACTTCATCTGAATAGGAACAGATGGAAACGTGTTTGTACTCGAAAGAGTTACAGCCAACGTCGGTCCTGAAAATTGCCCATTGTACCCTGCAAGTGTGAGGTGTCTCAAACCTTTGAGCAACAGGCTGTTATTACACAATATAAAAAACGTGAGTGGTATTCTCCACGAACAGGATGCTGCAATCAGGCCACAAGGTATGTTCTGCCTATTACAAATGGAGTTGTATATAAATCGCTGGCTGATGTGATGTCAGGCATATAGGTCGTATGTCCCAACCATTGACCAATTTTCTGGCCAGTTGTATTCTATTTGCGTGGAGCCTTTCCTGCGCCTCTTGCGGAGGAGGTTGTCGGGATTGGTTCTGCGCGGGCCGGGCATCGGGGTGGTCCTTTCGGCTTACGCCGATGACATGCTCCTTATGTTTAGTGACCCGGCTGACCTGCGGAGGATGCGCGAGTGCCAGGAGGTCTACTCTGCCGCTTCTTCTGCCAGGATCAACTGGGGTAAATGTTCTGGACTCCTGGTCGGTCAGTGGCAGATGGATCCCCTACCCGAGGAGCTCAGGCCTTTCACCTGGAGCAGGACCAGCCTCCTCTACCTGGGGGTCCATCTCTGCCCCGCTGAGGAATCCTGGCCGACAAACTGGCAGGAACTGGAGACGAAAGTCACCGCTCGCCTGCGGCGCTGGACAGGACTGCTCCGAGTGCTATCTTACCGAGGTCGAGTTCTGGTCATAAACCAGCTGATCGCCGCCATGTTGTGGTATCGGCTGGTCACTTTGACCCCTCCCCCGGACTTTGTCACAAGAATCCAGAGATTGTTAGTCGACTTCTTCTGGGACAAAAGATTGCACTGGGTCGCTGCTGAGGTTCTGAGTCTCCCGCTTAGGGAGGGTGGTCAGGCGCTAGTGTGCCTACGCACACAGGTGGCGACTTTCCGCCTTCAGACCCTGCAGCGATACCTCTACGTCGAGCCTCCTCCTAGATGGTGTGCCCTGATGACGTATTTCTTCCGTCAGGTGCACGGCCTGAATTATGACGTGCAGCTCCTGTTTATAGAACAGCTGGGCCTCGGTGGCTCCTTGCAGGCGTTGCCCGTCTTTTACCAGGACCTGATCAAAGTCTGGAAAGTGGTCGCCTCGCGACGCAGCTCTCCCCCGTCAGGAGTAGCGGCTATCGTCAGAGAGCCGCTGCTCAGGAATCCGCCCCTCCGTCCTTTTCAGTGGTTGGCGGAGAGGAGGGCTGTGGCCGCAGGGGTGACCAGGATCGGGGACGTGCTGGGTGGCGGAGGACTGGGCTGGATGCTCCCGCAGGAGTTGGCGCGACGCGCGTCTGTGAGTGTCCAGGTCGCAGCCGATGCCATGCAAGACCTGAGAACGGTCGTGCTCGGACCCGACGTTATTTTGGGTCTTGAGGTGGCCCAGGTGCACGGTGGTCTTCCGTCTGAGCGTTCCCCTGTTCGGACGGAATTCCACATTGGCCCCAAGCCCCGAACCCTCCCTCGGTGCTGGTGCCCCACAATATGAGCCGCCTCGGGGACATGCCCTCTGTGCCTTTTGGCACGGCAAAGAGGGGCTTTTTGTATGGACTGCTGCTGCACACCTTCCATTTTCTCGCCCTTGTCCGTCGACCGGACACGCCCTGGCGTGCCTTGTTGCCGTCTGGCGGCGGAGACCCTCGATGGGAGGCCCTCTACGGAGGTGTCCTCCCCCTTTCTATCGGGGACCTGGGTTGGAGGGTGTTGCATGCAGCAGTCCCTTATAATAAGAGGATGCATAGGTTCACGGACTCTCAGGACACATGCCCTTTTTGCGGTCTTGTGGAGTCCGTGGACCATGTATACATAGGGTGTTGTAGGCTGCACTCCCTTTTTAGTTATTTGAAAAACCTTTTATTGATGTTTTGTTTGCACTTCAGCCCCACGCTCCTGATCTATGGGCACCCGGTGCGGAAGGGGGTCGGGAAGGAGGAGGACCTCCTCGTGAACCTGCTCCTGGGCCTGGCCAAGTTGGCCATTAACAGGTCCAGGCAGCGGGCGATCGACGGGGGAGTCCCGCCTGATTGTTTGTCCCTCTTCCGTGGCTACGTTCGCTGCCGGATGTCCCTGGAGAAGGAGCACGCGGTGTCTGCTGGCACTCTCGAGGCCTTCCGTGCTCGGAGGGCACCGCGGGGACTGGGGTGTTTTGTTGACCCCTTTAATCACGTTTTGATTTAAAGTTTGTAAGTTTCCTTTAAACTTTGTTCTTGGTTTTACAGCTGACCTGAATTAGGGGCTGTGCCTGATTTATCCCAATTTTGTTGATTTGGTTTTCATTTAAAAGATTATCAAGAGTTCAAATCTCACAATGGCAAACTATGAAACAATGTAACTTCATCTGGAACAGATGGAAATGTGTTTGTACTCGAAAGAGTTACACAGGTCCCACAAAAAGAGATGCGCCAGGTAGGGCTTGGCCTAAATAGCCAAGTGGTTATGGTACTGGGTTTGTAACCCCAAGATCAAGAGTTCAAATCTCACAATGGCAAACTATGAAACAATATAACTTAATCTGAATCAGAACAGATGGAAACAGGTTTGTAATCAAAAGAGTTACTGGGTTTGTAACCACAAGTTCAAATCTCACAATGGCAAACAATGTAACTTCATCTGAATAGGAACAGATGGAAACATGTTTGTACTCGAAAGAGTTATAAGTACTGTAACAGATGAGCCAGGTAGGGCTTGGCCTAAATAGCCAAGTGGTTATGGTACTGGGTTTGTAACCCTAAGATCAAGAGTTCAAATCTCACAATGGCAAACCATGAAACAATGTAACTTCATCTGAAACAGATGAGCCAGGAAGGTGCCTGGAAGTAGCCCCCAGGATCACTTTAAGACCCATCTCCACTGCTGCTGCACCTATCTGGTTACAGATGTGGCCAGTGGCTGCTCTGTGGAGGAATCTGCCCTTCACAATGGTGGTCTGGCAGCTGCAGCCATTTCTTTTCTTCAGCCTTGTAAGAAGTGCTTGTTAGGGTGGAGGCACCCTCTCTCTCCCTTACCTAGCTACAGCACCAGACTGTAGCTCCTTCAGTACTGTAGGGCCTTCCATTTGACAGGCCGCCCACCATCCTTAATTGGATGGTGGAATGAGCCCTTTGGTAAGTAAAATTGGCCAATCTTACAAAATAAAAATGTTGGGTGAATATTCCTAACACAGTCGGCAGAATTTTGCCCTTGGTGGGCAAGCGGGCCCCGCCCCCAAATCGCCGAGGGGAAAATCCTGGCCAGTGTGGGGTCAGGACCCTGATATAATATTAACATTGGGGTCCTGACTTCAAATATAAAATCTTCTCTATGTCAAAGAAGTAGATACTAAGATGAATGAATAAGAGCTTGATTAAAGGAGGAGAGAGAGTTGGAGTGACAGGTTCAGGGAGGGTATTTCAGAGCACTAGGCAGCTGATGGTATGGCCATAATAGATGGGTAAAGATAATAGGGGATGCACAAGATGCCAGAGTTGCAGGAATGCCACGTTCATGGAGCATTGTAGGGCTGGAGTAGGTTATGGTGAATGGGTTATAAGGCTTAAATGTTAGCTGTATGGAGCTGTTAGATGGTCTAAAATTAATTTTATGTGTGAAAATCTGAAACAAAAACAAAAAATGTGCGATAAAAGGAAAGACATACATTTATGTTACACTTTTCGTGACTTCAGGATGTCTCAAAGTGCTTTACACCAAAAATGTACTTTTGAAGTATAATCGCTGTTATAATGTAGGAAACGCAGCAGTGTACTAATAACTAAATCATCTCTTTTTAGCCATTAAGGTTTATGTTGACAGATAACTATTGGTGCCATGGGATCTTTTACTTGATTCACTTGAGAGGGCAGAAGGGGCCTCAGTTTAACAACTCATCCAAAAGACAACACTTCAGACCAAGCAGCACACCCTCTGAGTGGCAGGTTAGATTTTGTGCTCAAGTCCCTAGAGTGGGACCTGAACCCACAACCTTCTGACTCTGAAGTAAGAGTGCTATCAACTGAGCTCCAGCTGACAATGGCTAATAAATCATTTATAGAGAAAGAACAGTTAGCATCTTAGGTGGGACACTTTGTCAGAAATGAATTTCCAGTGCCTACTGTAGCTGTTCAACAATCCATTCTTGTAATTAAAAGGTTCTGCATCTAAAGTACATCAATAATATCATTTTAGTGAACATGTTCTAAATACGACTGCATCTTTTTCCTACCATTTGAGAACTTGAGGGAAAGGGCTTTATTATATCCTGATTGATAATACAAAGTTTTTAATTAGACCATATTGCCAATAAACTAAAAGAATCTGAAAAGCGACGAGCTGCACAGCCTGCCAGCTCCTGTCTAGACCCCAGCCTGTCACATCACAAAGCTTCAGTCATACGAGATGTGACAGCAAAATTACATCCCACCCCAAGCACTGGGCATTTCCAACCAGAGCCGACTCTCACACTTCCTAACCCAATCTATTCAACACCAATCATATCCACAGGAAAATGACCAGGGACCAGTATTAATATAGGCACGCCGTCAAGACATACTTTAGACAAACCTTCTGGATGGTACAACTAAAAAAGCACCTAGCTAAAGGAACCCTTTCATGTGTGTGTGTATATATATTTATATATTTAATATATATGTGTATGTATATATATATATTATATATATATAAATAACATTATATTCTGTGTTAATTCCCTCTTGTTAAAAAATTGAAAACTTGAAAAAGAGATATCTTTACTTGGATAATAGTTTTCAAAAGCACTTTCCATCAAAGGACTAGATAGAATTTTCTGGGGAAAGGCAAGATGACAAATACATTTAGTTTCAAAGGATAGGTAAATAGTAAATGGGGAAAGGCTCTCAGTTCATTGAGCCCATTTCTTCTAATATATCAAATACAAATGGTGCTATCACAATTTCTACTCAACTTATTTAAACTCTTCAGAGACAGGACTAACCACAGGTAATATTTCAAAGATAAAACTGTGAAATTTCTCCCTGACCCACTGAGGTAATCAAGCAGAACTCCAGGATATCAATCTAACATCGTTTGTAGCTCTGACCAGCCGCAATACACAAATGACAGTTCCATGATCCTATTTGCACAAGAACTATTGTATTCCATATAGTATTTAATTCTTTCTCTTTCTTATATACTTCAGTCTGATTCCTAATAAAATAATTTAAGTTTTGTTTCAAACTATGTGGATATCCAAGACATATCTGGTTTGAATCCTTCACCTGCCATTTGGACAGAGGATGTGCATATTTAATGACAGAAAGTCAGCTACCAGGAATTGCCTCAGGGATTCTCCCAATTGGATGTTATAACTTTGGCAAAAGATCAGGAGAAACCCTGTCTCTCTCTCTCTACCTAGCAGTCCTTCAAAGCAAAGAGGATGCTTGCCACGAGCTCGTGGCAAGAGATTCCGCGTAGTCTTTTAACGTGGGGAGACTGTTGCTCCCACACAGTTCCAGCTGACCAGGAAACTCGCTCAGTCTTAATTCCTGCCAGAGGAATATCATATGCATGACAAGGCCCACAGATATGGTCAGTAACATAGTAGTGGATGTGAACGTGGTTTCAGTTGATTTCCTGGCATCTATATAGTGTCTTTCATTTTAAATGACTTCATTGGGGTATGGGATGTATGTCAGAGGCAGTCCCTTCTCCAAGAGTCAGCCACATCCTACTTTATAGCTGTGAAATTGGATAACTGAACTGATTTCATATTTGTTGATATTAAAATATTTATTAATAGCTTTAGAATAGATAAATGTAGTTCAGAGAGCTCTTTCTAAGCATGATGGGAAATGTAGCCAATACTGTAGGCATGGGGGGATACTTGACCAAAGTGACTATGGGGATACTGGCTTAGTAGTTAGCAGTTACTCCCTAAACAGCCTATTCATTGTTATAAAGAAAAAGGAGTTAAGGGGGGACTGAAGGCCATACCCAAGGCTGAGGGTTGAGATAATGGGAACATCTGTTGATGAAATAGTATGGTTAGTTAAGAAATTAATGAGACACATTATCATGAAAAGTAGGAAGATAAGGACAACAAATATGTGCTGTAAGCCCTGTAGCTTTGGGAGAGGCTCCTCAGCTGGAATGAAATTCTCTTCCTCCCTTGCACGTGCTTGAAATAAGTTCTTTGCTTGCTTGAATCTCACAGACTTGAGAGTGGTCATTTTTTTTACCATAACAGCTAGATGGATAACTTCACCGGGTCCTTGACATTCACCAAGCTCTCACCTGTGGCTTCATGTAGCTGCTTGTACATGGAATGGCCGCACCCCTGTAACTGCATCAGTATGTGGGCCAAACTAGATGAGGGTCGCTTGCGGCCTAGTGTCCACATGTAGGGGAGAATACTGGTCTCCAATCACCCTTTTCAAGTGCACAAATAACGCTGCCTTGATGGAAGTAGCAGAGGGAATGGTATTCCCTTACTTGTACTGAAAGTGTCGCAGCACATCTGTGTGGACAACTGTAAAGCTCATTGGAACATGCAAGAAGGACCTGCAGGTCACTCACTGCAGTCGACCACATCTCCAGTCATCCAGGCTTGTCAAGCCATCAGGAACAAATGTGCAACACTGAGAGAGTGGGGCTCTCATGTGCAATCCATCTCCACTGTCATCAACTCGCATGTAGGTGTTGCTTATTCTGCACAATTTCTACACACGCAAGCTGTTAAATCCTGAAATGCATTCCTTTAGTATTCACCCACACATTACAGTATATTGAGGGAGAAACACAAAAGAAATAGAAATAGAAACTCTACTTGGCTTCTTGGAATGAGATATGACTTCATGTATTAAATATTGTATTTTAGTGCAAACCCCATCATCAATGAAAAATTGCCCAGACAAAAACATGGTCCTATATTTTTAAGAACTTTTTCCTCCAAGGGCAGGATTTTGCCCTTGGCGGGGGTGCTCAAGCAGGAGACTACCAACATGATTGGCTCCGCTCCGTGATTTCATGCGGGTGGCCCAATTAAGGCCTGCCCTGCATGGATCGCGAGCTGCAGTGCTGAGTGCTACCTGTGCAGGCAGGGGGAGCAGGGAAAGCCTTGCCTAGAGCGCAGTTCATGCATGCACACAAAAGAGCTCTTCAATTACCCTGAGGCATGGAACTGCCTCAGGGAGAATGAAGCACTTTTTAAAAAAATTAATAAAGACAGTAAAAATTTAATAAAACATGTCCCCTCATGTGACATGTTTTTAATTCCAAAATAAAGTTTTTATTTAATGCTTATTTGCTTTAGGAAACCTCATCCTGCTTGTAGATGAGGTTTCCTAAAAAATGTAAAGGCCTCTTGGCCTTTTCACCTGCCCGTCAACTGAAAGGTTGGATGGGCAGTGAAAAAATTGAATTTAATTAGCTTGTTAATGGCCTTAATAGGCTTTTTAATTATCATCGGGCACACGCCCGCCGAGCATAAAATTCTACACCATATGTGAGAATTCCTTTGATGCCCATGTTAAGTGGGCTGAATTAGTACCAAGTTGGGTTTCCACCCAAATGTTAGAAAATCTAGAACAGAGTGTAGAGGACCTGAAGTGCATTGATTAAACATGCATTATCAATCTCTCCCACTTTCTGAACACATTGATGGGAATTTTAACCCTCAGGCAGGACAGTAGCTTAGTGAGTAGTTAGTTTGTCTGACAGCAGCAGTGAGAAGCACAGGTGGTTTTAATGCCTGGGCTCCAGTAAGCCACTAGCTGGATTTCTACCCAGAGACCAGCTGCCAGGTCAAAGGTAACTATGGAAGAGGGTGGGTAAGGTGCTGGGGAAGAATGAGTTTCTGAGGCGGCCAATGATATGCAATGCCGGAGGAGTCCAATGAAAGGGAGGCCTACACTTCCCTTGTGGGCCCGGAGGAGTACTCCAGCCCCTCCTGTCCTCAAAAAGGAAAGCTTTAAATTTTCCTGGAAATGAGTCCTTGGTCTTGGGGCCTGGTTGTAGCTGCTGGGACAGCTGCTCTGAGCTTCTCGCTCTTGCCTTCTATTTCACAGCCCCTTGCATGATTCCCTGTCAGGAAGGGGAGTTAAATTTTCCACTTATATCCCTGCATTAAAGGCCATTCACTGGGCACTTGTATAGTTGGGACTGAACAAGACATGAAGATGGAATTTTCTGGTCTCTGTTCACACTGTTAATGCTGCTGAGAACATTACTGCCGATTGGAAAATCGCTCCTTATGTTTGTAATGAAAATGGTTCTATTATTGAAAAATTTACGTTAATTATATGAAAATAACTCACTATTTGCTCTGAGTGACATATAATGGTCAGTAGGTAAGGCTCCAGGGGCCCTCCACCAGGGTATTGAACTGTACCCCAGCAAGAAATTAACATGTTCAATAGAGAAGCAGAGGGCAGTGGAGAATAACTGGCATGACAATGGAATAATCTGGTGATACGAAGCCAAATTTTTCTCAGCACAAGCACTCTGAATCCAGGACCTTCTTTTTCCATGTTCTTCCGTGTCACTAATCATGCCCTTGTCTTTTAAAAGTTGAAGCCGAGTTTGCTGTGGACCTGTTCCATTTTTTGGAAGTGCAGTGAGTGGGAATTCCCATCCTCCCATCACTTACATCCTTAACCTCATCACAGTTCCCAATCTTTTGGCCTTTTAAATGTTCTAGATGGATACAGTTGCCATTTACAGTGCTGTGGAGCACTTGCCTCAGGTGAGGGGAAGGAAATTTCTGAGGTACACATGTGTCCCCATGATCCATTCAAAGAAAAATGTTCCAATTTGATGGTTCTCCTTTATGTAGATTTTGAGAAATTGGTCACTCTGATCAGCAGTATTGCTGAAAACTGTTTTACAACTTAAAACCCTCCCGCGGCTCTAATTAACAAGGGCTAACGTGCATGCTCAGCTTTCCCTCATTTGCATGTCATCAAACTTGGGCAGAAGTATGACGTGACTGCTCCAATTTTTGTAGGCATTTTGAGGGTAGAAACCAGGGAAGGGATCCACCCCCAAACTCTGATACCACCATTCTGATCACAGCTTATTTTGCATTGACTTTGGTGAAGAAGTTTGGGACCATGCTATTTTCCTCTTTTGCTTCCCCTATACTGCACACAACCTGAAAGAGCAGCTAACCCAGGACTGCACCAAGGCTTCGATCTGACTTAATGTGAAGAGGTGCACCCTAGTGGCACAGGTTAATTCACAGTCCAATCTCCCTTTCTCTCTGGGGTCAGCCAGCTGTCAGGGAGCTCAGCTTGGGGAAGGATTTCCTCCGTATGTTGTGCAAATCTTTCTTAAGAGGTTAACAGTGTTGCTATACACACAGTGCACAGAGGAAATATTACCCTAAATGTGGAATCAGTCTACACTCAATGGTGAAAATTACTGATTAACAGCCATTGAAGCTTTACTCTTTCAAAAATGTGTGACAGGAACCATAAGTAACCTCCTAAGAATGTATTTTCCTTTAGGAGGAGGTTTGTGAACTTTGGCATTAGGGTAGAAGATGTCAGTGGTAGGGAGCTGAATATTATTATCTTTGACACTAAGAACTTTCAGGTCAGGTATAGGATGGACCAAATGTTGAGTAAAATTTGCTCTGCACCAACAGCATGCTGTAACCTCTGCCTCTGAAGGTAATCGCTTATTGTGACACTGCAACATTCTCTTTTTTCCCCCATCAGCCAACCTTATACTCTCAGTGAGTAAGACCATTGATTCAGTGACAATTTGTCGCCAAGGTTTGGGCAGTTTTCTGGTGTTGGTTCTGTAAGTGTGGAATTGGATTCAAACAATTAAATGTCATTTGCTCTCAGCAAGCTTAGAGAATTTCAATTCAATTATGCTGAAATAACTGATTACAACTAAAATAACAGTAGAGGCACCACACTTGTTTTCAGTAGTGCTGGGTTAGATAGGAGAAGCTGTGCAAGATTTCCACTCCTGATAGCTAGGCAACTATCTCTGATGGAAGAACATGAGCACACATATTGCGTAAAGGAAAGATTGGGTTTAGTTGTGATATCTCTTGATGTTGGATAGCTTGCTGACACTGACAGTCAATTAACCCAAGTTCTGGCCAGCCTCACATAGAAATATTGGTCAATTGGGCAAGGACTTGGAAAGCAATTAGGACTCACTGAACTATTAAAAGAAAGGAGTTAACAGCTTGCCAATGAGCGTGAGATTCCTGAAGAAGGATGTCTCTGATTGTCATGGCCTAATGATGTTCCTTTTCCCTGATACTGATGGTAGCTTCAGTGCTTCCCTGCCACTCCTGCTGCTTGAGCGTCAGCAGCTCTCCCATTCGGTACACAGTAAGGGCTGCCAGCCTTCCTTGTAGTGGGCAGTGTTGTCTGCCGATCATGCCTCTGGAGCTTACTCACTGTCCTCAATTGGATAGTGAACATGGAGGCAACCTATTAATTTCTTGCCTCCTGTAAAATGCAGCCAGAAGAAATGCTGACAAGTCAAGAGGGTTCATGACCAAGAAATGACCCAACGGTCAGCTTCCTGATGCTCGTGACAAAATTCAGTCCTTTACATTCACTCATATGTGCAGGGATTAACACAGATTCTCCAGTACTGTGGAGGAGGGCTGAGTAGTGGTTTTTCAAACCATAATAATCCCCAAACCCCCATCTATTGTTTATAGAATTTTCTGGATGTCATATTGCTGTATCATTCATTTCTACATAGGTTTAGGAATGCAAAGGGGTTTTTTTCTCAACTCTTCTCCATACTTTTCTCCCATCCCACCATCCTGCTGGGGCACAATTCCATAGGGGCCAGTTGAAGGACTCCACTCCATATGACCAGTTGTCTCAATCCCTCATCCAAATAATGGTTCATTGTTGAACCTAGACACTGAATCTTGCCAACATGTTCTATGGGCAAACAGCAACATAATCGAGCAAGATCCTGTCTTTCCCAATATCTTACCCAGATCCACTCCAGCAGCTGCTTCTCAATGATGATCATAAAATCCTGCTGTTTTCATCCTCTGATTGGAGTGCTTCTTCCACCAACCTGAGCGGACATCAATTAGCTTGGCTAAGATCAAATTTAGAAGCTTCATGACTTGTATATCATTAGATAATTCGATGAACTATCAGTGGAACTTTTTCATGCTGTTTATCAACAAGTACCTCTACCTGAATATTGGATAGCATCTGAGTGTCAGATAACAATCATAATAAATTAAAAATTTATGACACCTTTTATAATTAGTAGAGACAAACCAAAGGTTGCCTTGCTTTTATAATTCCATAAAAACTCCCTCTGTGGCATTTAGCTATACTTTTATTTGTATAAACATGCTTTTCAATAACTTGGAAGACCTAAGACCACAGACTACAAGGGAATGTTGCTTAATTAAACAAATCATGGTTGTTTATGTCACAAGATGTCATTATCAATTTGTTTTAGTACAGCTTAATTATCACTACGTAGCTTTCTAAGGCATAAACCATACAAAGTGGGTATGTGATCATTGGAGCTGACTGGCGTGCAACATTAGGTGAAAAGGTCTGAAGTTCAGTAGCGATGCACTGTCAATCTCTACTACTAACATTATTAGTTTAGTTCCTTACTGACATCTTGTCTAAATTAAGGAAATGCACACTCACATAAGTAGACTCAGCATCTTCCTCTTTTCCCCGCATATATAAATAACATATATAAATGTGACTCTCCTCTATAGTAGTGATACCTGGACAACATGTGCTAGGCAGGAAAAAAGGATGAATGGTTCCCACCTTCACTATCTCAGATGTATCCTCGGTATTTCTTGATAGGACAAGGGCACCAACTCAGGGGGCCTGAAGCATGCTAATTCCATCAACATACACTCATTATAAGCTAATGACATCTGTGATGGCTCACCCACATTCATTGGATGGATAACGGCCATAAAGGCCTTCTATATGGTGAACTGGCCATTGGGTCTTGATTTGTTAGTCACTCATACCTCTGCCACAAGGACATCTGCAAGCAAGGTATGAAGATGGTGAACTTTGACACTGACAACTGGTAGACAGCTGCTGATGGCTGGGACCTTTGGAGACTGACTGTTCGGAGGGGCATTGGAAGTGATGAAGTGAAATGGAAAGCTCAGCTGGCTGAGAGAAAACAATGAATCCTCCATCTCCTCAGCTCACTGCCTTCATCTGCAGCAAGTGCAGCAAAGATTGCCATGACAGAATGGGGCTTCTGAGCCACACCAGGCAATGTTTGATACAGAATTGACCACCACGGAACAAACCATCATCTCAAAAGATGGAAGGCTGACAGGTATAAGAATACACATACACATAATAGACAGCACTAATAAGCAAGTATTCCAATTGTCCATTCACTACTATTAAGGCTGTATTTCAGTGTTTCCTTTGTAAATATTGTTATGTTATATCAATGAAAGCCACAAAGGAAAAGCTAATTTGAATGTCAGTGTTGTCTGCACAGCGTGCATTTGCAGAAAGAATGTTCTCATATTCTAATATGATTTTTGTCATACTTGTTAAACTTGTTTAATTTTGAAAAATTAACAGAATGCAAAATGTAAAAACATTTAGAAGGTGACATTATTTTCATCAAAAATAATTAATGGTTGAAATTACATGGTGAGTTACAAATGCATGAACATTTAAAACATTTTTCTGGCTTTTCATTCTCCACTGTTATGGTGGAAGTGTTGAATCATTTAGTTTAAATGGGTTAGCATCTTTGCTAAAATAGCAAAGAGAAGAATTTCAGACAAATGAGTTTAGCAGCCAATTTTCTGAATGTGTCCTCCTAATGCAGAGGTCACGCATCAGGAAATTGGTGTGATCTGTGACTGTTCCATCCAGACTCATGCATTTGAAAATCAGTCCTTAAGTTTTCATTTGTTAGTATCACACCCCATAATTTCAGAGCCATTATGAAATAAGGATGACTGAACAGATAAACAATCAAATTGGTTCATTTATATGTGTGTTTGGATAGCAATTGGTTTTAATTCTGTAGCTAACAGCCCAGAGGTTGTCAATTCAAATGCTATTAAGTAATGAAATTGAGTTCATTAAATGTGCGTCCTAATACCACAATATGGCTGTAAAGGCGACCAGATGTCTATAAAAATCCAAAACAGTTCACTAATGTCCTTCAGGGAATGGACCTGCTACCCACACCTGCTCAGGTCTATTTGTGACTCTAGCCTCGCCCTGTGGTCGGAATTTTCCAGCCCCACTTGCGTCGGCTGCCATGGCAGCCTGCGGGGGGGCGGAGGGGGGGGTGTGGGAGGGGCTTGATTGGGTGCAATATGGTGAGAAGGCCAATCCTTCTGGAGGCCGGCATGAACCCACTTTGCATCCCACTTATGGGATGCAAAGTAAGGTCCGACCAGAATCGTCCCCCCACGTCAGATTTACCATTATGCTGGTGGGAAAACATGCCGGCCCAGGACACGTCCAGTCAAGTGTGACATGCAGACGTTGGGACTTATCATTAGGGCCTTGCCCAGGTGGCAGTCAACAAAGGAGCAGAAGATGCTGGAGCCCTACATCTGCTGGTGGTGGTGGGAGAGGAAGGTCTAAGTTTGATTGGGAGAGGAAGGCATACTGGGGGGGAGGGGGGGGGGTGGATTTAGGGCAGAGGGATGATGGTGTCAGGGGTGGTGAGGTTGGGAGTGGGGAGATAAATGTGCCAGTGGGGGTTGAGGTTGAAGTGGATATGAAGTTGTCGGGGGGTCTGAGGCTGGGAAGGGGAGGAATGAGTACGGGGGGGCAGGTTGTAATGGGGGAGAATGCAGCAAGTGAGTGTATAGGTGCCGCGGGGAAGGTGTAAGAGGAGTTCAGAGGGGAGAAGGGGTTTGGAGAAGGAAAGCAGTCCAGGGGGAGGTAGGTGTCTGGGGCGGGGGAAGAGATGGGAGGGGGGGAGGAGACTAGGGGGAGGAAGGCGTTCGGAGAGAAGAAGGAGTTGAGGAGGTGGAAGATGTTTTGGGGGAGGAAGGAGTAAGGGGTGGAGGAGGAAGTAAGGGGTGGGGGATGTCCAGGTGAATGAGCAAGGGAGTGGTCTGTGGAGTCAATGACTGTCTCCTGGGGAGTGAACTGAGGCTGGGTGTGGTCAGAGGGAATGGTGAGTATGTCAGGGGGCAGAAAGGTGGGAGGGTGAGGATGTATCAGTAGCGGTAGCAGGGATGGCGAGGTTGGTTGGTGGGGACTCGGAGGCAGGCACCCTGGGGGTGGGAAGGAGTAGGTCAGGGAGGTCAATGTGGATGGGGGTGGGATTCTCAGGAAGTTAAGGAACATGCATGTTCACCTGGACATCCTGAAAAGACAAGGGTTTGAGTTGGTAGGTGACAGTGGGGAAATGGAATGTGATGGCCGAGGGTTGGCGGGGAGGCAACAGTGATGGAGGAAAGGATATGGGTGACTGGGAGAAAGAAATGGACAGGGGAGTTGAACAAAAATCTGACTACGACCATCATTGTCGAAATCAAATATCAAACGTGAGCAGAGCCTCGTGTTAGATGGGTGTAGGTGCTGCATGGGAGTGTGATCAGTGGGTGGGCAGAGATACAGATCAGCTCAGATGGACAACTGAAAGTGAACCCCAGCAGGTAGCATTGAAAATGCTCAGGACATTGAGGTGAGTGTGATTGAGGAAGGCTCCACGTGTGTGGGATTGCTCACACGAGACTCCGAAAGGCCCTGCCATACACACACTCTGCCTCCAGATTAACTCATGATCCAGCTGCTTGCAGCTGAACCGCTATTGGGGGGCGGATGCAGTGGGAGGACTTGCAAAGTCTGTAAATGAAGCTGAAAGACAACATTACACATTATTCAGTGAAAGTGAATATAATTTCAGATTATGAATTGCCAAAATGTGTTCACCTGTACAACCAATTGTGGTCAGAATTACTTAGCTTTTCTAGGCCTATGACTTCTTCTAGGTGTTGCCTTGACATCTGCAGCAGGGATGAGGACAATCTGTGCAGGTTGGTCCTGTTGCTTCTGATGAGCCCTTCAGGCTTGCTTTGGCTGTCCTCCTCCTCCAGTGGTGCTGACTGCTGCTGCCACTGCCTCCCAGGCCAGATTGGTGACTCTGGTGGACCTCCTCAGCTGAAGCAGGGGTAGAGGACACCGCGGCGGCAATCCACTGAGCCCAGGAGGTGCCCCAGAGAGGCGCCCCAGAGAGGCATCACTAAATTTAGGGGCTGCCATCCTCTTTGCTATCAGAGCCATCTGTCACCTGGAACAGTCCTGGCCTGTGGACCTGAAATAGGCATGCGCTTGGTGCAGTTTAAATATGGTGCCTCGTGTGAGGAAGCACTGAGGTCATGGCATGGTGGGCAAATCCAAGCCCGCCCACCAGCGATCCGGCATGTTTCCCGTGAATGCATTATTAATGAAATGGGTTGCGCCTGGTGTGGGACCATATAGCGCAAAAACCCTCCATTGCAGTTGGCGGGTAAAACTTCCTTTTTCCTGCCTGCTGCCACAGTTTGTGCAAATCTGGGATGATTCTGCCCTATATGACTGACTCTTAAATACCCATAGCAACTACAAGGACAGATGGACAATGAACATTCCCTTGCTATTATTACCCACATCCAAAAGATTTCAGGTGTAAACAGAAAATTCCTCATCAGTGAGAAAACATGCAGGAATATGACCCCCTCTGACACTTCTAAATGACTCACTTTATTATTCATTAGTCTGCAGTGACAATGAAAAGACTATGAATTTTGGGCAAGAAGCACTTCTTAATGCATCCTCCACTGACACCACCATGGTTATTCTTACATCCTGCCACACCACAGAACTGACAAACAGAAAGGATCATTGTGAAGTAGACAGCACACAAAGTTACATTTTCTATTAATCAGGATCCAATTTACTATGTTAGAAACAAAAGTGGGAAATGGAAAGAAATGGTTACATTTTCATTTTTTTTGTACATAATATTTACAGAACACCATATTGACCCATTCTGGATCTGAATGGACCCCGGAAGGAATAAACCAAACTGATCAACAACCAATCTTGTATTTCTATAGCATCTTTAATGCAATAAAATATCCCAAGATGCTTCACAAAAGTTTTACAAAGCAAAATTTGACACAGAACCTCATTATGACAAGTGAAACAAACTTGGCCAAAGAGATAGGTTTTAAGGAGCATCTTAAAAGAGGAAAGAAAGATAGAGAGTTTGAGAGGTTTTGGGATGGAATTTCAAAGCTTAAGGCCTTGGAAGATGAAGGCACAGCAATCACTGGTGCGGGAATTAAAATCGGGGTTGCTCAAAATTTGAGGCATTCAGAAATCTCAGACGGTTTTGGGACTGGAGGAGATTACAGAGATAGGGAGGGATGAGACCGTGGAGGATTTTGAGAACAAGCATTCAAATTTTAAAATCAAGATATTGTTTAATTGGAAACCAATGTAGGTCAGTGAATACATGGCAGCAGAGTTTTGGATGAGCTCAAGTTTATGGAATGTAGAACATGGAAAGCTGGCCTGAAGTCCATTGGACTCATCAAATCCAGAGGTAACAAAGGCATGGTTGAGGTTTTCAGCAGCAGATAAGATAAGAATGGTGTGGGGTTGGACGATGTTACAAAAATGGTCTGAGTAATGTCAAGGTACATAGGCAGAAGCTCACCTCTGGGTCATCAGAGCACAACAATAGTAAAGGTGTAGAAGTGGGAAGAGAATGCATTGCAAACAATAGTCTAGCTATCATTAGATGGATAAGAATGGAACCAGGTGAGTGCATTTCCACCAAGCTGGATGACAGTGATGAGGCATTGGAGGAGGATGGTGTAGTTAAATGTGTCAGAGGCTATAAATTGGTCGAGAAGGATGAGGAGGGAAAGCTTATCTTAGTCACAGTCACGTAGGGTGTCATTTGTGACTTTTATAAGAGCTGTTTCTATAATGCAGCAAGGGGGAAATCTGATGGAGGGGTTCAAACATGGAATTCTTGAAGGTTTGGCAGATGTCAAAACATTCAATGACTTTGGAGAGGTAAGGGAGATTGGAAATAGGGCTGTAGTTTGCAAGGATAGAAGAATCAATGGTTGGTGTTTTGAGATGAGAAGAGGACAGTAGATTTGAAAAAGAGGGGAACAGAACCTGAAGCAGAGAACTTTAAACAATATCAGCTAACATGGGAATCAGGAGGGGAATTTTGGTGATCAGCAGTTTATTGGGAATAAGATTAAGGGAGCAGGGGGTGGACAAAATGAACTCAAGGAGGGCATGAGGGGAGAAAGCAGAGAAACTACAGAACGATGCATGTTCAGTGCTAGGACAAGGGGCAGCCTTAGAGGAAGTTTGGTCAAGTGGGCTAGGGGGAGGGAGTGAAGTGGCAAGGACAGCTGATTGGATGTTCTCAATGTAAGTGACAAAGAAGTTCATGCACTTCTTGCACTTGTTGGAGATGAGGGTGGAGAAGACAGGGGACAGTGCTTTAAGAAGACGAGTTACAGCAAAGAAAAGAAGCAGGGGTTATCTTTGCATTCCAGGATGATCCTGGAATAGTGAGCAATTTTGATAGATGAGAGGCAGACCCAATAATCAGATCTGGTGGAGAATAGTTAAAGCAGCTGTTCCCATGTGCATTCAAGTCCTTGAACTTAAGGGAGCGGAGGTGAACTCCGAATCGGGGGTTACGGACAGGGTAAAAGAGAGTTATGATTTTGGTGGAGACTATGGCATCAATGTTGGAGGTGAGGGTGTTGTTGAGCAGAGCAGGAGCTGCAGAAATGTTATGGTTACTGGAGGACCAATGAATAGACAGTTGGAATTTTGAAAGTGCAGTTGTAAATGAATTAGGAGAGAGTTTTTCCATTGCCAGACACAGAAGCGAGTAAGGTTGGGAGGAGGAAAGGAGGGAGTGGGTGGGAAGCATGACTACAAAGTAATCAAATGCCCTTAGCTATGATTGATACAATGGAAATAGTGAGATTATGTGAGATGTCAAGGTCAATGTCAAGGGAGTGGTTATGAATATGGATTGGGGAATTTACATGGAGGGAGAGATGAAGAGAGGATAGGAGGGCAGTGAAGTCAAGAGGAGATAGAGTTTGATGAGTTGAGATGGAGGTTGAAATCACTGAGGATGAGAAGCTATTGGATGGAGAAGCTGAGGGAGGAAAGCAGTGAAGATATCTCAGCCAGAAAAGTTTTATGGTTTTTTTTTCTGTGGCATTAAAGCTTGATTTTCTTCAGGCGCCATGTTTTACAATGTTGGCAATCATGGGTAGAATTTCCCCCCCAATGGAGGGGTTGTGTGGGGGCAGGCGTGGATGGGCGCTGACCCGATCGGCGCCCCCGATCAGCTGAGCGCCGCCATTTTACGTGGGTGGGCCAATTAAGGCCCGCCCAGCATGACACGCACCCAGAAGCGGAGTGCTCCCTGTGTGGGTGGAGTGGGGGGTGGGGTGGGGCGGTGGTTGCCTGAGTCGAGAGTGCGGCCTCTGTGCGAAAGAGGGTAGAAATCTCCCTGTGGCACAGAGGTGCCTCTGGGAGATTAGTTTTAAGTTTTGAAAGGTTAATAAAGTGGAGAAATATTTTTTATGACATGCCCCCTCATGTGAAACTGCCACATGAGCTGGGACTTGTGCATTCACTTTAATAAAAATTTGTGTGAAAAATTTAAAACCGTTCACGAAACCTCATCCTGCCCGTGGATGAGGTTCCATGAAAAATGCAAAGGCTGCCTGGGCTCTTCGCCTGCCCGCCAGCCTTAAGGTTGGACGGGCAGCTCAGGCAATTGCTTAATTGCATTTTTAAATGGCCTTAATAGGCCTTTGACAGTTTTGCACTGAACTGAAAATCTAAATGACGCGTGGTGACGTCGGGATGCATGTCCGATGTCAGCCCGCATCACTTTACGCCTTGGTGAGTGGGCCCCGCCCCTGCTCGCCAATCCAAAGATTCAGGCCCACGGCTCACCAACTTTCATGGTGCTTGATAGCAGCCAATGTTTGGTGGTGTTCTCAAATCTTGTAGCTGCTCTGCTTCTCAAGCTGTGAGAACATTCCTTCCTTTGTCTTCCTGTTGCTCTGCCACTCTCAATTTTACTAGTCACTGCCAGATGTTCAATGTTCCTCTTTCTTAAGTATGTGCCCAAAGAATTTTACTTGCATCTTGGTGATCATCTGTAAAAGTCCTTCTTGTGTGCCTGTTTTCCCCAAAACTTCCTTATTAATTACGTGTGCTGTCAAACTAATCCTCTTCATACTGTATCTTTGTTGCCTTCAATTTATCTGTCATTGTCCTGCTTCTATTCCATCTATTGCCTCCATATGGTAACATGGACCAGATGTAGCATTTTTGTAACCTCATTCTGCTTTCCATTGATATGTTCTTATTTCTAAAGAGGACTGACATTTTTGTGAAGGTTTGTTTTGTAAATGTTATGCATTTTCTTGTGTCTTGATCACTTTCCCCTTCAGATGTTATTTTGCTACCCAGATAAGAAAATGATTCTACTTGTTTTAATTTTTTCCATTCCACTGTTATTTTGCATCTAGGTGGAATTCTTTTCTTCAGTAATACCATTGCATACTGTTTTGCTGCAAGTTAACCCATATCTGTTACTTTTTGTTACAAGTGATTCTAGGAGTCTTTATATATTTTCCTCCGAATCTGCCATAATGACTGTGATCATCAACAGATGATCACAGATATCTCAGATTATAGCATAACCTAAAAGGCTAGGTGCAACAGAATGCATCATGATGAAAGTATGAAGCAGAATTAGACCAGAGATATCAGAAGAACAATATGGGTTCATCGAAGGAAAAGGAATAAAAAATGCAGTATTTTTGTTCAGAACTATAATGGAAAGAGTAATAAAGGTCCAAAAGGATGTATACCTATGTTTTATAGATTACTTCAAGGAATTAGGCAGAGTGAAGTACAAAGAGATGTTTGTTGCGGAAAAGAGAGATATGTTGCCAGTGATTTTCATCTTGCATTCATCAGGACAAACGCAGGAATGCTGAATTCCAAATGATCGCAACAATTTCTACTATATGATAAGAGGGTGCTGACTGGTTGGCAAGTGGACTCTGATTGGCTAAGGCATTGTCAAGGAGAAAGCAATGGGAACAATAGACTCACCAAGCTCCCGGGTAATTAAAAAAAGAGTAAGGCTGGAACATGTTCCTTTTGTTTGCAGAGAATGGGTTCTTGTGTATGAATGTATACTGCATCTAGTAAGCATAAGTGAACCATGTTATGAACTCGACTGATTATCTTAAATTGGTTGTCAGTGTAGCTGTTAGCACACTCAGATTGTTCAGCTAGTGCTGCCCAATCATGAAATCACAGCTGACAGTAGATCTTTTGTTTTGGGTTTTGCAAGTGCAGGCTGGTTGAGTATGGCCTATAATCTGCTATTACGGACAACCGAAAGAACATGCTGTTTGATTTGATCAGCCAATCGCTTACGTACCTGGCATTGCAATGACACTGAAATTCAGACATGACATTGCTCAATTGTGTGGTTCGGCAGAACGACTCTTTGGACTGACAGCAGCCTCCTATTAGTGGAAAATACCTTTCGCGTAGCCACTGCACAACAGCAGCGTGAAACGACCTGTAGTTTAAACTTTTGAGACTCTTTGCCTTTCCAGGATAATTTGAGGTAGACCAAGCACTTCTCAAGTCTGAAAGATGTTTGAAATATTACATAACTTGGATATGGAAGAGAAAGATTTAAGACTGCTTCAGAGTTTACACTGGGGCCAAACACAGCAGTCAGAATACACAATAAACACAAAGGGAGTGCGACGAGGTTGTATTTCATCTCCAGATATTTTCAATCTTTATGGTGAAATGACTATAAGACATCTATCAGAGTTATCAGGAATTTTGGTAGGTGGACAGAATATAAATTACCTAGTTATGCGGATGACTGTAATTATGGCAGATACAGAGGAAAATACACAAAAAGCTTTATAAGAATATCATTAAAGGGTCTGAAATAAATCGTAGCATATATGGAACACAAATAATTAACTTAGATTATTGAACTTGGTGTGTTATCATGTCTTACAACTGTTTAAAAAATAACTGTCCCACCTGCACCAGCAGAGCTCCTAGCTGGACAAGAGGATGGCAGTTGCACTCCAGCTCACCTCAAGTCAGTAGCTTTGTTCTGCACGGACATAACGTATAAAAGAGAGCAGCTTCCGGAGTTTGGCCCTGACTCTTGACCCCTTACTGTTCATGAGGCAGGCTTGGCAAGCAGCTGACAACAGCTCAGTTGACAGATTGGGGTCTTTAAATCTGCTGAACCAGAGTTACCTTACACCCTCCAAAATCCAGCTGGGCAACAGTAGTTGATCTCTAGCTTCCTGTTTGTGACTGTCAAAATCTTATCTTCAATATTTTGCTAACTCTTCTGAATAAAGGCATATTAGTAAAGGAAAGTGAACAGAGCTTTTGCTAATGTAATCTGACCCTTTCAGCATGTCTCTTGACCACTCGTAAAATTCTCAGTGTGTTAACACTGACCTCACATGGCCCTTAGCTGGGGCTAGCACATCAGGGGAAGGGAAGTGTCACCATATTGTTGTCAGTGCAGATAAGCACCAAGGCACATGAAAGTGAACTGCTCCAGGTTTTATGAGCCAGACACGCTTTAGAAAGTTCTAGCTGCGGGTGAATTACTATCTCCTTTGGCTAAGATTAATAACATTGTCTCATTAGCAGCTTCCAGCACCCAAAGCACCCCAGAGAGGCAGAATTGCTGGGAAATTAAAGTGCTTACAATATTTCCTTTGCATAAACTTCACTTCCAGAGGATTTTCATTTTCCCCACCCCCAGGTACTGTTGTGATTATACAGCCTTTGATGGCCTCTGGGGCAGTTATTTTTCTGGGGTTGTACTGTTTCTGAGTTGATGCTATACAAACCATTTTCCACGATTCACGATGAGCTATATTTCACTCAATTTCACTTGGAATGGAATAATTCCTCTGTTGTCAATCTCTCCAGCCAGAAGGCAGTCCATATTGGAGCTTGGCTCCATGGATACCAGCAGCCCTTTGGTACCTCAATATAGTGATTGCTCTTCAGGCATGAGATTAAACACTGAGTTTTGGCAAGCTATTTTACCATGGGTGTCACTATAGCTGAGCTGGACCCTGTGCTCATCTGATATCCATGCATGTGCACAATTTCCAGCAGAGATGGCTGGAAATCTGTTGGATAACCAACCCTCTCTCCACCCCACCTCCCTAGTCCAGGAGCACCGAAACAAATTTTAGCATCCCTATGGCTATCTAGTTCAGGTCAACTGTCTCAACATAGATTGGGATCAAAACAGAAATTGTTCTGGTCTGTAAGACTCAGTATCACATCTGACACTGAGCATTTTCAGAAAATTGAAAATGGGTTCATTGTGGATCTTTTTTTGCTTCAAGAGAATTTACAAGATCTTGTCGACTTGTTTGTGAAAAAGCTAAACTTAAAATATAAGATATGAATTACACCGATGTTTGGTGAGCAATTGTCAATGGTTTCTAAGGTACTTCTAGTAGAGAATCTTATATACCCTATACTGTATATTCTGGTGGTACATCAGTCAAATCTATCAAATTTCATTCCGCTTTGAATGAAAGTTGGAATTGTGAAATTCTTACACCTCCTTTTATGACAGATTTCCCTCAATATAAGCAGTTCTGCAGTTACTCTCATCCCCTAAATGCTCAATCGAGCCTTCTCATACACCAGAGCGGATTCACAAACACAGATTACTGAAGTGCAACATTTCCAACTCTTCCCCAACAATATAGTGTATATTGGTGGCATTGCACACAGAATTGGGATCAGCTTGATCATTAAAAAAGAAAGAAAAGCCACCACCAGTACCTCTCCAGCCTGCTCAGTAATTCCCCCATTTCCTCAGTGATGTCAGACTGTTTCGTTGCCCACCAATCTTTGGTCAGCAGCAATATTTACAACTTGCATATAATGCTTTTTACATTATTAAAAAGTCACAGGATCTTTACTGGACACATTTTAGCATTTGGACATACTGGAGCAGGTGACCAGAAGATTGGTGGAAGAGATAGGTTTTAAGGAGCAACTTTAAGAAAGGAAATGAAAGGGAGAGTCTTAGGGAGGGAATTTTAAAACATAGGCCTAGGTGACTGATGGAATGAATGAAATCAGGAATGCTCAAGAGTCCAGAATTGGGAGAGCACAGAGATCTCAGAAGTTTGTGTGGCTGGAAGAAGTAGGGAGAGGTAATGCCATTGAGGAATTTGAACACAAGGATGCAAATTTTAATGTTAAGGTATTGCTGGACTGAGAAGCAATGTAGATCAGCGAGCGCAAGGGTGATGTATGAGCTGGACTGTGCAAGTTAGGATATGAGTAGCAGAGTTTTAGATGAGTTCAAGTTTACAGAGATTGGTAGTTGGGAAGCTAGCCAGAAGAGCAGTGGAATAAATGGTTCTGGAAGCAACAAAGGCATGGGTGAGGGTTTTAGCAACATGGCAGGAATGGGAGCAGAAGATGTAATGGTCTTCAGTCTTCCTAATATTTAATTAGAGGAAATTTCTGCTCATCCAATAAGACTGGCACAATTGTTTTCAGTCCTTCTCACAATTACCATTTCCTTGCCACAGATTCCACCTAGCAGCTGTCTCAGACAGAACCAGACTGTTCACTACCTTGGAATCCCATTAATTCCAAAGCTGAACTTCCAACTCCATATCCTCTCCTTCACAGTGACCACCTACTTCCAGGTATTCCTGTACCAGTTGCTGTCATACTACCTCAAAGATGTGAAGGCATTAGAGTGCAGAAAAGATTTAAGAGAATGGTTCCAGGGTGAGGAACTTCAATTGCATAGATAAATTGGAGAAACTGGGACAGTTTTCCCAGGAGAAGAGAAGGTTGAGGGAGATTTGATAGAGGTTTTCAAATTCATGAGAGGTCTTTATAGAGTAGATAGAGAGAAACTATTTCAATTGGTGGAAGGATCAAGAACATGAGAGCACCAATTTAAGATAATTGTCAAAAAAAGCAATGGAGATATGTGGAGAAACCTCATACAGCCAGTGGTTAGCATCTGGAACTGCCTGACAGTGTTGAGGGCAGGTTTGATTGAGGCATTCAAGAAGGGATTGGATGATTATCTGAAAAGGAAGAACATTCAGAGCTATGGAGAGAAGGTGGGGGAGCAGCACGATGTAAGTTGCTCCTTCAGGGAGCCGGTGCAGACACGATGGGCCAAGTGGCTCCTTCTGGGTTGCAATAATTCTGTGATTCTGTTAAAGAACAGCCATTAATTCTTACCCCATTGGTTCACAGGCAACATTCAGCAGTGACATGCTCAGAGAAGGATGGAAGGGTAGCATCCCCAATATGAAATCTTTTCTCCAGACAAATTAAATTTTTTTGGTCAAGGTTAGGACTCAGGAAGCTAACATTTTACAAACATCCTTTGTTCTGCTTTTAGTGAGACCAACTGTCACTTATGAAAAGTCTACTTAAAATATCATTTGGTAAGATTTGGTTCATTTTATTGAAAAGTAAGAACTCAATACAGCCAATTCATAAAAGTATAGTGTGCAATGAATCATTGATATGCTTAAAATTCAAGGAGAGCATCTTCAAATGATTCGCGTTAACTGCAATTTTTGTAAACTCAATATCTACTGTTTCCTTCCAACCATGACCTGCCATAGATGTCCAATTATCCCCAAAGTCAAATCTGCTTTCCATTCAAATCCATCATTTGTTATGCAGAATCTCTCCATCTTTTCAAGGCTGATTTCCCAAAGGCAAAGGTGGCTAGCCTTTCGAACCTCACGAGCTGGTTCAAAGAACCACAAGTTTTAAATATAATGTACCAATGGGCTCACGTAGATTCTCAATCAGATAAAGAATGTTCTGCAAACAATTTTGAAATCAAGTCCATTGATTTGAATTTTGGCATGCTTTATTTCAAAAATTTTACTTGAAGTCAGGATTATATTTTATCATACCTCTTTTTCATTTCTCCTATCTCCTGGACTTGGCCTTAACACTCCCTCTCTCTTTTACATTTTCCTTCTTTTTGTCATTCCATCTCTTCCTGTCATCTCACAGTGCCTATTGTCTCATCTTCCATCCCTGTTTAAGTCCTTCTGCTCATTCTCTTTCTGCCTTTCATTCTTCCTCTCATTGCTTCTTTCTCTCCTTGTTTCTTCCTTCACTTCTCATTTCCCCCTCCACCATTGGCCCTTGTCTCTTTCTTTCATTGCATCACCTCTTTTTATTGCCTATTTTTCTCTTTTCCTCTGTGATCAGTCTTACACGTTCACTCTTTTATTCCCCCTATCTCTGTGACAATGACTCCATTTCTGTTTTATTTGTCTTATTCTCTTCTTGATTCTTATTCTCTCTGTCACATTTTATTCACCACTGTTTTGTTCACTCACTGTCTCTTTTTTTGCCCTTCATTCATGTCTTTCATTCATTCTGTCATTGTTTCTTTCCCTTGTCCCCTTTGACTCATTCATTCTCTCTTTACCTCTCCAATTCCCTTATCTTGATCCCTCTGTTACTGTACTGCTGACATCTATCTGATTATCTCATGGACATGACACCTGAACACATTGAACCCATAAGGTGCCAACCTGGTGAAGCTACAACACAGGACTATTTGCACACCAAACAGCAGAAGTAGCATGTGATAGACAGAGCTACATGATCCTACAAACAACTGATCAGATCTAAGCTCTGCAGTCCTGCCACATCCAGTCGTGAATGGTGGTGGACAACTAAACAGCCAAATGGAGGAGGCTGCACAAAAATCCCCATCCTCAATAATAGGGGAGGCCAGCACATCAGTGCAAAGGACAAGGCTGAAGCGTTTATTGCCATCTGCAGGCAGAGGTACCAAGTGGATGATCCATCTCAGCCTCCTGCAGAGGTCCCCAGCCAGTTTTCATGCAATTCGATTCACTCCATGTGATATCAAGAAATGGCTGAAGGCATTAGATACTGCAAAAACTATGGGCCCTGAGAGCATTCTGGCAATAGTACTGAAGGCTTTTGCTCCAGAACTAGCTGCACACCTAGCCAAGTTGTTCCCATATAACTATAACATTGGCATCTACCCAGCAATGTGGAAATTTGTCCAGGTGTGTCATGTCTACAAAAGGCAGGACAAATCCTACCTGGCCAATTATTGCCCCATCTGGCTACTCTTGATTGGCAACAAAGTGATGGAAAGTGTTATCGACAGTACTATAAAATGGCATTTACTCAGCAATAATCTGCTCACTGATGCTCAGTTTGGATTCTGCCAGGGCCACTGTGCTCCTGATCTCATTACAGCCTTGGTCCAAACATGGGCAAGAGAGGAGAACTCAAGAGGTGTGGTGACAGTGACTGCCCTTGACATCAAGGAAGCATTTGACTGAGTGTGGCATAAAGGAGCCCTAGAAAAAGTGGAGTCAATGGGAATTAGGGGAAAAACTCTCCACTGGTTGGAGTCATACCAAGCTCAAAGGAAGATGGTTGTAGCTTTTGGAGATCAATCATCTCAGTTCCAGGACTTCGCTGCACGGGTTCCTAAGGTAGTGTCCTGGGCCCAACCATCTTCAGCTGCTTCATCAATGACCTTCCTTGCATCATAGGGTCAGAAGTGAGGATGTTCGCTGATGATTGCACAATGTTCAGCACCATTTGCAACTATTCAGAGACTGAAATAGTCTGTGTCCAAATGCAACATTCAGGTTTGGGCTGATAAGTGGCAAGTAACATTTGTGCCACACAAATGCCAGGCACTGATCCCCTCCAACATCAGAGAATCTAACCATCTCCCCTTGACATTCAACGGCATCTCTTAATCCCTGAATTGAACAATATCAACATCCTGGGGGTTATCTTTGACCAGAAACTGAACTGAACTAGCCATATAAACACTGTAGCGACAAGAGCAGGTCAGAGGCTAGGGGCAGAATTTTCCCAGAATCACATTAAGTGCTGTAGCGAGTGGGTAAAATGATGTCTTAACCACCAATTAAAATAATGGGTTTTCACGCCATATCTTCCCAAGCCTGCCTAATTATTTATACATTCCCAGGAAGCACACTGTTTCCATGGTGGGCGTGCTCTCATTTGCCTGCTCGCCATCGCCCTGCTGTTGCATCACGTCGGCTGACATCTTTAAAAAACAGCCGCCAGCAAAGCGCTCATCGCCACCAGCTCACCATTGCTGCCTAAGAGACATGGCCAGCAAAGGCAAAGAGATTGCAGCCCCCTGCTTCAATGACAGTCCCTCAATCGACTGCTGGATGCCATGGAGCCACACCGGGATGTGTTCCATCCTTGCTCTGGCCGCAGGATGGGCAGCAATGTCTTGGGAGGTAGTGGCAATGGTGGTCAGCACCAAAGCCCTGCCAGTGCCGCAAAAGGATGAATGATCTCCTCTGTTCTGCCAAGGTAAGTCACTCTTTTCATCACTCCCAACACACACACACAAACCCATCACACATCCACAGGACCCTCACTCACTGCCAGTGCAGGAGAGATCACCATCCACTCTCTCACACACACCATCATTGTCCTCACCCTGTTCATGGGATCACTCACCACCCACACAGGCCAGGCATACTGTTAACTTGGACTGGCAGGTGTCTTGATACACTCTCCCCATGCCTATCCATGCAGGACAAACTGGCACACAACAGGAGGGAAAGGCCGCAGACAGATGGAGGGTTGCTGGACATCAAAGTGCTGACAGAATTCAAAAACGGAGCCATCCAGCTGGCTGGTGAGGACCTGGACCGGTCCTGTACTGACAGTGAGGTTGGCAGTGCTCTACCAAGTGACAATCCAGCAGTGCAACATCCATCAGACAACCACGCTATGAGTGAAGTGTCCTCTTTCACACATCAGTGCCATGCAATAATTATATCCCCCTTGCTTTTGCAGGCAGATCTGCCAAACAGCCGACAGAGTCCATGACCCAGGGCCTCCAATCAAGCTCCAAAGAAACCCCTGAAGAGGAATCTGAAGGCACCCTCCCTGAAGTCCCGCACAGCACTCACCCACACCCTCCACCAGCGCAGAGATGCATACCTTGGTGGGACCTAGCTTTAGAGTAGCCTCGGGACATGGCCATATCGCAGTTGCTGGAGCTGCAAAAGCAAACTCAGGAACATCAGGAAGGGATGTCCGCTGCACTCCTCAGATTGCAAGGCACGATGAAGGAGTCTATCCGTCTTCAGGCTGAGGTGATGGCGCTGGCATTGCAATGCATCAAGATCAGGATGGCGGCCGCTATGGAGATCTTGGTTCAGGACATCACTCCTGCACTGCTGTGTGGGCTTAACTCCATCGCTGATGCCATAGTTGGCCTCCAACACTTTGTATGCAAGAGGGGTGCCTGGCAGCCCAATCTCACTCCAGTTACCCCTGCTCAAGGAGTCAGCCAGGGGCCCTCGGGCACCCATAGGGAGGAGGATCAGCAGGTGCACGCTCTGGGGACATCCACCCAGGTGACTTTGGGAGTGATTGGCCCGCCTGACTCCCCTCTCCCTGTGACCTCCATAGATCCAGCTCCACAGGCCAAAGAGGGTGCCACTGCCACACAGCAGGACCCCGAAAGCAGGTCAGGGCCCACCAAGTCTTGGCCCTCCAGAGGATGCCTGTCAAAGTCATCACAGACAGGGCGTCACAGTCAGCAGGCTGCCTGCACCTCCGCTGTGGATGTCTGGGGAGCAGCAAGACTTAGCGGCAGGCTTAGGACAGTTAGGTGAAAGTAGATGCACAGCCTGGGCATGGGTGTTGATCTCTTGTACATAATGTTCACTATTGTCAATAAACTCCTCAGGATGTGTCTCTACCTATGGCTCCTTGTTCTGATGAACATTGTTCTTGTCACTCAGATGTGAAATCTTTCTGCAGAAGGAAAAGGCAGGTGTGTCAGTCCAGGGCCTCTTCCCTGTGCTCTGTGCAGTCTTCAGGCCACAGTGATGGTCCAGCCTCACACTGGAAACATTACTGATGCCTGCACCTCAGCGGTGCTGGTCATTGCTGCCAGAATATAGTGGGCAGGCACCAAAGAGTTCTCTCATACTCTCTGTGTACTCTCAGCACCTTTAAGGTGGGGCTGGCCCCAATCACACCAGCATCTGTGACCAGTGATGCTGTGCACCAGCTCCTGAAGGGCTGAGGTGCTGAAAGCAGACACAGCATTAGATGCATCTAAAGTTTCATGGCTACGTCTCTGAGATGGCCCTGATCATGGAGCACAAACAAGCTGCCCTTGGCCAGACAGGAGTCAGACATTCTCAGAGGCCATGTGAAGATCTATGGAGTGTCCTCACTGCATGTTGTCATTATCCTCCTGTGATTGAGCGACTATTAGGGCCTCCATTACATCTCAATGACAGGAGCATTCTCACAGTCAAACGTTGGCAACTGCAATCTGAGGATCTATGGGGACACCTCACTGCATGTCATTATCATCCTCCACAAATCTGGCAGTTATGAGGGCCTCCTGAGTGCGTCTGTCTCGTCTGAGCTGTGTGAGAGCCTTATCCCTGTTGTCGTCACCACCAAGGACCTCCTCACCCTCAACCTCGTCGGCATCCTCTTCATCGCAGGAGACATGCAGCTCCTCCATCTCCTTCTCAGCCAGCTCCTCTCCCCGTTGCAGCGCCAGGTTGTAAATGGTGCAGCAGACGACGCCGATGTGTGACAACCTCTGTGGACTGTATTGTAGGGCTCCACCAGGCACCGGAACCTTATCTTCAGCATCAGGATGGTCTGCTCCACCAAGTTGCGAGCTGCAGCATGAGCCTCATTATAGCGTTGCTCTGCTGCAGTCTGAGGCCGCTGCACGGGTGTCATCAGCCACGGCCTCTGTGGGTAGCCCTTGTCCCCAAAGAGCCAACCCTGCAGCCTCTGTGGACCCTGGAAGACTCTAGGGATCTGTGAGTGACTCAGGGTGTAGGCATCGTGCACAGTCCCTGGAAACCATGCGCATACCTGCAGGATGTGTTTCGGGTGGTCGCATACCAGCTCCACGTGCAGTGGTTGATGAAGTTCACTGACTGTGGTGATGGAGATCTGAGAGCCACATGAGTGCAGTCAATCACCCCCTGCACTTGTGGGAATCCCGAGATCAGGGCGAATCCAATGGCCCTTGCATCCTGGCTGTCCCGGTCCCAGGCGAAATGCACAAAGTTGTGTGTCATGGAGAAGATGGCATCCGTGACCTCATGGATGTACTTGTGGGTGCGGATTGTGAAATCCCACAAAGGTCACCTGTGGAGCCCAGAAAGGAGCCAATGGCATAGAAATTGAGCACCGCAGTCGCTTTCACAGCCACTGGCAGTGGATGCCCTCCATGTCCCCTTGGCACCAAGTCCTGCAGTAAGTGGCAGATGTGAGCCACCAAGTCCCTAGACATGTGCAGTCGTCAGCAACACTGGTTCTCTGTCACCTGCAGGAATGTCAGGCAGCATTTATAGACCCTGGATGTCTCTAGACGCTGACCAGTCTTGGCTCACTGTTGCTCCTGGACAGTGTGTGTGCAGGAGCTCCTGCTGCCCCTTCTTCTTGAGGTTGCTGCTCCTGCCTTTGCATGGTCAGGAGCCTCAGTCACTCTCTCCTCCATCTTCTACGGTCTCTGTAGGCCATCAGGTATACAGCTGGGTCACCAGGATCCATGATCCTTATGTGGTCCTCTTGCAACATGAAAGAGAGCAAGACGTGGTTATCATGGCTGCACCTAGCACCTATCCTGGCCCTGTGTGACCGCCCCCTAATGCTTCCCGGCGATTGCTGGTCACCCCTTGGATGGCCAGATATGAGTGCACTGCATGGCTGCCCTGTCAACTTGCGACATGGGGGACACTGGTCCGAACCGGGAAGCTGAGATTGCTTGGGGCTGTGAGTGCCTCCAGCAGTGACTGCTACATGGCCAGTGTTGATGGGGAGATTGTACAACATGTGCAGTCCAACGGCTCCATGGTCCAGTTAAGTGGTGGCAGACTCAAAGTCTGTGCCGGGGGTGGGGGCGGGTGTGGGGGTTAAGTTGTGGAGCACTTGATAGCCCTTTGGTGCCTCCATGATGCTTGCATGGGCTGGCAGGCTAGGAGCTCAACCCCAATCATATCACTGTGGCTGTGCCTGATCTGTCTCAGTTGCAGAGGCATGGTCAGTTTATGCAGGTGTCCCTAATGCGTGGCCACTTCCCTTGCTTACCCTGCCCCCCACCTTGATTGCCTGTGTGTGGGATGCAATGCCAGGGCAGCACTTGACCAACCCCCCTCAGCAGTCACCTCCAAGGCTGGCCAGCACTTGTCCCCAGAAACCCCCCCCACCGCCTTAGCAGTTGCCTCCGAGGCTGGCCAGCACTTGTCCCCAGAAAGCACCCCCCCCACCTTAGCAGTTGCCTCCGAGGCTGGCCAGCACTTGCCCCCAGACACATTCCCCCTCAGCAGTCGCCTGCTGGTCCAGGCATTAGTTTCCCCTACCCCTGGCGCCCCTGAGGCCTGTAAACAACAGGTGAGCTGTGGAGAACGCTGCTGTTCACTCACCTCAGTTCCCCCAAAGTGAAGGCCTCCGAGTGCACGTTGCCTGTGTGCTGTTGTGAAACACATCAGCGTGCTTTCCTGCCGACATGGACAGACGATACAATGGAGTTCCAAGAACCTGGCAGGATGGCCTTTTAATTATATGCTAATGTTTTACAATTAGCTTCCCGCTGACTGATGGCGGGAAATGTGGCTCACCGTCAGGGGTTGAGAGGAAGATTGTGACCTGCCTTCATGCTGTTGTGAAGTGGGTCCCACCATATTTTCTGCGCACGACAGATATCACACTTGCCACAGAAAATTCTGCCCCGTGAATCCTGTGATGAGTAACCTCCTGACTCCCCAAAGCCTGCCCAACATCAGTAAGGCCCAAGTCAGGAGTGTGATGGAATATTCTCCACTTGCTTGGATGAGTGCAGCTCCAACAGCACTCAAGAAACTTGACACCATCTGGGACAAATCAGCCTGCTTGATTGGCATCCTATCCACCATTTTAAGTTTCTACTCCCTCTACCACCAATGCACAGTGGCAACAGTGTGCACCATCCACAAGATGCACTGCAAGAACTCACCAAGGCTCCTTAGGCAGTATCTTCCAAACCTGTGATGTCTATCTCTTCGAAGGTCAATGTCAGTAGGCGCACAGGAACACCAATACTTGCAAGTTCCCCTCTAAGCCACAGACCATTCTAACTTGGAAATATATCGCCATTCCTTCACTGTCACTGGGTCAAAATCCTGGAACTCCCTTCAGAACAGCACTGTGGGTGTAGCTACACCACATGGACTGCAGCGGTTCAAGAATGTGGCTCACCAGCACCTTCTCAAAGGCAATTAGGGATGGGAAATAAATGTTGGGCTAGCCAGCATTGCCTACACCTTGTGAAAGAATAAAAGAAATCTCCTCCAGGAGGCCATCCCACACCACCTGAACTTGACACCAGATGGAGTGCAATGCCAGTCTGGTGTGAAACTGGGTGTAGAAAGTTCTCAGCCAGTCTGTTGGTTCTCCTGCTCACTTTATAAACATCATACTGACCCTTTTTGAATGTTATGAGAAAGCAGATATTGCCAAAAGCACTTCCAAAATTAGAACATAACTCTGGAGGAGCCATGTAAGCACCCATGTGCGAAATTATGTACAGATGGACAGAATGGCATTTCCAGCCAGGTGCAGCATGCAGTATAACTCTGGTTTGGTGAGCTGTGATTTTCACCTTGCTGCAGTTCTCTCTCTCATTACAATGAAGTTATCTGTCTTTAAATAAATCTTTTTTTAAAAAAAGTAGCCCCTCCCGCTGCCAATTTGCCACATGAAACACAGTGGACAGGCCAGGGCCAATTTTAACTCCCAGCCATGGATCATGCCTGCGTCTGTTGCTCTTCCTGTCCTCACTAGTGAAGGTTGTTAGTGACTTTATCTGTTGGGGCAGTCACAATGGAGCTTCGCTCAGGAGCAGATTAACATTGGGATCCCATGTGCATCATGAGTTTCCATTTGCATTTATTAATGCGGCTTCTGCCAGACCAATGAAAGAGACAAAAGATAGACTTGCATTTTTATTGCACCTTTCAGGATCACTGGGTGCCTTAAAGCATTTTACAGCCAGTGAAGTACTTTTGAAGAGCAGTCACTGACTGGAATTTTCTGGCCCTGTTGGCAACAGGCACCATCGTGGTTGGGGTGTGGGATGACAATATGCCGAGAAGGCCAAAAATCGGTTTCACGGCGTCATGAAGCGAATTTGCAATTGTCCGCTCCACCCGTTAATGGTGGGCCATATTTCCTGCCGCCGTCCAGCAGGACTCTAACTTCAATGCTTTAGCATCTCATTGAAAGCCCAGCTCGCCAGAATCATCCTCCCCACACTGGATCATCCAGGCACGTTGGCGTGATTGCACACCGACGTGTTTCACAACCGTACATGAGCGACGTGCACCTGACATGCTGCACTTCGCTCGGAGCTCCGAGGTTTGTTTGCCTACCTTCCTTCGGGCAGCACTCGTGGTCATCAGTGCCAGGCTTCACAGACAGTGCCACATCACTTTTAGGAGGTGCTCACGGGCAAGTCTCTACCTACCAGACTAGCCATGAGGCAGGGGTGGCTTTTCAATGGCTGCAGGGCTAGGGCTTGCTTGGGGAAGCGGGAGAAGTGGCCTCAGGCAAGGGAAGAGGATGCAGGGTGAGGGCTGTACTGGGGAAGGTGGGGTATCCCAGGGTGCGTGCTTGGGGGCACATGTTGAGCTGTGCAAGTGACCTCAAGATGGCAAGGGCTGAGGAGGCAGTCTCCCGAGGAGATGAGATCAGATGGACATGTGAGGGTATGTGCGTGAAAGAGTGAGTGGTGATGTCCCTTGCACTGGCAGTGAGTGAGATGCCAATGACTGTGTGATGGCCTTGTGAGTGTGTGAGTTTAGAGTGGTGAGATGGTTGCTTTACCCTGGCAGCGCAGATAAGATCATTCATCCATTTTCTGCACTGGATGGCCAGCCACTTGTGTGCAGCGTTGGCAGTGACCACCTCTGCCACCACCTCCCAAGCTGGAATGTGAGACTGATGGGCCTCCTGCGGCCACAGCAGGTGTAGTGGACATTGCGGCAGGCCTCCACGATGTCCACATGGCGTCCCAGGGATCTGTCACTGAATCGGAGAGCTGCGCCATTCTTGGCTTTTGGTGTCATGTCTTCACCGGAGCAGTCCTGGGCTGCAAGCACTGAGAAGTGTGCAGCTGCAGTTTAGATATGCTGCCCTGCATGAGGAAGCTGTGAGGTAATGGCGCGGCAGGCAAATTGTAAGCCAGCCCCCCCAGCGAGATGGTGTCTTTCCTGTGGCTGCATAATGAATGAGGCGGGAATAGGATGATACAGCGTAAAATCCCACCATTGCAACCGGCAGATAAAAGACATTTTTCGCACCTGCTACTGCACTTTGTGCAAATCTGGGATGATTCCGCCACTGTTGTAATGTAGGAAATGCAGCAGGTAATTTGCGCTCAGCAAATACGTACAAACAGCAATGTGCTAATGACCAGATAATCTGCTTTTGTGATGTCATTTGATGGATAAATATTGCCCAGGATACCAGGGTTAACTCCATGGCTTTTTTTCAAAATAGTGCCATAGGATTTTTTACATTCATCTGAGAGAGCAGGTGGGGCCTCAGTTTAATGGCTCATCCTAAAGAATGGCACTTCCGACAGTGCAATACTCCCTCAGTACTCCCCTGGAGTTTCAGCCTAAATCTTTGTGTTCAAGTCCTGGAGTGAGACTTGAACCCACAACCTTCCCAGAGGTGAGAGTGCTATGACGTGGAACAGCAGGAACAGAGTGGGAAATAATACCATTCCGTTTGAACTGCCCCCCTCACTACGTTACACTGGTCAGGGAATTTTAAAAGGCTCCCACCTTGTCTTGAGCTTCTTTATATGGCAAATCAGTCTTTGGGTAGAACATAAGCAGGTTTACTCCATCAGCATCTGAAGAAACAAAAGATTGATATTTTTGCTGTGAAGTGTTTTTCAGGATTTTTTTTAGTGAATTGATTGCCCTCTTCAGGATTTCCAACATTTCTGCTTATATTTCAGATTTTCAGCATTTGCACTTTTTTTTTCATTTTACTCACATGGTCTGTGCGTGCAGCGGTCATTTGCATGAAGGTGGGTCTGCCAAGTCGGGAGATATCCCAACTCAAGCTTTCCGTCTCCATAGCGAAAATCCAGCTGTGAATGTGAGCAGTCTACATGGGTATATGAAACTTTGCAAACAAGCACCTGTTCTCAACTAACATTTATTCATGTATACTTCTGAATAGGGATCAATAAATTGTGATCAGGAGCAAGATCTTTCCCTGATTATTCCACACTAGTTTTGGGTACAAATTACTGTAGCACCCAAAATGCAGTTCCAAGTGTGATTAGCTCCCTTAGCAGATACTGTATGCCTTTAGTGGATTGCTTTAAAAACTTCCTTACTTGAAAACGTGACAAGACAACAAAAGAAGGATCTAGTTTCTATTTTGTCAGATTGGCAACTTGAAATATTAATGTTTGTCGACATTTATCATTAAATCCTGAAAACTTATCATTGAACAAAACTTATCGTAATATTGTAAAACCACAGTATAAACCTTGGTCATGATATAATGATAAGTAGTAGAAGCCTCTACACAAAAGATATATAGCACTTCTCACCATTTCTGGGCATCCCCAGCCATTGAAACCCGCAAGCAAGACCCAGACCTCCCTGTCGCTTGCCATTTCAACACTCCACCCTGCTCTCATGCCCAAATGTCTGTCCTTGGCCTGCTGCAATGTTCCAGTGAAGCTCAACAAAAACTGGAGGAACAGCATCTCATCTTTTGACTCGGCACTTTACAGCCTTTCGGACTGCATATTGAGTTCAACAACTTTAGATCATGAACTCTCTCCCCCATCCCCAACCCCTTTCCGATCCCCCTGTTTCCAATAATTTATATAGATTTTTTTTTTCCCACCTATTTCCGTTATTTTTAAATGTATTTCCATCCATTGTTTTATCTCTATCTTTTAGCCTATTTCGATCCCTTCCCCCCACCCCACCCCCACTAGGGCTATCTGTACCTTGCTCGTCCTGCTTTCTACCCTTAATGTCACCATTAGCACGTATCTTAGCTAATATCACCACCGTCAACACCTCTTTGTCCTTTTGTCTATGACATCTTTTGGCAATCTCCACCTATCACTGACCCTCTATCCAGCTCTACCTGTCCCACCCCCAATTAAACTAGCTTATATTTCACATCTTTTCTATTTTACCTTAGTTCTGATGAAGAGTCATTCGGACTTGAAACATTAAATGCATTCCTCTCCGCAGATGCTGTCAGACATGCTGAGTTTTTCCAGGTATTTTTGTTTTTTGTTTTGGATTTCCAGCATCCGCAGTTTTTTGCTTTTATTATAATAGATCTGTGATGTTGGGATAAATGTTGGCCAGGACGCTAGTGAATCTGTCTGCTCTTCTTTGCATTGAGCTATGGAATCTTTTAATGTCCAGTGAGAAGGCAAGACAGAACCTTTGTTTAACATCTCATCTGCTCCCTCAGTACTGCACTGAAGTGTTAGCCTAGATGATGTGCTCAAGTAGTTGGAATGTGGCTTGAACCCACAATCTTCTGACTCAGAGGTGAGAATGCTATCACTGAGCCAAGGCTGATGTCTTTTCAAATGAAATGTTCAGCACCCTGAATCTCCAGTTAAATATTATGAATAGAGTTAGACAAATGCTAACAACTAGCTGCTGTTGTTCAGCTCTCATTTGTAAGCATCATAATAACAATTGGATTCCAGTGCCCCTGAACCCATGCTTTTTCAATCTCCACGCTTTGTGTTTATGTTTACGCAGATTGCCACCACATTCAGTAGGCCCATTGCAGGCTGCTGGAACTATGCCACATGGCAGAGTGGCAAGACATAGGTGTGAGCCTGTGATCTTCTGCTTCGGCTTGGCACTAATTCATAAGGCGGCAGTGAAAAATAGTCATCTTGACTGCTGTAAGCCAGCTCCTAGCAGCTAGTCTGTGGACTCTTTTGCACCAGCATCAGTAGAGTTTTTGCGTCACCAGACCCTGAAGCAGGAGTCTCACACCATCCACTGTGTGGGAGCCGATCTTCAGAATGCAGTGGGGTACACAACCCACTAAAACTGGTGATGCATAACTATCGATCTCCTGAATTTACTTTGAAATCATACTGCTAGTCTCCCAATGAGTTGGAGCAATCACAGGTGGCTGTAACAAATGGGCTACTGCACATGAGCAAAATAATCATCACACCATCAATTAATGACATTGCAACACATTGAACAAATACAACTCTGGGACATACGATTATGGCACAGCATTGCTGGATGATGTCATCTGAAGATATATCTAGGTGCACGAGGGTATATTTGGAATTTGGCTGCAGGGAAATTGGGTCTTCCTGTCCTCTGTTTTAACAAATTCTTCCTGTCCTCTGTTTTAACAAATTCTATCAGTTATAGCTTCAACTGGCTGCCAATTGCAGATGACCAGGGCTGCAAAAAACAATACAACTGTGACTTTAGGGCCTGCAGGGCAGTATGGGCTTAAGCCTGGGAGCTGGTCACCACCCTATTCTCTCAGTCCAGGACGGCACTGTAAGATCAAAGCAAAATATCTTAAAAATAGGAAATCTCACCATATACCCAAAGATGGAGGTGAGTGATATGTCAGTTTAATATTGGAAGGGAAAAAAATGAGGCTGTGGCCGGGATTTTTCATACCCGCCCGCATCAGGCGTGTTCAGTGGTGTGAGTGGACAATATAGCAAGAAGGCCAAAGATCGGTTTCACAACTTTGTGAAACCAGTTTGCAATCATCTACTTCGCCTGCCAATGGTGGGCCACATTCCCCGCCATCAGACGTTGGGAACCTCATTGTAATACATCAGCATATCATAATAAGGCCAGCCTACCGAAATCATCCCCCCACCCACCCACCCCAACTGGATCGTCCACCCACATTGGAGGGAAAACACACCAGCGTGTTTCACAACAGCATATACAAGTTGCGCACTTGGTGGGCTGCACTTTGCTCGGGGCTTCAAGGTTTGTTTGCCTACCTTGCTTCGATCAGCACTCACAGTCATCAGCGCAGGCTTCACAGACAGCACCACGACACTTTTAGAGGGGCTCACGGGCAGGTCTCTACCTACCAGATCAGCCATATGTGGACGGCTTTTCAACGGCTGCAGGGGAAGGTCTTGCTTAGGGATGGGGGAGAAATGGCCTCAGGTAAGGGAAGAGGCTGCAGGACGAGAGTTGTACTGGGGAAGGAGGGTATCCCAGGGTGTGTGTGTGCTGGCATATGTTGACCTGTGCAAGTGGCCTCAAGATGATGAGGGCTGAGGAGGCAGTCTCCAGAGGAGATAAGGTCAGATGGAGATGTGAGGGTGTGTGTGAGAGAGTGAGTGCTGATGTCCCCTGAGCTGGCAGTGAGTGAGATGCCAGTGAATGTGTGATGGGCTTGAGTGTGTGAGTTTAGAGTGATGAGATGGTTCCCACAACCCGGCTGCACGGATGAGATCATTCATCCTCTATTGCATTGGATGGCCAACCTCTTCCATGCAGCATCGGCACTGATCACCATTGCCATTGTCTGCCAAGCCAGAGTGGTAATTTAGCTGCCCCTCTTGCACTCCATTTTACCCGCCCACTACCAGACTTAGTGCAATTCTGGGAAAGTTCCACCCACTGTTTCAGTTTCGGATGTAAGGTCACAGACCTAAAACATGTTTCTCTACAGATGCCACCAGATTTACAGAGCATTTCCAGCTTTGAAGATATTGCTGCGGCCATTTTCTAGGCATAAAACAGGCACAATGATAACCAATTTAGCATGCAGAGGCCTGCATCCTATCTGCACTGATGCCCAAGCCACATCTAAAGAGGTCAGGGCCTTCTTTATCGGTACCCTAGTGGCTATGTGAAATGAGCCTAGGCCTCATTGGCAGCATTTGCAACCCAAATTCCTGATTTTTTTTAAACTAGTCAAAGCTTGCATGGTCTCACTCCTCATTGTAGCCCTGATATTTAGTCAGGGTGTGAAGAGAGGGGGGAGGGGAGGGAGCATTTCCTGAAAGGAAACCTAGAAGTGCCCTAGATCTCCTGTGGAAATTAACTGTTGGATATTCTTTCAGCTTTTTCAGCAAGTCACCTGCCCAGCAGCCAGCCTGACTGATAGGTGGGATGCCTGTAAAACAGCAAACTGGCCAGGGGGCAAATGCTAGGTAGCAGGGTATTGCAGGTTTGGGGAGGGGTTGTGGGGGCTGGGACGGGGTGTGATGGAGAGGGGAGTTGGAGATCAGATGGGGCAGTAGGAGATTGTTGGGGTGGAGTGGGTCAAATGATTGCAGGATATGCAAAATGTTAACTTGTTGGACAAATGACTCCAAATTCTTTTTGTTTATCTGGAATTGGAACACGAAAACTGAATTCCAGGAAAGCAGTTGTAACCCTTCTATTTGCGAATTGAAATATATTGTTGTGTGAATCTGCTTCAAATAGTTTTAAATTGCACAATCATTTGGCTATTTGAAAGATGTGTCATGGAGAAAACATTGTTTACATCAAAAAACAAGTTAATATTACTCAAATAACTGAAGCATCACGTGAAGCTATCTAGCTCTGTAATGTGTATTTCTGTCAAATTATGATTCTTCACATTTTGTATTCTCCCCAAAAAATAATTGGATCAAAGGAGAATAAAAAGCACACTGCTCATTCAATCACTGTGTGCAGACCCCCACAAAGAATCACTGAGTTAAGGTACTGATGTTGTAATTATCACATCTACTGCCTGAGGCCTATTAGTATATTCAGTAATAATGAAGGGCCAATTTCAATACACAACACATTAGGAGCAGCAGCCTGCAAAGTCTTCTCACCTCTGATGGAGGGGAAATAACACAGGCAGCTGGTACTGAACATCTGCTTCAGAGGAGACTCACAAACTGCAGTATGTTGTCTGAGGGAAGTCGAGAGTGGATTAAGATCACCTTGATCCAAATTCACTGCCATAGCCCCGGTATTTATAGCCTCTCTGTCCAGTATCAAGGATTATTTACTGTACTATATATGCCATTTCATAGGTCAAGGAATAGGGGCCAGTCTCTGAAATTCTACTTCCTCACCCCATAGAAATCTTGATTAATGGCCCAAGCTCTCAAAGCTGACTGGTGGTTACAGTGACCTCAATGAATGAATTCAAACAGTCCACAAGAAGAAAAGGATAGAGAAGATACAAATGAAAGAAAAACAAAATATTGTGTACACCTCACAGAGGAAAAGCATTATTTCTAAGTTAAGTCAGCACCATGTTTTATATAAAATCAAAAAACTGCGGATGCTGGAAATCGAAAACAAAAACAAAAATACCTGGAAAAACTCAGCAGGTCTGGCAGCATCTGTGGAAGGGAGCACAGTTAACATTTCGAGTCCGCATGACTCTTCAACAGAACTAAGGAAAAATAGAAATGGAGTGAAATAAATGCTGGTTTGGGGGCGGGGCGAGGGGGGTGTTGGGACAAGAGAGCTGGATAGAGGGCCAGTGATAGGTGGAGATAACAAAAAGGTCACAGGCAAAAGGACAAAGAGGTGTTGAAGGTGGTGATGTTATCTAAAGGAATGTGCTAATTAAGGGTAGGAAGCAGGACAAGCAAGGTACAGATAGCCCTAGTGGGGCTGGGGTGGGGGGAAGGAATCAAAAAGTCTAAAAGGTAGAGATAAAACAATGGATGGAAATACATTTAAAAATAATGGAAATAGGTGGGAAAAGAAAAATCTATATAAGTTATTGGAAAAAACAAAAAGGAGGGGGAAAAAAATCAGAAAGGGGTGGGGATGGAGGAGACAGTTCATGATCTAAAATTGTTGAACTCAATATTCAGTCCGAAAGGCTGTAAAGTGCCGAGTCGGAAGATGAGGTGCTGTTCCTCCAGTTTGCGTTGAGCTTCACTGGAACAATGCAGCAAGCGAAGAACGGACATGTGGGCATGAGAGCAGGGTGGAGTGTTGAAATGGCAAGCGACAGGGAGGTCTGGGTAATGTTTGCGGACAGAACGAAGGTGTTCTGCAAAGCGGTCACCCAGTCTGTGTTTGGTCTCTCCAATGTAGAGGAAACCGCATTGGGAGCAACTAATGCAGTAGACTAAATTGAGGGAAGTATAGGTGAAATGCTGCTTCACTTGAAATGAGTGTTTGGGCCCTTGGGCGGTGAAGAGAGGGGAAGTAAAGGGGCAGGTGTTGCATCTTCTGCAGTTGCATGGGAAGGTGCCATGGGAGGGGGTTGAGATGTAGTGGGTGATGGAGGAGTGGACCAGGGTGTCATGGAGGGAACGATCCCTACGGAATGCCGCCGGTGGGGGGTGAAGGGAAGATGTGTTTGGTGGTGTCATCATGCTGGAGTTGGCAGAAAGTTGGTTGGTGGAGTTGGTTTTTCTCTCTCCACCTGGACCCCTCCCTCTGGATTTTTACCTTCTCTTGATCTTTTCATTGAGAACTGTCGGCGTGACATTAGTCATCTCAATTTCTCTGCTCCTCTCATCCATTCTAACCTGTCTCTCTCTGAACTTGCTGCAGTCCATTCTCTCAGGTCCAACCCTGACATTGTCATCAAACCCGCTGACAAAGGTGGTGCTGTTGTTGTCTGGCGCACTGACCTCTACCTCGCAGAGGCTGAGCGTCAACTTGCAGACACTTCCTCCTACCTCTCCCTGGAACATGACCCCCACCACTGAACATCAAGCCATTGTTTCCAGGACTGTTACTGACCTCATCTCTTCTGGAGATCTTCCTTTCACAGCTTCCAACCTGATAGTCTTGCAACATCGGACGGCCCGCTTCTACCTCCTACCCAAAATCCACAAACAGGACTGTCCCGGCAGACTGATCGTGTCAGCCTGTTCCTGCCCCATGGAACTCATTTCTCATTATCTTGACTCCATTCTTTCTCCCCTTGTCCAGTCCCTTCCCACCTACATCCGTAATTCCTCTGACACCCTACATCATATCAACAATTTCCAGTTCCCTGGCCCCAACCGCCTCCTCTTCACCATGGACGTCCAATCCTTCTACACCTCCATCCCCCACTGGGATGGTCTGATGGCTCTCCACTTCTTCCTCGAACAGAGGCCCGAATAATCGCCATCCACCACTACCCTCCTCCGTCTGGCTGAACTTGTTCTCACACTGAACGATTTCTCCTTAAACTCCTTTCACTTCCTCCAAATAAAAGGTGTGGCTATGGATACCCACATGTGCTCCAGCTATGCCTGTCTCTTTATGGGGTATGTGGAACATTCCTTGTTCCAGTCCTATTCCGACCCCCTCCCACAACTCTTTCTCCGGTACATCAATGATTACTTTGGTGCTGCTTCATGCCCTCGTCTGGACCTGGAAAATTTTATTAATTTTGCTTCCAATTTCCACCCCTCCATCATTTTCACATGGTCTATCTCTGACACATCTCTTCCCTTCCTTGACCTCTCTGTCTCAATTTCTGGTGATAGACTGTCTACCAATATCCATTACAAGCCTACCGACTCCCACAGCTACCTCAACTACAGCTCCTCACACCCCGCTTCCTGTAAGGACTCCATCCCGTTCTCTCACTTCCTTCACCTCCGTCACATCTGTTCTGACGCTGCCACTTTCAAAAACAGTTCCTCTGACATGTCCTCCTTCTTCCTTAACCGAGGTTTTCCACCCACGGTGGTTGACAGGGCCCTCAACCGTGTCCGGCCCATCTCCCGCGCATCCGCCCTCACTCCTTCTCCTCCCTCCCAGAAACATGATAGGGTCCCCCTTGTCCTCACTTATCACCCCAACAGCCTCCGCATTCAAAGGATCATCCTCCGCCATTTCCGCCAACTCCAGCATGATGACACCACCAAACACATCTTCCCTTCAACGACCCCCCGCCGGCGGCATTCCATAGGGATCGTTCCCTCCGTGACACCCTGGTCCACTCCTCCATCACCCACTACATCTCAACCCCCTCCCACGGCACCTTCCCATGCAACTGCAGAAAATGCAACACCTGCCCCTTTACTTCCCCTCTCCTCACCGCCCAAAGGCCCAAACACTCATTTCAAGTGAAGCAGCATTTCACCTATACTTCCCTCAATTTAGTCTACTGCATTCGTTGCTCCGAATGCGGTTTCCTCTACATTGGAGAGACCAAACACAGACTGGGTGACCGCTTTGCAGAACACCTTCGGTCTGTCCACAAGCATTACCCAGACCTCCCTGTCGCTTGCCATTTCAACACTCCACCCTGCTCTCATGCCCACATGTCCGTCCTTGGCCTGCTGCATTGTTCCAGTGAAGCTCAACGCAAACTGGAGGAACAGCACCTCATCTTCCAACTCGGCACTTTACAGCCTTTCGGACTGAATATTGAGTTCAACAATTTTAGATCATGAACTCTCTCCTCCATCCCCAACCCCTTTCTGATTTTTCCCTCTCCTTTTTGTTTTTTCCAATAATTTTTCTTTTCCCACCTATTTCCAATATTTTTAAATGTATTTCCATCCATTGTTTTATCTCTACCTTTTAGCCTTTTTCAATTCCTTCCCCCCACCCCAGCCCCACTAGGGCTATCTGTACCTTGCTTGTCCTGCTTTCTACCCTTAATTAGCACATTCCTTAGATAATATCACCACCTTCAACACCTCTTTGTCCTTTTGTCTGTGACATCTTTTTGTTGTCTCCACCTATCACTGGCCCTCTATCCAGCTCTCTTGTCCCAAACCACACCCCCCACCCTTAAACCAGCTTGTATTTCACCCCTTTTCCATGTTTTATATGTTAGAGGGAATTCTATGACTTATAACAGATTCACTGGACCATTGCCACAGGGCAGAATTGTCCCAGATTTGCACTAAGTGAGGCAGCAGGAGGGTAAAATGACCATTAATTGGCCAGCCAGTGTGAAATTGCAGTCGGGGGCCCAATCATGGCCAGTGGGCCTTTGCCCACCGCATCCGCCCGACAACCCGAAAATCGTCTCATCCAGTGGTCATGAAAAATGCAGTATAAATGCAAGTCTTTCTCTACCTGAATCCTGAAACAACTGAATGCTGTTAGTTCACTCTATTTATTGCAGAAAAGTAAGATTTAAATTTTCAGCAGACTGACTCACACTTTTTCCTGAAACTGCATTGTTAAAGGTATATATCAGCCTCAACAGGAACGTCTTGGAGCCCAGGGTGACATTTTTGAAGCCCATGACCAGTATCGACAACAAGCCTACATCACTCAACCAGTGTGTTTGAGCAACAGCAACTTGCAGTTACATAATATCTTTGACATAGTAAATGCCCCAATCACTTCACAAAAGTGCGAACAGACAAAAACAATTGACACCAAGTCAATGGAGGCATTAAGACAGAGATAAAAGCAAAAAACTGCAGATGCTGGAAATCCAGAAGAAAAACAGAAACAGAAATACCTGGAAAAACTCAGCAGGTCTGGCAGCATCACTTAGTTCTGTTGAAATGTCATGAGGACTTGAAACGTCAACTGTGCTCTCCTCCGCCGATGCTGCCAGAGCTGCTGAGTTTTTCCCGGTATTTCTGTTTCTGTTTTTGTTGAGGCATTAAGAAAGGTGATCAAACACTTGATCAAAGGGCTAGGTTTTAAGGAGCAAAGCAAAGTAACCAACTCTACCAGCAATAGCCGAAAGCCATGCTTCCCAAATTCTAAACCGTTGGTTAACAATAACCATTTAGGTAATCAGGTGACATGATGGATTTGCAATAACTATCTTCAATATAAAAATATATCAATTAGCAGTCTGCTGCTTTGATTCAGATAGCGATTTGTCTCATTAACTTACAATTGGATCAGTTGCAGCAACTAGAATTAAAACAAATATTGTGCATCCTTGAGATATCCTTAATGTCCTCAGAGCTATATGTTTGTATACATCTGTGCAGCTTTGAGACCTGGGATATTTATATTAACTTGCAGATCATTTGCACAAGCCTTATCACCAATATATTTTCTTTCTTTTTCACTTATTTTTTCCCTTTATCCTCTGGAGGTAGTGATTCATGTTGAGGTCCAGCTCCAAGGGAAACAGAAGCTTCAAGTAATCGCCCATTCGTTAAGTAAGAGCTAGTGAACATGGTTAGTTGTTCAATTATAGCAAATAGGGGCATTATAAATAATCCTGATACTGTCATCATGAAACATCCACACATGCCCACTTTCCAGCATGAACAACTGGGAGGTAATCTGGTTTAGTTTATTATCACACCATCATTAGTGCATTGGTGTCATTATTGTTGTGCCTTTACACTGAAATGTCCCAGCATAAATGAGATTCCAGGCTGCTGCAAAGACTCGGTGAGTTTTTGCATTAAGCGGCTGAGCTATACAAGCTGGGAGGATCTCAGATTCAATCCCTGGTTTGTATTGAGGTAACTACTCTCAGTTAGGTAGTAAAGGTGCAAAAATTGACCTCAGTGCCTCTGGGATAGGATTGAGAGGAAACTCAGCCAGATTTCCTACTCCTTGTTGCTATCCCTGTTGATGGCCCGTTGGTTCCAGTCAGGTATAATAGAACTGGGTCCTGTTGTGCTGCCTCTCATGGTTGCGACTCGGACTTCAACATTCATTCATACCGAACAAAAGCAACTAGGGAAGGGACCAGAGGATGACTAATTTTCAAGGAACCTTACCACAGCAAAGAGCCAATGCCTTCCAACAAAGGGAGAAAACTTGGAAGAAAGAAAACCTGAACAAGTCCGTATGACTCTTCAACAGAACTGTTCTGTTGAAGAGTCATACGGACTCGAAACATTAACTGTGTTCCTCTCCGCAGATGCTGCCAGACCTGCTGAGTTTTTCCAGGTATTTTTATTTTTGTTTTGGATTTCCAGCATCTGCAGTTTTTTGCTTTTAAAACATAAACAAGATTCAATTAGATTTGCTTGATCAAACAGCATAATCACATACCTCAATCCACAATGGCTTGAATGGGTCTCACATGTCTTCAGTTGTTGAAATTAACTTTGTAGAATTGCCTTAATCCCCTTTATCACCCCCACCATCTCCTTCCCAGCTGGGACCCTTGCAAAGATCAGGCTATATTACCAATCACACACACTACCAGTTGTGTAATTAAGAAGTCGAAGAATGTTTAATTGTTATTTCCATTGTCTAGACACAGTTAATGCTGGAATTACAATGAAGGTGTGAGAAGGCTTTTAGCATTTTTCTTTCCAGGTGCACCTTGCAAAACGCCACCAGCACCCACCAAATAAAACTTCTTGATTTCAGTTCCAGCAGGATACAAATAAAGTTAGTGATGATATGTGACCTAATTACCTTGCGTCAGACAGTCAGAAATGTGAGAAAGCAGCTTTCACTAATCCTGAACTTGTACCTTTTTCTAGTTTCCCTTTTATCTCCTCTCTGTGTTCTTCATGCTCATCATGGCATAGCTTCACTTCGCACACCCTTTTCCTCCCCCACCCATGCAGCCATGTCATCTTCTGAGGGAGACAAAAAACACAAAGAAAATATATACATTTTGGAAAAGAATCTGGGAAATTCCCCAACAACAGCAATTATATTTGTACAGCACCTTTAAAGTAATAAAACATCCCAAGATGCTCCCAAGGAGCATTATAAAACAAAATTAGACACCAGGGAACATAAGGCAATATTATGGTAGATGGCCAAAAGCTTGGTCAAAGAGGTAGGTTTTAGGGAGAGCCTGAAAGGAAGAGAGAGAGGTACCAGTTGATTTTGGGAGGGAATACAAGAGATCTAGGGCACAGGCAGCTGAAGGTAAAGCAACCAATGGTGGTGCAATTAAAATGGAGGATGCTCAAGAGGCCAGAATTGGAGGAGTACAGGTATCCAGGAGGATTGTGGGGCTGGAGATGATAAAGGAAGGGGGAGAGGCAAGGCCATGGAGGGATTTGAAAACATGGATTAGGCTTTTAAAAATAAAAGCACTGCTTGACTGGGAGTAAATAAGTGTCAACGACCTCAAGTTTACAGAGGGTAGAATGTGGAAGGCCATCCAGGAGTGCACTGGAATAGTTAAGTAGAGGTAACAAAGGCATGGATGAGGATCTCAGCAGCAGATGAGCTAAGTCAGGTGATGTTATAGAGGTGGAAATGGGTGGTCTTAGTGAAGGCACGGTCATGTGGTCAGAAATTTATCTCAGGGTCAGATATGACAGCAAGATTGTAAAGAGTCTGTGTTAGTCTCAGAAAGTTGCCAGGGAGAGGAATGGAGTTGGTAGCTAAGGAACAAAGTTTGGAGCGGGAATCAAAATCAATTAATTGGAGGAATTTTCTGCTCATCCAGCACTCATCCAGTTGGATAAACTGGTGGAGAAGTTAAGAGAGGTGATGTTGAGGTAGAGCTGCATGTCATCAGTGTAGAAGTGAAAACTAACACAGTGTTTTCAAATGAGAAATAGGAGGCAACCAAGGATAGATCCTTGGCGGATGCCAGATGTAATGGTGTGGGAGCAGGAAGAGAAGCCATTGCATGTGGTACTCTGGCTATGATTGGATAGATAAGAATGGAACCAGATGAGCGCAGTCACACCCAGCTTGATGACTCTGTGGAGGAAGCTGGAGTGTCAAAGGCTGCAGTGGGGTTGAGAAGGATAGGAAAGATAGTTTACCTATGTCATACTCACATAATATGTCATTTAAGATTTTGATAGGAGCCATTTCAGTAAAGGGGTAGAAACATGATTGGAGGGATTCACAAGAGCAAAATACTATGGATAATGGAAATACGAAATAAAAACAGAAAATGCTGGAAATACTCAGCAGGCCTGACAACATCTGTGGAGAGAGAAGCACAGTTCATGTACTTTCATCAGTTCGTCATTTGGACAGATTGCTGGACTATTGTGAAAGCCTGCATGGCCCTTTACACACTGTAATTTATATCCAGAACAGCAGCAGTGAGCTCTTCCATGGCAGCAGTAACCATTAGGTGGCTTCTGTTTGTGCTGCAATGGAAGCTGAGACATTGACCATCAGGCTCTGCCTAATAGTAGGATCCACAAGGGTGCTAATGGAGTTGGCCCCCACTTCCACACTGGATAGAATGGGCTCCAAGCTCTGCTGCAGACTCCCTCATGTTCCTTGACATTGACTGCAGCCTTTCTGGAAAGCCTGCCAATGTGCTACATATTTCACTGTGCATACGCATCAGCCTTCTTCTCAAGCCTTCTCTAACAAAGTGTTCACCTGAGTCTCCTGCAGCAGAACTTATGTGCAATCTTGTCCTCCAGAGAGTTAGCACCAGAACTATTCTTGCCCCTGCCCTGGTTGTAGGTCAGTCATGCCCAATGCCTGACCATATGCAAATCTTGCCTCTATATGACACTATAAATGATGTGATCTGAGCTGGTGGTTGCAAGTGTGAGAGCGAGTGATGGTCTTTCTTGCTCTTCATCAGTCTCATCTTCCTTTTCCACATTTTGCTTCTGCTCCACTGGCTTGATCAGTTGCAGTTCTTGGCTATCTAACTGAAGAAAGGTATAACTGTAGTGTTATGGTGAGGGGAGGCATGCTTACATCATCTGCAGCTTGTAAATCAGAAGAGGGTGATGGATGAGGGAGAAGTGAGTTGTTTGAAAGGGGATTAGGTATGAGCGTACCATTTTCTTTGATTTCTTTCAGCCCCACCACGGACCACAGCCTCAGCGATGAGCGGTCCAATGATGGTGACCATCAACTCCTTCCTCTGGATTACAACATGTGGCTGTGCCTATTCCTACACTGGTTAGTTCCTGCTGCCTTTGTGTATGTGTGTCAACTTGCCTTGCAAGTGAAAGTTAAGAGTGTTACTGAGTGCTGTGCAATGTGTCAACCATGGTTGAATAGGTAACAGTGTGTGAAAGCTGAGAAATACGGATGTAAACCTTGCAGCAGTGTTAAATATGTAAGGGTTAAGTGAAGCTATAAATGTTAGGCATGAAGTGATTGATAGAAATTGTTGGTAGGTGAGTGAAGGGGGTTGGGGGGGGGTTGGTGTGTTGGTGAATGGAGCAGTGTGTGAGGCTAGTGGTTCAGTTGTAAGGACATAGCACATGAATATGCATTTACTGACTCTGACAACTGGTATGCCATCATTAAACTTCCTGCAGCACTACATTCAGGTCCTTGGGGCTATCCTGTTGGCCACATCGATCTGCTCCCATTGTCTTCTGACTGTGTGCCCAGAGGGCCTCCTGATCCCTTGTCAAGAGTGGTCCTTTCTACTCCTGTTCACCTGGACCAAGGACTCCAATGCTGCTTCTACACCATAAGACCTGCTTTTTAATAAGGCAATTAAACAGCATAAAATAACAAAATGATATCCTTTAATTGAAAAAAAATCAAAATTTGGTCCCATGCCCATGCATATCCTTTACAAGTATCCTTTTATTCCATGTGGGACCTGGATCCAATGGACCCTGATACAAGGGCAGCTGTCTTCTGGCTCTTCAGTCAACAAAGAGTACTCCTTTAGCAAGTTCCCAATGTTTTGTGGTGACAGCTTTTGTGGGCCACAAGGGCTCAGAAAACATGAGAATATGAACCTTAGGACCACTCAGTAGTATGTCATGTCCTCCTACTCCACAATCTCCCATTACATTTCCCATATGCCTCTCCAACAGTTCCTCGGGCTTGGTCCTCATATAGGGTGAAAGTGGATTTTCCCTATTGTCTGGACCATTTCTTTCTTTCAGGAGTGAGTAAACAGTTTGGGGTCCTCCACTTGCCTTCATAGGGAATACAACCCAAGATAGCAGAAAGCATTCTGTAATTTCTGTAAACAAAGCTGTCAAAGACATGTGACTATACATTCATGAGAGGTTTTTACTGTTTCATTTCACATTATGAATGAAGGAACACTTGCAGGAGAAAGAAGGAGGTGTGAACAGTAGTATGATACAACATGGTAGAAGGCCATTCAGTCCATCGTGTCTGCACTGGCTCTTTGGTAGAGAGATTCATTTGGCCCCACTCCCCTGCTCTTTCCACAAAGCCTTGTAATTTTTCCCTTTAAACATTTATCAAATTCCCTTTGAAAGTTAGTTTTGAGTCGATCTTCACCACTCTTTCAGGCAGTGCATTCCATGCCATAACAACTCACTGAGTAAAAAAAAAATTCCCTCATGTGGCTTCTGCTTCTTTTTCCAATCACCTTAAATCTGTGCCCTCTGTTCACTGCTCTATCCTTTCCCTCTGGACCAATAAAACCAATATGGAGCAGTGTGAGAACTTGAGGGCTCCTGATGCCTACTGCAGCAAACTCTAAAACGCTCCTTTTGAAGTCCTTGCTCTTTAATGTTATATTGCTGGTTTGTCATTTAAGCTGCTACAGCTAAATAAATGCAACATCACTGATTCCTCTTGCCAATTACCCCATGCCCCACCACCCATTAACCCATCCCCATCATCTCTCCAAAAGTGATCCTCCAGTAGAGAATACTAATAGTGCTGGGAACTTGACTTGAATATTATAAGGAAAGTGCAGCAGGATCATAGCAGATTCAGACCAATTGTCAACAGTGCTGCCACAATGCACTTCTAGTAGGAACACCACTATGGACCAAAATCCAGGCCTTTGTGTTGATGTGAAGTGGCTTCAGAATCTTATTGGCAGAAAGGAACCAATAATCCAACAGAAGATCACAGATGCATTTGAACACATTTGGCATCAGATGCCATATTAATGAGAGTGGAGGCCTGAAGGCTACAATGATGCCAACTTACCAAGAGTTCCTCACTGCAGCCAATCAGTGGGAAGAACACTGTGAGCCTGTGAACAAATAGGCCAAAAAATTGAATTAGCTGTTGATGCTCTGAGGAAATGGTGTAAGTGACCATTTATCCAGTTTCCCTGAAGTTTCCATTGATCTTCCACTGAAATTATGGCTAAATATCAGAGCAACTGCCTCCCCCCATCTGCACTCAGTAGAACTTATTGGTGTAGGAAAATACACAGGACAATATACACACAGATGATAAAGTAAATTTACCATTCCAGTGCAGCCAGGGAAGAATTGTGCTTAAAGAAAAACACAGGTCAGAGATGGGGCTAGAGCAATGTAGACCTGATTCTCCAAACTTCACTCCCTTCGAACACAGCTCTCTATTGGGAGCGTGTGAATGCTAAATTTACCTTTGTATTTTTTCATGCATTAAGACAAATGGGAAAAGGTCATAAATAGATGTATTCTATTCAAAAGCTAATTCAACCCATCAAAAAATTACCTGGCCCTGAATGATGAATTGTAATAGGCCAAAGCCCTTAAAATTTCAACATTTTAGTCTTTGGCCTGAATTTTGCATTCCGAGATCAGACACGTGCCCGACCAGAACGCATATAAAATTCCGCAAAATCATGTCGGGCGGGTGTCACGATGTCTTCGTACATGTATGCAATATTGAGGTGCGGGAGTTGGAGCAGCGCCCGCTGACAATTAAAGGGCCAATTAAGGCCATTAAAAAGTCTATTGACTGAGATTTTACATTGCCCGTGCAATTGTTAGCTCTTCGCACAGGCAAAACGGGTGGACAGAATTCACGTTTTAATCATTTCCTCATCCATGGGCTGGATAAGAGGCCCCCAGAGCAGCAGCACTTTCTCTGTCATTGCCGGTCCTTTGCTGTGTGAGTACAGATTTGTCCCAAAGTTTCTTGGCATCTCATTTGATTGTCAAACCTGCCTTTCAGATCTCAGGTCCTCAAATTCCCTGGAAGATTCCCCTGAGTATTACAGCACAGTGCTCCTTCATTTTCAAGGCACTGATCCTCTGCATCCCATCTAATGGGAATAGTGTATTCCGCTGGTGGAACCTCCTCTGAAGAGGAAGGGACGGGCAGGAGGGAGAGGAGGCCAGGTGGGCACAGGCAGCGTCCCAGGGACAGACCTTTGGGGGGGTGGGCGGCATGGGCTCAGTTGGTTCAGGACCAGCAGGGAGGCCAAGGTGGGAGGGCATGCCAAAGATGTCACCCAGCCCTACAGTGTTCAGACAGCACTCCACTAGCTCCAGATGTCCGAGATCCAGAGCCGCAGGAGACTCCACCTCTCCAGCGACACAGTGATAGCAATATGTCACATGATAGGTCCTTAAATTGCCTCCAACTGCGTTGGCTTTGAAGGTCACAGTGGCCCTCAACTTCCATTCCTCCAGTTCTTTTCAGGGCTCAGTGGGGGATCTGTGCGCTGTTTCTCAAATCAGCTGTGCACGGTGCGTCAAGCTCGTGACTGATGCTATCTTTAGACATGTCTGCCCGTTCATCTACTTCTGGACAGACGAGGCGAGCCAGGCAGAGAAAGCAGGAGGCTTAGCTGTGATGGCTGGGCTCCCCCACAACCAGGGTGTAATAGACCGCACTCACATGGCCATCAAGGCACCAGCAGGTGAGCTGGGAGCTTTCGTAAACACAAAGGGTTTCCACTCAATGAATGTTCACATCGTCTGTGATCACAGGACACAGATTCTCCCATTAACCAGGGAGTTTACATTTTGCAGCACTCACAAGTACAAAGGCTGCTCGTGACTCCTGCATGAGTGGATGGATGGCTCCTGGGTGACAAGGGCTATCCCTTGAAGAGGTGGCCGATAACCTCACTCCGTCACCCAAGAACTGAGGCTGAGGGGAGATACAACAGGAGCCATGCCTCCACAAGGGTGATGGTGGAGGGGACCATCAGGCTGCTGAAGATACACTTCAGACGTCTGGACTGGTTAGGGGGAGCATTGCAGTATCCTCCAGAGCGTGTCTCCCTCATAGTCGTCACATTGGGTGCTCTGCACAACCTGGCTCTGGCAAGGGTGGGCCCATTGCAGGCTGAGGAAAGTGAGACAGCTCCACAGGCCAGGGAGGAAGACTCAAGTGATGGCTCAGAGGAAGAGTCTGGGGAGGCGCAGGGTGAGGACCCTGAGGCAGAGGACAGGAACCCTCATGGAGGCAGGGATGCTTTAATCCAGCGAACCTTCTGCTAGGCATCCAAGGCATCGATGCCTCATCAAGCCAATGGTGCTGTCTCTTTTGTGAACAATCAATAAGTGGGAACCAAAACCAGTATGCCAGCACCACACGACGCCATAATTTTACAAGCCTGTGCTGCATCCAGCACCTATTCATACCATCCAGCCAACTCAGCCCATTTAAGTCAAATAAATGTTTATGTTACTTCACATGAACAAACAAAGAACAAGCAAAGTGTCCACCCCTAACACAAGAGTCAAAATAATTAACACAAATGTTATCCATGACACGTCCCTATTGTGCTCAAGGTGCCTTCAACTTACGTCTGTGGGTGCTGCGTCTTGGTGTCCCCCCCGCTTCGCTCACAGTGGTGTTGGAGACAGTCTGCTGACTCTGCTGTCCTGGTGGCCCTGATAACCTTGGTGGTCATCCTCAGGCCGCCAGAGCCTGAACAAGCTCCGTCTGGGAGGATGCGTCCAGCCCCATGGCTGGGCACTCCTCAGTCATTATGGCATCGTCAGATGCAGTGGCCACTGGCAGAGGGGGGGAGGAGCTGGTGCCCTCATCCAGAGCACTCTGAGAGAAGCCCATAGAGACGACAGGCAGCTGGTCTGCCAGCATGAGGTGCGTTTGCACCTCCATGCTCACCATTGACGGCCTGGCACCCAAAATGAGATGGAGACCTCCTGAGGTCATTGCCTGTGTGTGGGCTTGCAGGTCCGAGTGCAACCTCAGGAACTCCTGAATCTGCCCCTGAAGCTGCCTCTCCATGAGAGTTGCCACTCTCTCCATAGAGGAGGCTGTGTACTCAGTGTTAAGGGTCAACACAGAACTCAAGCTCTGCATGGACCCCTCCATGACAGAGACCATGGTACACAGACCCTCATGGATCTCCACCAGTCCTCCCCGTGCATCCCTCTGGATATCCAGCATCTGCTGCCTGATGGACGACTCCAGAGGCTCATCATCTGCCTCAGACGCAGCATGGTCCTGGTCTCTAACTGTGCCCCCACTGTCGGCTCCCTGGGACCTATCTGCCTCTGCCAGCTCCTCATGTGAGTGTGATGTGCCCTCACCATTGTGCAATAGCCACGGAATGGAAGAACCAATACCCGCCGATGTGTGAGTATCTGCGCTGGTGCCTAGTTCAGAGAGACAAGTATGACACTGGTGCAGGTGTGATGCCTTCCTCGGAGTGCAATTAGGGATTCTCGGGGTCACCGGCAGCTCCTGTGGATGGCTACAGGAAGGCAAAAGATCAGTACATTCAGTCATCATAGTCACAATGCATGCTAGGCAGGCTGAGGAGACAGTGGAGACCTGCTGCGTGGTGTCATCTGCAATGGAGCTTCAATGGACTCTCTGGCTACGACAGTTCAGTTTCTGAGGAGAGGAGTCTGTTTCCAGCATCTGTCACCTGCACTCTGACCTTCATCTGAGACCCCCGCCTCACCGTGACCGGAGGAGCGAGCTGACTGGTGGCATTCCAGCTCCAGAGCAACGCTTTCGTGCTTCATGAAGATGCACAGATTTGGCACTACTCCATCCGTTCTGCGGCACTCTGCAGTATTATTTCTCCTCTTCTCCTGACAGGGAGAAAAAGAAACACTCATTATGGCTCCATCTCCCCGAAGGTCCTTTCCTGGCTCCCCCCAACCCCCTGCCTACCCAGGCATTAGGTGGGCTGTGTCACTGTGGCACATCTCACCCTGCAATGCACTGAGGTCAGTCGTGCTGACATCCCACCCTTGGCAGGGCAGGCTTAAGTGCCAGTTGGCACACATAATCTTAGACCCCTGAACGTTCCAAGCAATGAGCACCCAACTAAAGTTGTCTGAATAGGCCCATACCATCTCTGCACTTACCGTTGCTGACCACAGAAGATCATTGAACCTTTTGCAGCACTGACGCACCACAATGTACCCTCTGAACTGGGCAGTGACCTCTGTCCAGGCCTTCTTGGTCAGGTGGGGCGCCCTTCTCTTGCCGTCCCTGGGCATTAAGAAATGCCACCTGGCACTGACTGCCTCGACCAGCATCCCAGGCATTCATCTGAGAAATGGGGGGCAAAGTGCCCACCCAACTTGCCCTCCCGCCTTCCATGATCACCAGCTGCTGAGGCCATGACTGCACACCAGGGCACCTTTAAGATAGCTTCCAAACAGCTCCCTCAGCCACCCTCACAATTCCTGGCAGCCTTCAGGGATGAGCCTCTTCCATTTTTAAACTGGGTCCCACTGGGTCCCGAATGGACTTGGCACCTGATGCGTTTCCACCCCTGCGCCCAGATAAAATAACCGCAGTCGTGCTTCATGCCGGGCAGGACTTAATTGGCCACCTAGAGTACTATCACATTCACAGCGCGATCTTGGCCGGGAGCAGGTTTTACATCCGCTTCCAGCTGCACTGAATTCAGGTGCACCTCAAGGGTAAAATTCAGGCCTTGTTTTAATCTACATAATGATATTTATGTGCTTATGTGAAAGGGCAAGATTGTTGCTCAGATACAGCCTAATGTTCATTTAGTTTGTGTAATGTACCCCCTGCTCGCCTGTCTCTTATCATAAACTATTCGCCAAACTCACTGTGGCTGCAGGGCATGTGGCAACTTGCCTGTGGCATCCTTTCCAATAGAAGTGATGTCTTCCAGGACTTTTAGTGAAGCTACTCAGAATGGCTTCAATTTCAAATGGAAATTCATCCAGAAGCAGAAGTACTAGCCACATTATGTGTTACTGAGTGTTGGCAACAGTACCATGTATTGTCTTATTTCAGTTTCCAGTCAGTTAAATAAGGCATTAAGAGAATCCAAATTTTGGATTTTGTGCCATGGTGAGATAAGGAACATGAGTTAATCCAAGTATTTGCTGATAACTTAACAAATAAAGGCACTGCTTGCTATGACATTGAGTGATATAGGCCTCAAAGACCCAATGTTTAGTCCTTGGCCTGCTTTCATTAGTTGATCTCAGTTGAATTGCACCTGGAGTGTTGTGATTAATCTTGGTGCACTTGGGATAGGAGGGTTAATAAAAAGTTATCTTGGGCACCAGTTGTTAGCTGCTAACCACCGACTCCTTTTGAAAATACAAGAGTATGGACAGAGGGAGTTTATGTTAATACCTTTAAGACCAGTTGAGTGTGGTTTGCAGACAGCCCAATCTAGATAAAAACCTATGCAAAGATCCAGTAATTAGTTTCTATAGCATGAAGTATAGTAACGTTCCCTTGATTCCTGCATATCAGAATGAAAACTTTGTTTAAAGGCATTGGTTACAATGGCTGCAGACCAGGAACCAAAGGAATATCTTCACCAATAATTTCCAGGTGCAGAGACAATCTACAGAACAAACAGGAAACTGTTCAATGTATGCTGCCATCAATTCAAAATCAATATCACCCCAAACTGAGTCATTGAGCTTCAATATGCCAATGATGCTTGTGAGTGCACTCACTCAGAAACTGAGCTCCAGGTCATTGTCGACTCTTTCTCTGAAGCATATGAGAAAATGGACCTTTCATGAAACAACCTGAAAATTAAGATCCTTTTCCAACCTCCTCCCATTGACTAATATCAACAGTGAAACCCTGGAAAATGTGAACAATTTTCTGTATCTTGGGAGCCTCCGCGCAACAAAGGCTGACATAGATGATGAAATTATTCATCGCCTCCTTTGTGCCAGTTCAACCTTCGGCTGACTGAGGAAAATTGTATTTGAGGATCTCAAACCCAAAACCAAAGTCAAACACGGACAGCTTAATTCACACAACAGCAAGGTTTCTAAGCACAGTGGTTGCCAGTGTGCTGTGCCATGGAGCAGTAGGATGTGCATGAGCACACGTATGAGTTTGCCATGCAACAAATTTACTGTCTTGACCATGCTGTGCAGAGGTGTCAGGCAGAGGGTGTTCTCATTGGGAGGAGAGGAGGCAGGAAAGGTCAGACAGGAACCATCTCCTATGACTCCCTGTAAGGTCTAATGACATTGGGAGATCTCAGAGAATGTATACAACAGATGCCCGCACTCCAAATGCTTTGGAGACTTGGACAGCCTACAATAGGCAACTCAAAGCTCTGGAGAAGTGGTGCCTTTACAGGACCCTCTAAATCTGGTGGCAAGAAAGATGGCCCAACAACAGTGTCCTCTCTGAAGCCAACTTGTTCAACATTGAGGCGATAATCATTCAAAAACAGCTCCGGTGGACAGGACGTGTTGTTCATATTCTTGACACCAGATCCCCGAAGTAACTGTTCTACTTGGAACTCAGTTGGAGAATGAGTCAGAAGACTCCCAGGAGGTCAGTGGGATGTCCTCAAAGCATCTCTGAAGAGAACAAATATCCCCACCGACTCATGGGAGGGAGTCTCTGGCTTGTGACTGAGCAAAATGGAAAAGGTTCATCTGGGAAGTCACCGAACAAAGGAACATAGAAAATAAGAGCAGGAGTAGGTTCTTCGGCCCTTCAGCCCTTTGACCCTGCGCTGCCATTCAATATGATCATGGCTGATTCCCCATCTCAATGCCATACTCCTGCTCTCTCCCCATACCCCTTGATGCCTTTAGAGTTTAGGGATCTATTTCCTTCTAAAATACATTCAGCGACTTGGCCTCCACAGTCTTTTATGGTAGAGAGCTCCACAGGTTTACTGCCCTCTGAGTGAAGAGGTTTCTCCTCATCTCAGTCCTACATGGCCTATCCCGTATCCTGAGACTGTGACCTCTTGTTGTAGACCCCCCCAGCCAGAGGAAACATCATCCCTGCATCCAGCTCTCTCATTCTTCTAAACTCCAGTGAATATAAGCCTAGTCGACTCAATCTCTCCTCATATCCTGCCATCCCAGGTGTCAGTCTGGTGAACATTTGTTGCACTCCCTCTATGGCAAGTATATCCTGAAAATATCAAGAGATTTCATCAGCAATGTGCAGAGGTGAAGTCAGTGAGAAAGCACACAAACCTCCAAACACCTCATCTGCCTGACCCTTCAAGCACCATCTTCAAGCCTATTTTCAAGTAGTGGTCAGTGTGGCACAGTCTGCAGGTCACGCATTGGACTTATCAGCCACTTCAGACCCCATTGAGCTGGAATGGAAGCAAGTCACCCTCGCTCCCGAGGAGAAGAAGGAGAAGAATTTCCACAGGGTTTTCTCAATCTACCATAACTTTGATAGGAGATAGGTAGAAACCCTGCTGAAATGGTTTAAACCCTGCTGAAACAGTTATATTGTTTATCCAGGGTTTCCATTGATCTAGTGAAGGCATGGTTGGAGGTTTGGGGAAAGTCCATGGAAATTCTACTCCTCTATCCATCCCAACATTTGAAGTGCAAAATTTGCTGGAAAATAATTTTAAAAATATGACATTTGAATATGCAAGTAATATTTTATTCACAATTTTTCAATTTGCTTTAGCCATTGTTGCCATGGAAGCTACATAAGAACAGGAAGAAGCTATTCGCCCATTATAATTCATTGCTGCAGTGCATTATTTGTCCCTACAGTGTTGAATACAATTGCTTGATTTTCATCTAAAGAAAAAATGGGTTATTGCTTCTAACTTAATCTAATTTTAAAAATAGAAATAGCTAAAAAAAAAACAGGCCTAGAGTAACAACCACAATGCAAACAGAGCACAGACTGCTCGAAGCTTAATTCACACAACAGCAAGGTGTCTGAGCACAGTGGTTGCCAGTATGCTGTGCCATGGAGCAGTAGGATGTGCATGAGCACATGTATGAGTTTGCCATGCAACAAATTTACTGTCTTGACCATGCTGTGCAGAGGTGTCAGGCAGAGGGTGTCCTCATTGGGAGGAGAGGAGGCAGGAAAGGTCAGACAGGAACCACCTCCTATGAAGCCCTGTAAGGCCTAATGACATTGGGAGATCTCAGAGAATGTATACAACAGTAAGAGTAAAATGTGAGAAATAAAAAAATAAATAAAATCTTGTTCATGCCTTTGTGTGTCTTCCTGCTCAGTCTTGCCATTTAAATGACACTTTCTGGGATGTTTGACATACCGTTCACCCTGTTTAACAAATGCCTAAGAATTTATTTGAACGCTGTGTGAATGAAGTGTTACAAATGAACTTAGCACCTTTGATGATATGAATTGATGAGTTAAGTGGCACAATGCACAGTGCCAATGGAGACATGATTATTGTGGAATTGGCTGAAGAGGGCAAAGTGTGATTCAACAGCTGCAGATGGAGTGCACGTGTCTCCTTACATGCACTGGAAAATGAGAAGGTGCTTCAGGTGAATACTGTACTGTTTTTCCCACTTGGGGGAGCTGCTGTAAGCTGGCCAGGCACTCGCAGAGACTTATTATTAAAACAAGCAGTTTTCTCACTGGAAAATCCTTGAATCCTGATGGGATAACCAATGAATTTGTGAGTAGGTCAGAGACAGCCAAACAAAAGAGTGTTCAGTCAACAACTGATCACATAGGCAATTCAATTCATGTTAAATACGAAGATATCAAATAATGCCCTCTGATACCATGTACTGAGCAAAGTACATTCTGTAATTTATCAACACCTTAGCTTTTTTTTCTTTTAGCCCAGGCACTAAAGGCTGTTAAATATATATTACTTCTTGAAATTATTTAGCACCTTTTACAATTCTATAAACACAGGAAATGGCTTTCACACTTTACTTAAAGCTCCACAAATGTGCTTACAGTAAATGTCTATTGTTTAAACATACATTAATAAAACAGAAGATTCACTAAAAGTTAATGTGGTTGGAAATTTGTGTCCATTTAATATAGTTCCTCATGGAGTTTTCCCTGAAGACATTGAAACACTGGATTATATATGTGCCGACTGTTCTCCAGTATCTTACCAAAGTGCCTGCTCTTCATGTATGAGGCTAGGTAGTAAGATGAGAAGACTATTTGATGATAGATGGCATCATTTCCAAGTCCACTTCATTTCTTATCCAATATCTAGATACGACCATTTTAGGTAAGGGTCAGTGAATAACAATCAGGAATCAGGAAAGCAAAATAAGCTGATTTTTTTCCTTTTCCCATTAGGGCACAGAGTCCAATTGTCGTGACATAATTGCCTCAACTGAGAATAGCTACGAGGTATTAACCAGGAATCAAGTTTTCACCCATGTGACCTGCCCCTCGTTCCTCAACTCTTTGCCCCTGTTTCCCAAGGATCTGCCTCTGCTCCTGCAGATGCTGCCCCTCATTGCTGGTTGGTTCAAACCCAGAGTAGCTTGATCCTATCTCCTCTTATGTCTTTCCTTTCCTAATATGGAGTCTTCCTGAACTCTTCTCTCATGAATCCCCACAATTTGTAGGCAGAAGGATCCTTTAGGCACAACTCCCAAATATGACCCCCACCCCCTCAAAACCCTGTGTCATAAGTGCAGAGATGTGAAAGATAATTATTCTCACTGAGCACAACTGATTGCCTGTGATTGATGGCCCTCCTTCGTCAATGCTGCCTTTTGCTGCTGTCCCACCATTCCAGCTCGCTTGCCCCCAACCACCCCCAATTCTGCCCTCTCAATCAAATAAAAATCTCACCCTTAGCGAGGCTCCAAAAGGAGCATTAAAGCAAAGCATATCTGCTGACACATGGATTAGTTACAGAACAGAGTGTAAAAGTTGAGAATTTGGTGCAAGTGGGAATTTCATTCAGAGGGGCAAGCAGGTGTTGCTTTTTGCTTCCAATTGCAGGCAAATATTTAATTTAATCTATCCATAACTTAAAATGGATTAAGCAATTAGTTAAAAGACTAAAAGATAGTTAAATTGATTAAATGTACATGTGAATTACTTAAACAAATTAAACAAAGTTATATAGGTTTGGCAATGCTAGTGCTGCAATTACAACATGACAGAGTTTGTAGAGAAAAATGCAATCCTGGACAACAATATTTGTAGTAAGTGTCTGTAGCTTGGTACTTTAGCTCAGAGCTGAAGTCTGAGGTGCAGACATTGTGGGGTAATAGGGAGGATGAAGAGTTATTTGGACACTTTGATCCAGGAAGTGGTCACAACACTTAGGTCAAGTAAAACCTCGGTAGTAAGAACAATTGTATAGCTCCAAGTCAGAGTGGTGTGTGGCTTGGAAGGGAGTTTGCAGACCTGGTGTTCCCAGGCATCTGCTGCCCTTGTTCATCTAGGTAATAGAGGTCAAGTAAAGGTCATTTTATAAGTAAGTATTCAAGTATGATCATAAAAAAAAGATAGAGCTCAAGTAAAACCTTATGTCTTCTTGTGGGACAAGAGGGTGTGACTTCAAGTCAAGACTGCATAGGGGTTCATGATGAGGAACTTTGTCCTTTGCGCATGTCCAAAAGTATGAGGTTCTAGTTGTCTGTGTAGATAACAGCAAAGTCTGCAGGGTGGATGGGTAAACTGACCACAGCACCACGGCGCAGGAACCAGTTCAAGTGAGGGGAGTCAAAAGAAATGTGGTTGTGATATTGGGCAGTGTAGACAGCTGTGATCAGGAATTCCTCGGATTGTGTTGCCTGTGCAGTGATAGGGTTAAAGACATCTCCTAGCAGCTGGAGAAGACCTTGGAATGGTCCACATTGGAATGAATGACGTAGATAGACTGAGGAACAAGGTTCTGCTGAGGGAGTTTGAAGAGGAGCTAAGGTTCAAATTAAAAAGCAGAACCTTAAGTAATAATCTCTGGATTACTACCTGACCACCTGCAGATTGACTGGTCAGATCAGAGATATGAATGTTTAGCTCAAAGCATGGCTTTGGAGACAATGGTTTCAATTCATGGGGCACTGGCGCCGTGTTTCATTGGGATAGGGTCCACTTAAACTGTGGAGAGCCAAAGTCTTGGTGAATTTAGTAATTAGGGCTGTAGACAGGGCTTTAAACTGAAAAGTAGGGGCAAGTTTCATGCAAAGTGTAATTTATAAATCTGGAAAGTCAAGGCCACAGACCGGTGTAGAGTTTTGCGTAAAGGTCAGCACAGCATGAGAGGAAGGGACATAAAGTTTAATGGTAATAGTACATCAGTGGATAAGAAAAATGATAAAAGGCTAAAATGAAAAGCACTTTATCTGATTAGACAAAGCATTCATAACAAGAAAGGCAAAGCAGCTCTGTTGATTGGCACCCCATCCACAAACCCAAACATTCACTCCCTCCGACACACAGTGGCAGCACAGTGATTATATACAAAATGCATTGCAATAATTCGCCAAGCTTCTTTCGACTGCATCTTTCAAACCTGGGACCTCCATGACCTCGAAGGACAAAGGCAGCAGACACATGGGAACACCACCTGCAAGCTCCCATTTAAACAACACCATCCTGACTTGGAACTATATTATCGTCCTTCAATGTCGATGGGTCGAAATCCTAGCAGCACTGTGGGTGTACTTACATCACAGGGACTGCAACAGTTCAAGAAGGCAGCTCACCACCACTTTCTCGAGGGCAATTAGAGATAGGCAAAAAATGCTGACCTTGCCAACGATGCCCACATCTCACGAAAGAATGAAAAAAAGGAAATGGCATAAATAGGGATAAATGAGTTTAATCTAATAAGCATTACAAAGACATGGTGACCAAAGATGGAGATTAAATATTCCAGAGTACTTTATATATTGAAAAGGCAGACAAAATGGACAAGGAGGAAGAGTAGACCTGATGATAAAGATGAAATACGGATGGTAGAGGAAGGATCTTAGCTCAGAACAGTAGGATGTAGAATCAGTGAAAGTGGAGAGAAGAAGTAACAAGGATCAGAAAATGCTGGTGTGTGTAGTTTATAGACCCTTAATGGTGGCTATACTGTTGGATAGAGAGTTTGTAAAAAAGAAGACAAATGGGCGGAATCGTTCCAGAATTGCGCTAAGTGAGGTAGTGGGCATGACAAACAATGTTTTACCCATCGGCTGCAATTGTGGGTTTTCACACCATATCATCCCTTCCCACCTCATTAATTATGGAGCAACAGGAGTCACGCTGTCTCACTGGTGGGCAGCCTCTGAATTGCCCACCATGCCATTACTTCACCATTTCCTTACTTCAGGGGCAATATTTAAACTGCAGCAGCCCACACAGTTCTCAATGCTTGCAGCCCAGGACTGCTCCAGTGACAATATGGCACTGAAAGCCAAGAAAAGTTCAGTGACCTGTCACTGGAATGCCTTTTGGAGGCCCGGCGTGATGCCCTCCACCCCCGTTCTGGCTGCCGGAGATTCAGCAATCTCACCATTCCGGCTTGGGAGCTGGTGGCAGTGGTGATCAGTGCCAAGGCTGCACAGAAGAGGTCGGCCATCCGAGGATGAATGATCTCATCCGTGCAGCCCAGGGTATGGCAACAATCTCATCACTCGAAACTCACACATTCATAAGCCCATCACACATTCACAGGCATCTCATTCACTGCCAACTCAAAGGACATTACCACTCAATCTCTCACACAGACCCTCACATCTCCATCTGGCCTCCTCCTCTGGAGGCTGCCTCCTCAGCCCTCACCATCTTGAAGCCACTTGCACTGATCAACATGTGCTGCTCCCCCCCACCAACCACCTGCACAACCTGGATGCTCCCTTTCCTCAAGCAAGCCCTAGCCCTGCAGCCATTGAAAAGCCACCCCTGCTGGTCTGATAGTTAGAGACTAGCCTGTGAGCCCCCTAAAAGTGATGTGGTGCTGCCTGCAACCCAACACTGATGACCACGAGTGCTGCCCGAAGCAAGGTAGGCAAATAAATCTCAAGGTCCGGAGCAAAGTGCAGCTCACCAGGTGCATTTCGCTTATGTATGGTTGTGAAGTATATACACAGATAATCCAGCGAGGGGGTATGATTCCAGACAGCAGAACTTATGAGATGCTAAAGTACTGAAATTAGTTTCCTAACATGCGGAGGAGGGAAACGCGGCCCGCCATTGACGGGTGGAGCGGGTGATCACAAATTGGTTTCATGATGGCATAAAGTGGATTTTTGGCCTTCCCGCCATGTTGTCTGCTCACATCACCAAACACACCCACCACCAACAGAAGCGGAAAATTTCACCCAATGCAATAATCATGAGAGATTTTAACTTCTTATAGGCTGGACAATTTAAATTGGCCAAATTTGAAAGTCAAGCTAATGGAATATATTTGAGACAGCTTCCTAGAACAATTCACGATGCAATCAATCAAAGAAAAGATTATCTTAGATCTTGTTTTGTGTAATAAGACATCTCATAGTAAAGGATCCTCTGAGAAAGAGTGATCATAATATGATAGATTTTCACATTGCATTTGAGAATGCTGTACATAATTCCAAAAGTAGAGAATTGAACTCGAACAAAGCCAATTACATAGGTATGATAGATGAATTGACTAAGGTAGCTTGGGAAGTGAGATTAAAAGGTAAGATAATGGATGAGCGATGACGAACTTCAAAGAAGTACTTAAAATTCTTAATTCTACATTCTATTGAGAAATATAAACCTCACAGGGAAAGAGATCCATCTGTGACAAACTAAACAAGTTTAAGGAAGTATTAGACTAAAAGGAGAGCCTTATAATATTGCCAAAAAGACTAGTAAATCTGAGACAAAAACAGAATTACCTGGAAAAACTCAGCAGGTCTGGCAGCATCGGCGGAGAAGAAAACAGTTGACGTTTCGAGTCCTCATGACCCTTTAACAGAACTTGCGTTCGAGTCCAAGAAAGAGTTGAAATATAAGTTGGTTTAAGGTGTGTGTGTGGGGCGGCGGAGAGATAGAGAGACAAAGAGGTGGAGGGGGTGGTTGGGGGGGTGTGGTTGTAGGGACAAACAAGCAGTGATAGAAGCAGATCATCAAAAGATGTCAACGACAATAGTACAATAGAACACATAGGTGTTAAAATTAAAGTTGGTGATATTATCTAAACGAATGTGCTAATTAAGAATGGATGGTAGGGCACTCAAGGTATAGCTCTAGTGGGTTTTTTTTTATATAATGTCTGAGGATATAAAATCTGAGGATTGGCAAAGTTTCAGAGACCAAAAAAACTGATTTAAGTAAGAGAATTACAATGAAAGTAGCTAGCCAGAATATTAAAAAACATTTTCTAAGATCTTCTATATGTATGTAAAAAGGAAGAGAGTAGCAAAAGTAAATTTGGGTCCCTTGGAGGCTGAGAGAAGATAAATTACAATGGGGAATAAGGAAATAGAAGAGCCATTAAACAAATATTTTGGGAATTCTTGACATGAACGTGGAAAACTGGAGCCAGATTTGTTTTCAGGTCAGAAACCAGTCTCCAGGGGGAGCCTGTTAACCTTAATTGATGTGGAAACAGGTTTCCTATCCAATTAGAGCAAGTGAAGGCAGGAATGGAGGCAGGTCTGTTAAATTGTGGGATTGACTTACACTTCCCACGGCAGCCATAACTGACACTTGTCCCAGGGAAATATCTGCTGATTGTGTCAAAGCCTTCCACAGCACCAGAGGGAAGCGAGATCTCACATACGAGCAAAAATAAAAGCAAAATACTGCGGATGCTGGAAATCTGAAACAAAAACAGAAAATGCTGGAAAAACTCAGCGGCAAGAATTTTTAGTTTGTTGGGGCCAACCCGACCGAGCGCGGAATGATGCGCGATGAAGTCGGGCGAGCATCCTGACATCATTGCGCACTCGCGCGATATTTCAGTCGTTGGGCACGTGCGGAATTCGGCAGCGTGCCCACTGACAATTAATAGGCCTATTGAGGCAATTAAAGTTACAATTGAAAGAAAGGTTTTGCAGCCTGTCCAACCTTATGGTTGGTGGGCAGGCGAAAAGACTAAGCAGCCTTTGCATTTTTTTAGGAAACCTCATCCACGGGCGGGATGACGTTTTCAATAAAAATAAAAATAAAATTAAAATCTTAACATTTAATTTATAACATGTCCCTGCTCATGTGACAGAGCCGCATTAGTGGGGAGATGTTTTCTAACATTTAAAAATCTTTGTTTTAATGTTTTAAACTCTTCAGCTCCCTGAGGCAGCTCTGTGCCTCAAGGAGCTTTTCCAGCGTGTATGCGCGAACTTGCGCTCTCACCCACCACCCCTCCCTCCCACCCCACAGGCAGCACTGAGTGCTGCTGCATGCGACTCATGCTGGGCGAGCCTTAATTGGCCTGCCAGTGTGAAATTGCAGTCCGGTCCCAATTGCAGATGACAGTCAGCTTCCCAACCGCCCCTGCAAAGCCTACCCAATGAGGGAAAATCCTCCCCAGCAGGTATAACAGCATCTGTGGAGAGAGAAACAGAGTTGACATTTTGCATCTGCATGACTCTTCTTTATATCTGAGGGTGCCAGTCTTACAGCTCACAAAAGAGCAATAGGCCTGGCACCCAGATAGGCTAGACACTCATTTCATCAATGCCGACCTGGAACTGGACCTCTTCCTGGATGGTGGCAAGAGGAGGTCACCTTGTTGTGCAGCAAGGGCACCTCTCTGTTCAGGGTCATCTCCTTCTACCTCATATTCCACCCCCTCTCGCCTCCTGTTCTTGCTCCTCCCCTGATGAGCTGAGTCCTTTCAGGTCCTCACCGTCCTCAAAGTCCACCCTTCTCTGAGGGCCAAGTTATGGGGACCACAGCAGACCACCGTAATGACAAAAACACTTGCAGGAGAATATTGGGAGACACCATCTAACTGGCCCAGGCACCAGGACAGTATCTTCAGAAAGCAGATGGTCTGTTCAGTGGTTGTCCTATTGAGCAGGTGGCATTGGCACAGAGGAAGTTCTTAGTATTATTGAAGGCCACTTGAACATTGAAGGAGTGGAAGCCCTTCCTGTCAATGAATTTAAATGGGCGGTCACTGGGTGCCTTGATGGCCACATGGGTGCAATGAATGATGCCCTGTACTTTGAGGAATCCAGCAATGGCAGTAAAGCCTAATGCCCTCTGTCCCTGCGAGATCGCATCATCAAATGAATGCCCAACTCTGGCAAAGAGGCATCAGTGACCAGTGAGATGCAGAGGTGTGCAACCATCAGCAAGGAGCCACTAAAGTCTGCAGCTGATCCTTGGGAGGAGCCAGGGACAATGAAGTTCAAGGCCAAAGTGACTTTGTCAGACAGTGACAGGGCATAGCGACCAGTGCTGAGAGGTGTGAGGTTTTTGGTGAAGAGGGCATCGAATTCTGTGATGATCTTCCTGGAGAGTTCCAGTCTTTTGCGCCACTGGGTCTGGGCCATCTTCAGGTAGCTTGGTCTTTGGCAGTAGATACTGTGGTGACAGCATGACCTGTGTTATCTTCCTGCCCGTCTTTCCTTTTCCTTGCCCTCCTGATGCCCAGGGGGCGATGAGGGTGTTGAGGGAAAGGCCAGGGATGGGAGAAGGGAGGGGTGGTCACTGGACCTAAAGTGGGGGGGAGGGAGGTGGGGGCAGGTGCCCGCAGTCAGAAGGGAGCTTTCTCGGGCTTCCCCAACACTGGGTAAATTTTCCCGCCAGCCTAAAAATTGAGGCTGGGTGGGAAACTGGCCAGTTAAGGGCCTCAACTGAGGCAAGGGCGGGCTTCAAGCCCGAGGCCTTGCCTGCCCCAGCACAAAATTACTGCATGGTTGGGGTGGGCGGGAATCCAGAGGGAATCCCGTTCCTTCAATTTCATGCTCCTCCCACCTAAAAACCCACCAGTGGGAGAACATGAAATTCTGGCCCTGTATTTTCAAACCCCCTTCCCCATCCACCAATTCCATTTCCAACTTTGGGGAGGCCGAAAATCCAGCCCTTCACAGTAGGAGACAATAAAACACATACCAAAAATATCGTGGAAACAAGGGCCTAATGAGTGAGGAATTAAAATAGTTAACATTACTAAAGGAAAAGTACTGGAGAAAGTAATGGGGCTGAAAGCTGACAAATCCTCAGGATCTGTGACCAATATCCTCAGATTTTAAAAGAGGTGGCGGCAGAGCTAGCAGAAGGATCAGACTGTACCTGTTCATATTGAGGTAGGCTGTACATAAACTTGGTGCTGCCTCCTTATTTGCATGTTTGCAGTGTTCTCCTGAGAGGGGTCCACTCTCATTGTAAGGAAACTGTTCCTGGATACCTGCACTGACACAGGCTGCAAGTAGAAACTGTACAAATGGAGCACAAGGGAATAGAGAGGGCTCCTTGGCTCATAAATTCAGATGGAAATCTTCCTGATGGAGATTGACAGAAGGAGGGAGGCCATGTTTACAAGGGGGCCCTCAAGTCAAACCCTCAGAAGGCAGGTGGCCAGGGAGGTCAATGCCCAGGGTTTGGCACCAAGGGCCTGGCAGCTAAATGACCTCACACGGGTGATCAAGGTCAGTGAATGCATCTTCATGCGACACCTGCTACCCACCATACCGTCAATCTCTCACGCTACTCAATTTACCACACTCCCATCACTCACCCAGTAGCACTCACTAGTGTTCACACCTAACAACCAGATACTCCAGCTGACCCTGGTACATCTACCAATGCTGCTAACCTCGCACCCAGCTCCCCCTGTTTCGACATACTTCCAGCCATTCAGCTGTGGCAGGCACATCACCAAAACACAGTTCAACACAATCACTGACTTTTTGCTCCCTCTCTTGAGGTACAAGCTGTCACACAATAGATGGGAGCAAAGCGGAGTTGGTCACGTACAAGGACACCTGCATCACCTGAGCCTGACAGAGGAAATGGATCTCTACGTGATGGGACAGACTGCCACAGAACTCGTTGCATCCAGCATCGCTGAGAATGTTCAGAATGATGGTATATTCCTGCCTTATGCTCCTTCTCAACTCCCAGCTCACTCTCAACCTGCTATCTGACATGATGACCAAGCTGCAGGTGGTGTCACCATGGATGTCCTGCTTACCACCCACCCCACTTCCCTCACACTTACCTTCTCCTTCTGATTTTGTGCTCTCAGCCACCCATGAAACTGCTGCCTCTCCAACAACAGCAGCTCTCAGATGCGGAGTGAAAGCAACAGCATAGCACTGGTGGAGGGGGCCCGTCAGTTGATCTGCCACCACCTCAGATACTAGCACTGTACAATCTTTAGAGGCTAATGTAAGGTTGAATCATCCGAGGGGTGGAAATCACCACTCCTATTTTTTCACACTACGCAGATCAGGAGGGGTGTCAAAGAGACTGGGGGGTGGGGTGGCTGTTGGAGAGTCAGCTGGCTCGGAGGGTTGGCGGGGAGTTGGAGTGTTCGTGGAGGTACTAGAATGCTGGGTGAAGGAATTGGGGGGGTAGTCAGTGGGGAGGCAGTGGGGGGAGGTTGGTTTGGTGTTGTCAGTTGCATGGTTTCCAGGAGTTAAACCTGTTTTTTACTGTCTAACATTTCCTAGGTAACTGTCCAAGTAAGTGAGTTGGATCTACCCGGCTCTAACTCAGAGTTGGAGACTTTTCCTTAGGGTTCCAGATGCAGAGGATTTTCCTATCGTAAGTTGAATCTTCCCAGGCAATTCTCACAGAGTTCTTGCATTGGGACTTCTGAGGGGTCCCCCAGTGCATTTTCTGGGGTACCTCCAGGGTACTACTAACCGGAGACCAGAAGATCTGGGCCAACGTGTTTGGATATGCACATGGTGTAAGTTGGCTGCAAGCGGCCAGGGGACAAGGACGCTTTGTGTGTCAGCTCATTGGAGGGTAAGGCTGCAGCCGGTTTCTGATGCAAGGGACTCTGATGAGGGCCTCGATGGGCTGGCAAACGGAAGGGAGCTGATGAGAATGCAAACTGAGAGGTTTGTGCGTTGGCTGACCTGTCAGACAGTCACCTGTCTTTGTCAAGGTGCATGGAGGTGACCGGCTCCTACTTGACAGAGGACATTGCATAAGGTTTTCCCTAATGTCCCCAGCCTCTGCTCCATCTCCCTACTGTGTTGTAGATCTAGAGGCACAGCAACTGCTGCCTTTATACCTGATGCAGTCTCTGTGGGGACACGTTACCAAATCCTCTGCTGTCCTTGCACGAATGCAGCAACGATCTCCATCAGATCCAGAAACTCAACACAACACATCAAAATACTTCAGAGTACTTTCCGATACTTTGCAATAACAGAAGTTAGCCCCAATCACTTCACCTGCAAGTTTGATGACTGTCCCTTTAAATAATGGTATTGTGGGATTCCTCTTGCAGCTGAACACATGTTCTTTGGTAAGTGACAAGCGAAGTCGTTCAGTGGACCTGTGCAGTTTAAGTTTGGATCTGTGTGTCAAATCAACTAGAATGATGGTTTAGCATCATGATCTGACCAGAAGGTGGCTTCCAGCAAAAACATGTCATACTTGCACTGCCATCCCTGCCGGCATGGATGTGGCCTGCAGCAAAAAATGGGCAATATATGCACACCCCTTGTGCCACATCCCCACCACTCAGGGGATCCTCTGATCTCTGTATTGCTGGCTCTAGCCGCGATCCAGGGCAAAAATTCTTAGCCAAAGTGGTTGAAAATGAATATAGACAGGTTTAGCGAGTGGGCAGGATGATGACAGATGGAGTATAATATGTGAAAATGTGAAGTTATTCACTTTGGTAGGAAAAATAGAAAATCAGGCTATTTTTTAAATGATGAAAAATTTTAAATCTGGTATTCAGAGGGATTTGGCTGTCATTGTACAAGCAACACAGAAAGTTAATATGTAGGTACAGTGAGCAATTAGGAAGGCAATTGGTATGCTTGTCTTTATTGCAAGAAGATTGGAGTACAAGAGCAAGTATGTCTCACTGCAATTTTATTGGGCTCTGGTGAGTTCAGCGCTGGAGTACTATAAACAGCTTTGGCCTGTGTAGAGAAGGAAAGATATCCTTTCCTTAGAGGAGGTGCAATGAAGGTTCACTGGATTATTTCCTGGGATGAGAGGGTTAACCCATGAGAAACAATGAGCAGAATGGGCCTATACTCCAGAGTTTAAAAGTATAAGAGGTAATCTCAATTAAAAGTATAAAAATTTGTTAGGGCTTGACAGGGTAGATTCTTAGAGTTTGCTCCCCCTGGCTGGAATGCCCAGGCCAGGGAACATAGTCTCAGGGTGAGAGGATTGTCATTTCTGACAGAGATAAGCAGAAATTTCTTCACTCAGAGGGTTGTGAATCTTTAGAATTCTCTACCCCCAAGGCTCAGTCATTGAATATATTTAAGGCTAAGATCAATAGATATATGGACTCTAGAATAGGGTAGGGGATAGGACGGGTAAGTGGAGTTGAGGTCAAGGAGTAGCCATGATCTTATTAAATGATGGAGCTTGAGGGGCCATGTAGGTCATTCCTGTACCCATTTGTTATGTTCTTTTGTTTTCTTTCCATTTCAACGCTAAAGCCTTAGGTATGTCAATCTTGGTCTTGGTCAACTCTCTCTGCCCATTAAAATATCTAACTGCCTCTTGTGGTGCTGCAGCATTGAGAGGATTTTCCTGGCTGGCAGTGGCAGGTTCCCTCTTAGTGATGTGGATCACACCAGGGGTCTACAAACAGGGCGGAATCGTCCCAGGTTTGCATTAAGTGCAGTATTGGGTCGGCAAAAGGACATTTTACCCGCTGGCCACAATAAATAGTGGCTTTTCGTGCTGTATCTTTCCATTCCCAGAGTGTCCTGCCTCATTAATTGTGCATTCCCAGGAAAAACACCCTGCCTTACACCAGGCACTCTTCAAAGGATAGGAAATTGCTGGGAACTGATGGCTGTGAAAGGGAGAAAACACGCAGCCCCAAAATTTAGCAACACCCCCCACCCCCCCGAGTGCCTCATGGACACAATGGAAGCCGGCCGTGAAGTCCTCTATCCCACTCTGGGCCGGACCAGCAAGCAATGTCACTAATCCAGCATGGGAGGTGATGGCAGCGGTGGTCAGCGCCAATGCCCTGAAAAAGAGAACAGCCACCCAGTGCCAAAAGAGGATGAATGATTTTATCCATTCTGTCAGGGTAAGTCACTCTTCTCATCACTCTCAACTCACATGCTCACAAACCCATCACACATCCAGAGGGATCTCACACATCAAGGGACAACACCACTAACTCTCACACATACCCTCACATCTCCATCAGGCTCATAACCTCTTGGGCTCTTGTCCTCATCCTGTCCATGGATCTGTATACCACACAAACATTCCATTCAGTGCCATGTGTCCTGCTCACACTCTCTTCATCTGATTTCATGCAGGAGAAGCTGGCTCACATCAGCAGGGAGAGGTCCCAGACCAGGGCTGGAGTGGCCCACATTAGACCCCTCACTCACTTTGAGGAGCATGCCATTGCACTGACTGGTGAGGACATGGACCATTCTTGCGGCGACAGTAAGGTCAGCGGTTAATGACTATAGGAGAATCCTGCACCACATCATCCCTCTCTCAATGCAATTGTGAGTGCTGTCTCTCCTGCAGTGCACTAATCATCTCTACTTTGGTTCACAGGGAGCTCTGCTAAGCGACCAACACCCTCAGTCAGCCAGTCCCTAAGCTCCGTCCACATCTTCAACTCTAGCCATGAGGACACCTCCTCCATTGAAGAGCTGGAAATAAGCAGCCTGGAAGACCCATCACAGCGCTTACCCACACCCTCCACCAGCGCAGAGACACACACCTCGATAGGACCTAGATCTAGAGCAGGCTCGGGTTCACAATCTGGTGGTCACCGCATTGACACGTCTGCAGTAGGAGGGGGTAGGTTTAGCTGAGCTCCCGGAGGACTGCTGGGGAAGAAACATCTGTGAGGTCCGAGTCAGATGACGAGCCTCCAGGATTTGGCCTTCCAAATCATCCTGGGGAGTCAGCAGGAGGCAGGGAAAAATCACGCAGAGCTGTTAGAAGCGCTCAACAGAGTGACACACGAGTTGGAAGAGTGTGTCTGCTTGTTCTCTGTTCACGCTTTGAGGTCTCCATGGGAAGGATGGCAAACATCATGGAGACCCTGCTCCAGCAGAAGGCAGAAATGCGTGCAGACCTGCATCCTGTCACAGTAGCCATGGGTGAGTAACTGCAGTGGCAACATGAGAGGGAAATGGGGCACCTCGAAGATCCTCCAGATGCTCCTTCCCCTGAAGAAGTCAGACTGGGCCCCCCCAGGTGCTCGAAGGGAGGAGGAGTGACAGCTGGACACCCCTGGGTCATACACTCAGGAATCTCAGAGGCTGTCCTCTCCCTCTGAGTCCACTTTGCCTGTGACCCCCTTAACCTCATCCTCTGTCACCCCAGAGGGAGTAACTGGCCCACAGGAGGACTGCCAAAGCAAGCTAGGCCCCTCAAGGCCTCAACTCTCCAGAGGGCCCTCGCCAATGTCATCAGAGGCAAAAGGGCCAAACATTGCACAGGCTGTCTCCACCCCTGCTGTGGATGTCACGGCAGCACCCAGAATAAGCGGTAGGCCTAGAAAAGTTAAAAATTTCTGATCACAAGTCATTTCAAGGGTGAACACATTTTGTCACTTTATAACTTGAAAATATATCCATTTTCACTGAATAATGTGTAATGGTGCCTTTCAGCTTCATTTACAGGCTTTGCGAGTCCCCCCACTGTGACCCCCCCCACTAGCAGTGGATTCACTAGAGTGATTCTGGAGGGAGAAGTCTGTGTGCATGTGTGGCAGGGCCTTTTGGAGACTTGTGCAAGCACTCTCCTACGCACACGGATCCTTCCCCCATCACACTCATCTCAATGTCCTGAGCATTTTCAATGCTGCCTGCTGGTGTTCACTTTCAGTTGCCCATCTGAGCCGACCTGCATCTCTGCCAACCCAGTGACCACACTCCCATGCTGCACCAGTCCTGGCCGAACACGAGGCTCCTCTCACTTTGGATTTCAAAAACAAGACCGTAGTAAGGTTTCTTCTCAACTCCCCCGCCCTTTCCCCTCCCCCATACACCCATGTTTTTTCCCCTATCACTGACGTCCCTAGCATCACCTACCAACCAAACTCCTTTTCTATCCAGGATGTTCCAGTGAGCATGCATATTCCCTACCTTCCCCAAAATCCCACCCACATTCACACTGACCTCTCCGATCTCTTCCTTCCCATCCCAGTGTCTGTGTCTGCCTCTGACTCCCCACCAACTACCCTTGCCATCCCATCTATGACCATGTCACATCCTCATCCTCTCACCCTACCAGCTCATTCTGCTCCCTCTCAGTTGCCGCATTCTCCCCTATACAACCTCCTCCCCCAGTACTTCCTCCCCCTCCCAACATTACACCCCTAACACCTCTGTTTCCACCTCTCAACCTCAGTCAAACCTAGACCTTCCTCTCCCACCGCACCACACCCACCCCGCTACACCTTCTTCTCCCACTCACAACCCACTCTGCCGCCATTTGGCAATAGAAACATAGAAACATAGAAAATAGGAGCAGGAGTAGGCCAATCAGCCCTTCATTCCTGTTTCACCATTCATCATGATCATGGCTGATCATCCAACTCAATAGCCTGCTCCCTCTTTCTCCCCATATCCTTTGATCCTTTCGCCCCAAGAGCTATATCTAACTCCTTCTTGAAAACATACAACGTTTTGGCCTCAACTAATTTCTGTGGTAGCAAATTCCACAGGCTCACCACTCTCTGGGTGAAGAGATAACTCCTCATTTCAGTCCTAAATGGTCTACTCGATATCCTCAGACTGTGACCCTTGGTTCTGGACTCCCCCACCATCAGGAACATCCTTCCTGCATCTACCCCACCTATTCCTGTTAGAATCTTATAGATTTCTATGAGATCCCCTCTCATTCTTCTGAACTCCAGCGAATATAATCCTAACCGACTCAACCAATCATCTGTAGCAGCCAATTAGAAGACCATGATGTCCCAAAGTAGACCCCAGACATCAACAGAGACCTCCCACCTTCCATGAGCTGCTTCATGGCAGAGCCATGTCCATGAGAATCCACCCAGCATGCGATACACATGTTCCTCCATGGTCTGGTAGTTGTAGGGCTCCAGCATCTTCTGCTCCTTGGATGTCCGCGATGTGAGCAAGGCCCTAATGGTAAGTTCCAACTTCTGCACATCACACTTGTCAAGATGTGTTCTGGGCCAACGTGTTTTCCCGCTGAGTGGGAGGTAGATTTTTCATGGTGGGATGATTCGGGTGAACAAGCAAGATCATGAGATGCACATGCATTGAAATTAGGTTCCCGACGTCTGGCGGTGGGAAACACAGCCCGCCGTTGACAGGTGGAGCAGACAATTGCAAACTGGTTTTACAATGGCATGAAACCAATTTTCGGTCTTCTCACCATATTGTCTGCTCACATCCGCCACGACACCCAACGCCAATGGGGCCAGAAAATTCCTGACTCAATTGCAACTGATTCCCAACCCAGCAAAATGGTGAGATCTGGGGCATGTGTAGAAGTTCCACTCCAGCCTTTATGCCACCAAGAAATAAATTCAGCCCAAGACCTCAATGTAAGTTAAACTTTGAACTTTACTCCCTTGGCAGGTCATTGGATAAATATACTGCATTTGTGGGGTATTTGTTCCATATACCTGTGCTGTTGTCTTCTTCATTAAAGGCAGTCGTGAGACGTCATTTTTTGTTCTAAAATCCGATTGGCAGGTGGTAAAAACATATCTGCTAGAATTTCTACTCATAAGCTTTATTCAGTAAACACTGGATTAAAGTTGTCCATTGTGGATTTTGATTAAGGATATTGGTTTTGACTTTTATTTGCTTCAATGTTGAATAAAATAGCCCAGATTCATATAGCAAGAATGGTCCTTTGAATGAAGTACATGTGTGCTACAGCTCTGGAGCTTTGCTTGAGCAACACTCAGTAATTTCAGGGCAGCTTAGAAAAGTAGAGAAAATTGAAAGATAAATCTGAAAAGGGAAACGAATTGTGGTGGCTAGAAGTTGAGCTGTGATGTCCGGGTGTAGTAACACATAGAGTAGAGAATGTGGTTTGATGGGTTTTGAAATGTCACCTGCCTTAATTGGTAAGATTCTCACCTCTGAGTCAGAAGGCCAAGGGTTTAAACCAAACTGCAGGACTCAAACACGTAACCTAAGCCATTGCTAGTACTCGGAGTGCAGGATTATCAGTTTCTGACTTTGGATGAATTGTTGAACTAGGGCCCTGTGTGCCTATGGGTGTTTTAAAGTTCTCCCATTGTCCTTACCAAAGCCAATGAAGCCAGGTCAGCTATCTAATTTGCTGTTTGTTGTGAGCAATTTGGGTTGCCTTATTTGCCTATATATAAAACAGTGACTACATTTCAAAAGCAATTCATTGGTTCCAAAGTGCTTTGGAACATCATGAGGAAATGAGATGACCTTCTTTCTTGGAAGTATAGAGATTGTTCTTCTGGGTGAGATACTTATTGGTTCAAGCTCTATTCCATGATTTGGACACAAATTCTAGACTGATATTCAATGCAATAATGAGGAAGAACTGAATGGTCAGAGATATTGCTTTTCTGATGAGATGATAAACCAAAGTCCCTACCTGCCTGTGTAGGTGGATGTAACAGATTTCACTGGCAATGTTTGAAGAAGAACAGGGGAACTTTGCTGGTGTCCTGGTTTACATTTATCTATTGACCAACATCAACTAGTCATTTAGCTCATTGCTGTTAGTAGGACATTTCTGTGTACAAATAGGCTGTCGCCTTCATAACAACAGTGACTACATTTCAAAAGTAATTCATTAGCTGTGAAGTGCTATGAAGCACCTTGAGACTTTGAAATGTGCTGTATAAATGGAATTTCTTTCTTTGTACATTATAGTGCAGTCCCATTCTGATCTACACACTAAGGGATGAATTTCGCGGGGCCTTCAGAAGCAGGATAGGATTGGGGAGGGCAGAATCAAGAGGGGATGCGCTCACCTGGAATCCCAACATTATAATGTGGGTTGTACATTTCTCCAGCAGTGCAAAAATTTCAGGGCAGCATTGCTGCTATGATGCACATGACTGTAATGAAGCTCATTGAGAAGGTAGTTAACAGTGATTTACATGTAATTGACCAGGATTTTAAGCAGAGTTTGACATTTTATGATTGGCACATGGATTTCATGGACCTTCAGATCCTCGACTGGTTAAAGCTGGCAGCCATATTTTAAAAAATTTATTCATGGGATGTGGGCAGTGCTGGCTGGGCCAGCATTTATTCCCTATCCCTCACTGCCTTTGAGAAGGTGGTGGCGAGCTGCCTTCTTGAACCACTGGAGTCCATGTGGTATAAGTACACCCACAGTGTTGTTAGGAAGGGAGGTCCAGGATTTTAACCCAGCGAAACTGGGAAGGAACGGCGATATATTTCCAAGTCAGGATGGTTAGTGACTTGGAGGGGAACTTCCAGGCGGTGGTTCTCCCATCTTTCTGCTGCCTTGCCCTTCTAGATGGTAGTGGTCGTGGGTTTGGGAGGTACTGCAGAAGCAGCCTTGTTGAATTCCTGCAGTGCATCTTGTAGGTGGTACACACTGCTGCCACTGTGTGTCGGTGGTGGAGGGAGTGAATGTATGTGGATGTGGTGCCAATCAAGCGGGCTGCTTTGTTCTGGATGATGTCAAGCTTCTTGAGTGTTGTGGAAGCTGCACTCATCCAGGCAAGTGGGGAGTATCCCATCACACTCCTGACTTGTGCCTTGTAGATGGTGCACAGGCTTTGGGGAGTTCAGGGAGTGCAGACAGAACCAAGATTCAGGCACCACAAGCAGCCTGTCTGTACAGGAGGGAAGGAAGATAGGAAGAGCAAAAGTAATAGGGGATTCTACAGTCAGGGGAAAAGATAGGCACTACTGTGTCTGTCAACATGTTTCCAGGATGGTGTGTTGCCCCCCTAGTGCCAGGGTCCAGGATGTTACTGAACGGTTGCAGGGAATCCTGAAGGGGGAAGGTGATAAGGCAGAGGACATGGTACATGTTGGTACCAATGACATAAGTAGAAAGAGGAATGAGGTCTTGCACCAAGAATTCAGGGAGTTAGGCAGTAGACTAAAAAACAGGACCTCTCGGCTTGTAATCCCTGGATTACTCCCAGTGCCATGTGCTATTGAGCACAGAAGTAGGAGAATAGTGCAGATGAATACATGGCTTAAAAGTTGGTGTAGGAGGGAGGGTTTTAGATCTTGTATCACTGAGACGGTTTCTGGGGAAGGTAGGACCTGTTCAAGTGGGATGGTCTACATCTGAACCAGTGCAGGACGAACAAGCTTGCGGGCAGGTTTGCTAGTGCTGTTGGAAGGAGTTTAAACTGATTCGGCAGGGGGAGGGGACACAGAATGTTAGCAAGGACACATCATAAACAGTAAAACAATCAAGTCAGAGGGTACAGCTGCATTAAGTTTCAAGGGAGTAAGGCAAGGCTAGATGGCCTCTACTTAAATGCCAGGAGTATTACAGGTAAAACGGATGAGTTAAAGGTGAGGATTGGCACGAGGAATTGTGATATAGTAGCCATCACAGAGATGCGGTTAAGGGACAGAAAGGATTTGCAGCTCAATATTCCAGGATATAGAATCTTCAGGCGAGACAGGGGAGGGGGTAAACAAGGAGGAGGCATTGCATTACTAGTTAAGGAGTCAGTTACTGCAGCAAGGAGAGATGGTATCTTGGAGAGGGCATCGAATGAAGCTTTGTGGGTAGAGTTTAGGAATAAAAAAGGAGCAGCCACATTGTTATGTGTTTATTATAGACCCCCAGATAGTCCGTGGGAAATTGAGGAGCAAATATGTGTACAATTTGCGGAGGTGTGTAAAAACAATAACAATAGGGTAATTATATTAGGTGATTTCAATTTTCCCAAAATTAATTGGGATAGACAAAGTGTTAAGGGCTTGGATGGAGTGGATTTCTTGAAATATGTACAGGAGAACTTTTTAGGTCAATATATAGAGGGTCCAACAAGGGGCAGCGCAGTGCTGGGCCTAATTCTGGGGAATGAAGCCGGACAGGTGGCTGAGGTGGTGGTGGGGGAGCATATTAGTGATAGCGACCATAACATGATACAATTTAAGCTTGCTATGGACAAAGAAATAGACAAGCTTCAAAAATATGTTTTGGATTTGGGGAGAGTGGATTTTAGTAAAATAAGGCAGGATCTGGCCAAGGTAGACTGGGAATAGCTACTTGTGAGGAAATCTACAGAAGAGCAGTGGGGGGCATTCAAAAAGGAAATGGGGAGGGTATAGGCTCAACATGTTCCCTCTAGGGTGATAGGAAGGAGTAACAAGCCCAGAGAACCATAGATGACAAGAGATATTCAGGATACGATGAGAAGGAAAGAGAGGCTTTTAGCAGGTATAAGGGGAACAAATCAGCAGAGGCATTAGTGGAGTACAGAAAGTGCAGGGTGGAGCTTAAGAAAGCAATTAGGAGAGCAAAGAGGGGATATGAGAAAGCTCTGGCCTGGTAAAAGTATGGAAAATCCCAAGATATTCTATAAGTATGTCAACAGGAAGAGGATAACCAGGGAAAGAGTAGGGCCCATTAGGGACCAAGGGGGCAGTCTATGGATGGAGCCAGAGGACATCAGTAGAGTGTTGAACGAATACTTCACATCTGTCTTCACCCAAGAGAATGAGGATGAAGCCATGGAACTCGGGGAGAGAGAGTGTAAGGTTCTTGAGCAAATTGATATAGGGAGTAGCAAGGTATTGGAGGTGTTGGCAGGCTTAAAAGTGGACAACGCTCCAGGTCTGGATGATTTGTTTCCCAGACTGCAGAGGAGGCAAGGGAGGAGATCGCAGGGACTCTGACTCAAATTTTTACTTCCCCTCTGGCCACGCCGGAGGTGCCAGAGGACTGGAGAACAGCTAATGTGGTTCCGCTATTTAAAAAGGGTTGTAGAGATAAGCCAGGGAACTACAGGCCAGTGAGTCTCACGTCAATGGTGGGGAAACTATTGGAGAAAATTCTGAAGGAGAGAATCTATCTCCACTTGGAGAGGCAAGGTTTGATCAGGGATAGTCAGAGGGAGGTCATGCCTAACAAATTTGATTGAATTTTTTGAGGAGGTGACCAGGTGTGTAGATGAGGGTAGTGCAGTTGATGTAGTTTATATGGATTTCAGCAAAGCCTTTGACAAGGTCCCACATGGGATACTTATAAAGAAGGCAAATGCACATAGGATACAGGTTAATTTGATAAGGTGGATTCAAAATTGGCTTAGTTGTAGGAGGCAGAGGGTGATGTCAGAAGGCTGCTTTAATGACTGGAAGCCAGTGTCCAGTGGCGTACCACAGGGATCTGTGCTGGGCCCCCTATTATTTGTTATTTATATAAATGACATAGATGACTCTGTGGGGGGTCAGATTAGTAAGTTTGCAGATGACACAAAGATTGGCCGGTTGCTTAACAGTGAGGTTGAGTGTCCTGGGCTACAGGAAGATATAGACGGGATGATCAAATGGGCAGATAAGTGGCAGGTGGAATTTAACCCTGAAAAGCGTGAGGTGATACACCTTGGAAGGAGTAATTTGACAAGGAAGTATTCAATGAACGCCATGACACTAGGAAGTTCTGAGGAACAAAGGGACCTTGGCATGTGTGCCCATAGATCTCTGAAGGCAGAAAAAGGCATTTGGAACACTTGCCTTTATCAATCGAAGCATAGGTTACAAAAATAGGGAGGTCATGTTGGAGTTGTATAGAACCTCGGTGAGGCCACAGCTGGAGTATTGTGTGCAGTTCTGCTCGCCACATTATAGGAAGGATGTGATTGCACTGGAGGGGGTGCAGTGGAGATTCACCAGGTTGTTGTCTGGGATGAAACATTTAAGTTATGAAGAGAGATTGGATAGGCTTGGGTTGTTTTCACTGGAGCAGATAAGACTGAGGGGCGACCTGATTGAGGTGTACAAGATTATGAGGGGCATGGACAGGGTGGATAGGGAGCAACTGTTCCCCTTAGTTGAAGGGTCAGTCATGAGGGGACAAAAGTTCAAGGTGAGAGGCAGGAGGTTTAGGGGGGATGTGAGGAAAAACTTTTTTACCCAGAGGGTGGTGACAATCTGGAATGTGCTGCCTGGGAGGGTGGTGGAGGGGGGTTGCCTCACATCCTTTAAAAAGTACCTGGGTGAGCATTTGGCACTTCATAACATTCAAGGCTATGGGCCAAGTGCTGGTAAATGGTATTAGGTAGGTAGGTCAGGTGTTTCTCATGTGTTGGTGCAGACTCAATGGGCCAAAGGGCCTCTTCTGCACTATGTGATTCTGTGATTCTGATTCTGTGAGTCAGGAAGTGAGTTACTCGTCACACGATTCCTAGCCTCTGACCTGCCCTTGTAGCCACAGTATTTATAGGGCTATTTCAGTTCAGTTTCTGGTCAATGATAACTCCCAGGATGTTGATAGTGGGGGGTTCAGTGATGGTAATGCCATTGAACATCAAGGAGCATTGGTTGGATTTTCTCTTGTTGGAGACGGTCATTGCCTGACACTTGTGTGGCACTAATGTTACTTGCCACTTGTCAGCCCAAGCCTGGGTATTGTCCAGGTCTTGCTGCATTTGGACATGGACTGCTTCAATATCTGAGGAGTCGCAAATAGTGTTGAACATCATGCAATCATCAGCGAACGTCCCCACTTCTGACTTTATGACAGAAGGAAGGTCAATGATGGAGCAGCTGAAGATGGTTAGACTGAGGACACTACCCTGAGGAACTCCTGCGGTGATGTCCTGAAGCTGAGATGACTGACCTCCAACAACCACAACCATCTTCCTTTGTGCTAGGTATGACTCCAACCAGCAGAGACTTTTCCTCGATTCCCAGTGACTCCAGTTTTGCTAGGGCTTGTTATGCCACATTCTGTCAAATGCGGCCTTGATGTCAAGGGCAGTCACTCTCACCTCACCTCGGGAGTTCAGCTCTTTTGTCCATGTTTGAACCAAGGCTATAATGAGGTCAGGAGCTGAGTGGCCTTGGTGGAACCCAAACTGGGCATTAGTGAACAGGTTATTGTTAAGCAAGTGCGGCTTGATAGCACTGTTGATGACCTCTTCCATTACTTTACTGATGATGGAGAGTAGACTGATGGGTTGGTAATTGGCCGGATTGGACTTGTGCTGCTTTTTGTGCACAGGACACACCTGGGCAATTTTCCACAAGGCCGGGTAGATGCCAGTGTTGTAGGTGTACATGAACAGCTTAGCTAGGGGCACGGCAAGTTCTGGAGCACAAGTCTTCAGTACTATAGCTGGAATATTTTCAGAGCCCATTGCCTTTGCAGTATCCAGTGCCTTCAGCCGTTTCTTGATCTCATGTGGAGTGAATCGAATTGGCTGAAGACTGGCACCTGTGATGATGGGGACCTTGGGAGTAGGCCGAGATAGGTCATCCACTTGGCACTTCTGGCTGAAGATTGTAGCAAATACTTCACCCTTATCTTTTGGATGGATGTGCTGGGCTCCTCAGTCTTTGAGGATGAGGATATTTGTGGAGCCTCCTCCTCCAGTGAGTTGTTTAATTGTCCACCACCATTCACGACTGGATGTGGCAGGACTGCAGATCTGATCCATTTGCTGTGGGATCACTTAGCCCTGTCTATCACTTGCTGCTTATGCTGTTTGGCATACAAGTAGTCCTGTGTTATAGCTTCATCAGGTTGACACCTCATTTTTAGGTATGCCTGGTTCTTCTCCTGGCATGCCCTCCAGCACTCTTCACTGAACCAGGGTTGATCCCCTGGCTTGATGGTAATGGTAGAGTGGGGGATATGCCAGGCCATGAGGTTACAGATTGTGTTCGAGTGCAATTCTGCTGCTGCTAATGGCCCACAGTGCCTCATGGATGCCCAGTCTTGAGTTGCTAGATCTGTTCTAAATCTATCCCATTTAACATAGTGGTAGTGCCACACAACACGATGGAGGGTATCCTCAATGTGAAGGTGGGACTTTGTCTCCATAAAGACTGTGCAGTGGTCACTCCTACTGATACTGTCATGAACAGACACATCTGCAGCAGGCAGGTTGGTGGGAATGAGGTCAAGTATGTTTTTCACTCTTGTTGGTTCCCTCACCACCTGCCACAGACCCAGTCTAGCAGCCAAGTCCTTTAGGACTCAGCCAGCAGTGGTGCTACCGAGCCACTCATAGCAATAGACATTGAAGTCCCCCACCCAGAGTACACTCTGTGCCCTTGCCACCCTCGGTGCTGCCTCCAAGTGGTTATTCAACATGGAGGAGCACTGATCCATCAATTAAGGGAGGGCGAAACATGGAAATCAGCAGGAAGTTTACTTGCCCATGTTTGAGCTGATGCCATGAGACTTCATGGGGTCCAGATTCGAGGTTGAGGACTCCCAATTGTATACCACTGTGCTGGGCCTGTCCTGGTGGGACAGGACATAGCCAAGGATGCTGATGGTAGTGTCTGGGACATCATTCCATGAGGATGGCTATGTCAGGCTGTTGCTTGACAGCTCTCCACTAAACCCCAGATGCTCATAAGGAGGACTTTGTAGGGTCAACAAGGCTGAGATTGCCATTGTCGTTTTTGGTGCCCAAGTCGATGCCAGGCGGTCCGGTCCGTCTGGTTTCATTCCTTTTTTGTGACTGTGTAATCGTTTGTTGCAATGGAGTGGCTTGCTAGGCCACTTCAGAGGACATTTTAAGAGTCCACCACATTGCTGTGGGTCTGGAATCACATGTAAGCCAGACCAGGTAAGGACGACAGATTTCCTTCCCTAAAGGACATTAGTGAACCAGATGGGTTTTTAGAACAATCGACAATGGTTTAATGGTCATCATCAGGCTTTTAATTCCAGATTTTTTTATTGAATTCAAATTCCACCATCTGCTGTGGTAGGATTTGAACCCAGGTCCCCAGCGCATTACCCTGGATCTCTGGATTACTAGTCCAGCGACAATACCATTGCTCCATCACCTCTCCCATCGACAGGGTTGAGGCACTAGCTTGATTCTTGGTTGACCTGAAGTGGAAAAGAGGGTAATGAAGGCTTCTAAGGATGCAGCCCATCACTGCATTAAGGAGGTAACCTTGTTCATGACTATATGTACTACCGGTCTGACCCTGACAGCCAGGTGGAGAGGGCCATTGGCTTCTTAGCCATCGCTGGATTGCCCCATGTGCAAGGTTGACTGCACACATGAGGCCATCATGGCTCCCACATATCAGCCAGCAGCCTTCATCAACAGGAAGGAAGGGTTTCCATTCCATCAATGCCCAACTGATCTGTGATGGCCAAAAGCGGATCTAGAAAGCATATGTCCTGTTCTCTGGGATCAGTGACAATACTCACACGCTTCAGCAGTCCCGGATGCCAAAGTTTCTCTGGCCCCCTGTGTGCCTTCAGGGATCGATCCTCTGAGGCAAGGACTATCCATTGAAGACATTGCTACTCACAACAGTGAGGAACCCTAACACTGCATCAGCAGAGAGGTGCAACACCTTCCATGGGTCCATCCGAGGACCCATGGATGAGGCCATTGGGCCACTTAAGATGAGATTCAGGTGTACAGAGCACCCCATTTAAGTCTCAATATGGCCCCAGAGAGGGTATCGCATATTATGATGGTTCGCTTCATAATCCAGCACCTTAGAGGGGGTGGCCTTGAACAATGAGGACGATATTGATCACCACGCCCCATCTGACAAGGAGGGTGTAAAGGAGGGATTGAGTAGACAGCACAGGATGAGGAAATCTTGCAGCAGAGGCATAAGTAAGGCTCGGGAAAATCTCATATATAGCCATTGGTGCAGCCATGATGCACTTTCAATGTCCATGTAATAAAGACTCACTCTCACTTTGCCTGGGTATCAATTCTTTATCACACTTCAACATTTAGAGCCCAGCTTCACCACATGCAATGAGACAGCTGAGGAGCTGACCAAATGTGGCTTTCTCCAACACCACCAACCCATTGAGGGAACAAGACTATAGGTGACATCTGACAAGACAACAATCAATGCATAAACAATCAACATCATTTCTTGTACCTATCCTATCAGATTTAGGAAGTCCAACTTTTAAACAACCATGAATCTCAAATGCGTCTTGGTGCTCTTCTTCATGGGCTTCCCTGAGGTGGAGGCAGGCTGCTGATCTTGCTTCTTCTTGGCCAGAAATGACCTTGGTGGCCGTCCTCTGGCTGCCTGAAGCCTGAAGGGCCCTGGTATGCTGAGGGGTTCCTGCACAGGCACAGGACCCTCATCAGTTGCCGTTGTTACTGGAGGCACTGGAGCCACTGACAGAGGGGCTGAGGAGCCATTGTTCACACTTGAAGCTCCCTGAGAAAGAGCCCCCAGATGCAGAATGCAGCCTCTTCTCCTCCTTTGGAAGGTACTGACCAGAAAGGCTGGTGGAGACGCCTGGCACCTCATATCCATCTCGCCTTGCCACTGCACTGAATTCAGGGTTAGCATATCTTTGAAACTGGTGCCAGCACCTGCTTCAGCATCAGGTGATGTTGAGATTGGCACCTCATTGCCCACCCCCACCCCAGCATTGGACAGGTCCCATGCCTCCAGGCCATTAAATGGCTGGCTACTAGATGATTACTGCTGTTTTTCTCCACTTCCAGGGCCACTGCCAAGAACCACCCATACTCTAAATTCAGCCAAAGTTTCCTGCCTAAGGAGATAGATGCTGAGCAGAATCACAGCTCTCTACTTCAGGGAAAGCAAACTGAGTGTGAGTTTATATGATTATAGGAATGTAAGAACAGGATGAGGCCATTCAGCTACTTGAGTCTGTTCTGACATTCCATTAGATTATGAATGATCTCTATTTTAACTCTATTTCCCTGCCATTGACCCATATTCCTTGATCCCTTCACCTAACTAAAATCTAATGATCTCCGTCACATAAATTTGAATTGTCCTGGCTCCAGTGTCTTTTGGGGTGTGAGTTCAGGATTTCTATTAGTTATGTGTGGAGAAGTGCTTCTTAATTGCATTCTTGAATAGTTAATTTTCAGATTATTTTTCCTGTTTTAATTTGGTCATGCCCAAATTGGCGAAATGGTTTCTCTGTGTCTACCCAATTGTATCTCTAATCATTTTAATTACCTTAATTAACTCGCTCCTGAACCTTCGAAGTTCAAGGGAACATACACCAAGTTTATGCGAACTATCTTTATAATTGAACCCTTTCAGTAATGGTTGAGTTCTGGTGAATCTTTGCTGTACCCCTTCTAAGGCCATACTATCTTTCATGAGATTCGATGCCCTAAACTGAACATAGTGCCAGATAGGATCTGGACAAGGCTGTGTTAGAGTTGAAGTGTAAATTCCTCACTTTGTATTCGAATACAAAGGTCAGCATTCCATGAGCCTTTTCTAAATGACCTTCTGTATCTGTGCCCTAGATATTAGTGATTTGTGTACATGGACATGAATTGTTCTAATGTAATAGAAACCTACATATGTATCAACATTTCAGTAAAGCCCACTGCCCAACCATACTATCCAACCATTGTTGACAGGACCATCAACTGTGTCTGTTCCCTTTCCCCATGTATGCTCTCATCTCTTCCCCTCAATTTATTCCATTGAGAAAGAAAGACTCTACAAGAAAGATGCACCACCAATGGCTAACGAAGGAAGTTTGTAGTTCTAAAGCAGAGTCATACAGACTCGAAACATTAACTTTGTTTCTCTCTCCACAAATGCTGCCAGATTTGCTGAGTTTTTCCAGCATTTTCTGTTTTTATTTCAGATTTCCAGCATCCACAGTATTTTGCTTTTATCTTAGTTAAGGATGGTATCAAATTGAAAGTACAATGCTGCAAAGGTTAGTGTGGGCCAGAAGACTGAGAAAATTTTAGGAACCATCAAAGGATGACTAAACAATAGAGAGGGAGATATTAGAATATGAGAGTAAACTAGCAAGAAAAACAAAAACAGTGTGGCAATGCCCAGAAGTCTGCAAGCAAACCCGACAGTATTTCCTTTTTGGGCTTCCCTGCATGGTGACCCACCCACCCATTGCTGGTTGACTACCAGTGGCTGCTGGATGAGGCACCTAAGTGGGTATCAATTTCCCATTTAAGGGCTTCAATTAGCATCCAGGCAGGAAAGCCATCCATGTGCCTCCTGCCCTGGACTTAACTGGGCAGAGACAAGAAGGCAACGGAGTCCCCAACCTCTTGTCTAATTAAATTTCCCCCCACCTCCAAACTCGCCTCTGGTGGGAGGGATTAAATTCCTCCCCAAGAGTCTGCAAAAGGATATGGATAGATTAAGGTGAGTGGTCAGAAAATGAGCAGCTGAAGTATAATGTGTGAAATTTGGAATGTCCTCTGGTGAGAAGAATAGAAAAGCAGGATATTATTTAAATGGAGAAAGATTGCACAATGCTGTAGTACAGAGGGATGTGGGTGTCTTTGTACATGAATCACAAAAAAGTAAGCATGCAGTGATGGCAAGTAATTAGGAAAGAAAATGGAATTTGGTTTTGATTGCAAGAGGGATCGAATATAAAAACAGGGAAGTCTTTCTACAACTGTACAGGATTTTGTTGAGACTATGCCTAGAGTACAGCATACAGTTTTGGTCTCCTTGTTTAAGGAGGGATAAACTTTCATGGAGGCATTGCAGAGAAGGTTCACTACTTTGATTCCTGGGATGAAAGGGTAGTCTTATGAGGAAAAGTTGAGCAAGTTTGGCTGAAATTAACTGGAGGTTAGAAGAACGAGAGGTGATCTTATTGAAGCATATAAGATTCTGAAAGGGCTTGACAGGGTTGATGTTAAGAGGATGCTTCCTGTCCTGGTGACATCTAGAACTAGGGGGCGCAGTTTAAAATTAAGTGGTCTCCCATTTCAGATGGAGTTGGGAAGGAATTTTTTCTCTGAGTTCCTTAACCATTGGAATTTTTTACCCCGGAGTGCAATGGAGCCTGGGTCATTAAATACATTCAAGGCTTAGTTAGATAAATTTTTGATCTATGAAGGAGTCAAGGGTTATGGAGGAAACTGGAGTTAAGGCTGCAGTCAAATCAGCAATGATTGTATTGAATGGTGGTGCAGCTCCAGGGCCAAATGGCTTACTCTTATGTTATGTCCTGATGTTCTCCCTACCAATTCCTTGACAGAGTTCTCCTTGTCTTCACCGCTCAATCCACCAGACCCCAACAGATTCAACAGATCATCCTCTGCCATTTCTGTCCTCTCCAGCATGACACCACCATCAAACACATCTTCCCCTCTTCTCCCCTTTCAGCATTCCAAAGAGACAGTTACCTCTGTGACATTCTCGTCCACTCATCAATTACCCCCTTAACCCAATCCCCTTCCCACTGCACCTTTCCATGCAAGTATAAGAGAAGCAACACATGCCCTTTTACTGTTTCTCTCCTCACTGTCTAAGGACCCAATAATTCCTTTCAGAGGTGGAATCGTCCTAGATTTGCACTAAGTGCGGTAGCGGGCGGATAAAACAACATTTTACCCTTCAGCCACGATGGCGAGTTTTCATGCCATATTGTCCCAAACCCACCACATTATTTATGTACTCTTGGGAAACACACTGTTTCCATGGCGGGCGAGCACTCATTCACCCAACTGCCATCATCCTGCCACTACATCATGCTGGGCGCCATATTTAAAGTGCAGCTGAAACCGCACATCTTGGTGCTTCCAGACCACCACTGGAAGACATGGCCCTGAAACTGAAGAAGGCTGCAGCCCCCAGGTTCAGCGATGCATCCCTCAAGCACCTTTTGGATGTCCTCTTCCCCGCTCTGGCCTCAGGATGGGCAGCAATAGCACTAACCCAGCTTGGAAGGGGTGGTCAGTGCCAATGCCCTTCAAAAGAGGACAGTCCCCAACCAGTGCCACAAGAGAATGAATGATCTCTTCCATTCCGCCAGGGTAAGTCACTCTTCTCATCAATCTCAACTCACATGCACACAAACCCATTACACATCCACTGCCCCCACTCACTGCCATTTCAGGGGACATCACATTCACTCTCTCACACACACTGTCATTGTCCTCATCCCGTCCATGGGATCATTCACCACCTGCACATGCCAGGCATACTTATCAATTGGCCAGGTAGGCACCCTGATACACACTCCCCACCTCTATTTATGCAGGACAAGCTGGCTCACAGCAAGAGGGAGAGATCACAGACTGGTGGAGGAATTCCTGAAATCAAGGTCCTCACGGGCTTTGAAAACAAAGCCTTCCAGCTGGCCGGCAAGGACCTGGGCCAGTCCTGTGCTGACAGTGAGGTCGGTGATGCCTTACCAAGTGAGGATGCAGCAGTGCAACATCCATCAGACAACCATGCTGTGAGTGATGTGTCCTCTTTCACAGGCCACAGCCATGCAGTAAATATCTCTCCTTACTTTTGTAGGCACATCTGCCAAACAGCCGACAGAGTCCTCATCTCAGGACCTCCATTCAAGCCCCAAAAAAACCTCCGAAGAGGAACCTGGAGGCACCCTCCCTGAAGTCCCATCACAGCACTCACCCACACCCTCCACCAGTGCAGAGACACACACCTCGGTGGGACCTAGCTATTGAATAGCTCCGGGATCACAATCTGGGGAGCACATTGCACTGGCCAATCCACAGCAGGCGGCAGCAGGGACTTCCCAGGTTTCTGGCACTCGGAGGACTGCTGGAGACCAGAACTTTGATGAGTCCAAGTCAGATGACGAGCCCTGGACCTGATCATGTCATAGTTGCTGGAGCTGCAAAGGCAAGCTTGGGAACATCGGGAAGGGATGTCTGCTACATTCCTCAGATTGCAAGGCATGATGGAGGAGTCCTTCCCCCTTCAGGCTGAGGTGATAGCGCCGGCATTGCAACGCACCGAGGTCAACACTGGTAGGATGGCAGCCACCATGGAGACCTTGGTCCAGCACTTCGATCCTGCACTGCTAAGTGGACTCAACTCCATCGCTGATGCCATACTTGGCCTCCAACAGTGTGTATGCGAGAGGTGCCTAACTCTAGCTACCCCTGCTCCTCAAGGAGTCAGCCTGAGGCCCCGGGCACCCATAGGGAGGAGGATCAGCAGGTACACACTCCGGGCCCGTCCATCCAGGTCACTCCGAGAGTGTCCGGCTCATCCGGCTCCCCTCTTCCTGTGACCTCAGCAGCTCCAGCTTCACAGGCCGTGGCGGATGCCACTGCCACACAGCAGGACCCTGAAAGCAGGCCGGGGCCTTCCAAGTCTCGACCCTCCAGAGGACGCCTGCCAAGATCATCACAGACAGGACATCACAGTCAGCAGTCTGCCTCCAGCTCCGCTTTGGATGTCCAGGGAGCACCAAGATGTAGCAGCAGGGTTAGGAAAGATAAGAAGATATAATTGCAGAGACTTGGCATGGGTATTAATCACTTGGACATACTCTTCACTGTTGTCAATAAACTCCTAAGAATGTCTCCCTGCCTGTGACCCCTTGTTCTGATGAGCAGTATTCTTGTCATTCAGATGTGAAACCTTTCTGCACAAGATAAAAAGCAGGTGTACCAGTCCAGGGCCTCTTCCCTGTGCTCTGTGCAGCCTTCAAACCACAGTGATGGTCCAGCCTCACAGTCCCTGGAAATGTTACTGATGCCTGGACCTCAGCGGTGCTGATCATTGCTGCCAGAGTGTAGCAGGCAGGCATAAGAGAATTCCTCATTCTCTCTGTGTGCTCTCAGCACATTTAAGGAGGGGTTGGCCCCCAACTCTTCAGCACCTGTGACTAGTGATGCTGTGTTTCTGAAGGGCTGAGGTGCTGAAGACGGACAATGGATCATATGCTTCTAAAGTTTCATGGCTGCGTCTCCATGGTATGACATTGATCGCAGAGCACAAATGATCTGCCCTCGGCCAGACAGGAGTCAGACATTCTCAGAGGCTATGTGAAGATCCATGGAGTGTCTTCACTGCATGTTGTCATCATCCTCCTTCAATCGACGACTATTAGGGCCTCCACTGCATCTCCATGACAGGAGCATTCTCACAGAGGGTATTCGTACTGCCATAAGCCAGACTGGAGTCAAACATTCACAATTGCGATGTGAGGATCTATGGAGTCACCTCATTGCACGTCACCATCATCCTCCAGTAATCTAGCAGCTATGATGGCCTCCCGAATACACCTGCCTTATCTAGCAAGTGCAAGGGCCTCATCCTTGTTATCATCACCTCCTAGGACCTCCTCACTCTCATCCCCATTGGTGTCCTCCTCAGCTGAGACCTCCAGCTCTTCCATCTCCTCCTCAGCCAGCTCCTCTCTCCATTTGAACGCCAGGTTGTAAAGGGCGCAGCAGACGATGACGATGCATGACACCCTCTGCAGACTGTATTGCAGGGCTCCACCAAACCAGTCCAGGCATCTTCATCTTCATCCTCATCTTCAGCATCACAATGGTTTGCTCCACCAAGTTGCGAGCTGCAGCATGAGCCTTGTTATAGTGTTGCTCTGCTGCAGTCTGAGGCTGCAGCAGCCATGGCCTCTGTAGGTAGCCCTTGTCCCCAGGGAGCCATCCCTGCAGCCTCCATGGACCCTGGAAGACTCCAGGGATCTGTGACTGACTGAGGATATAGGCGTATTGCACAGTCCCTGGAAACTGTGCGCACACCTGCAGGATGTGTTTCTGGTGGTCGCACACCAGCTGCACGTTCAGTGAATGGAACTCCTTGTCGTTGATGTAGTCCACCATATGTAATGACGGAGATCTGAGTTCCACATGAGTTCAGTCAATTGTACCTTGCACCTGTGGGAAACCCGAGGTCTGGGCAAATCCAATTGCTCTTGCATCCTGGCTGTCCTGGTCCCAGGCAAAATGCACAAAGATGCAAAGATGGCATCCATGACCTCATCATGACCACCCATTTGTGGGTGGCAGATTGTGAAATCCCACAGAGGTCACCTGTGGAGCCCTGAAAGGAGTCACTGGCTTAGACATTGAACGTCACGGTCACTTGCACAGCCACTGACAGTGGATGCCCTCTGTGGTGCCAAATCCTGTAGTAGCTGGCAGGGGTGACCGACCAGTTCCCTAGACATGTCTTTGGTGACACTGGTTCTCGGTTATCTGCAGGGACGACAGGCAGCGTCTATAGACCCTGGGTGTCGCTAGGCAGCTTGCTGTGGCTCTTCTGTGGTGTGTGCAGGATCCCCAACTGCCACTCCTCCCTGAGGTTGCTTCTCCTGCCTCTGCACAGCCAGAAGTCTCAGTCACTCTCTCCTCCATCGTGTTCACTCTCCAAAGGCCATACAGCTAGTTCATCTGTCTCCATGCTCCTGATATAGTCCTCCTGCAGGATGGAAGAGAGAGACACATGGTTAGTATGGGTGTACTAAGAACCTGTCCTGGTTATGTGTGAAGGCCCCTTAATGATTCCTGTAGAGTACTGGCCACCACTTGGATGGCCAGAGATTCATGTGCTGCGTGGCTGCCTGAAACCCCACTACTTCCACCCCAGTCCACCCAACCAATTGGCAGCAGTTTTGCCCACTGGATTGCATGATGTGCTCTCAGCTCGGGCGCAGGCATCCTCCTAACCCGTGCTGTAAGGTTGCGCTGTTAGCTTGAACCATCGGGGAGACTGGTCCAAGCTAGGATATTGACATTGCGAGGGGATGTGTGTGCCTTCAGCAGTGACTGCTCCATGGCCAGATTTAGTGAGGAGATTGTACAACGTGTGCTGTCCAACTGCTCTGCCGTCCACTAAAATACTCATGACTGCAGTCTATGCCGAAGGGGTGGTGGTGGCACCAGGGAGTGGGTGAAAGGCTTTGGAGCATGTGGTGGCACGTTGATGCCTCTGCATTGCTTGAGTGGGCAGATAAGCTCGAAGCCAGACTCAAATCATATCAATGTGGCTGCGCCTGAACGGTCTCAGTTGTAGGAGAATGGTCACTTTAGACAGGTTTCCCACTCCTCTCACCCACCCTACCACCCCATCCCAAATGCTTGTGCGCTACATTCAACGGCAGGCCCTTCCCACCCACCCCATCTCCAACAAGATCCCTCAACAGCAGGGCTGCAATTAACCCCAACCGCCCCCAGCACCCCTCAAGCTTGAAGTCCAACAGGCAACCCTGCACAATGTCACTGTGTACTCATCTCCAAGTTCCCCTCAAAGTGCAGCTTGCCAACTGCATGCACCTTATATGCTGTGGTGAAACACGTCGGTGTGCTTTCCGACTGACATGGATGAACGGTGCTGGGGAGCAATTCTGGTGGGCTGGCCTGATAATAATATGAAGATGTATATGATGAGGTTCCTAATGTCTGATGGCGGGAAACGCAGCCTAATATTGGAGGACTGAGCAGACGATCGCGAACTGGTTTCCTGCCATCGTAAAACTGATCGCGCTATATTGTTGGCTCATGCCACTGATCACACCCAACACCAGCGGGTATGAAAATTCCTGCCCCAAGTGAAACACTGATTTACGTATTCTTCTTTCGATTTAGTGTACTGCATTCCCTGCTCACAATACGGCCTGCTATACATTGTCAAGACCAAATTCAGATTGGGTGACAGCTTTGCGGAGCACTTCTGTTCAGTCCGCAAACATAACCGTGCGCTCCCAGACACCTGTCATTTTAAGTCTCCACCTTGCTTTCATACTGATCTCCCTGTCCTTGGTCTCTTGTGTTACTCCAGAGAAGCTCAATGTAAGCTTGAGGAAAAGCATCTCATCATTCAACTGGGTACTCTACAACCTTTCAGACTCAACATTGGTTTCAACAATTTCAGACCATAACCTCTGTTCCCATTTTGTTTCCTTTTGCTTTTCAGGTCTGAGTTTTACTTTCATTTTTCTCTTGTTTTTGTTTTTGGATGACAGCTCTTCATCATTCTGCCATTCACACCTCCTCTAGACACATCTTTTGTTACATTACTTGTCTGATTTCCACTCACTTTGGCCCTTCACCATTTCCTCTTTTGTCATTTAATCTCTCCTGGTCTATCACCCTAGCACAAATCTTCCCTCTTGTTCTTTATTCTGCCCCCTCCCTTGCATTTACTTAAAAGCTTTTACATTTCAAGCACTTCCAGTTCTGACGAAAGATCATCCACCTGAAATGTTAACTTTTTTTCTCTCTCCATAAAAACTGCCTGACCTCCTAAGTATTTCCAGCATTTTCTGTTTTTATTTCTGCAGCAATTGTAAGTAAAACCATTCATATCTTTTTGGGGATCATGTGACTGTACAGACGAATCAGCCCTAAATTGGATAATCTTAGGGGCAGAGCCTTCTAGTCATGGACCTGGTTCAAGCTTCATCAGGAGCTCTATAAGTAAAGTTTATTGTTTCTAACAAGAAATCTTAGTGGTACACTAAGTTTATTACAATTGGCAATGAGGATAAATAGCTCCGATGTTGCACCTTGCCTCCTGAATGTGAGTATATCATTTTAAGGGAATAAAACAGAAACTAAAAGTATGACAACATATTCCGTGATGAATTGGGAAAGATAAAAAGCCTACAAGCAAAGATATACATAGATTCGGAGGCAACACCCCAATTCTTTATGGCCAGACCTTTGCCTTATGTCTTAAAGGAGAAGGTGGATGCAGAATTGTGCCATTTGGAGAAGTTAGGAATAATCCAGCCAGTCCAATTTTTGGAATGGGCAGCACCCATAGTCCCTGTGATGAAACCATATCAAACTATTCGCATTTGCAGAGACTACAAATCCACTGTGAACAAGGCTACTAAATTAGACAAATATCCAATCCTGAGGGTTGAAGATCTGTATGCTAAGCTTAAGTGAACATGGCAGACTTTGGATATAAAATAATGGCCACAGGAGGTCGTAATCTCCAAACTTTGGATTAATATTTGCTATTTGTCCATCCATAAATGTTTTATGAATGGAGTGAATAATTATTAAAACCTCTTTAAAAATGTATACACTTAAGCTGAAGGAAAATCCGAGATCAAACTGGACATGAGCTATGCATACCAACAGCTAGAGCTATACAACAGATCTCGAGGGCATGTAACCATCAACATGCACAAGGACCTGTACCAATATACTCGCCTACCCTTTTGTGTATCATCTGTCTGTGTGATTTTCCAAAGAAACATGGAAAGCCTACTACAAGGATCAATGGAAGCCAAACATTTGGCAAACCTAGAAAAGATTTGAACGAGATTTTTGGAGGCTGGTGTACGATTGAAGAAAGAGAGGTGTACTTTCCATGCAACTGAAGCCACTTATTTGGATCATCGAGTGGATGCCCAAGGATTGCATCCAGTAGAGGAAAAAGCCAGGGCAATCAAAGAGATGCCCTTTCCTACCAGTGCCACTGAACTCAAGTCTTTTTTGGGCATGATAAATTATTACAGTTGCTCCTTGCCAAATTTGTTTACAATGTTAGCCCCTTTACACTTATTATTGAAGAAGAACCATAGATGGTCATGGAAGACTCAATAATAAGAAGCCTTCATAAAAGTCAAGAAGCTTTTACACTCATCATGTCTGCTAGTACACTATGATCCAACAAAAGAATTAATATTAACCTGTGATGCATCTCCCTGCGGTGTGGGAGCAGTACTGTCACACAAGATGGGAGAAGGTTCTGAAAGGCCAATAGGATATATGTCTCCAGAACCCTCTCTGCATCCAAGAAGGGTTACTCACAACTTGAAAAAGACTTATCCATAATATTTGGAGTAAGGAAATTCCATCAACGTTTGCCTGATTGACATTTCACCATAATGTCAGATCACAAGTCACTAATGGGTTTATTTAGTGAAGATAAAGCAATTCCATGATAACCTCTGCCAGAGTTAAAAGATGGGCTTTGATTTTGTCGGCATACGAGTACACCTTTATGCACCATCCGGGTGTCATTATAGCAAATGCAGATGCCCTCAGTCGCATTCCTTTGCCAGATAGCATTATACATGCTCCGGTGCCTCAAGGATCTGTACTTGTGTTAAATTTCCTGGACTCCTCGCCAGTCTGTGGGAAGCAGATAAAGAATTGGACAAACCGGTGTCCGATTTTATGAAGAGTTACAGAACAGGAATTGCAAGGATGATCAAATGCACAAGTCTCAAGGCACAAGAATTAAAACCGTCCTATGCCTGTAAAACTGAATTAAGTTGTCAAGATGGAATCTTGTTGTGGGGAGCAAGAATCATCATCCCTTCACAAGGAAGAGAACCACTCTTGACAGAGCTTCACAGTGTGCAACTAGGCACTTTGAAAATGAAGATGCTCACGCAAAGCTATATCAGACGGCCAGGTATAGACAGTGATATAGAAAAAGTAGTTAAACACTATTTCCAGTGTCAGCAACAACAGAAGCTGCCCATTTCAGATCCACTGCATCAGTGGGAGTGGCCTAGTCAAACTTGGGTTAAACTACATATAGACTATGTAAGTCCATTTTTAGCTACCATGTTGCAGTTACCATCAGTGCGCATTCTAAGTGGGTGGATGTGTTAGATCAGTTAGATGAAGTTAGATCACTGACATCATGTGCAACTATTGAAAAGCTGCGCCAATGTTTTATTGTACATGGCCTTCCAGAAGTCATTGTTTCAGATAATGGTACTTCTTTCGCTAGTACAGAGATTCATGAGATTTAACAGGATTAAACATGTTAAAACAGCCCCAAATTATCCCCCATCCAATGGGTTAGCAGAAAGAGCAGTACAAACTTTTTAAACAGGAATGAAGAAATTATCCAAACAAACATTAAAAACATGAATTTCATGATTTTGTCTCAACTATCGCATGACTCCTCATGTAACTATGGGTTTAAGGCCGCCTGAATTGCTAATGAAATGCTACCTTTGTACAAGGCTGAGTCTGGTGTTTCCTAATTTAGAGGGGAAGGTAGAGAGTAGACAGAAAGTAAATCATGATACTCAGTAAAGATCAAAAATTTACTGTGGCAGAGAGTTTTTGTGTGAAATTTTGGAACTGGGCCTAGATGGGTTCCTGGTATAATTGTTTCTGAAACAGGACCTTTGTAATACCAACTGGGAGTGGAAAACCAGATTTTTTGGAAACATGTGAATCATCTAAGAAGTAGAGAGACACTCCAACAACCAGTTATTCCATCTGAAATTAAAGTCAAACCTCTGACCCTTGAGGTGCCAGATCAACATTGAATAGACATACCTGATGTCTCTGTTGAAGTAAATAGCTCTGAACTGCCATTGTCTAAGGATGTCCCTCACGCTGCAGTTCCCGATCAAGTCGATCTAGTGGTAGAACCTTAAGTCGTGTGGTTACATTGCTCTACCCAAATCAGAAAACACTTCAAAGACTTTATCCATAATTGCATGAACTGTGTATATTTGTATATGTTATGGGTTAGGATATTCTTGTAAATAAGAGATGTAAAGCAAAATTAAAGGTGGGGGGGGTGCGGGAATGTAGTGATTGTAATTAAAACTTTTCGAACTGTTTTGGGATCACGTGACTGTACAGATGAATCAGCCCTAAGTGCAGGTAATCTTAGGGGCAGAGCTTTTAGTCATGGACCTAATTCAAGCATGTAGCTTCATCAGGAGCTCTGTAAATAAAGTTTACCGTTTCTAATAAGAAACCTGTCCGGTATACCAAGTTTATTATAATTTCAATGGAGTGCAGTCTTACTGGTTGATCGTGATACAGTATTTCAAAAATCCTCATGTTATTTACAGTATTTTTATGAGATGCCTCTGAACAACAAGATCGCCCATGGAGACTGAAGTTCCAACACTGCAGTTATAATCTTGCTGCCATGATCGTATCAAACATAAACACACTTAAGAGACCGCTGAGCAATTTGCCAGGTTTGTTCAAAATGGCAGGAACAGTGTAAATTATAATAACATGGAGGGGGCGATTATCAGAACACATTGGGGACATCACGACCTGTGAATATTCTTAAATCTGTGAAGCTGAATTCCTCATTTACACTTCCGATTATTTTAAGAAACCAAAAAACAGATGTAATTCAATTTGTGGGACTCAACTGATTTTAAACATAATGTGGAGTTGAGGGGAGGTAAAAGTGCACCAGATTTGCTCTTGGAGGGTTGAAATGATCAACTGTGGTAAATTATGTTGTGTAGCTCAGAACATTGTGCATTTAGGAACAATGAATCAGACCTTACAAATAGGCAGAATATGCATGTTTTAAAAAAATACTCAACTTTAATTTGTAAAAATGATCACGGAAAGAAAGCGTTGATACCTTAACCATGGTGCTTGGTGTTGATTGCTTCAGTGATGCCATTGATTCTGTTAGGAAACCAATAGGATACTTAAAAAGCCAATTAAGAACAGTTTTAACCCTCACTTCTGTATTCACAGCAAGGGCATCTGCCTCCTGACCTGTCAGCTACTCATCAGGGTCACAACGGGTCGAGCTCCTTCAGTGAAACTGATAAACTGGGAAGGCTGTCATCAGCTACATTGAAGATCTCCAGCTATTGAGAGACTGCTGTTCAAAGCACTCCTCTCTGAGAGTGCTTTCACTGCTTGGCAGATGACTGCCAGCTTCTTGGAAGGCACTTCATCTGTCTAACACTTCACTCACCTTCAGCTGCACTTCTCTGTTTCCGGTCTTCACCACAGCATGGGTGAAGCTTATGCAGCTCTACAATGTACCTCTGATGAGGAACAAGGGGACAAGTAACACCTCACAACCAACAGCAGCAGGAGCAACAAACACCACCCATAGCACTAACTACCTTCTCCTCAGCTGCATACCCCTCCACAGTGCAGCAGAGATAGGCATAAAGATCCATCTGGAAGGAGGCAAGATCCCCCAACCTCAGTGTTAAAGGCAGATGAGCAGTTCTCTAGAGATGTGTGAGCACCAGGGCCTTGGGAGGCTCAGCCTCTCACAGCAGGTAGCAGCTGACATGCTGGAAAGCAAGGATAGCCCCGGCCTCTTCTCTCTATTGCAAATTGGCTTCTTAAACCCTTCTTCCCTATCCCCTCCTCCCTCACCTCCGACAAAATGCAGGGAATACATAGGACTTTATCACAAAGGTGAAGACAGTCTGATCAACTGTCCCTTCCTTCCACTAGCCTACCTGGCCAAGCTTCCATTAATACTCCCCCTTTCCCTAGACCTGAGCTCCTGTCTTTCACTAGTTTCTAGTTGCATGCGGGTAACCCACACCAGTTATCCTCACATAATGCACACTATACCAATAGCATTCTATTAAACATCTTTAATGTATGTATATTTCTGTAAGCTTGTGTTCTGGATATTTCAACAAACTGTGCAATTCAAAATGCTGCATAATACAACAAAGTGAAACTATTAATAGCTATACCACCTGGTAAACTGTTTGTCCTTCCTTTCTTTGACATGTAACAGTTTTATTAATATCTCCATATGTATGTATTGTTAATGCATGTCCACTCATCTCAACCAGGGGGCTTGAACAGTCTTCAGTGTCTAAGTAGCCCAGCAAAATTCAACTCCTGCCCAATTGGAACAGGATTTTTTTCTGCATACTCATGTTGCGGAGGGTTGGTGGGCTGGTTGTGGGAGGGACTGTGTCCGGTATTTCTAACCTTCACCGCTGGCCACTCTAATCACTGCAGCCCCTCAGATCCTGCAGCAGGACCTCGAGGTAGGAGTGAGAGATCCAGGGAGCAGCTGCCCAAGTCTTATCTCCATTCCTGTGGCTGCTGTAGCCTCAAAAAATGCTGTTGAGCCCTTGTAACTCATACTGAGGACCCTTTAATTCAGGATCACAGAATTTTAACAGAAGGAAGCCATTTGGCCCATCATGTCTGCACCGGCTCTCCGAATGAACATTATGTCCCAGTGCCATTGCCCTGCCTTTTCCCTTTACTCTTGCACATTGTTTCTATTCAAATAATCATTTAATGCCCTCTTGAATGCCTCGATTGAACCTGCCTCCACCACATTCCCAGGCAGTGCATTCCAGACCCGAACCGCTCATTGTTTGAAAAAGTTTCTCATGTCACATTTGCTTCTTTTGCAAGTCACATTAAATCTATGTCCTCTCGTTCTTGATCCTTTTATGAGCAGACTATCTACTCTGTCCAGCCCCCTTATGATTTAGAACATCTCTATTAAATCTCCTCTTAGCCTTCGTTTGTCCAAGGAGAACAGTCCCAACCTCTTCAATTTATCCTCAAAGCTGAAGTTTCACATCCCTGGAACCATTCTTGTAAACCTCTTTTACACACTCTCCAATATGTTCATATCCTTCCTATAATGTGGCGCCCAGAACTGTACACAATACTCCAGCTTTTAATTAGAAATCCTCCCTTTGATAGAATGGGCATGTCATCCCACTCACCCTCTCTAATTGGTCAGGAGCCTGGAGTGCCTTGGCTCAGTGGAAGAGTCTCAGCAAAGCTCATCCTTCACTATTCAGTTCCTGACGATCAAATAGTCCCACATTTTGGCAGGGACTAAGTCCAGAAAATTCAGCCTATTGATCTCATTTGTGGCATCTTTTGGCTGTCATGGGGGGGAGCTTGCATTTGTCTTTACATTGGTGACAAAGTTGATGAAATTCCAATCCCATTATGTTAGTTCCAACTCTTATATAAAAGCACAAAATTCTGCTCAAAGGCATAAAAATAAAAAATAAAAAATAACACCTCTTTGTTCTTTTGTCTGTGACATCTTTTGGTTATCTCCTCCTATCACTGCTTGCTTGCCCCAACAACCACCCACCCCCTTCTCTCTCTCCCCACCCACCCCCCACCACCACCTTAAACCAGCTTATATTTCACCCCTCTCCTATTTTTACTTAGTTCTGAAGGGTCATGAGGACTTGAAACATCAACTGTACTCTTCTCCGCTGATGCTGCCAGACCTGCTGAGTTTTTCCACGTATTTTTTATTTTTTGTTTTGGATTTCCAGCATCCGCAGTTTTTTGTTTTTATCTCTGCTCAAAGGCATATCCCATTGTAGTATTTGGAGAGTCTAAGAATAAAAACCTTGCATTCACAGTTTAACACATTTTTGAAATGTCTCAAAGCACTTAAAAAATACATTTTTGAAGTGATTATTAGACAAACACAAAAAATACATTTTTGAAGTGATTATTAGACAAACACAACATTCATCCTACATCAGCAACACCCAATAAACTGCAATGAGGTCAATGTCTGATTCCTCTTTCAGTTTAGTGGTATTGTTTGAAAGGGAAATGCTGACCAGGACATTTAGAACATTCACCTCTCTTCCTCAAATAGTGCTATGCGATCTTTCACATTTACCTGAGCAGGTAAATGGTTTAACACAAAAGCAAAATACTGCAGATACTGTAAGTATGAAATAAAAACAGAAAATGCTGGAATACTCAGCAGGTCAAGCAGCATTTATGCAGAGGGAAGCAGAGTTGACATTTAAGATTTATGACATTTGTTTTAAAACATGGCAACAACCATGTAATTCATTCTGAGGAAATCCTCGGCCTATGTGGAATGAACAGCACTGTGCTAATCAAATGAGTCCAGGAAGCCTGATCAGTTAGGAGCTTGAACTTGATGGCTGAAGATTGAAGTGAAGAATTGCAGAAGCGGAAACTGGGAGGAAGCTGTATGGGTTCTGAGGTCTTTGACAATGGAGAGGAGGATGAATGTCTACCAAGCTGATGGAAATTGAATATTTACAATGATTTATAAAAAACATGAGCGATGTGCAATATGTTATTCTGCCGAAAGTGAATGCATTGTCAAGTGATCTGTGAAAAGTACCTAAAACCTGAAGGAAATGGCTGTAACTAATGGCCAGAAAAATTCAAGGGGCTAAATTTTATGGACCCTTGCTGGTGTATTTGCGGGGGGGGGTGGGGGAGAACATAAAATAGAATGGGTGTTAGCCAACTGCCTTTCTGCCCACCCCCGAGCTGACACCCATAACGAAGTGGTCAGGAATGGCATCAGCCAACCTGCCCATCCTTAGGCCTATTGAGGACCTTAACAGGCCAATTAATGGCTTAGCTAAAGGCCCATTTCCGTCTGCACTGCAAAAATGCATGCGGCTGGGGAATGTGCAATGAAGGAGACCAGCCTGCTTTTTCACCAACTCAGGCTAAAAGGCAGGAAGGAAGGGGGTGGCAACTTCCTTTGGGGGGAAATCCTGTGCCCATCAGGGGCATGCCCCCCCCAAAATGCCATGCCCCCTTTCTGCGTGCCCACTTTGAATAGAACCCGACCCTTCACTTACTCCCCACTCCTCTCTAGAGCCACCGATCCTTCTCCAATCAAACACCCAGACTTACTTGTAAGTCCACATCCTCCCTTCTCAAGAATATTCGTAGTCCCAGCAGCAGCCAGTACTCAGTTCTAGCCCTGCTGGAACTACTCAGCTGCTGGCCAATCAGATTGATCGGCAGTTTCTTATCTGTGAGGGGCAGGGAAGTCCCACTCTCAGCTTGTCAAGGCTGCCCCCAGCATATTATAGCTGTGGGGCAGTCTTTTTTAAAGTCGGTCAGCTCAAGGCCAACTTTTCTACCAGGAATTGAGTAATAGGCTCCACCCCCCCACCCCCAAAGTTCACCTCAAAGTTGAAAAGAATAGCTGGAATATTGTCGAACCCATTGAGGTTATATAACATTTGTGCTTTTTATAGAGAAGCCTGGCTAACAGAAATCTACTTCTTATGACATTTTTTAACCTGTCCTAACCCAATCCCAATTTGTTGAAAAATATCTTACCTAGCAAAGAGCCAATGAAGAGAACTATGCAGTCTTGTTTCACTCACATCCTGCCAAATATAACAAACAGTTTAATTGGATTTTTCAGTCACCTCAGGACCCACAACCCGAGGGGAAAAAAGTCATCTTTGGTCTCGAGGGACTGCCGAAGAGAGAAACAGTTGAAGTACAGCAGTGCGCAGTCAAAGCTTGATTTTACTTTTCTGTCACACAAAGAGAAATAATCTCAACCATACCAAAAACGTACACTACAAAACATCTTTCATGTGAAAAAATAATCTCAGAGTGCTTTATAAAGTAGAAAGATGAACACTTGAGTAGGAACAGAGAACATTTAGATTGCAGAGACTGAAGGCCTAGTCAAAGAAATGGGTCTTTGGAAGGAAGTAGGTTTTCAAAGAGAATTCCAAAGGGCAGAATTTTAGTGACTGAAAGGTCAAACTCTAACGACAGATCAGAGAGAGCAGGAAACAGGCAATAATCTGGTGTCAGAAGAACAGAAGATGCAACCAGAGACAGTTCAGCTGGAGTTGATTACTCAAATAAGGAGTGAGGCCTTGGAGGGATTATAAGCACAAAGATTTTGAATTCTCCTGAATTGGTTACTTTAACCAATAGAATCAAAACATGTACTTTAAGGAGGAAAGGACCACATTGAAAAAAAAATGAATTGTATCATAAAAATGCAATTTCCTCCAGGTATAACTGTGCATGCAGAATTAATCCAGGTTATCCTCAAGAATCCTGCAAAATGATTGCAAGCATCCTTGCTGCTTGCCTCAAAAAAATCTTGAACGCATACAGCTCCTTCAGCCAATTAAGCTGGGAGATGGCTCCAGCAAGACATTTGCTGTGCAGTGATTCCAACACAGATATTCTCAGATACACATTTTACTTCATTTGCAGTTTTTCCATCATTCAATCACTAGGCAATACTTTAAGATGCCAGTCAATAACCTCTTAGATCATCTTTAAAGGGTTTGGGAATAAAATTCTTCTGATCGGTAAATTTAGGACAAAGAAATTATCCCAAATATAAAGGGTGGTTTCCTGTTTTGTACTTACAGTGTCAATTTTCTCAGTAAATATATCAACAAGAATTTCACCATATTAACAGCCACAATCAAAGGCTGAGTCATCCCAGTACGTCAAGCACAAATAGAAAATGAATACAAAAGCAAAATATTGCGAATGAAATAAAACCAGAAAATGCTGGAACTACTCAGCAGGCTTGGTAGCATCTGCAAAGAGAGAAACAGAGATAATGTTTCAGATCTGAGAAACATTAACTCTGCTTCTCAATCTCCATAGAAAATGGGCATCTGGCCTTCAGTTTTCAGCTTATGTAGTACACCTTCCAAAGAGTGTGTTCTGAAAGGCTAGAATAATTATCATAACTAGAATGATAGCTCTTCGGCTGGTCTGACTGATATAAATCGTACCAAGTCCAGCTCAAGAGAGTACCACTCTACAGAGTACTTAACATAATTTGGGGAATTATGTAAGTGAGAGAACTTTAATGGTTAAGAGAAGGGCTGTCATTTTGGTCATTTACAAAAAATGGAGTGGTCTGAGAGAGGCCTTGGGAGACCCGGGAGCAGAAGTCTAGAGGCATTAATTGGGTAAGACGGTAGGTGATTTGTTCGTGAATTTTAAAGTTTCTTTTTTCTCTAAACGATGGCAGTAGTTTAAACTAGGACTGGGAAAGTATACATACTATACTAAATTTATATCTTAATTAGTTAAACTACTTGATATAGCTACAAATTATTTTTGAATAACGACTTTAATGAAATAAATAAAATAAGGTGAGCACAAGATATGGCAGATATGGTTGTGTGTCTGGATTGCAGAATGCAGGAGTTCGCGGGCGACAAGACTGTCTTGAGCAAACACGTCAGCAGAAGATGTCTCCAAGTCGAATCCATCCAGCTAAGAGCCATTGAACTGGAGTCAGAGTTGGGCACACTCTGACACGTAAGGGAGAGAGAGGAGTTTATAAACGGTTCAATTCAGAATATAGTCACATGCCAGAGAAAATCACAGGTTCAGGAAAGTGGAGATGTGACTGACAGGGAAGATTTAGGAGAGGTTGAGAAGGAGGTCTGGCAGACTCTGGCCATGTCCAACAGCTATGATATACTGGCTTTTTGTGAGGATAAGGATAAATACTGCAAGTTGGGCAGCCATGCAGATCAAAGTACCATTGCTCTGCAGGTTGTTTGGGGCTGGGGCTGGGGCTGGGGCAGGTTTGGTGGAGAGCAGAATCAAAATGTGATAGTAACAGGGTACTCTATAATTAGGGGATAGATAGCATCCACTGCAGCTAAGAATGAGAACCCTGAAGGGTGTGTTGCCTACCCCATGTCAGGGTAAGGGATATCTTATGGAGGCTGGAGAGGAACTTGGAAAGGGAGGGGGTAAATCCAGTTGTCGTAGCCCATGTTGAAACAAATGACAGGTAGGAACAGGGAGAAGTTCCTAATGAAAGGCGTTAGGCTCTAAATTAAAGAACAGGACCTCGAAGTTAATCATTTCTGGATTATTACCAAACCACATGCAAGTTGGCATAGTAGAAGACAGATCAGGAGAATTAACACATGGCTAAAGGGTTAGTGGGAAAGAGGAGTTCCTTTTTGTGGGACATTGGCACCAGTTCTGGAACAGGGAGCGGCTATACCAAAGGAATGGGCTGCACCTAAATAGGGCTGTAATGGTAATAGGACCATTATGGAATAGACAGGATAATATTACAAGTAAAAATAGAGAGATGGCAGAAATATTAAATAACGATTTCACTTTGGTGTTTATTAGGGAGATGTAACAGGTCAACATTACATTGAATCATGAGATGGGCAATGAGATAAGTGTACTTAAAATAAAAAGATGTATTGAATAAACTGAACAAACTCAAAAAGTATAAAGCCCTGGTCCAGTTGGATTTCTTCCATATATCTTAAAATAATCTAGTGTAGGGGTACCTCTGCTGGGTAAATGGTGGCATAGTGGTAATATCACTGGACCAGTAATCCTGAGGATCAGGCTAATGTTCAGATCCCACCACAGCAGCTAGTGGGATTTAAATTCAGTCAATGATTCTGGAATATAAAGCTAGTCCCAGTATTGACAACCATGAAACTATCAAATGTCATAAAAACTCATTTGATTCACTAATGCTCTTTAGGGAAAGAAATCTGCCATTCTTACCTTGTTTGACCTACATGGAACACCAGACCCACAGCAATATAGTTGACTCTTAACTGCCCTCTAAAATGGCCTACCATGCCACTCAATTCAATAGCAATTAGATAATGGGCAACAAATGCTGGCCTTGTCAATGATGCCCACATCTCATGGAAGAATAAGGAAGCAGAGGCATTACTGCTTACATTTAATAATTTGTTAGAAAAAGGTGTAGTGCCAGAGGACTGGCATAGCTAATATCATTCCTATATTTAAGAGGTGGGGACAGAACATGTCCAAGGAATTATAGATCAGTCAGCTTAACATTGGTGATAGGAAAAATAATGGAATCCTTACTAAAAGAGAGAATAGAAGAGCATCTAGAAATGAGAAATACAGTAATGAATAGTCAGCATGGATTTCAAAAGGGAAAATCTTGCTTGACCAACCTTATTGAATTTTTTGAGGAGGTAACAGAGAAAGAAGACAATGGTAATGCAGTAGTTGCAACTCACCTGGGTTTTCAGGAGGCCTTTGGTAAGGTACCCTATAATAGACTAATGAATAAGGTTAGAGAATGTGGAGTCAGGGGACAAGTGGCAGAATGGATTGCCTGTTGCAAGACAGAAAGCAAAGAGTGGGACTGAAGTGTTATTCAGGGTGGCAGAGGGTGGGCAGTGGTGTTCTACGAGGATCAGTACTGGGACCACTGGTGTTCACAATTTGCATTAACCATTTAGATGTTGGAATCAAAAATACAATTTCTAAATTTGCAGTTGACACCAAATTTGGGGTGGGGGGGGGTCTGCGGTGGGAGGGGTGTGGGACAGTCAATACTGAGGAGGGCTGGAACAAATTTCAGGAGGAGATTAGTAAACTTGCAGAACGGGCAAATAATTGGCAAATTAAGTTCAACACAGATAAACGTGAGGTTGTACATTTTGGTAGGCAGTATAGGGGGGTCATTTGCAAGTCTAATGGAATAGAAGAACAAAGAGATTCGAAGTACAAATACACCAATCATTAAAGATTGCACCACAAGTTAGCTAGATCATAAAAAAAAGCAAGCCAAACACTAGGCTTTATTTCTAGAGGGATAGAATTGAAAAGTTGGAAAGATATGCTAAACCTGCATCAAACCTTGGTTAGACCACATTTAGAGGACTGGCTGCAGTTCTGGTCTCTATATTATAAAGTGAGTATTGAAACACTGGAAAGGGTGCAGGTAAAATTTACCAGACTGCTACAGAAATACGTGGGTAAACATATCAGGAAAGGATTGACAGGCTAGGTCCATTTTCTCTTGAAAAAAGGGTAAGGGATGACCTAATAGAGCTCTTTAAAATTATGAAAGGTTTTGACAGAGTAGACACAGAGAGGATGTTTCATCTTGTGGGGAAGAGCATAACTAGAGGCCATCAATATAAGATAATCATCAAGAAATCCAACAGGGAATTCAGAAGAAAATACTTTCGTCAAGAGTGCTGCGAACTCACTACAAATGGGAGTGGCTGAAACCAATAGGATTTAAGGGAAAACTCTATGAAGGAAAAGGGGATAGATGGTTATGGTGGTAGATTTAGATGAGGGAAGATGGGAGGAGGCTCGAGTGGGGCATAATTGGCCTGTTTCTGTACGGTATACCCTGTGTAATTCTATGTAATTTATGATCTTGATAAATGGCATCAAGGCTCATCCCTGCTGCTGGTGAAATGCTTAAGTGGCTTAACTGGGCTCTGGGTCTGTCATCTTTCCTGCTGCTAGCAAGACGGCATGTGGCAAGAAAATGACGGGCACACCATACCCTGTTGTCCCTTGCCTTTTATATTTACGATCAACCTTTTTTGGAAGCTGCCAAATTCAATTGCATAATAAAAGTCAGATATCCCCCAAATCCCATCGATGAAGCCCAGAGGCTAGAATTTATAATAGATTCAGCAGCTCCGCTGACTATCCTTGTGTTCACCGCAGCACCTCCAATACAATCTTTTGATAATCTTTCTCAACTGTGTTAATGCTGAGTTAATAGTGGTGAGTGTTGTATTAGTTCCAGTGTGTGTGACAGAGCTGTTAGATCAGTTCAGTCCCAATGGTGCTTTCATTTACTTTCTTTTCCTTAACACTGATCAACCATTTTCATCATATTGTATTCAACAGCATATTTATCAGTCACAAATCACACTTGGGGTGTGTAAATCTCATATTCAGTTCTCCAGCGTTTGGCAGGAGATGCAGGAGCTACAGCTTCCTGGATCTCTTGGAATAAAATTGCTCATGTTTTCGTTTATATGTCAGCTTGCTTATTGACAATGTGTGGATCATGCAATCCCAAATCTGACACTGATCTTGTCTTGGGCATAGGGCCACACTCTAAGTGTTTTAAGATTGACAGTTTTTTGGTTTAGATTTTAAGAGAACAGTTGGTATCTACGCTGGCTCACCACGTTTACATTGCTAAAACTGACTCTTACCCTGACAGCAGAAAGATAAACCCAGGAAAATTTCAAACAGAAATTCTGTTGTCAGGACAAGCAAGCTAGCTTTAGCAATGCAAACAAAGAACAAGAATCTTACTTAGGGCCCAGACAGCTGAAGGCATGGACACCAATGGTGCAGCAGTTAAAACCAGGGATGCTCAAGAGGCCAGAATTAGAGCACCACAGATATATTGAAGGTTGTAGGGTTGGAGGACATTAAAGAGAGAGGAAAGGTAAGGCCATGGAAGCATTAGAAAAAAGGGTGAGAATGTTAAAATTGAGGGTTGCTTAACGGAGAGCCAGTGTAGGCTAGTGAACACAGGGATGATGAGTAAACAGGAATTGGTGCTAGTTCGGAGATGGGTAGATGAGCTTTGGATAACCTGAAGTTTACGGATAGTGGAAAGTCCAAGGCCAGCCTGGAGTGCATTGAAATAGGCAAGTATAGAGGTGGTAAAGGGCATAGATCAGGCTCTCGATAATAGATGAGCTGAGGCAGGGGTGGCATCAAGCAAAGTAACAGAGGTGAAAATGAGTGGTCTTAGTGATGGCACAGGTGTGTGATCACAACCTCATCTCAGGGTCAGATGATTCAGCCTCAGATAGTTGCCAGGGAGACAGAACACTGTTTGGTACAAGAACCAATGGTTTGATCTTCCCAATACTTAATTGTAGGGAATTCCTAACTGATGCTGTGCTTTTGGATGATGCATCTAGGGGAAACATGTGGATGAGAAACAGCAGGGGGCTAAGGATAGATAAAGCAAATCAATTGGAGGACACCAGAGATAATTGTGTGAGAGCAGAAAGTGAAACCATTGCAAGTGATTCTTTGGCTATGATTAAATAATGAAACCAGGCAACTGCAGTTCCACCCTGCTGGATGGTGGTGGTGAAGCTTTAGAGTAGGATGATGCCATCAAAAATGTCAAACGCTGCAGACAGGTCAAGAAGGACAAGGAGGATGGTTTACCTTTACCACACTCACATAGGGCATCATTTGTGACATTGATAAGAGCCATTCCAGTACTGTGGCAGAGGTGGAAACCTGAATGGAGTGATTTAAACATGAAATTCTGGAAAGATGGACATGAACCTGGGAGATGACAACATATTCAAAGACTTTGGATGGGGTGTTAGTTTGTAATGATGGAGGGTCAAGGATTGGCTTTTTGAAGAGGGGGTGATGGTGGCTGATTTGAAGGGCAGAGGGGCAGGACCTGAAGAAAGAGAACTGTTAACCATTAGATGGAGGTGGCCTGGTGGGCTAGAGGAAGAGAGTGGAGCAGCAGAGACAGCTGATTGTATGATCTCAGGCTTTGTGACAAAGAAGTCCATGAGCTCCCCCATTTGAAGGTGAGGGTGGAGGAGACAGGGGACAGGGGTTAAGTAGACATCTTGCAGTAGAGAAAAGAAGCCCAGGGTCATCTTTGCATCCAAATTAAATACAGACTATGATCTCTGTTATCCAAAACAAACAGGCCTTTCTTTTGACAAATTCTCCATCCAGTGACTGAAGACGTAAACCAGTCGGTTGTGAATGCAGATTGATTTTGGGAAGAAAATTATACATCATTTTATACACTGCTTCGTATGGCATGGTCTATTCACAGATACTGTTTCCATGGGGAAAAAAAAAAGGTGGTAGGAAATTATCCCATCTGTACATGAGAAGTTTTCCAAATTCCAATTTCTTGCCAGGTAAAAGGTGCAAATTTCAGGCAATTAAAGTAAGAGGATGTGAAGTACCACCAGCTCAGTGTCGTATTGTCAAGATAACTTGTAACATTGACTGAAAACATAGGAAATTTCTGTCTATGGTTCACTATTAGAGTTTTGATATAATTTTAAGCAGTTCTCTTGTGGGTTAGCTAGAACATCCCAACATCATGAGGGCTCTGGCTTAGAAGAAAGGCCATACCAGTCAGCATGATGGAGCTGCATTCAAACACAAACAGACAAAGTCAGTTACGTTCAACAGTGAAACTGCTAATAAGAGGAAGATTTATGTTTGCAAATCACCTTATCACACCTCCACAAATATGTCTTGCATAAAATTATGTTGAAATGCAATATTTCTTCTTCTTAGGCAGTCCATTGGGATAACTTGTTTCCATTCAAGTTCGAAGGGTTCAAAGATGGCTGATAAATCCAATGTGCAACTTGCAGACTGTGCCACATGTGGGGCAGCTGGTGCTTGAAGAGCCGGGCAGATGAAGTGTTTGGAGGTTTGTGCGCACTCTCTGACAACTCGACTTCACCTCTGTTCTCAATAAAATCTCTCACTATTTTCAGAACCTTCCCGGATGAGCCTTCTCTATTTTGGTGGGTCACAAGCCAGGGACTCCCATGAGTCAGCAGGGATGTTTGACCTCTTCAAGGATGCTTTGAGGACATCCCTAAAGTGTTGAATGCAATGGCTATTATGTTGTCAGATGCTCAACTGAGACAACATCCCACAAACAGAAAAGAGATCAATGACCAGGTAATGTGGTTTAATGATATTGTTTGAGGAGGAACATTGGCCAGAGCACCTGGAGAACTCCTGTTTATCATTGAATACCACCATGACTCATTAACCATGTTTGCATTCAGTGTTTCTATAGTCCTGACTGCGGGAGTATGACTTCTGTTCCCTCCCCAATCATTAAACAAACTCACTTATGCTGACAGCAAAAACATATATTTACATTATAAAAGAGTGAGTGTAAGATGTTGGTATACAGGCATCTTTCTGTGATCTGAGCGATGTAAGTCATAAATGTAAAAAAGCTCATTTTAAAAGTTTACTTCAATGAGTAGAGAGGCCATCATGTTAACATTTTAATAAAGTGTCAGTGTTGGTTCATTGGCAATTGTGTAGGGGGTGGTGGTGTGTGTCAGTTTCACCTCTGACTTCTGAGTTGTCCGAATCACTCGCACTCCCTGGGTTCTAGACCTTCGACTTACTTGGGGGTTGTGACGAAGTGCAGCAGATAACTGGTTTTGGTGCAAGAAAAAAAAACTGAGTTTACTGAAGTCACAAATGAACTTATAACATTAGGATTACACTGAGATTATACAGACCTACAAAAGTACACTTAGTTAAGAATGGGGAACACATGGCATAATGAGGGAAAATCACGCTACTAATCCCCTTAACCTTGTCCCACATCCAAAACCTAATTAAATTGAACTAGGAGAGGTTAGGGATCATGCTCACCAACCTGGGTTCCTTGACAGTTCGAAATCCAGCCAGGTAAGCCGGTTGCAGTTTTCGGGTACGCTCTTTGTGTCCTCTGGGGCCTGCCATCCCCATGTGGTCCTGGTTTGTGGAATCTGCAAAGGTTCTTCTGTTGGGTGAAGGGCGCGGTTGTGGGTGGTCGATCTTCATGGAGGGCTGCGATTGCGGCCTTGTTGTCTTCAGTTGAGCCTGCCACCCCTCGCCGTGATATTGCCTGCCGGCCTGCAAACCTCCAGATCTCCTCCCTCCGCTTGACTCAGCTACCTCTCCCTGCTTAAATTCTGCTTCAACCATTCCAAAACTGCTCACCCTCCTCCCCTTCGTAACTGGTGGACTAGTTATACTGTTTTTCGAATTTCTTATCTGAATCCAAATCAAAGTTAGTTCTTTGTCTGATTTTGGTGGGCTTCTTCAGGTGATTGTTGACTCATTGTTTTTAATGGGCTCGCATGATGTTTATCGTTGTCTTCCTGTCCCCGTAACTAGTCTTGAACTGAAAGCCATTGTATATGTGGAGTATTGATGGGTTTGCATAATTGCATTGATTGCTGCCTTCCTGCCTTAGTAGTTAGTAGCGATTATTTATGCAAGATTTTGATGGGCTTTAGTCTCATGTAAGATGAAGCCTTTCTCTGGGTTGATTGTTTTAAAGGGAAGAATGCGTATTCTGTCTCCTCTCGTTGTCTGGTTTCAAGCAACAAACTACATTGTACTTAATAAGCCCGGGAATGTCCAGTCCCAGGCCTTCATGGGCCTAGCCTCCTGTCTGCAGGGTTCTACACTTAACTCAGCAGTTGGGTCCTCTGCCATAAAAGTCCAAAAGTCATATCCTTGTTGATGATATGAAAAATGTGGGAATTTTGAGAACCCTTCAGCACCCCCCGTGATACTTAAAACTTGCTTCAAGTATCATACTGGGAAAAAAAAGGAAAATTCCCAACCCTCCATAGCCAATGTTCCCCTGTAATTACCTATCTAAGATCTCATGGTGCATATATTCCCCATTCTTTAAAATGTGACGTACATAAGCATGCATAGGCAAAATACAGTTATTTACATACATCCAAACATTTAGGGGGTCCAATACCACACTTGGTGCACATACATCTTTATTAAAAGAAAACAACACGTAAAAGTCTTTCTTAAAAATAACCAAACACAAAAAAACCAACAATCTTTAAGCAGGAACACACAAAAAAAATATATATGAAAGGTTCAAACAGGTGTATTTCTCTCTACCTTAGCATAATGCTTCTTCCAGGTCCTTTCATTTTGGAACTCTAGGATTTTGCCTTTTCCCTCACACTGAGAGCACAACAGTTACAACACTATTCCCAGCTGGCAAACCACGAGGATGTGGGAAGCCATTCTGACGCATGAAGGGACCTCTATGTTTTCAAAAATGTCCCACCAGGGTGGGACTGTGATACCTTGAATCTCTCCCTCTATCTCGTGTGTTTTCTGTTCCAAAGTCTAGAAATATTTTTGTGATGACTCTACAGCTTTTAGTAGTTTAGTAAGATGTTCTGGTAGAGGGGGAATTTCGTAACCAAAATGTGCGACAGAGCTCTGCAGGTTGGTAATGTTTTCCCTAACAGTGAGTGAACAGTGGAGGGTTCAGGAATGGGGACAATCCATTCCTGGGCCACTTGAACTTCTGCCTCGGGTTTAAAACAAAAACTGCTGTCACTTACCGGACACCGGATGTGCTGTCCAAGCTGGTAGTGGGGCGCACTTATGATGACACAATATGTCCCACCCTATATATGCTACCTGTGGGGGAACATGCCTTACCTCCATGGTACAGTTTATAGGCCTTGCGCCAGCAGTTTTAAACCCGCACTGTGGTCTGGAATAAGCGTTCAAGCGCTGGGGACACAGTACTATGTGTGCACCCTGGCTCCAGCACCCAGAGAGGTCTGTACCTGTCATCATGTGCTCCCAATTTATGACGTAAGGTGGGACCGCTGCGAAACAGATGTGTGCACCCCCTTGAATGACTCCAACATTCTCCATCCTATATACCGGTGCAGGTCGGGATGTCCCACCCATGACCAGCATCCTCACTACGAGACCCATGATGGTGTGGTTGGAGCGTCCACAATCTACTGGGACAGGGTAGGCTTCAGAGGCTAGGTGGAACTGACATGGGCTTAGTGAATTCTCAAATGGGTGGAGGGCTGCAAGGTGCTTAATGCTAATCCAGGAGAGGACTAAACCTTGCTTTAAATCCTCCAGGTTGCTGCGGCCCTCGCCCAGCAACCATGCCCCGTACAGCATGCACACCTCATTCTGTGCAGCCTGGTCTGATGCATTCCTATCCTCTCGAATGAATGCATTCACTGTTTTGGCGTGCCTTTCCAACTCAGCAATAATCTCATTTAAATGGACCATTATGGCCTGGTCCTCATATAGTTCTGAGCCTATCACTGTGTTCTCCTCTGTTAAGATTTTTCGTAATTGTGTTTTTAAACCGTTTATTTGTGTCTGCAATTCTATGTCATCCAGACTGTTTATCACAGAGGATCCTGTATTGTACGCTGTGAGAACATCATTCTAGGTTCCCCTTCTTTGTCTTCCTGCATTGCTAAAGTACTCAGGGTGGGTAGTGTACAGTTTTGTTTTGTCTACATTGGCAAAATCGAACTCGTAGAATTTCCTGGTATAGCTGTTCTGTCTCCTTGGGGCACCACTCCGGTAAGTGTACCTCTGTGAGGTTTAGAGTCACGGAAGCTACCGCATAGTGTACCCCCTGGTATAGCACCTTTTTGGTCGGCACTAGTACCAGCCCATTCCCTGGTCCCTTGGTGGTGGCAGGGCACTTCTCCATATGTGTCCTTACTGTCAGGGTCGTGGGCAGGGGCTTTTGGGCGCATGCCATAAGTTCAGTGGCCTTAACTGAGGCTGGAGAGGATGGAGTTATGCAAGTGTGTAGGTGGGAATCCCATTCCACCCCCTTCCCCTTGTCCAGCCATGCTGCGGAAAAGATAATGGATCCGCCCATGGGGCAGGTCTTCCGCAATCCCCACATGCAGACATAGATTCCCTGTTCCGATTTCCACCACATGTCCCAGCACACGCTCACCACCCCCCATGGTTCCCGGTAATGGTCCAATGGGTGTAGTTCCCCAGTCGCTCCAGTCAGCTGTACCATCCCCCATGTCTCTGCTCAGCTTCCTGAGCCACCATCACCTTCCCAGGGGAATCTGTCCTCTGCAGGTCAGGCACATGTGTTTCCACTCAGTGACCCTGACCCGTATGGTCACAACCTGTGTGCTGGGACAGGGGAGGGAGGCCTCCGCATGGGTGAACCCAGTCTGACTGGAGTATCGGGTGGAGTTAGATCCCAGCCACCCTGGCCATCTTCCCACATGGGAATAGGTAGTGATCTCCTCCACGTTACCCTCGCTGCCCCTCGCAGTCACAACCGATATTCTCTCCCCTGAGCACCCAAAAATATGGGAGTCCTCCACGTCACCTCACCTCCCAGCGGCCATTCCTTTCAGGGCGAGTAGGACTATGCCCCCCCATCCTATTGAAATCCTTTCTGTAGGGAGACAAGAGCATTTAGCCAGGTCCCGAACAGATTCGCTGGCTTAGGTAAAGCATAGTTGAGTCTTGCGACCTCGACTCAATACAAACACTCTTAAACAATAATACTTAAACTACCAACCATCTTATTTAAAATTTAACTAAAACACCCAAACTTAACAATCACAAAATTAAATAACAGAAGCTATGTACATCCGCCTCCCGTCCCCGGGCGGCCAGGTTAATCCCTGTTCGGGCTACAGTACACTACTCCCTTCGGTGTGGCCGCCCTGTCCTGTACCTTTGGTCCCTCGCAGCCTGCGGCTGCTAGCTGGGGACCTCTGTCCTCAGATCGATCCCTGACTTGAGGGGCTGCCCTTTTAACCTGGGGAGCCAGTGACCACGGTTTCTTTGGCCGTAGCATTCGTGGGGACCTTCTAGGGACTCTGGCTGGTGGGGGTTTTCTGGCTGGTGAGTCTTCAACCTGAGTCCCCTCTTGTGCGGTCTGTGGAATCTCCACTGCCACTGGCTGGGGATTTCTATCCTCAGGCTGTACCTCTTCTAAATCTGTATCAGGGCAGGTAACTCTCTGCCCTCAGGTCCCACCTCTTCTGAGTCCCAGATGAGCAGGGGAGTGTCCCAAACGGTGGGTGGGATGGCTCTTCCCTTAAAACATTGCACCTGCTTGTGCATTCTGTGGGTTTGCTCCTGCTGCACATTTTTATCCTCAGACCTTGCCCCAACTACCTGTTCCCTTCTCTCGGATTTAAACAACTTACATTGGTTAATGTGGAACCATTTGGTGCACTGAAGCAGCTTTATGGCATATACCATGGGGCTTGCCTTATCTACAATACTGTAGGGCCCCATGTATAATGGTTCTAGACTGCCTACCTGAGCAAAATTCCTAACCATAACCTGATCCCCTATCTCCTACTCGTGGTGCATACGGGGTTCTAGCAGCAGTCAGTTACTCCGATGCAGTTTTCCCATGTTGCTAACAGCCTGCCAGTGAACCTGTTTAAGGCGTTCAAACAGATTCCTGATGAAGTTGTCCCGGTTCACCTCTGAGCTGACCCTCCGTGAGCACCGGGGCTAGCACATGGGTGGGGGTCTGCATAACCCTACCAGTCATGAGCTCATGTGGGGAATGCCCCATGCTTTTTGACTGGCTGGCTCGGATCCTCATTAGGACCAATGGTAAGACTTCTATCCACTTTCTAGGTGAGTTTACCATCTCTTTCCTCAGCCTTTCTTTCAAGGTTCTGTTCATCCTCTCTACAATACCTGAGGACTGTGAGTTCTGTGCAACGTGCCATTTCCCCTCTATGCCGAGTACCATAAGGATTTGCTGCATGACCTGCCCGGTAAAGTGGCTCCCTTGGTCGGACTCCACGTATTGTGGTAGCACCCATCGTGAGAACACCTCACTGACCAGGATCTTGGCTGTACTCAGAGCCATGGCTGTTCAGCAGGGAAAGGCTTCTACCCACTTTGTGAACACATCCACCAGGACTAGGCAGTACTTATAGCCTCCCTGGGCGATGGGTAGGGGCCCAATGTAGTTGACCTGGATCGACTGCCATGGTCCCTCTACCCTCCTGATGTGTCCCATAGGTACCTTCCCTTTGTGCGGGTCAGGGTTGTTAGCAGCACACAACAGACAGCTGGCACAGAACTCGTGGACATCTTCCCTGAGTCCTGGTCACCATCCTGCCTGTTCCACCCGCTGCCAGATGGTCTTAGACCCGGGATGCCCCGCTCCTGGAGTCTCATGGGCCAGGTGAAGGAATTCCCTCCTGTGCTGCTGCGGTACTACCCATTGCTCTCCCTTAAACATCATGCCTCCCTTTACAGAGAGGGCTGATGTGCTGTAAGGGCCCTCTACCCTTTTCCCTTCTGCCACTGCACTGAGGACTGTCTTGAGGATGGGGTCTTGGGTTTGGATCATCTTAAGGTCCGGGGTAAAAGCTACCCCTGCACTCCCCCATGTCCCATTCCTACCCGTGACTGCTGCTATAGGACGGGACCCATATGGGTCCCAGAAAATGCCTGTGCGGGCACCCTCCTTATCTAGCACGTTGGCCTGCTGGTTGCCCTCACTCTGGGGTTCTGCTGAGGAATGGGCTTTCACCTTATGGATGAAAACCTCCCCTTCCTCCCTCACTGCTGCTAAGATTTTCTCCAGCAAGGGTTTCACTGTGAGGGGTCCACCGTCAGCGGAGGTGTATCCGCGGCGGGACCAGATGGCCAGGTTCTCCGTACACGGATTGCACGTGAACATGCTGTCTGAGCAAATCATGTATGGGGTGGGGAAGACCTTGGGGTGGGTAACCACATACACTACCACGGACAGTTCAGCCTGCTGGGCGCTCATGGTGCTGGGGAGCTTAATTGCCAGGACAAGGTTTGCCGCTGGGTCATAAACTCCACACCCTGTGAGTCGCTCACCAGCAGATACTATGCTGGAGTCATCCATATAGATTTCATGGCCTGTGGGATGTATCCTGGCCCGTAAATCTATGACTACTTCCCAAACCCCTTCACCAGTGGGCTGTTCCAGGATATACCAGGTTAGCTGTGAGCTTTGGTTCGCAGAGCCATTTTACTTTTAGGTTCATCTGTGAGAGAAGCAGGGTCCAGCAAGCAATGCGGGCACTGCTCACTGTCCCAGCCTTGATTCTCCCGTCCAGGAGCATCTGGGTGGGCATGTCATGGGTGAGGAGGGTGATGGGAGAGATGCCTGTGAAGATCAGCAATCTTTTCACAGCCCAATGTGTGGCCAAGAGGTGACTTTCACAATTGGAGTAGCTCTTCTCCACATCTGAGTATCCTGGAGGAGTAGACCACCGGTCTCAGCTTGCCATGCTGCTCTTGGAGCAGCACAGCACTCAGTCCCCGCTGGCTGCTGTCTCCAGGAAGAACTCATTCCCTCCATCTATAGCCCCTAGAGCTGGTGCGGTCTGCAGATCTTCCTTGAGCCTGACAAATGCTGCCTGGCACCGCTCATCCCAAACCCACTTCACTCCCTTATGCAGGAGTCAGAGCAGAGGGGCTGCTGTGGCCACAAAGTCCTCAGTGAAGTCTCTGCAGTACCTGGTTAGCCCTAGAAACGATCTCACTCCTGTTACTGTGTCGGGGACTGGTAACTCCTGTACTGCTTCCCGTCTAGCTTTATCTATGGCCCTTTCCCCAGCGCGTATTGTCAGGCCCAGGAATTTCACCTGCTGGCCGATCTGCGCTTTCTTTGGCTTCACTTTAAAACCTTCCTGCCCGAGCAGTTCCAGCAGTTCGGCCAGAAGTAAGCCATGCTCCTCTCTCGAATCGGTGAATAGGAGCACGTATTCTACCAGCCGCTTGGGCTGGCTGAAGCCCTTTAAACTGTTTGCCATACATTGGTGGAAAATGCTGGGACTATTGTGGAAGCCCTGAGGCAGACAGTTCCAGGTGTACTGTTGCCCTTTAAAGGTAAAGGCAAACTTGTATTCATCCTCCCTCCTTAAAGGGATGGACCAAAACCTGTTGGAGATATCCAGCACTGTGAAAGTGGTCGCGGATGCTGGAATATTTCCTATCAGGTCGGCATCTGTTGCTACCATGGGTGCACAGGCTGGGATGTTACTGTTGAGCACCCTTTAGTCCACTGTGGCCCTCCAGGAGTTGTCTGGTTTTCTAACCAGCCAAAGTGGAGAGTTCACGTGGGTGGCTATTGGTCTCAGGTCCCCCTGTTGCACTAAGGAAGACATGGCTGCTTCCATGTCTGTCTCCGCTTCCCTGGGGAAGTTATATTGCTTTTGTGGTCAGGCCATAGGGTCCCCATCTATACTGACCTCGATCCCGTTGGCCCTCCCACAGTCGTGTTTGTGTGTGGCAAATGTGGCTAGGTGGGCTCGCACAAATGCCTGGAACTCCCATGGGGTATTACTGACAATGAGTTTGAGGCTATAACCCTCTTTAGGCTTCATGGTGTACAGGGTCCCCTTCCCCTGTTTCCCTGGGATGACTACTACTCCGTCTTCCTTTCCTGTTTTTGCCCCCCACAGGCAGTGATTCCTCAAATCCACTAGGATCCCATGGCCTATAATAAAGTCGGCTCCCAGGATCCCTTTTCCACCTTCCACTTCCAACTTCATTAGGATACAGGTCCACTTAGAGCAGAGTGTTCCTAAATGACTGGCCAGCAGGATGGAAAATGAGCCAGCCTGTTCTTCACCTGTGAATCCCGACAGACTGTATGGGACCCCATTAGATAGAGGTGAGATGGTGGGGTTAGCTGAATGGATCACGGTACATGATGCTCCTGTATCCAACAGATAGGTCCCCTTTACCTCTTCTATCTCCATCTCAACGAGGGATCTCTTCCGTAAGTCATAGGTAAAGGAACACAGGTAAACAGGCTGCGCTGACTCTAGTCAGGGTTGTGGGTTAGATGGGGCCAGCTACCTTGCTATCAGTGATGGCTGCTACCTTCCCTGGGCCAGTCAATATGGTTCTCATGGCGTCCAAAAATGACTCAACCGTGCTGGGAGGGATTCCTGTCTCTGCCTTTTGGGCTGGGGTTGAGGAATTCTTTCCCTTGTTATGTTTCCAAGGATTCTTACACTCCTTCCTCCAGTGTCCATTCTTCCCACACCCATAACAGTTGAGCTTTGTGCTGGAAGGGTTATTCCATTCCTGATGCCATTCCTTCCTACCCTGGCCGGGTTTTGTTTCATGCACTTTCCCTTTAGGTGGATGCGCATCGGTTCCTTTACCATTACGGTAAGCTATGGTCAATTGTCTGATCACTGAGAGTTCGGTAGTCAGGGGATTCTTTGGCTCAAACCACATTCCTGCCACAGCCCTGACCTGTGGCAAAGCTGTTTGCCACCAGGCAATGGAGCCAGTGGGCCCGCTGATCCTGGTCCAGGTTAGCCCAGTTAGGTATCCCACTCCATGCGCTCCTATACACCAGCCACAACCTGTCTGCAAAAGCCTGCGGGGGTTCTCCATCTGGGAGAAAGGACTTCCCTCATTCATCCCCATGGCCTCAAGAACTTCCTCCTTGAGCTCCCCATAATCACACTGTCCCATCTTACATTGGTCAGAGAGGGACTGGAAGAGCTTACCCTCCAGGGAGAATAACAGCATTTTGGCTTGCTCAGCATCATTGCACTCATTGATGCTTGCTGTTTGTTCCATTTCCCTGAAGTGGACCGAGGGATCCCCATTTGCCGCAAGTTTAGTTAAATGGCTTACCATGGCCCTAAGCTGTTGGGTGCCACGGGGAACAAAGAACTGGTTTTGGAGGGATACCTCATTCCCATTATCAGCAAGCAGGCTGAAACCTTGCTGCCGGGCCAGGCACATCAGCTCCGGTCCCAGTGTCTGTTGCTGGGGGTTTTCCTCCTCAGCTTCTGCCCCTAATTCCAGCCCCCCTCCTGCCAGATTTTGTTAAAACTTGGCACTACGGGTGGTGGTCGTGGGCCCTCCTGCTCCCCAACCGGGTTGTCCTTTGACACTACCGGTGAACCGTCCTCCCCAGGTTCCCTGTGAAGTCGACCTGGGCTCCACTAGGGCTTATGGAGGCACACCATGCCTTTTCCCGTCCTTAGAGCAAGGTTCAGACTCTCTACCTGCTTCTGGAAGGGGCCATGGTCTGCATCCTCAAACCCCTGTGCACTGACTATCTTATAGGCTGCCTGTAAGCCCTTTACTTTCTCTTCCTGCTCTCTTACTTGTCTTGCCATGTGGGCATTCTTTTCCCGCAACCCCAGCTCATTGTTCTTGGCCTCAGTGACCTGACACTGTAAATATTCCTGCTGGGTCTTATGCTCCCCCAATAACTGCACCCTTTCCTGGTTCAGAGCCTGCAATGCTAACAGTAACTTCTCCCCTGCTAGGGCCTTTGTTTGGATTTCCAGGGCTGACTCCCGAATCTCAGCTGCCTGTGCTTCAATGAGCCTGTCCGAAAGCTGGATCTGTTTCTTGAAGCACATCAGCCAGGCTGCCTTTTCTATGGATTTTTAATGATCCTTCCCTTCTGTCCATTTAGCTGCAGCATCTACCGGGCGCCCAGCTTTTAACAGGTTAGTGACCCTTTTTTTTCCCATGTTCACCTTACTGGACACATAATTTGAAATCCTCTCTTTCATTACAGTTCTCTCTTCCAAATCAGTGTCCACTGCATCGCATCCCTTTTGCCAATGTCATGCCATGGTCGCCATTATGTAGGGGGTGGTGGTGTGTGTCAGCATCACCTCTGACTTCTGAGTGGTCCGAATCACTCCCACTCCCTGGGTTCTAGAGCTTGGACTTATTTGGGGGTTGTGACAAAGTGCAGCAGATAACTGGTTTTGGTGCAAGAAAAAAAAAATACTGGGTTTATTGAAGTCACAAATGAACTTATAACATTAGGATTACACTGAGATAATACAGACCTACAAAATACACTTAGTTAAGAATGGGGAACACATTACATAATGAGGGAAAATCACACTACTAATCCCCTTACCCTTGTCCCACATCCAAAACCTAACTAAATTGAACTAGGAGAGGTCAGGGATCATGCTCACCAACCTGGGTTCCTTGACAGTTCGAAATCCAGCCAGGTAAGCCGGTTGCAGTTTTGGGGTATGCTTTTTGTGTCCTCTGGGGCCTGCCATCCCCATGTGGTCCTGGTCTGTGGAATCTGCAAAGGTTCTTCAGTTGGGTGGAGGGCACGGTTGTGGGTGGTCGATCTTCATGGAGGGCTGCGGTTGCAGCCTTGTTGTTTTTGGTTGAGCCAGCCACTCTGTGCCCCTCGCCGTGATGTTGTCTGCAGGCCTGCAAACCTCCAGATCTCCTCCCTCCGCTTAGCTCAGCTACCTCTCCCTGCTTAAATTCTGCTTCAACCATTCCAAAACTGCTCACCCTCCTCCCCTTCGTAAATGGTGGACCAGTTATACTGTTTTTCGAATTTCTTATCTGAATCCAAATCAAGGTTAGTTCTTTGTCTGATTTTGGTGGGCTTCTTCAGGTGATTGTTGACTCATTGTTTTTAATGGGCTCGCATGATGTTTATTGTTGTCTTCCTGTCCCTGTAACTAGTCTTGAACTGAAAGCTATTGTATATGTGGAATGTTGATGGGTTTGCATAATTGCATTGATTGCTGCCTTCCTGCCTTAGTAGTTAGTAGCGATTATTTATGCAAGATTTTGATGGGCTTTAGTTTCGTATAAGATGAAGTCTTTCTCTGGGTTGATTGTTTTAAAGGGAAGAATGTGTATTGTGTCTCCTCTCATTGTCTGGTTTCAGGCAACAATCCACATTGCACTCAACAAGCCCGGGCACGTCCAGTCCCAGGCCTTCATGGGCCTAGCCTCCTGTCTTCAGGGTTCTACACTTAACTCAGCAGTTGGGTCCTCTGCCATAAAAGTCCAAAAGTCATATCCTTGTTGATGATATGAAAAATGTGGGAATTTTGAGAACCCTTCAATTGCTCCAGTGCAGTCATGAGAGACTGATGCACTGTTGGAGATATTGTTCTTTCAGATGAAATGTTAAACAAATATTTCACCTGCTCTGTCAGGTGGACATAAAGGATCCCATGGCACTTTTCATGAAAGTGCACGGAAGTTGTCCTGAGACATGATTGTCCATGAGGGTTTCAGGACACTGCCTTCAGCCTCAAATGGGAGCCAGTAACCTGTACTGTATGCCGAACAGTCACTTACCTACGATTTTCCCCAAGTTGGTCAGTTGGCAGCCATAGGTAGGCTCATCATCCAATTGAGGATGATGGATAGGCTATTCAAGCTGGAAGGCCAAGAGGAAGCCCTCCAGTGCAGAAGCAGCCGCAGGATGCCCTTATAGGTAAGTGAGGGAAAGGGCACCCAAAATGAAGATGTCTTCTCTCAAACATTTTAAAATATAAAAAGAGCCTTTGCAGCAGGTCACCACTGTGGCAAGGCAGGCAGGATGGGTGGGGAACCCTTCCGCATGGTGGCCTGCAGCTGTTACTGCACCCAGGCAGGCAGGAAAGGTTTCTAAAGCTTGTCTACAGTGCTGGCCCCCTCTCATGGTCTTCCAGGCAGCTCTACTGCCCCCCGCCTCCTGTAGGGACCTGGAAAATCCCAGAGGGCTCTGACAAGGGGCCTATATATTTACTTTAGTTGGTTACCCATCCGCTGCTGCTTGCGGTCAGGTTGCCCTGCTGTCCCCCCACTTCATCCTTCTGGACTCAACATTGAGTTTAATAATTTCAGATTATGACCTCCATCCTCCATTTTGATTGTGCTTTTTTTGCCACATGCCCGTCTGAATCTTGCTTTTCATGTTTTTGCTTTCGGACAGAGCTGTTCATTGTTTTGATATTCACACTCACTGTGGACAAATGCTTTATTTCTTTGCTACAACCATTGCCACTCCCTTTGCTTTTGTTCCACGACATGTTTGTCATTTAATCTCTCCCACCCTCCACCCTATTCCAGACCTTCCCTTTCATTCTTCCTCCCATCTCCCTTTTAATGCCATAAACCACTTACATTTCTTACCCTCCTTCAGTTCTGAAGAAGAGTCATATTTGATTCAAAATGTTAACTGTTTCTCTCTCCACAGAGGCTGCCAGATTTGCTGACTATTTCCAGCACTTTATTTTTTTATTTCAGATTTCCAGCATCTGCCATTCAATAAGACCATGGCTGATCTAATTGTAATCTCAACCCGATATTCCTGCCTATACCTGACAAACTTTCACCCCCTTGTTAATCAAGAATCTATCCAGCTCTGCCTTAAAAATATTCAAAGACTCTGCTTCTGAGGAAGAGAGTCCCAAAGACTCATGACTGCCTGAGAGAAAAAAACTTCTCATCTCCGTCTCAAATGAGCGACCCCTGATTTTTAAACAGTGACCCTTAGTTTTAGATTCTCCCACAAGAGGAAACATCCTTTCCACATCCACCCTGTCAAGACCCCTCAGGATCTTAAAGGTTTTGATCAAGTCGTCTTTTACTCTTCTAAACTCCAGTAGATACAAGCCTAACCAGTCCAACCTTTTCTCACAAGACAACCCACCCATTCCTGGTATTAGTCTAGTAAACCTTCTGTGAACTGCTTCTAACACATTTACATCTTTCCTTAAAAAAAGAGATCAGTTCTGTACAGAGTACTGTAGTCTCATCAGTGCCCTGTACAACTGAAGCACAACATCCCTACTTTTGTAATCAATTCCCCTCACAATAAACGATAACATTCTATTAGTTTTCTTAATTCCTTGCTGTACCTGCATACTAACCTTTTGTGATTCATGCACTAGGACACCCAGATCCCTCTGAAGCTCAGAGTTCTGCAATCTCTCGCCATTTAGATAATAAGCTTCTTTTTTATTCTTCCTGCAAAAATGGAGAAATTCACATTTGCTCACATTATATTCCATTTGCCAGATCTTTGCCCACTCACGTAACCTATCTATATCACTCTGTAGCTTCCTTATCCCCTCTTCACAATTTACTATGCCACCTATCTTTGTGTCGTCATCAGCAAACTTAGCAACTATACCTTCGGTCCCTTGAACCAAGTCACTTATATAATAAGTAATAATTTGAGGCCCCAGCACTGATCCCTGTGGCACACCACTCATCACATCCTGCCAACCAGAAAATGACATATTGATGCCCACCCTCTGTTTCCTGCTAGCTAGCCAATCTTCTATCCCTGCCAATATGCTACCCCTTACACCATAAGCTTTTATTTTCCACAATAACCTTTGATGTGATATTTTATCCAATGCCTTCTGGAAGTCTAAGTTCAGTACATCCATTGGTTCCCCTTTATCCACAACACATGTGAGTACTTGAAAGAACTCCAATAAATTGATTAATCATGATTTTCCTTTCCCAAAGCTATGTTAACTCTACCCGATTACCTTGAATTTTTCTAAGTGCCCGTCTATAACGTCTTTAAGAATAGCTTCTAACATTTTCTACAATGACAGATATTAGGCTAACTGGCCTGTAGGTTTCTACTTTCTGCCTCCCACCCTTTTTAAATAAAAGGTGCTGCATTTGCTATTTTCCAACCTAATGGAACTTTCCCTGAATCTAGGGAATTTTGGAAAATTAAAAGCAATGCATCTCACTAGCCACTTCTTTCAAGACCTTAGGGTGAAGCCCATCCAGACCCTGGAATTTGTCAGCCCACAGCCACAACAATTTGTTCAATACGATTTCCTTGGTGGGTGTAATTTTCCGGTGTTCCTCCCTCCTTTCCATTTTCTGTTTTACAGCTATTTCTGGCCTACTCCTGCTCCCATTTCATATGCTCATATATATGCATCTGCAGTATTTTGCTTTAATCTTGCTGCCAGAGTTTGTATGCTCCCTTTTCAGCAAGAGATAGGCAATTGTGTCAGAGTTCTGATGGCCTTTGACCCAGAACCAGTAACAGTAAGAGCAATTTATAATTACTTGAAAATATTTGGAGAACCTGTAAATCTTTTTAAAAATATTGAGAAAGAACTTCAAAGAGCCTGTAAAGAGTTTAATTGTAACTTTTGGATAATAAGAAATACTGGTCCATGTGACCTGGTGAACCTTAACCTGGAAGTAATACCAACAGCAAGGAAGTTAAAATATGGAGGCTGTGTGGCCTACAGACACAAGAATAGACAAACCAACAGGAAAGAGGAGCTATGAGTTGAGAAGATTCCAGAAAGGAATGCACCATTGTGTGAAAGATTGAACAGGCAGAGCTCTGTTTTTGCAGAAGCTGCTGCCTATGGAGAATCAGCTAAGTCCTTGAAAGAAATGGACTGTAACCCAGCTTGGAAGAATTTTGTGGCTGAAACTGGAACATACAGGCAGAGTGAGTTAATATTTGTTGTATCTATTATTCCATGTGAATTTATAGTTTGCACTCACTGATATGCCTGTTAAGTCATGTTTACTTTGTACTGATTCTGGTTTGTATTAAAAGTAAAATTACAAAAAAGTGAAATCGTGTCTGGTAATTTCTTCATTTGGGGGTTATTCAGTAAATTTGGTTATTTTGCTTTATGGCTCCCCATGAGGATCATAACAGAAGGTTGTGCATCTGTTTGGCAGATGTCGCTGGTATGGTTGAATAGCTGTCAGTGTGTGCAAGTTGTGACATTTGCAGCAGTGATAAGTGTGTAAACACGAGTTGAATCCATGAATATTAGGTATGAATTGTAATTGATGGAGATTGCTGGTAGGTAATAGGCGTGGAGCATTGAACACTGAGTTTAGTGGGGCATTTGAAAATGTATTCACTGACTGTGAAGACATTGAGGTCATTGAACTTCTTGTGTCACTGCATCTAGGTCCTCAGGCTTGACTCCTGGGCATTGATTTCCACAGCTATCTGGTCATACTGTTTGGAGGGCCTCCTGGCCCCCATGAATATAGGGCATCCCTCCTCTTCCATACATCCTCCACCAATGTCCTCAATGCAGCACCTGAAAATCTTGGAGTCTTGTCTACCCCGTGTTGTGCCATTCTTCTGTCATTCCCAGGCCAGAATTGGTTGCAAAATGACTTCCAGCACCTGCTCCACCTACAATTCAACTCCGGCTTGGCCTAAATAGCCAAGTGGTTATGGAACTGGGTTTGTAATCCTAAGATCAAGAGTTCAAATCTCACAATGGTAAAATCATGAAATATCATCAAGAGTTCAAATCTCACAGTGGCAAACTATGAAACAATGTAACTTCATCTGAAACAGATGGAAACGGGTTTGTACTCGAAAGAGTTACAATTCAACTCCTCTTTATTGTGCAATACTTCTTTAATTGGTTCTAGCATCTTTTGATTTTGGGGCCTATGCTAGGGCATGCAGCCACTGAACAGTAGCACTGACATCTAATTAATCTGCAGGAAGCACAAAGTTGCTATGCTGCCTGCATCACATTTAATAGAAGGTGGTTAATTGCACATTGCAATACCAATTGCTGCTTTTGCATGCTGTCAAATTTAGCTGAAAGGAGATTTTGACTGACACATCCCTTGCTGTTGATCTTTTGCTTGTGGGCCGACAGGCGAGATACATCATGCAAAACAAACTTTAAATTATAACTTAAAAACAGTTATGCTTTTGTAATATACCATACCATAAGTCAGCATGAAAATGTTGTCTTTACTCAGTTTATAGCAAAATTAGAACTGCACTGTTTGCACAAATAGCAGAAAGGGGAAATTAGCCCCCTTGTTTCTATTGATGTCAATTTGGTTCCCTCGTAATTCTAATGACCGTTTTAATGTGAAAAGTTGACAAGGTCTCTTGACTTGGAAGCACTGGTGATTTTCAGCTGTCTGTGTGTCAGGCTGTAATCTACTACTTTTCTTTCAATATATGCTGTGTTACTAGAGTGGGGAAGATACATTGCAAATACTAAGCAACATTCAACTGTAGAAAAAAAAAATTGCAGTAATGTAGCAACTTTCACAACTTCTGGATGTCCCAAAGCATTCAAGTACTTTTGAATTGTCAACACTGCCTTGTAGGAAATGCAACAGCCAAATTGCATACAGCAAACTCTCTTAAAAAAAAGTAATGTGATAATGACCAGATTATCTGTTTTCGTGATGTCAGTTGAGCCAAGACACCAGGGAGAACACCCCTGCACTTGTTCAAAATAGCATCATGGAAATTTTTATATTCACCTGAGAGGGACCTTGTTTAATGTCTTACCTGAAAGACAGCACTTCACAGGATCAACCTTGATTTTTGTGTCTGAATTTCTGGAGTGGAACCTAAATCCAAAGGCTTCTGACTCAGGCTAAAGTGCTTCCAGCTGGGCCATTGTTGACACTTTAGCATAAATTAATAGATCTAACCTAAGTTATATGTATTGTGTGAATTGTAGAGTAATGGGTGAATGGTTATGTTAATTAATTAATTATTGTTAATGATGATAAGCATGCCATTAAGGGCAGATGACCAAGAGACTCCAAGGCAACAAGACACTAAGTAGACTGTGTCCAGAGAATAATGTACTTACAATGAGGTCTTGGATGTAAATAGTTCTAAATAAATAGTTTCAAGAAAAACTAAATACTGACTATCTCCAAGTCACCCCTAGAGCAAGTTAGACCACATCAAGCCAGAAAGCCAAACAAATAAAGGGCAACAAGTTAAACCATGATGTCAGAATAAGCTAGAGACAACAGTTTAAGAAAACTGAGACCACAGATTAGTAAGCAATGGGTGCAGGCCCAAGAACAGCTCAACTTCACAAAGAAGAAGTCTTGGTAGGGGACAATGAGTGAACCACTCATGAAGTCTATAGCCATTGAACATATGCTACCCCTTCCACTGTCCATCAAACACAGTGAAGGTCTACAGCAAGAGCAATGATGGGAGCTCTGGAGCCGACAGTTTGAAAGGTACTGAACAGCTCCAGGCTTACAAGAAAAGGTACAAAACATCAGGTCAGTACGCTTCTGTATATAATTAGGGACGTAGCTGATGATGTCCTCATGAGACAAGGAGTCGAGGAGACCTTGACACCCTTTGAGGAGGTTTTGAGGGCCTTGGATAAGTACTTCAGCCCTAAGAAGAATCTAGTTATTGAACAGGTGAGCTTCACCTAAAGGAGCTGAAGTCCAGGTAAATCGATCAATTCATTCATTAATGACTTGTATAAACTGACCAGTAGTTGTGGCTACGGAGCTATAAAACATGACATAATTCATGACTGCATTGTAGTTGGCATGCTTAACAAGGCACTGTCAGACTTTTTGCAAACCAAGAAGGATTTAATGTTAGAGAAAGCCAAACACTTTGCAAGGCAGGCAGAGCTGCAAAAGCACAATCAGGGTGTAATATGGGGAGATGCCGAGTTTTGGGATGGGGTTGATCCAGTATGTAGGCCCAAAGTCGGGAGCCCCGTCCACCAAAAAGCTTTTAACATCCAAGACATTGGAAATATAGCATTTCAACCTAACAATTTCCTTGGAGAAATCAAAGATCTGATAAGCAGTTCTAATCTGTAGAGCTAGAAGTCTAACAATGTAGAACATAACTTAAACTGGACACCAGGGCTGGGGTTATCAGAGAAATTGGACTGGCTTCAGGACTGGCTTAAGGTAGTAGAAATCCTGCCATCTAAAGTAAGCTACAGGGGCCGGGGGCACAGACCTCAAAGCGAAGGGTCAGTTCACTAATCCTGAGGTATGAAGGTAGACCAATTAATAAAACTCTTTACATCTTATAGAACCAGCAAATTTCTCTACTCAGCAGGGCAGCATGTGCAGAACTTGGTCATCTACATAAGGTCGATGAGGTAACAATAGGTGATAGTGGAGCAATATTCAGGGATGAATTTCCAAAGTTGTTCCGATGATTGGGAAAGCTTAAAATGGTGGCAGAAACTGAAGTCAACTCGTTACACACTGAGCCAGTCTTTATTGAAGAAACACTATTCATTGGACCACAGGAAGAGATTGAAGATCACTCACTTCTTTTTGGAGACAGGCTGGAAGAGGAAGAAACAGGAGGCACTAACAAAGATGGTGACCATCCACTAAAGGAGCTTCTAGACCTTAGTTGGCTCTTCACAGACAGAGTTCAAGAGAATGTAGATGCTGCAGAAGCAGGTGATCTATTGGAAGAAGAGGTCCTAGATCTTACTACACTCTGACTCCACTGCCGATGATTGTGAAGTCTTTGTTCTCTCGTTTAAGGAGAATCATCCCTTTGTTGAAGAAGGTAATGAAGAGGTGAATTTGTCTACTTAATCCACTGAGCCCACCAATGACATGCATCAACAATTCCAAGCAGCCAGCAAAAAGCTATCCTGGGAGAATGAGGCACTTAACTTCAAGTTGGATCAAACCAATAGTGAAAGTTCAGAGGTTATTAATCTGTACAAGTGTAAGCTGCAGCTAACAATGGGATCACATCAAGCCATGGAAGCACTCACACTGTCTTTTAGTAAAGAAGCAGAGGCCCAAGCTACAGAGCTTCTACAGCTAAAGAGTATTATGCAGGAGCTTCCTGTAGATCTCAGTCTGGAGGTTTACTCCATTGTTAATGATGGTGCAATCCTACGTTCTCCTGCTGACTCCAAGGTCGCATTGTCTGCACCAGAGCAGCCTCAGCTGAAGCAAGTGTGGAAATGATACCAATACTTACAGAAAGTGGAATTCCTACCCTAAGAGTAGAAGGGAAGTATTCCTTTCGTCATATCCTGCAGTGTCTTCAAGGTGTTCTTTGTTCTTCTTTTTGTCTACCAGTTTCATTCATGACTCAGGTATTGAATGCTTCCTTTGTCATCACAGCAGCAGTGAATGACACACTTCCATAGTAGCTGAAAGTGCTTCATTTTGTTAAACTGGTGCTTTTCCCTTTCCTCAATGTGTAATGCAGAAGAAGGTAACAGAGAGAATTTCAGTTTATTGTCCTCCCTTTCAATGGGTTGTGATTGTTCAAGTCTTGGAGGTTTGCTTTGGAATCAGCTTTTCCTTGACTGGTTTACACTGCCTTTACATGCAAGTCATTGTGCATCACAGCCCAGGAGCCAGCTGTTGTGAGAAACTGTTATCCCATTCCACCAATGTGTTTTCCTTCCAGGAAGAAGCTAATGGAACACATATATCCTACATGTTCTCCAAGAGAGCGAACCTCCAGTACTTGAACAATACCATGGGGGATTGACGTCTTTGGCCAAAGTGACTTTGTGGGGGGGGGTCGGGTCAGATTTGGATAACCTCATGTACTGTTTACAGTTTTAACAGGTGGTAAGAAATACTGTAAATAGTTTAACATAATATAAAAGTTCTGAAATTATAGTTGGAGAGAGATGTAGAGTGATGGATTAATGGTTATGTTAACTGGATAATGTTAATGATGATGGAAGCATGACATCAAGGGCAGATGACCAAATGATCCAAGGGAACAAGACACAAAGCAGTCTGTGTCCAGAGAATAATGTACCTATCATGAGCTTTTGGATGTAAATGGTCCTAAGTAAATAATTTCAAGAAAAACTAAATGCTGACTATTTCTGAGTCACCCTTAGAGTAAGCTAAACCTCATCGAGCCAGAAGACCAAACAAGTAAAGGCAACAAGCTAAACCATGATGGCAGCACAAACCATGAAGAAGGTGCATATTTCACACCTGACCCTCTGCTGTGTCAAAAATAGGTGTTAGCCTGTGACAATCCAGGATGAACACTTTTACTTCCACTCCATCTATATTGAAGCAATGTGTGGATAACAACCCATGTGTGTTGCAGACCTAAGATAATTTTACTCTATACAATACTGCAGATGGAAAGAGCTGAGGATTATGCAGTGTTAAGTAAACCATGATAAAACCAGTTTTACTGATGGCTCAATTGGCTTTGAGATAGACAAAGCAAGGAATATCTCAGGTTGAATCACTGACCTATGGCGAGGCAAGGATTTTTTAAACTGCATGAGGTCTGTGCATGCCCAAGTACAGGCCTTGAGCAACTGCTGCAAGTCAGATGTAAAAATATAAGTGCCAGGAAGATTGGGTCAGTGTGAGCTGAGGCACAGGTGGTAGTGTTCTCCCCGCTAAGTCAGAAGGGTGTGAGTTCAACTTCAGTCTGAAACCTTGTGCACAAAATATAGGTTAGCACTCCAGTAATAGTGCTGAGTGAGTGCTGCAATGTTGGAAATGCTATCTTTTGAATGAGATGTTAAACTGATGCCCTCTCTGGTGGGCATAAATTGAAATTTAAATTAGTGAGCTATTTAAAAAACAGGGGCATTCTCCTGCTCAATATTTATTCTATAATGAACATCAGTTTAAAAAAATGTATCTGTTCATTATCACATTCCTGTTTGTGGCACCTTGTGTGAAAATTAGCCGTCACATTTCCAACATTACAATGAAGATTATGCTTCAAAAAAGTCTTTAATTGGCTGGAAAGCACTTCAGAACATCCTGAGATCATGAAAGGAGCTATAGAAATGTAAATCTTTCTCCCTTTCTCTGGATTGCCAGTCTCAAATTAGTCCAGCAAGTTTACATTTGACCTGGAACCTGTTGCATGAGATCTACTCTTGGGGAGCCCGGTGGCATGTGCGTAATCCGTTAGCTGGGGTATCGCAAAGAGCATTAGTGTCCCAGCTTGGGAGGTGAAAAGCCAGCCCCTATTCTGGTATTTGATCATTATCCGATGGCTTCAACTGTATAGGACCAATCTCAGCTGAATAGTCTGCTGACACACATTGTCCACAACAAAAACAACTTGTGTGTGCGTAGCCCTTTAGCATAACAAAATGACATAAAGCACTTCACAGGAGCATTATGAAGCAAATATGATTTTTATATCTTGGGTAAATGAGTTTGTTGGCCAACTGAACTCTGATTGCACACCTTCCTATGTTCTCATCAATTGCTGCTTGCAATCAATAACAGGGAGTGACTGGTGTAAGAATAAACAATGATGGTTTATTGAGACACAGGGCAGAGCACCAGATCATGCATGCTCACTCAGAAACCTCCAGAACTAGACTTACAGTTCCCAGTTGCCCGCGCTGTTCAGTGCTGTCATATGAACAGTACACTTGCATTCTCTTAAAGGGACAGGGTACCTCACTTTACCACATCACTCTCCCTTTACTTAAAAGTACAGCTAACAAGCTTAAAACACATTAACTATTTACACAATAACTATTTACAGGTCAAGTCTCTCAGGGGTCCTTCTTTGACGGGTTAAGCATCGTAGCATAACAACCTCGGCTGGTATTTCCGACACCACCTCCTCAGGGGCAGTTGCCCACAATGTCTCTCAGTGGATGATTTCACCATCTTCCGGGTGCAGTCACATTCACTCCTGCAGCCCCTCCCCTCCAAGCTGAAACAGATAAAGGGCAACAAGGACAAAGCAATACAGCGATGAGCTACATGATGTGTCAGGAGAAAGAGGAATAGGAAAAAAAATTCTTTGTTTTTCTTTCTGAGGGCTGTCAATAATTTCTCCTCTTCCTCCTGCGTGTCCTTTTCTTGGTAGCACTGACCCATGTATCTGTCTTCTCTTTAGTTTCGCTGTTGGCTGGACCAGACTCAAGCACGAGCTGAATGTGAGCTCAAATAGTTGGGTTTTCTGACAGCTCTTCTAAGAACTCAGGGCCTCCTAGTTTTAAAATTTCAGAGCTTTTATACAGCTGCTCCTTCAGCTCTTCCAATTCTTCCCTATTCTCATTAATAGTTTCCTGAAGAATCTCATTGTTGGCCCTTCTGTTAATTTGGCCAGAAACAGATTTAACTCTTCCTTTCCTTCTTTTTCGTGGCACAAATTGGGGGCTGATTGAATTTTGTAGCGCATGAAAGTTCTTCAATAGATTTTCCATTTCCTTTCGAAGGATGCTGACTTCAGCTTGAACTCTATCCCGGTGTAACACTTTTAGGGGCTTCTTCCGTTGGGTCTTTCCACACTCATTTTTTCTTGCAGCAACGCTTCTGACTTCAAATTGGGAACTTGGTGGGCCCTCAAGATTTATTCCTACCAGCCAGTTCCTTCCAGAGAGACTTGGTCCCCTGTCTGACAATACAAATAGGGGTAATTTTGCAGACTGTTCCTCATACTGCATTTTGACTTGACATACCCCTTTCACATTTATTTCTTCATCCGTGTATGTTCTCAGCTTTGTGTCCAAAACTTTAACTTCAAAGGATGGGTTCCTTTACTCAGATATCTAAATGTATGCTCTCCAATGACGGACATCATAGAAACACAGAGACTAGGAGCAGGAATAGGCCATTCGGCTTTTCGAGCCTGTTCCACCATGGCTGATCCGCTGTCTCAAAGCCATAGTCCCGCTTTCTCTCCATACCCCTTGATGCCCCTAATATTCAAAAATTTATCAATTTCTTTCTTGAATATACTCAGTGACCCGGCCTCCACAGCCTTCTGTGGTAGAGAATTCCACAGGTTGACCGCCCTCTGAGTGAAGAAATTTACCTCATCTCAGTCCTAAATGGTCTGCCCCATATCCTGATTCTGTGGCCCCGGTTCTAGACTCCCCAACCAGGAGAAACATCCTTCCTGCATCCAGTCTGTCCAGCCCTGTTAGAATTTGATACGTTTCAATCAGATCTCCTCTCATTCTTCTAAACCCTAGGGAATACAGGCCCAGTCGAACCAATCTCTCCTCATAAGACAGTCCTGCCATCCCCGGTATCAGCCTAGTGAACCTTTGCTGCACTCCCTCTATGGGAAGTATATCCTTTCTTAGGTAGGGAGACAAAACTACACACAATATTCCAGGTGTGGTCTCACCAAAGCCCTGTATAACTTCAATAAGACATCCTTACGTCTGAACTCAAAACCTCTTGCAATGAAGGCCAACCTACCATTTACCTTCCTAATTGCTTGCTGCACCTGCCTGTTTACATTGACTGGTGTACAAAGACACCCAGATCCCTTTGCACATCCACATTTCTCAATATATCACCATTTAAGTAATACACTGCCTTTGTTTTTTGCACTGAAGCATATAACTTCACCTTAATCCACGTTATACTGCATCTGCCATGTGTTTGCCCATGCACACAACTTGTCTAAATCATCCTGAAACCTCCTTGCATCCTCCCCACAACTCCCAACACCGCCCAGTTTTGTGTCGTCAGAAAACTTGGAAATATTGCATTTGGTTCCCTCATCCAAGTCATTTATATATATCATGAATAGCTGGGGCCCAAGCACTGATCGCTGCAATGCACCACAATTCACTGCCTGCCACCCGGAAAAAGACCCATTTATTCCCACTCCCTGTTTCCGGTCTGTCAACCAATTTTCAATCCATGCCATTATATTATCCCCAATCTTTAATTTTGCCCACTAGCCCCTTATGTGGGACCTTATCAAAAGCCTTCTTGAAATCCAAAAAAACCACATACACTGGTTCTCCTTTATCTATTCTACTGGTTACATCCTCAAAAATCTCCAGTAGATTAGTTATGCATGATTTTCTTTTCATAAACCCATGCTGACTTTGTCTAATCTCGTTAATGCTTTCCAAGTGTCCTGTTACCACGTCTTTTATAATAGACTCTATCATTGTCCTCACTACTGATGTTAGGCTAGCTGGTCTGTAATTATCTGGGCAGGATTTTGCCCTTGGCGGGTGTGCTCAGTGGGGGCAGGCAAGGGCGATCGTGAAGCCGACCGCCACCTGTGATCGGCTCCACACTGTGATTTCACCTGGGCGGGCCAGTTAAAGCCAGCCGTGCGTGGATTGCAAGCTGCAGTGCTGAGGGCTGCCTGTGCGGGCGGGAGGAGGGGAGACAGCTGGGCCTAGCGCACAATTCGCGCATGCGCAAGAAAGAGCGCTTCAATCTCCCTGAGGCGTGGAGCTGTGAAGATCGAAGCATTCATGTCCACTCATGTGACTTTGTCACATGAGCTGAGACATATTTTTAATTCAAAAATAATGTTTTTATTTAATGTTTATTTGTTTTAGGAAATCTCATCCTGCTCGTGGATGAGGTTTCCTATAAAATGAAAAGGCTGCTTGGTTTTTTCACCTGCCCGTCAACCGTTGGGTTGGACGGGCAGCGTAAATTTGAATTTAATTAGATTGTTATTGGCCTTAATGGACCTTTTTAGTTAATGGCGAGCGCACAGCCAACTCTGGCACATGCCCGCCAAATGAAATGTCATGAGACTGCGCAATGACGTTTGGACACATGCCCAATGTCATTGCGTGTCATTTTACACTCAGGCATATCAGGCGCATGCCCACATGTTGAGCATAATATTCTGCCCTCTATTTTTTCTCTTGTTCCTTTTTTAAATAGTGGGGTTACATTTGCCACCCTCCAATCTGTAGGAACTGCTTCAGAGTCTCTAGAATTTTGTAAGATGACCACCAATGCTTCCAATATTTCCAGGGCCACTTCCTTTAGTACTCTGGGATGTAGATTATCAGACCCTGAAGATTTTTCAGCCTTTAACCCCATTAATTTCTCCAGCACCATTTTTTTACTAATATTGATTCGCTTCAATTGCTCCCTCTCACTAGACCCTTGTTTCCCTAACATTTCTGGGAAATTATTTGTGTCCTCTTTTGTGAAGACAGAACCAAAATATGTGTTCAATTCTTCTGCCATTTCTTTGTTCCCCATTATAACTTCCCCTGTTTCTGACTGTAAGGGATCTACATTTGTCTTTGCTAGTTTTTTTCTCTTCACACATTTATAGAAGCTTTTACAGTCAGTTTTTATGTTCCCTGCAAGTTTATTCTCATTCTCCATTTTCCCCTTCTTGATCAATCTTTTTGACCACTTTTGCTGAATTCTAAACAGCTCCCAATCCTCAGGCTTGCAGCTTTTTCTGGCAATTTTACATGTCTCCTCTTTGGATCTAATACTATCCCTAATTTCTTTTGTAAGCCATGGTTGAGCCACCTTTCCTGTTTTATTTTTGTGCCAGACAGGAATGAAAAATTGTTGTAATTCATGCATACATTCCTTAAATATTAGCCATTGCCTATCCACTGTTATTCCTTTTAGTAAAGTTCCCCAATCCATCATTGCCATCTCACTCCTCATACCCTCGTAGTTCCCTTTATTTAGATTCAGGACCTTAGTTTCTTCACTCTCCATCCTAATGAACAATTCTATCATTTTATGTTCGCTCTTCCCAAAGGCACCCCACACAACAAGATTGTTAATTAATCCTTTCTCATTGCAGAATACCCAGTCCAGGATAGCCTGCTCTCTAGTTGATTCCTCAATGTATTGGTCTAAATAAACCATCACGTACACACTCCAGGAAATCCTCCTCCACAGTATTATTGCTAGTTTGGTTTGTACAATCTATATGTAGATTAAAGGCGTCCATGATTACAGCTGTATCCTTATTACGTGTGTCTCTAATTTCCTGCTTAATGCCTTTCCTTACATCCCTGTTACTGTTTGGGGACCTATAGACAACCTCCACCAACGTTTTCTGCCCCTTGGTGTTTCTTATCTCCACCCAAACAGACCCAACTTCATTATTTTCTGAGCCAATATCCTTTCTCATTGCATTGATTTCCTCCTTTACTAACAGTGCTACCCCACCTCCTTTCCCTATTTGTCTCTCCTTCCTAAATATTGATTATCTCTGTTCAGTTCCAATCCTTGGTCACCCTGCAGCCATGTCTCCGTAATTGCAACTATATTATAACAATTTTTATCTATTTGCGCTGTTAATTTATCTACCTTATTGCGAATGCTCTGTGCATTAAGATAAAATGCCTTTAGACTTGTCTTTTTAATCTTGTTAGTCATCTTAGCTTTATTTTGCACAATGATGACCCCATTTGTTTTTCGCCCTTGTTTTTTCTGTCTTCCACTTGTGCTTCTCACTTTTCTGTCTTTTGTTTCTATCTTCGTTTCCCCCTCCTCTGTCTCCCTGCTCAGGTTCCCACCCCCTGCCATTCTAGAAGCTCCTGTATCAACTTACATCTTAATGGGTTGTCCATTGATCATTATGGCTACTTGAAGTGGCTCGATTCTACCCAATTTGGGGTTATATAACAAATGGATGTCTGTTTCTATTTCTTCTGGCTCTTGCATGAGGCATATTTCATGATTTTTCTTTCTGCCTTTATAGTGTTGTTTTAGCCTTTCTCTGCAATGCTGCATTTTGTGGCCATAGCAGTGGCAGAAAAAGCACTCAAATTGTTAGAGTTGTCGTTCGCTCACTGGAGGCCTGGATGTATTTCTCTCATTCATTTGTGGGTTTTCACTGCAGTACCATTGTTTTTGTTATCAGATTGTCCTGCTCAACCAGATGGACGGTGCCATTTTGTGTATCATTTATAACTTCGGAATTTCTAACAGCACTCTCCAAAGCTGTGGCTAATTCCAATACCTTATTAAAGTTTAGACTAGGTTCGGCTAGCAAATGTCTTTGGATAGTATCATCTCCAGTCCCGCACATCAGCCGGTCTCTCAACATATCACTGGACGTTCCGAATTTGCAATGCTCAGTTAATGCCTTTAAAAGTCACATAGTCAGCTATTGTCTCCTCTGGAAGGCTGTTCCTTGAATTGAACTTGAAGCACTGAATAGTAACTTAGGGCTTTGGGGCATTGGTTTCAAGTGGCTCTGTACAATTTTTATTAACTTGTCGAAAGTGTTCGAGTCTGGGGTGCCAGGTGATGTGAGGCTGCAGATCAGCCCGCACATTTTGCTCCCACATGAGGACAAAAGAATCGCCCTCTTCTTCTCTTCCTCCGTATTGATGTTAGCAGTAAAAAAAGAACACTGGGCATTCGACACACTGAGACCAGTCATCTGAAATAGGGTCGAATAGATTGACACGCCCAAACTGCGGCATCGTGAACGACTGCAAGGGGACTGCACTTCTGGTAGGTTTTCCAAGTAGTAACGAACTTAGGTGTTTGGCTTACTGCAGAGTCACCCTCTTTCTGGGGTCTGTTATAATTTTCTGTCCATAGATATTTTTCATGTATTTACAGTCACTTTTTTTAAAACTCTGTCTCTGCAGCTGTCAGCTTTTCTCTGCTGGGTTTCACACTCTTTTCACGCTTTGGCGGGATCCCCGTGATCAAAATCCTGCAGGTTTTTAAAAAAATTTCAAACTGCAGCACTGCTTCCTGCTCCGATTGCCCATCTGTCCCCTAAATGCTCTTTCCAATGCTTTGCTCACCCATCTTGTGGACTCTCACTCAGGAGTCTTGCAATGTTTTTATCCTTGTCACCACTTATATGTCTTGGGTAAATGAGTTCGTTGGCCAGCCGAACTCTGATTGCACACCTTCTTATGTTCTTATCAATTACTGCTCCCAGTCAATAATGGGGAGAGACTGATGTAAGAATAAACAGTGATAGTTTATTGAGACATAGGGCAGAGCATCAGATCATACTTGCTCACTCAGAAACCTCCAGAACTAGACTTACAGTTCCCAGTTGCCTGCTCTAGTGATTCATCAGTTCTGTTACATGATCAGTACATTTGCATTCTCTTAAAGGTACCTCATTTTACCACAGTGATATGGAGCTATATAAAGTGATATTAGGCCAGATGGTCATTAGCTTGGTCAAAGAGATGGGTTTTAAGGAAGTTGTAATCACTAGCAAAATAGTGGGGGCCAGTTGGGGTATCAGAAAATTTTAGTCAGGCTGTCAGCATAATTTTAAAAATATTTATAGATTAATTGTAATTTATTTCTTCAAAAATGTACGTTGGTATGTAAAAATCAAACAATGATTATAAAAGGTAACTATGCCAAGTGTACAGTTACTAATGTGTTTAATAACTTAGAACTCTTAATTTACTAACACTTGCTGACCCTCCCACTTGCTGCTTCCCTCATCAATCCTCCCACTCACTGACCCTCCTGTTTGCCACTTCCTTTGCATTTTCTGCCCTCCCTCTCACTCACCACTTCCCTCTCCTGAACCCTCGCTGTGAGCGAGGCCTCGGGAGAGGTGCAGTGTAAGGGAGGAAGCAAGTGAGCGAGTGAGAGGGCCTGCGGCTGGGAGAAATGGCGAGTTGTCGAGCTGGAGGTTTGGCAAGCCGGGGGGTTGGGAATAGGCAAGCAGGAAGGTCGGTGAGCGGGCCACAGGAAAGACAAGTGCAGGCTGCAAGCAGCTCGAGAGCCATGTAATGCATACTGCTGTTTCTAAGAGCGTCTCGAAGGAGGAAAGCAAAGTAGAGAGGTAGAAAGAATTCCAGAGATTAGAGTCTAGGCACAGCCACCAATGGTGGAGTGATGGAAATCAAGAGGCTAGCATTAGATGAGTGTAAATATCTGAGGTTGGTGAGACTGGAGGTGAAAACTGAGAGAGGAAGGATGAGGTGACAGAGGGATTTGAAATCAAAGATTAGAATGGGTGAACAGGACTAGGTGTGAGTTAGGACATGGACAGCAGAGTTTAGGATGACCTCAGGTTTATGGAGGGTAGAAATGGGAGGCCGGCCAGGAATTGTCAAGTCTAGAGGTAAGAAAGACTGAGATGAAGGTTTCAGCAGCAGATGAGCTGAGACAGGGCCAGACTTAGGCAATTTTACAGTGGTGGAAATAGGCAGCCTTGGGAATGGTTTGAACATGTGGTTGGAAACTCATCTCAGGATCAAGTATGACACCAAAGTTGTGAAAAGTCTGGTTCAGCCTCAGACAGCAGGGAGAGGAAGGAGTTGGTAGCTCAGGAACAGAGTTTGGAGCAGAGGCTACAGATGTTGGCTTCAGTTTTCCTAATTCCTGCTCATCCAGTACTGGGTGCCTGATAAGCAGTCTGATAATTTAGCAACAGTGGAGGAGCCGAGAGAGGCAGTGGTGCGGTAAAACTTGCTGTCATTCACATACCTGTGAAAACTAATGCTGTGTTTTCATATGATATCACCAAGGTGTAGCATATAGCTGAGAAATGGAAGGGGGCCAAGGAAAGTTCCTTGAGGGACACCAGAGGTTACAGTATGAGAATAGAAGAGAAGTATTGCAAGTGATTCTCTGACTATGATTTGATAGACAAGAATGGTAAGTACATTTACATTCAGCTGGTGATGGAGAGGCATTGGAGGAGCTTAGTGCAATCAATTGTGTAAAAGGCTGCTGACAGGTCAAAAAGGATGAGGATGTCACAGTCACATAGAATGTTATTTGTGACCTTGATAAGAGCTGTTTATGTACTGTGGCAGGGTTTGGGGGTTTCAAATGTGGAGTTCTGGGAGACATGGGCATGGATCATAAGTGAAGCATAATCACTTTGGGGAGGCAGAGCAGGGCTATTATCACTCATGAAACTGTACCCTGGCACCAATCACCATCAGGAAAGCAAACAGAAAACTGGAGGAAAACCTTATTTCTAAAATGAAGCATTTATAAAATGTTGTTTTGTTTATTTCTGTAGTTTGTGAACACCATTTTCACCTGAAGGTTCTGACTTATTTTATACTTTGGAATGCATAGTTGTAATTCTGGTATCCTTGGAACTGAAAGTAACCATTCTTAATGGTGAGTCTAGACAATAAAGGACTAGACTCTCCTTCAGAAAGTTGCCCATAATTTGGCAGTATAGTGACAGGGAAAATTTAAGTGGGGAGGCCTACCACCACCTCTCTACAGGAGCCTGGATTTCCCTTCCTCTCACCCATCAAGACCATCACTGGCTATTATTTTCCCTTTCACCACCTGCAAATGGCCACAAGGGAGCCAGGGTCCCCAGCGTACTTCCCTAGCATCGAACCATGTGGAAGTAGGTCCATAAGGAAGAAGCAGTAATAGTTTTGAGGGCCACCACTGGAACAGAGAGAGATCTTGTAGCAAACTCCTCTTACTCCAATTAGGCCCCTACCTCCCTTTCAGCATAAGCCTCATTTCAAAACTACAATTGAACCTGAGCTTTTCTGGCTTGTATGAGTCATAGGGCAGAACCTTCAGCTCAGAAAGCAGGGGGCGGGGCCCACTCGCTGAGGCGTAAAATGATGCACGGTGACTTCAGGTGTGCACCCCAACGTCACCGCACGTCATTCAGAATTTCAGTTCGGCCGGCTGTGTACTCGCCGAACTGTTAAAGGCCTATTAAGGCCAGTTAACTATCAATTAAATCAAGAACTGGTGAAGAGCCCAGGCGGCCTTCCCATTTTTCATGGAACCTCATCCATGGGCGGCATGAGGTTTCATGAAGGTTTTTAAAGTCTTGTAAAAATTTTTATTAAAATTAATAGACATGTCCCAGCTCATGAGACAGAGGGAACATGTCATAATTTTTTTTTTTCCTTTATTAAATTTTTTTGAACTTAAATTAATCTCCCTGAGGCAGCTTTGTGCCTCAGGGAGCTTTCTGTGCTCTATTGGGCACGTGCGTGAAATAGCGCAGGTCCCCCTTCCCACCACCCTGCCCACACAGTTCTTCCGGGTGCGTGTCACATTGGGCAAGCCTTAATTGGTCCGGCCACATAAAATGATGGCGCGCAGCCAACTGCGGGCGGTGATCAGCTGTGTGCGCACCTGTGCCCACACCCGCCCCCCCTCCCCCTCCCCCCTCCCCCTCCCCCTCCCTCCACCCTTCCTCCAAATGGGGAGAAAATTCTCCCCACAACGTTCAACCAATGGAGCTACTGGGAGGTGCTACACTTGCTTTCCTAAACTCAGTGGTGACCACCCATTTTACTTCCCAGTCCAATGACCTGCAAACAATTCCATAGGGGCCAGCATTTCCTGAGATATCTGTACTCATCTAATTCTAGCCTCTTTACTTCCTCAGGTAATTTACTAAATAGAGCAAAATGAATCACAGCCAGAGTGCACTGTTATTAGGATGTGCTGTCTCTTCTCTTTGTTGTGTATCTTGCTTAGTCTGGCCTGTTTGGGGAAGTCCTAACCTAGAGGATATAAGATATAAAATAATCACTGATCAATCCCACAAAGATTTCAGGAGAAACCTCCTTACCCAGAGAGTGGATGGAATGTGAAATACCACCACATGGAGTAGTTGAGACAAGTAGCATAGATGCCTTTAGAGGAAGCTGGATGAGTACATGAGGGCAAAGGAATAGAAGAATTGGTAAGAGGCTCCGTGTATAGCAGAAACACTGGCACACTCCAGTTAGGGCGAATGGCCTGTTTCTGTTCAACATATTTCTAGGTAATTCCAAATCACAAAAAGTTAATATGAAAATAAATCTCATTCTTGATTAACAGTATTAATAATCCATACAGAAATGTGAACAGTGAGAGTCAGACTACAGGACGATGTGGTCACAGCCAAGTCCAACCTTACCCACATCCAGTCGTTACCATGTGCACTTGCAGCAAGAGTCACCAGAGGGCGATGAAGAGTAGATGCTCTGACATTTATAGCCACTCCCAAGCCACTATGGATAATTAGAGGAACCCAACCACTACTTTGGCTGAGGTTAACTAATTCTGTACAAATGGGGTCTTCCTGTTCAATAATTCAGTTCCATTACAGGAAGTACATTTGCTGACTGACCATTCATGTAATTCTCCATATTTAACTGCAAATATAACAACAACTTGCATTTCTCTAGCACCTATAGTGTAAAAATGATCTACAGCACGCAATAGATGTGTAATCAAAAGTTGGATGCTAAGGTAAAGGAGATGTTAGGAGTGGTGAGCTAAAGTTTGTTCAAAGAGGCAGCCTTAAGGAGGGTCTTAAGGGAGGAAGAGGAATTGGAGATATGGAATTCATGGAAGGATTCCTGGAGTAAGATGTCTGAAGGCTGTTCCCACTGGCAAAATGATGGGTGTGGAGAATGCACAAGAGATCAGAGTGAGAGGAAATGAGAGTTGGTGACAGGGAGGTAGCCTGGTTGCAGGGCTGGAAGAGGTCAGAGATAGAAAGGCGTCAGCCATGAAGGGTTTTAAAAAAAAAAAAGGATGGGATTTTTAAAACTGAGGCTTTGGGAACAGGGAACCAATGTAAATGAATTAGAGTAGTGTGTTGGCTGAAAGGAAAAGATGCAGACCTCAAGCAGGCATCCATTTGCAGCTCGCTGCTCTGACCTCAGGAATGTTGGAAGCTAGGTTACCACATTGGCCAACAGACAGGTTCTTGTAGAGGGTGGTAGTAGGACATAGTGCCAAAAGTGGCCAGTAGAAAGACCCCTACTCCTTCTGGCTCTACACGAAAAATGTTTTTTTAATTCCTGTTCAGAATATGAATTAACATGGGTGGAGTGATCACAACACAAGCTCAAAAACAGAATTACCTGGAAAAACTCATCAGGTCTGGCAGCATCAGCAGAGAAGAAAAGAGTTGACATTTCGAGTCCTCATGACCCTTCAACAGAACTGAGTGAATATTAGGAGAGGGGTGAAACATAAGCTGGTTTAAGGTGAGGGGATGGGGGGGTGTTGGGGGGAGGGAAGTGGGGGTGGGGTGGTGGTGGTGTGGTTGTAGGAACAAGCAAACAGTGATAGGGGAAGATAATCAAAAGATGTCACAGACAAAAGAACAAAGAGGTGTTGAAGGTGGTGATATTATCTAAACGAATGTGCTAATTAAGAATGGATGGCAGGACACACAAGGTACAGCTCTAGTGGGGATGGGATGGAAAGACTAGCAGGGCATAAAAAATTTAAAAATAATAGAAATAGGTGGGAAAAGAAAAATCTATATAAATTATTGGAAAAAACAAAAGGAAGGGGGAAGAAACAGAAAGGGGGTGGAGATGGAGGAGGGAGTTCAAGATCTAAAGTTGTTGAATTCAATATTCAGTCCAGAAGGCAGTAAAGTGCCTAGTCGGAAGATGAGGTGCTGTTCCTCCAGTTTGCGTTGGGCTTCACTGGAACAATGCAGCAAGCCAAGGACAGACATGTGGGCAAGAGAGCAGGGTGGAGTGTTAAAATGGCAAGCGATAGGGAGGTTTGGGTCTTTCTTGCGGACAGACCGCAGGTGTTCTGCAAAGCGGTTGCCCAGTTTACGTTTGGTCTCTCCAATGTAGAGGAGACCGCATTGGGAGCAACGAATGCATTAGACTAAGTTGGGGGAAATGTAAGTGAAATGCTGCTTCACTTGAAAGGAGTGTTTGGGTCCTTGGACGGTGAGGAGAGAGGAAGTGAAGGAGCAGGTGTTGCATCTTTTGCATGGGCATGGGGAGGTGCCATAGGTGGGGGTTGAGGAGTAGGGGGTGATGGAGGAGTGGACCAGGGTGTCCTGGGGGGAATGATCCCTATGGAATGCCGGTGGGGGGGGGGGGGGGGAGGCGGGGGGGTGGGGGGGTGCGGTGAAGGGAAGATGTGTTTGGTGGTGGCATCATGCTGGAGTTGGCGGAAATGGTGGAGGATGATCCTTTGAATATGGAGGCTGGTGGGGTGATAAGTGAGGACAAGGGGGATCCTATCATGTTTCTGGGAGGGAGGAGAAGGTGTGAGGGCGGATGCGCGGGAGATGGGCCGGACATGGTTGAGGGCCCTGTCAACAACCGTAGGTGGAAAACCTTGGTTAAGGAAGAAGGAGGACATGTCAAAGGAACCGTTTTTGAAGGTAGCATCATCAGAACAGATGCGACGGAGGCGAAAGAACTGAGAGAATGGGATGGAACACACATCTTCCCTTCACACACACCCCGGCGGCATTCCGTAGGGATCGTTCCCTCCGGGACACCCTGGTCCACTCCACCATCACCCCCTACTCTTCAACCCCCAACTATGGCACCTCCCCATGCCCACGCAAAAGATGCAACACCTGCCCCTTCACTTCCTCTCTCCTCACCATCCAAGAACCCAAACACTCCTTTCAAGTGAAGCAGCATTTCACTTGCATTTCCCCCAAATTAGTCTACTGCATTCGTTGCTCCCAATGCGGTCTCCTCTACATTGGAGAGACCAAACGTAAACTGGGTGACCGCTTTGCAGAACACCTGCGGTCTGTCCGCAAGAAAGACCCAAACCTCCCTGTCGCTTGCCATTTTAACACTCCACCCAGCTCTCCTGCCCACGTCTGTCCTTGGCTTGCTGCATTGTTCCAGTGAAGCCCAACGCAAACTGGAGGAACAGCACCACATCTTCCGACTAGGCACTTTACAGCCTTCCGGACTGAATATTGAATTCAACAATTTTAGATCTTGAACTCCCTCCTCCATCCCCCGCCCCTTTCCATTTCTTCCCTCTTCCTTTTTTTTTCCAATAATTTATATAGATTTTTCTTTTCCCACCTATTTCTATTATTTATAAATCTTTTATGCCCTGCTTGTCTTTCCACCCCACCTCCACTAGAGCTGTACCTTGAGTGCCCTGCCATCCATTCTTAATTAGCACATTCGTTTAGATAATATCACCACCTTCAACACCTCTTTGTTCTTTTGTCTGTGACATCTTTTGATTATCTGTTCCTATCACTGCTTGCTTGTTCCTACAACCACACCACCTCCACCCCACCCCCACTTCCCTCCCCCCAATACCCCCCCCATCCCCCCACCTTAAACCAGCTTATATTTCACCCCTCTCCTAATATTCATTCAGTTCTGTTGAAGGGTCATGAGGACTCGAAATGTCAACTCTTTTCTTCTCCGCCGATGCTGCCAGACCTGCTGAGTTTTTCCAGGTAATTCTGTTTTTGTTTTGGATTTCCAGCATCTGCAGTTTTTTGTTTTTATCACAAGCTCTGCCCAGGCATTCTGTAAAATTGCGATCAGGGTCCTAAGTATGTCATTATGACCCCAAATTGCCAGGGAAAGAAGCTTACTGCTCATTTCAAGCAGATGCTTTAGTGTTCAGCGGTAAGTCTTTCTGAAAGACACAGCAAACAAGGTTAACATCAGGCTATTAATTTCATTCTTACACCCTTACCACTCTGTTAACGCCAATTTTTACAACTCCCATTCAGGATATTCTACCTTCATTTCTAACACCTCTGTTAACTGCTCTTGAAAAACATTGCTGATCACATTTTGATTCCATTATACTTCTATACTCTTTACTCTATAGGAAGGAACCCCTCAAAGGGTGAAGTTTCACCAATATTATTTATAATCACTGATAAGGGCCATTTCCGAGCCCTGACCCTGCACAGGTCAGAGGCAGCTGACGGGCCAATTAAGAGGGCACCTTTGTGTTTGCCTTCCAACTGAGGTTGGCAGATGAGTTCCTGAGGCAGGAGGCCCAATCAGAGGACCCAAAGTGCTGGATGGATGGCAGCGACACCAGGAAAAGTTGACACCATTAAGGCAGGAAGGGGAATCGAGGAAAAAGGAAGCGCTCTTGGGTGTCTGCTTAAAAGTTAAAAATAAGGAAGGCCCACTGTTCTGAAGGGCCAACAGTGTAAAAGGGAAACTCTTGAGGCTACGATCTTTTTACCCCTGCAGCTCACTCACTCAGCTAGTGAGCAGAGGCATCAATGGACTTCTGACCTGCTACCAGCAGACTGCCTCAAAGGTGCTGCCATCCTCAGACTCAGCGGCACACCAGCCCGACATTGGCAAGGTGCCACCACCATCTGAAACTTGTCCCGACGTAAAGCCTGAATTGCCTTAATTAGCTACCTGCCACAGCCAGGCGTTGCTATTAGCCTGTCTCTGGCAAAAACACTTGGACGTAGGAACGTATCAAGGAATCAACCGGATATACAACTTTCCAAATTTTCTCTCCCTGCCTCCAAAGGCGGCTCCATGGGGCTGATAAGATTTCAACCAAAGTTTTCACCAATGAATAAAAAATGCAACAAATTAAGCTCATTCTATACATTTATTAGAGGAATTACTGGAAATAGAAATGTAATCTTTTAAGTATGAAATCTATTTATCATTAAGATGCATCTCATCACAGCCCCTCTCTTTTTGACTCTTTCTCACCCCTTCAAAGGAAAGTTAAGGCGATCCCATAATAACCATCCTGTCCCCCACCTTCAACATTCACCTCACTTGGTAGCTCATTATTGGTTTGGATTCTTGCTCCACCCTCACCTCTGAATTTCCCTAGAGTCATTGAAATTACTGCAAGTGCAAGACAATGGCCACCTACACAGTCAAAGGGAGCACCAATTTTGGACTGAGTCCACTTCATGTTTCTTGGCGCCTCCTAACGTAGAATTGTATTCAGCAATGCTTCCCTCATATTGGCACCAATGAGAAATATGGTGATAGATTTTCAACTTGCCACCCATGTTTCATTCATGAGCCAGATAGCAGAGTCCTGGGGGATTGCAGACCCTGGAGCATCTTTGAGTACTATCTGGCTCAGAAAGTGGATTAGCAAATCTGCCACAGGTAGTTGTCCTGAATTTATATTGCCAGGGGTGCCATCTTGAGCTAAAGAGCCACCTTGATCTTGAAGGGATGCGGCCTAGCTTCCCATTCCCCCAAGGAGGATAGTTACTAGCTGACCATCAGACAACTGAGATGAGATGAGCTGAGCTCTCGGTTCTCAGAAAACAGATGCTAGGTGCTCCTCACAGCAGCATGGTAAGCAAACAAAACGTTTTAAAATGTTTAAGTGCATTATCACTCTCCTCCTGATCACAGCATTATACACACCAAGGACTGGATTAAATGCAGCCTATCGCAGCAGGAGCCATGGCTGCCAGGCCCACTTAATTGCAGGAGAGGCCCCACATCAAATCTTGTGGCAGCAGAACCTCCCTTAATTAAGTCAGAGAGTGGAAAGGGATGATGGGGATTTCCATTCTCTACTGACAGGTTGTCACTCAGGCTCATGAATGAGCCAATGGCATCCATTATCCCCGGGGCCACCACAATTTAGTGGTGCCTCAGGAATTTAATAGGATTTGCAAGGCTTTCCTGTGCCCTTGGAAGGCCACCCAGCAAACCTTATTGGCTTTGCCAGCAGCCTCCTGGGGCGGGGGAGGGCTTCCTCATTACTGGGGGACCCTGCATTGTGAAGAGGGTGAAAACCACCTCCCTGCCCTTGCCTCTGACCATCCAGTCCCCTGTCTCCTACAACCCCCACCCTATGACCCCCATCCCACCCTCACCCACATTTGGTCTGCAGTCCCACAATATCCCTGGTCCCCTGGTGACTGCAGCACTGTCAGCAGCCACTGTTCCCACTGGTGCTGGTGGCGACCAGCAGCTCTTCGCCTCTGATTGGCTGCAGCACTTGGCAGATGGGGCTTCCTTTGCCAGGGACCTCGATCATGGGGGATGTCCAAAGGTGGCCACTTAAGTGCCTGAAGGCCACTTGATTCTGTCAGGCCCCTCCTTTGGAACTAATGGGGGTTCCCCTCTAGTTCTCCAACTGGTGGATGAGATGCCCAAGAGCACCACAAAATCCAGCCCCATATTGCAGTGAGCAGCGGTGCCATGAGCTGGATGTACAGAGTTTCTGCAACCTCTGTTGTCTCTCTATAACCCGATCAAGGTAGACACTGATCTCTGGATAATGAAGCATATGTTTTCATTTCTACCCTGCCCCACTTCTCCCAATACCCCCTAACCCCAGCAGCTGATCTTCCAAGTCTCAGAATTTCCTCACCAGCTATATGGCAGCCATTCCCCTTCAAAGGAAATGGATTTACTCCTTGCAGATTATGATATGCCAGTCACTTTGTTATCGAGACACCCAAATCCAGTGCTCCATACCAGGCTTAAGCATCATCAACTACTTAATCCAGCTCTTCATGTAAGGAGATTTGGGAATTATGTGTTAAGTTGTGTAGGCCTCAGCCTTTACTCTCTGCAACTGTTTACTTTTTCTGCCATTAATTCAGCTCACAGCTAATTCCTTTGTCTTGCACATGCACCAAAGGAATTGCATGGCTAGAAAGATAACCATGGAGGAGATAAAAACAAAAAAACTGCGGATGCTGGAAATCCAAAACAAAAACAGAATTACCTGGAAAAACTCAGCAGGTCTGGCAGCATCGGCGGAGAAGAGGAGAGTTGTTTGGGCACAGACCTTATATTCCACAAGCTTAAGCCGCACGGAACTTCGACAACATTGAAGAAAGATGAGAGCAATCAAAGTGCCCTTTGATCCTTGTCATTGCATTCCTCATGGACTCGGTACAGGCTGAGTTAGGCACATAGGACTCCAGTTACAAATATAAATCAATTGGTCTGGCAAATGCCCCTTGCACTTTCCAATATAATTGAGCTCTTCACTTAAGCTGTGCAAAGTCACACACAATAATACATAGAAAAGTGGGACTCGAAACGTCAACTCTTTTCTTCTCCGCCGATGCTGCCAGACCTGCTGAGTTTTTCCAGGTAATTCTGTTTTTGTTCACAATAATACATCATTTGGGGATGTCCACAATCAGTAATTAGCTCATTATTTAAGATGATACATACAGCATACTAGAATTCTAGTTAAGTTCACCAACAACAGAATACCAGTTGTAAAATGAGAGCAGAAATATTTTCAACAAGCTAACAACACAGGGAAAACACAGTTGAGCCCAATCCTGTTCCCACCTAACATCCACATATATTTGCTTTCCAGTGGAAACCCTGTCTGAATCCCTCCCCACAACACAAACACCACCCCACCCCCCACAAACCTTCCATAGTCCAGGAGCTCCAAGGCAGTTGTAACACTCCAACTGTAATGTTTTTATACAGAGATATGTTTTCATATGTAGGCACCAATGCACCACTTGCCATGGTATTTCTATTTTCTTAACAATTCTAATCTTTATGTATCAATGTAGTACTCATTTTACAATATGCTGAGCACCAAAGAGGTTTAAAATACTTGTTCCTGAAACCAATACTTAAGTCCAAATAAAATGATTGTCCTTTTTGTCTATATGATGTCACTCCATGTGGCAAGATTCCCAAACCATTATGAACTCTAAAGCTAAGCAGAAGGCAGCTTTCTTCTTAGGTTCCATTTTGAACAAGCTTTGATTTGATGTTAATTCCCCAATTGTGAGTCACAGAGTGGGTTCACTTAATGTCAGCCAACAAGATCTAGCTAGAGGGGATTTTGTCTGGGTTAAATACCAGATGAATTAAAGGAGGCTGCCATCGGTTGTGATGAACGTCACCAGAATGCAGCTTGACTGTGTAGTAAGGGTTTAACTGAAGTGTGGCAGCTCTCTCATTAGTAATGGTTAGTGTGCATTCCCGGTGGCTCATCTACTGGTCTCCTCTTAAAGGTACAGCACAGTTACAAAGCATATCTAACCGATTTTGTAAAATCAAGACATTATTTAAGTAGTATGTTATGATCCCAGCTGATGTTACTACTGGACAAGCCAGATCCCAGGGTGGAACCCGGCTTGATAGATCCTAACTTTTAGTTTTTGCTTAGATACGTGGAGAGTGGCCACTGAACAGAGTCACAGGAGTCAGCTGATGAACTTTTATCAAAAAAATTGAAATATTTATTAAACAAGGAAAGATGAACTAAATTACAATACTCCTTCACTCACAACTATACCTTCTCAGATATATACAGATTCATAAGGATAACACAAATTACTAAAGCTAATTTACACTCTAATGTTCACAATAAATACATAGTCCATGTACAACAATAGGCAACCTGTGGTCAGGCACCCCACACTCTGAAATTAAGTAACAGATGCCACACCAGCCAGATGCTATGAATCCTTCATCAACTGCCCCCAGATGACTGTCACACCGTGAGCCAACCGATCTCACTGAACTCCATCTTTCACAAGAGGGTTTCCAAGCTTCACTCTCCAAGAACTCCCAAATCTTCTCCCAAACAATGCTTTCTCTCAGATGCCTTTCACAAGGGTCCACCTTCAGGGTTTTGAACTCTCATTCAGATGTTCCTCTCCCCTGGATCACCATGTCCATTCAAACTTCCTTCTATGCGCTCTCTCTCCAATGCTCAGCCATGCCAACAGGACAACATTACTTTACATGCCCATAGTAAAGAGTTACAGACCATCAGCAGTCTCCTTGGACCTTCTGGCTTCTCACAAGCCATTTTTGCTTTAAGTCTGTTTCCTGCAGCTTTCTTCTCTTTAAGCTTGAAGTTTGGAGCCTTTCTCTCTGCTCTGCACTCATAACTTCACCTAACAGGAGCTTTTCCAGGTTCCTGTCCTTTTCATTTGACTTAACAGTCCTCATTTCCTGTCCCACTCCCCTGGATTTTGGGACTTTCTTCTTTAGTTTCTGGAACCTTCTCCTGCAGTTCCTTCTCCTGTGTCCAGCTTCTCCTGGCAGCTGGCTTCAACTTTAGTTTGGGACTTGCTATCTGACCCTCTGCTATGCTACTTCAGCTGGAAATTCCTTTCAACCTTGGAGCCCATAGCCCAACTGAACTCAAATTGCTTTTAGTTTCTCTGTCTGTGTATGTATGTGTGTGAGTGTGTGCACGTGTGTGGCGGGGGAGCGAGTGGAGGTGCTCCCTCTCTGGACCCCTGTTGCTAGGCAACAGCACAGTTTTTTTCTACTTTGTTTAACTTCCCTAAACCACTACCCCCTTGACATCACAGCTCTCCACTTCAAGGGTCATAAAATGCAGGCACACAAACAAAGCCTTAGACCAGCTGTTTCCACTCTAAAATGAAACTAGATCCCAGGTTTCACCTTTTTAGCCCACAAATAGAAAAAATAAATTAATTAAACTTAAACTTAAGATATACCTTATTCCTAACATACACAAATACACATGTAACTTACTTAAATGATCTTTTCCTAAGAAGGAGCAAATTTAGGTCAGCGATCACAGGTGTGATATACAAACAAGACTTGGTGCAAGTTAGGACATGAGTAGCAGAGATTTGGATGTCTTCAAGTTTAGGGAGGGATGAATGTGAGAGAAGAACCAGGAGTGCATTGGAAGAGTCAAGTCTGGACATAACAAAAGAAAGACTGAGTGTTTCAGACAACAATGAGCTGAGGGAGGGGCAGAGTTGAGCAATGTTATGAAGATGGAAATAGGCAAAATTAGCATTGGTCAGAAGCTCGTATTGGGATGCAAAGAGTCTGGTTCAGCTTTAGACAGTTGCCAGGGAAAAAGATGGAGCCTGTGGAGGGGGAGCAGAGTTTGTGATGAAGACCAAAGACAATGACTCTGGTCTTCCCAATAGTGAACTAAAAGACAAGCAGTCTGACAATTTAGACAGTGTGGAGAGTTAGTGGTGAGGTAGAGGTAAGTGTGAATGTGAGAACTAACACTGTGACTTTGGTTGATGTCACCAAGGAGCAATATGTAGATGAGACATTGGAGGAGGCCAAGGGTAGATTCTTCTGATACCCTCGTACTCCAGCTGAGGAGTGCTACAATGAATCCCATGGTTCCACAAGGGCGATGATTGAGTAAAGCATCAGAATGCTGAAAGTGAGGTTCTGCTGCCTGGACAGCTCTGGCAGAGCTCTCCAATATGCCCTTCAAAGGAGCCTGGTGAATATAGTTATGTGCTGCGTGCTACACAACCTCACACAGCGGAAGGGGGAGGGCTGGCCAACAACAAAAATAGAGGAGCCACACTCCTCTTCCAATGAAGAGGAAGGGGAGGACAGATGACAGCAGTGAGGCCTGCACGTTGGGGTTCCAGCACCCGATGTCAGGATGATGGAGAGATATGTGAGGAAGGCCTGTGAGTACCTCATTCTCAACAGTTTCCAGCAGGCATGACATCTTTTAGAAATCAACAGCTCTAGGCCTTAAACCCACGGGACCTCTGCATCTTCACCAAGCAGCAATTCACCAGTGTACTCCGTCATGTCAATCCAGCCTTGTCACCCAAATCACAATGAGATCAATCCTCTCCCTTCACCCATTCAGGTTTGTAACTAATTCGGCAAGACTTCACACTGCTAACCTGGCCCTAACAGACAGACTATCCACAACACATGAATAAAGTGAACAAGACTATTTACTCACACACTAACATAGGTTACAGTGTAACATCTGAACACCCGTGCAATCACCGTGGGCCTACCTGCTCTTTCATTTATGGTTTCCGTCATTACAATGTGGTGCAACCCCAACATCCGTAGCTGAGGTGAAGGCAGGCTGCTGAGTCTGAGCTGTTGCCTGAGATGAACTTGGTGACCTCTAGTTGTCCAAGGCCGTGTGGACCCCAGCCTGATGAGGGGCTCCTGCACGTGTGTAGATGCATCCTTTTTGGCCATAGTTACTGGAGGCAGAGGGGCGGAGTAGTGGCTGCTCACACTCAGAGCACATTGACTGGAGACCCTAGAAAAGACAGCCTGACACTCCTCTTTCCTCTCGGTGTGTGATGGTATCTTCCTGACTACCAGAGGTGGAGGGGCACCTGGAGGGAGATCCAGGTGCCTCATGCCCCTCTTGCCTGGCCACCATTGCATAGAGCTCATGGCTAGAGTAATTGATTGCAGCTCTGACTACATATCAACAGCTACTGACTGGACTGCTGAACCTGGCTCTCCATGACGGCCACCAACTCTCCATAGAGGAAACCATGTGCTCACCCACGTAAGATATGCAGAACTCATGGCCTGGGTGGACTCCTCCATCATCTGCACATGTCTATACAAGTCCTCTGGCAGCTCCACCAGATGTTCCCCTGCCTGTTGCTTCACCTCTAGTAGGTTTTGCATGGCCATAACCAGAGACTTGTCATCAGTCTGGGATTCAGCATTCGCCCAGCATCTAACAGTCCTCCAACTGTCTCCGAGGCCCCTCAGCTGTCACAGCCTCCATCAGCTCCTCCGGCATGCCTGTGATTTGCTCACCGGATTATGACCCCTACTCTAACCACAATTGTGTCTCACCGAGATGACTGTATCTGTGCTAGTGGAGGGTGCAGGGGAAAGGTGTGATGCTGCACCCTCTGAGGCTTCCATGCCTTCCTCCTCACAGGTGGACTGCAGGGTCATGAACGATGAAGCAAGCCATCCCTCCTGAATGTGAAGACCTGCATTAGAGAACAGAAGGAATTAGGTTCAGGTTATTCACAATCCGTCCTCCCATCCCTCTGTGAAGTCCATCTCCTTTCTGCCCAGTGTTTGGCACCAGACTCGAGACCTCCTCACTCTGTTCTTTCAGCACGCCTGCTTCTCTGTCCATGATTGCCCAGCCGTCCTGCTATCCAGCCAGTTCCACCACCTCCTCCTCTGCCAGCGTAAGCAATCTGATTTCAGGCACTCCTCCACCAATCTTTGCCCATTCTCTGGAGTTATGTGCCATTTTTTCCAGCAGACAGAAGGGAAGAATGTGTTTTAGCGTGATTTACACCTAAAGCCCTTATCATTTCTTTGACGGATAATGGGGTCTGCAGGGTAAGCCATCCTCACTCCCAATCACACACCACTTGAACTACAATACAAGTATGAGCCTGAAAGTTTGGGCCCAGATCAATCCAGGCCTCATGATGCACCTGCTCCTGTACCTTACACTTCAGTCATCTGCACCCCACTCCATCCCCCCACAGCGACCCATTGCTTGTTGTCCTCATATAGCCACATTCATCTAACATTTTTGTTGTACTTACCCTGGTGGTGCGGAGGAGGTCATTGACCCCACTCCCTGCACTGGACCTAGGTGTCCCTGGGATCCCCACAGCTGCTAATCTCCGCAGGAATCTCTGTCCAGGTTTCTTTGGTCAGGCGGGATGGTCTCCTGAGGAAGAGCACCTGCTAGCAGCCTGGAGGAGAACCTGCAGGGAGGTATCACTGAACCAGGAGGTCACGCATAATCTGCTCTGAGCTATGAAACACCTGAGTCTGGAGATGGAGGTGATGTTCCAGGGTTCTGTATCAGAGGGGAAGGCTGAGTCTGGAGATGAAGGTGGTGTTCCGGGGCTCCGTATCAGTGGGGAAGGCTGAATCTGGAGATGAAGGTGGTGTTCCGGGATTCTGTGTCAGAGAGGAAGACCGAGTCTGGAGGTGGAGATGGTGATCCTGGGTTCTGTAGTTGATCCTGCAAAACAGGTGCTATTGGCTTGTGGGCATTGGGTAAAAATGGCACCCGAACCTCCAACCCCATCAGCTGACAGCATGTTTAGTGACATCCCAGCCCTACCACATAACTGGCCGGGCCCTGCAGCCCCACCATGTTTATTAGCTGGCCACTGTGCATTCAGAGTTGGACAGCTGCTCCTCCCATGAGTAGAAGTTCCATCCACTTCTTGGGTCTGCTCTAGGGGTCACCACCAGGACGGTAAAATTCTGCCCATGAGTTCAACTGCCACCTTGGCAGCCGGGGGTATTTAATTTCAGTTAATGAACAAATCTCAAATGAAAAATCGTAATCTCATTAATAATGAACATGAAACTATTGGATTGTCATAAAAACCCACCTGATTCACTAATGTCCTTCGATGGGGGTGTGGGGGTGGGGGGGTGGAAATCTGTCTTCCTTGCCTGGTCTGGCCTACAAGACTCCAAATCTACAGCAATGTGGTTAACATTTAACTGCCCTGCGAGATGGCCTAAAAGTCATACAGTCTTATCAAACCATTATAGAAAAACCATTGTTGGTTTTTGATGAGGGCAAATTTGAAGGGCAGAGGGACTTTATCACATGCTTTACAGCAGTTTAAGAAGGCGGCTTGCCACCACCTTCTGAATAAACCCCATGGACCAGACATGCTACATCCCAGAGTATTGAAAGAGGTGGCTATAGAGATAGTGTACGTATTGGTCTTTCAAAATTCTATGGATTCTGGAAAGGTTCCTGCAGAGTGGAAAGTGGAAAATGTAACCCCACTTTTTAAGAAAGGAGGGAGAGAGAAAATGGAGAACTACAGACCTATTAGTTTGACATCAGAAGGAGGGAAAGTATTAGAACCTATTATAAAGGATGTGACAACTGAACACTTAGAAAATAATGATATGATTGGGCAGATTCAACATGGATTTATGAAAGAGAAATCATATTTGACAAACCTGATGGAGTTTTTTGAGAATGGTACTTGTCACATAGATTGAATGTGGTGTAATTGGATTTTCAGAAGGCTTTTGATAAGGTCCCACACAAGAGGTTACTAAACAAAATTAGAGCACATGGGGTTGATGGTTATATACTGGCATGGATTGAGAATTGTTAACAGACAGAAAACAGGGAGTGGGAATAAATGGGTCATTCTCAGGATGGCAGGCTATTATTAGTGGGATACTACAAGGATCATTGCTTGGGCCACAGCTGTTCACAATCTATAAAAATGATTTGAGTATGGGGACCAAAATGGAATCTTTCCAAATTTGTTGATGACACAAAACTAGGTGAGAATGTGAGTTGTGAGGACGATGCAAGGAGGCTTCAAGGGGATTTGGACAGGCTTAGTGAATGGTCCAGCACATGGTAGATGGACTATAATGTGAATAAATGTGAATTTATCCACTTAGGTAGAAAAAACAGAAAGGCAGAGTATTTCTTAAATGGTGAGAGACTGAGAAGTGTTGATGTCCAAAGGGACCAGGGTGTCCTTGCTTATGAGGCACTAAAAGCTAGCAGAAATGTGCAGTGAGCAATTTGGAAGGCAAGGAAGTCAAGGAGGCAGATGGCAAAGTGGAGTTGAGGCCACAACCAGATCAGTCATGATCATATTGAATGGTGGAGCAAGCTCATGGCTGAATGGCCTACTCCTGTTCCTAAGTCCTATGTTCCTATGTTACAGACAGGTCGAGAAGGATGAGAGCGATTGTTTACCTTTGTCACAGTAACATAGGATATGATCTTTGGCTTTGATAAGGGCCATTTTGGGACTGCAGTAGGAGTAGAAACCTGGTTGGTGAGATTCAAACATGGAGTTCTGGATAAGATGGGCACAGAGTTAGGAGGCAATTTTATTTTCAAGGTCTTTGGAGATGAAAGAAAGGTTGGTGATGGTGGGGTAGTTTACAAGGGCAAGTGGGGTCAAGGTTTGGTTTTTGATGAGGGCAAATTTGAAGGGCAGAGGGACCTGAAGATAGACAACCATTAACAATATCAGCTACCATGGGACCCAGGAAGGGAGGCAGTTTGGTAGGAATTAGGTCAAGGGAGCACAAAGTGGATCTCATGGATAAAGTGAGCTCAGAGAGGGCATGAAAGGCAATAGGAGAGAAACTAAAGAAGGAGCTGAGCTCAGGGAAAGTGCAGGGTGAACTTAAGAGAAAGTTTGGCCCTATGGGCAAGGGGAAGAGAATGAAGTGGCAGAGGCAGCTGATCAGATGGCCTCCATCTTAATGACGAGGAGTCCCCAAGCTCCTTGCACTTATTGTTAAAGGTGAGGATGGAGGTGACGGGGGAAGGAATTTAAGAAGACAGTGCACAGTAGCGAAAAGAAGCCAGGTAGACTTGGAATAATGAGCAGTTTTAGCAGACATGAGCTGGGCCCAATATTGCTCTATATGGTCCAACCAGATCCAGAGATGAATGGCTAATATCCATTCAAGGCTGCATCCCTCGGACCTAAGGGAGGGCCGTACCAGGTAAGCAGCCAGGTGAGAGAGAGTGATGGTTTTATTGGGGACTAAGGCATCAAAGATGGAGGTGAGGGTGCTGCTGAGCAAATCAATAGCTGCAAAAATGTGGTAACGAATGGAGGGCCAAAGGTTAGACAGTTGGGATTTTGAAAGTGCAGTTGTAAGTGAGTAGGGGGATTATTTTCTCCAGGGGCAGATGCAGATGGAAGTAGGGTTGGAAGGTGGGAGAGAGATGTGAGTGGAAACCATCAGAATTGGTTTTATTTGTGATTGATACAAGGGATTAACAAGACCATGTCAGGTGGCAAGGTCAAGGTGGCCGTGGATATGGGCTGGGTAGTTTACATGGAGGGAGAGATTAAGAGAGGATAAGAGGGTGGCGAACTCAGAGGAGAGATGCATGATGAGCTGAGATGGAGGTTGAAATCACTGAGGATGAGAAGTCATTCAGTGCAGAGGTAGAGGGAGGGAAGCATTGAAGACATCTCAGTGAGAAACATTTATAGTACTTTGGTGGGGAGTTGGGAATGAGAATTTTAAATGAGAGGCGAGAGGAGTGGAACAAGGTGAGAAGCTGAAAGGAAGATAAAGCACCAGAGGAGTAAGGGGACAGACCAAGGTGTAATTTGATGCTAAAAGCCACACCTTAACTGCAATGCTCTTTGTCAGGGTAAGTGATGGAAGGTATAGCCAGGCAGGGTGGCTTCATTTAGAAGGAGGTTGGCATCATCCCTCACCTATGTTTTGGTCAAGGTCATCACATTGATGTAATCATGCCCAATACTGTAACCTAATGGATGTCAAGGACCTTGCTCAGAAGTAAACAGACATTCTGGAGGGAGATACGGAGAGGGGCAGTGAGAGTTGATCCAATAGCAGAGTCAGCAGTGGGAGAATGGGGAGTCATAGAAGTCTACAGCACAGAAAAAGGCCTTTGGCCATCGAGTCTGCACTGCTCAAACAAGTACCTAACTATTCTAAACCCATTTTCCAGCACTAGGCCCATTGCCTTGTGAGCTTTCTTCTGCATCTGGTAGGACATCAGTATCTGCAGAATAGGATAGCACTTTAGCAGCATTGCTGTCAGTGTTGCTGGAAAGCAAACTGTCGGTTGCAGGATGACCAAACTGCAAGAGCAACAAAGACTTTTCATGAAAGACTGGTTCAAAAGGGAAGACTGAAGAGAATCAACCTTTGGACCCTCTAGGGCAGGAAGAGAAGAACTCAAGACTCTCTGAGGAACTTGTTGCAAAGGACTCTGGGAGGAAGCTTCAGAAGAGGAATGATCTTTAACTACAGGGAAGACTGTCACAGCTGTATCATCCACTGCTGTATCAAAGACTGAAAAGGCATTGAAGATCTGAGATTTCAATGAACCCAGATGATGAAGCAAAAAACAACTAACTTCCTATGAGACTCTCAAGAAAAGAAGAAGAGATGAACTCCCAATGATATTTTGGGAGAGCCATTTACTTTCTGTAGGCAATGGTAAGAGGGCCACATTTCTCTCTGTATGAGGTTGCTCCATTATGGAGAATGGAAAGAATATGGAGACAAGACAGCCTCATCTTCTGCAATTAAAATGAATTTCCTGTAGGCAATTAACTCAGGGATAAGATTACTGTACAGGATTCTGCAGCTTTAGAAGTGCTAAAGATTCTGTCACAGCTTCTGTACTGACCTCTAGCTCTGGAGGGAAGAAGACTTCCAGCTGGGACTGAAGTATGGGTGCCAATTGACTTACCCCTTGGGAAGGTACCAGCTCTTTAGCAGTGTGACCCTCTATGGACTCTGACCTGGACTCAGACAAGGCATTCTCTGTAGAAGAGTCTTCATGGACAAAAGGAGATAAAGTAGGCAATATAGCGGTAGTATAGTAATTATGGTTTTATTTAGTGTGTAATGTACCCTTAAGAATAATACTTGTTAAGGAGGATCACATGATCTGTAGTACCCAATAGGAGAGTAGTGCAGGCTACCTCAGCAATCAGCGTAGAGATAGAGTAGGATTGGAAAGCACACATGTAGTTGCTGCTGAATACGTTGTAAATAAACTTAATGTTTCCACCCAAGAAGTGTCTGCAGATCTGTCACTAATAGTGCAACTCAGCCACCCTACAACAAACTAGCAACAAGGATAAAACATAGTTGAACAGAAGAGATCAAGTTTGAAAGAAATCGGCACTGTACCTCACCAGTGATTCTAAGTAGCAAGCTCTGTTAGAATTGAAGAAGTTATCCCCTCTCAAAATGCCACAACTTGGGAGAATTGATCCTTTTGAACTGGCCACAGATGATTGGTCTCAATGCATAGAGCGCCTCACTATTTTTTTCAAGTGAATGAGATTACAGGAGAAGAGCGATCCTCATGAGTACTTGTAAGAGCAAAACCTACAGTCTGATTTAAAGTTTGATGGCATCAGTGCCCTAGATTCGAAGAATTGATGAACTGGTGGAGCTCGTGAAGGGTCACTTTCAACCTAAGCCCTCAATTACAATGCGGAGGTTCAGGTTTAATTGGTGAAATAGAGCCCTGGGTGAGACAATTACATGCTACATGGCAAATTTGAAGCAGCTAATGGAATATTGTGAGTTCGGCATGACTCTGAACAACATGTTCAGAGATTGTTTAGTGTGTGGTGTGAAAGAGGACACGGTTCAGAAAAGATTATTGTCCGAAGTGAAGCTGGTTTTCAAGAAGGTGCTAGAAATAGCGCTGGCCATGAAAAGTGCAGTGAAATATTCAAAAGCAATACAAGATGCACAAAATGGCGCTGTCCTCCACATCGAGTGGGAAACCTCAGCTGAAATTGTGTGAAAAAGCAAGACTCTACCGTGAAGAGGGAATAAGCCCTCACTAGCCGAAGAATAAAGAAAATAACTTAGCAGCGAAATCAAAGAATAATTTTAATAGGGGTGGAAACAATCAGTCTTTTAGTGATTGGCAGTTTAAAAAAATCAAAAGCTACTGTTGTCACAGAAATGACACATAATGAGGCAGTGCAAGGAAAGATTCAAGCAGGCTTGTAAACAAAAGAAGAAGCCCAATGAAATCTACAATGTAGAAGAGCCTGAAACAACAAATTCAGACATTTACTCATTGTTTAACCTGAAAGTTGGAAAGACAGAACCAATATTTGTCACAGTGAAAGTAAATGGAAAACTGTTAGAATGGAAGTGGATACGGGAGCTTCCACTAGAGTAATTGGGGAACATACATTCAGATATTTGAATAATGGTGAACATCAATTTAGTTTGGAACAAACAGCAGCCAAGTTAAAAACTTATACAGGTGAAGACCTTCAAGTAAAAGGCATTAGCAGAGTAACTGTCCATTATGGAAGCTAATCGGCACAGCTAGGTGGTAGCAGGTGAAGGACCAAGCCTCCTGAGGCGAAACTGGTTAAAGGAGATTAAGTTAGAATGGTCCAAAATCTTTCAGCTGAGAGCAAGTGGGCTACCAGAACTATTTAAAAAATATGCCACTGTCTTCCAGGACAAAGTGGGAAAAATCCAGGACCTGCAAGCCAAGAATCATGTGGATCTAGAAGAAACCTCTCATTTCATGAAGGCAAGACTAGTGCCATACTCCCTGTGAGAGAAAGTCGACGCTGAGCTGAACAGGCTAGAAACTGGGTGTTATACAACATGTTCAGTTCTCAGAATGGGCAGCACTCATAGTCCCCATCCTTAAACCCAACCAAAGTATCCAAATTTGTGAGGACTACAAACTGGCAGTTAACAAAGTAGCCAAATGGGACAGGTACCCCATTGCAAAAATTGAAGACCTGTATGCCAAGCTGGCCGGAGGGACAACATACACAAAGCTTGACATGTGTCATGCTTATCAACAACTAGAATTGGATAAGGCCTCTTGGGAATTTGTCACACTTAATAACCACAAAAGGGTTGTACCAATGTACATGATTGCCTTTTGGTGTCTCCTTAGCTTGTGCCATCTTTGACAGAATAATGGAAATCTTACTGCAGGGACAGCCCAGGTTGCGGTCTATTTAGAAGCTGTATTGGTGACAGGATTCACTGAAAAAGAGCATTTGGCAAACTTAGAAGAAATCTTAAAACATTTCTTGCAAGCTGGAGTGCCTTTAAAAAAGTAAAGAGCACTTTCCAAGCGAGGGAGGTAATCTATTTGGGTCACCTGGTAGATTCACAGAGCCTCCACCCGGTTGAGGAGAAAGTGAGAGCCACAAGAGAGGCACCTGTGCCAAAGAATGTCTCAGAGCTCAAGTCATTCCTAGGAATGATCAACTATTATGGGCGGTTCTTACCCAATTTGCCTACCATGCCGGCCCCGTTGCATTCTCTACTCAAAACAAACCAACACTGGTCTTGGGAGGTGCCCCAGAAAGAAGCTTTAATAAAGGTGAAGCAATTGTTACACTCATCCAATTTATTAGTGCATTACGACCAGGCGAAAGAATTGGTGCTGACATGTGATGCATCTCCATACGGAGTGGGAGCAGTGCTCTCTCACTGGATGGACGATAGCACAAAACGGCCAGTAGGTTATGTATCAAGGACGCTCACCGCAGCGGAAAAGGGATACCCACAGATAGAAAAAGAAGGGCGTCCATCATTTTTGGTATCCAGAAGTGTCACCAGTATGTACACGGCCGCCGTTTTACAATCGTTTCAGACCACAAAGCACTGTTCAGTTTGTTTAATGAGGACAAGACTATACCACCCATAGCCTCAGCAAGAATACAATGATGGGCCTTAATTCTGGCAGCAAATACACTTTCGTACATAGGCCTGGCAATCAAATCGCAATCGCCGATGCCCTCAGTCATTTGCCTTTACAAGAAAATGATGAGCACGCCCCAATTCCACAGGAACTTATTTTGCTGTTAGATTTCTTAGATTCCTTACCAGTATGTGCTCAGCAGATCAGAGACTGGACAAGTCAGGACCCAGTCTTATCTCAGGTATGATAATGAGTGCTTCATGGTTGGTCACAGGAGACTGTATCTGATGAAATGAAACCATACTTCAACAGAAGACATGAAATAACCAGCCAGGACGGCATCCAATTGAGGGGAGCATGAGTGATAGTTCCTCCAAAGGGAAGGGAACCATTTTTAATTGAACTACACAGCGTCCATCCAGGAATTTCCTGAATGAAGACCATAACAAGTAGGTATCTATGGTGGCCAGGGATGGATGGAAAAATAGAGAATTTAGTAAAGCACTGTGTACAATGTCAGAAACTGCAAAAGTTACCAGTGACAGTCCCATTACACCCATGGGAGTGGGTAGACCCTGGGTGCGGTTACACATTGATTATGTGTTGGACCTTTCCTGCGAACAATGTTTCTTCTCATTGTCGATGTCATTCAAAATGGTTGGACGTATATGAGATAAAGTCACCAACATCAGGCGCTACAATTGAGAAACTACGTCAGAGTTTTGCCATTCACGGATTACCAGAAGTAGTCATTTCCGATAATGGCATGGCAGTTACGAGTGCTGAGTTCAACGGTTCATCAACCTCAACAGTATCGCTCATGTGAAAGCTGCACCGTGCCACCCTTCCTCAAATGGACTGGCTGAAAGGGCGGTTCAAACATTCAAGGCAGGCATGAAAAAGCTAACTGGTGATTCATTGGCAACCAAGCTAACTCGCTTTCTTTTTCATTACAGGACTACACCTCACATAACAACAGGTGTCACACCTGCGGAGTTGTTGTTGAAACGCTGTCTCAGGATAAGATTGAGCTTAATAATGCCGAATTTAGGGGGAAAGGTGGAAAGGAGTCAGGGAAGCTAGAAAACTAGACATGACTGGCATAGTCACGAGAGAAAATTTACCGTGGGAGAGGCGGTATATGTGAAAAACTTCGGGGAAGGACCAAAGTGGTTACCGGATGAAATAAGTGCGGTGACTGGACTTCTATCTTACAAACTGGAGGTGGAAGGCCAGATCATCAGTAAACATGTGGAACATTTAAGGAAGAGAGAGAGACAAATCATCAAGATATGAGTCTACCAGTGACCAAGACCTGATCTGCATTTCCTGTTGAGGATACTCAACCCAGGACTGACATGTCTGATGTTCTTATAAGACTTGAGGATACAGAACTGCAAGTGCCCACCAAAGCACCTGATGTTCAGGCAACTGCAGAAAAGGATGTTCCTGACAAAGAACCTGAAGCATGAAGCTGTGACGTTCCATACATGCCAGGAAACCACCTGAAAGACTGAACTTTTAAATTCCTTACCCAGTGTAAATACTATGTTGTCTTGAAAAATAAGTGCTTGTAAATATAATATGTATAGCCAAGTTAAATGGGGAGGAATGTAGTAATTATGATTTTATTTAGTATATAATGTACCTTTAAGGATAATATGTTAAGGAAGATCACATGATCTGTAGTAACCAACAGGAGAGTAGGGTGGGCTAACTCCGGAGTTAGTGTGGAGGTGGAATTGGAGGAGAAAGCACATGTGTAGCTGCTACTGAGTACATTATAAGTAAACTTAATGTTTCCACCCAAGAAGTGTCTGCAGATCAACTCTTTCAGTAATAGTACAACTCAGCCACCCTGCAACAGGTAGATTCAGTGGAACTAAGATCTGAATGCTGCTCAGCGGCAAAAAGCAGAGCTGAGTCTTCTAAAAAGACAACAGACTTTTTTTCTTATTTTTTATTCATTTGTGGGATGTGGGCATCACTGGTTAGGCCAGCATTTATTGCCCATCCCTAATTGCCCTTGAGAAGGTGGTGGTGAGCTGCCTTCTTGAACCACTGCAGTCCATGTGGTGTAAGTACACCCACAGTGCCATTAGGGAGGGAGTTCCAGGATTTTGACCCAACGACCGTGAAGGAACAGCAATGTATTTCCAAGTCAGGATGGTGTGTTACTTGGAGTGGAGCTTCCAGATGGTGGTCGTGTTCCCATGTGTCTGCTGTCCTTGTCCTTCTAGATGGTAGTGGTCGTGGGTTTGGTAGGTGCTGTCTAAGGAGCCTTGTGAATGCTTGCAGTGCATCTTGTAGATGATAAACACTGCTGCCACTGTGCATCGGTGGTGGATGGAGTGAATATTTGTGGGTGTGGTGCCCATCAAGCAGGCTGCTTTGTCCTGAATGGCATCAAGTTCCTTGAATGTTGCTAGAGCTGCACTCATCCAGGCAAGTGGAAAGTATTCTATCACACTCCTGACTCTTGTGCCTTGTAGATGATGGACAGGCTTTAGGAGTCAGGATGTGAGTTACTCGCTGCAGGATTCCTAGCCCCTGATCTGATCTTGTAGCCACAGTATTTATATAGTTAGTTCAGTTCAGTTTCTGGTCAATGGTAACCCCCATATTGATAGTAGGGGATTCGGTGATGATAATCCCATTGAATGTCAAGGGGCATTGGTTGGATTCTCTCTTGTTGGAGTTGGCCATTGCTTGGCACTTGTGTAGTGCGAATGCTACTTGCTACTTGTCAGCCCAAGCATGAATATTGTTCAGATCTTGCTACATTTGGACATGGATTGCTTCAGTATCTGAGGGTTCGCGAATGGTGCTGAACATTGTGCAATCATCAGCGAACATCCTCACTTCTAACCTTATGATGGATGGAAGATCATTGATGAAGCAGCTGAAGAGAGTTGGGCCTAGGACATTACCCAGAGGAATTCCTGCAGTGATACCCTGGAACTGGGATGATTGAATTGCTGCAACCGCAACCAAAGATAGGTACGAAAGTAAATTGTGAAGAGGATGCAAGGATGCCACAAAGTGACATAGATAGCTTAAGTGAGTGGTAAAGATCTGGCAAATGGAGTATAACATAGGAAAATGTGAAATAGTTCATTATGGCATGAAGAATAAAAAGGAAACTTATTGTCTAAATGGTGAGAGATTGCAGAGCTCTGAGATTGAGAGGGATCTGGGTGTTCCAGTGCATGAATCACAAAGGTTAGTATGCAGGTACAACAGCTAATTAGGAAAGCCAATAGAATTTTATCATTTATTGCGAGGGGAATTGATTGCAAAAGTAGGGAGGTTATGCTTCAGTTGTATAGGGTACATCTGGAGTACTGTGCACAGTACTGGTCTCCTTATTTAAAGAAAGATGTGAATATTAGAAGCAGTTCAGAGAAGGTTTACTAGACTAATACCAGGAATTGGCAGGTTGTCTTATGAGGAGAGGCTGCACAGGTTAGGCTTATATCCAGTGGAATTTAGAAGAGTAAGAGGAGACTTAATTGAAACATTTAAGGTCCTGAGGGGTCTCAACAGGGTGGATGTGGAGATGATATTTCCTTTTGTGGGAGAATCTGGAACTAGAGGTCACTCTTTAAAATAAGGGGTTGCTCATTTAAGACAGATGAGGAGAATTTTTTTCTCTCAGAGGGTTGTAAGTCTTTGGAATTCTCTTCCTCAAAAGGCAGTGGAAGTGGAGTCTTTGAATATTTTTAAGGCAGAGCTAGATAGATTCTTGATTAACAAGGGCGTGAAAGCTTATCAGAGGTAGGCAGGAATGTGGGGTTGAGGTTATATTCAGATCAGCCATGATCTTATTGAATGGCGGGGCAGGCTTGAGGGACCGAGTGGCCTTCTCCTGCTCCTAATTCATATGGTTGCATGTACATACATTCGTATCTTTCTTTGTGCTAGGTATGACTTCAACCAGCGAAGAGTTTTCCCACTGATACCCATTCACTCCAGTTTTGCTAGGGCTCCTTGATGCCACACTCAGTCAAATGCTGCCTTGATGCGAAGGGCAGTCACTCTCACCTCACCTCGGAAGTTCAGATCTTTTGTCCATGTTTGAACCAAGGCTGTGATGAGGTCAGGACCTGAGCGACCCTGGCTGAACCCAACTGGGCATTAGTGATCAGGTTATTGCTGATCAAGTGCCACTTGATAGCACTGTTGATGACCCCTTCCATCACTTTACTGATGATCGAGAGCTGATGGGATGGTTTACTCGACTAATATCAGGAATGCAATGTTAATTGGCTGGGTTGGATTTGTCCTACTTTTTGTGTACAGGACATACCTGGGCAATTTTCCACATTGCCGGCAGATGCCAGTATTGTAGCTGTACTGGAACAGCTTGGCTAGGGGCGCGGCAAGTTCTGGAGTACAAGTCTTCAGCATTATTACCGGAATATTGTCAGGGCCCATGGCCTTTGCAGTATCCAGTGCCTTCAGCCATTTCATGATATCACGTGGAGTGAATCAAATTGGCTGAAGACTGGCATCTATGATACAGGGTACCTCCAGAGGAGGCCAAGAAGGATGAGCCACTCGGCACTTCTGGCTGAACATTGTTCCAAATGCTTCAGCTTTATCTTTTGCACTGATGTGCTGGGCTCCTCTATCATTGAGGATGGGGGTATTTGTGGAGTATCTTTCTCCAGTGAGTTGTTTAATTGTCCACCACCATTTACGACTGGATATGGCAGGATTGCAGAGCTTAAATCTGATCTGTTGGTCATGGATCACTTAGTCCCATCTATCACATGCTGCTTCTGCTGTTTGGCCGCAAGTACTCCTGTGTTGAAGCTTCACCAGGTTGGCAGCTCATTTTTAAGTATGCCTGGTGCTGCTCCTGGCATGCCATCCTGCACCCTTCATTGAACCAGGATTGATCCCCTGGCATTGTGATAATGGCAGAGTGGGTGAAATGCCAGACCATGAGATTACAGATTGGGTTGAGTACAGTTCTGCTGCGGTTGATGGCCCACAGCACCTCATGGTTGCCCAGTCTTGAGGTGCTAGATCTACTCGAAATGTATCCCATTTAGCACGGTGGTAGTGCCACACAACATGATGGACGGTGTACTCAATTTGAAGACAGGAGATCGTCTCCACAAGGACTGTGCAGTGGTCACTCCTACCGATACCATCATGGACAGATGCATCTATGGCAGGCAGGTTGGTGAGCTGAGGCCAAGTATGTTTTTCCCTTTTGTTGGTTCCCTCACCACCTGCCACAGACCCAATCTGGCAGCTATCTCCTTTAGGATTCAGCCAGCTTGGTCAGTAACTGGTGTTACCAAGCCATTCTTGGTGAAGGACATTAAAGTCCCCCATCCACAGTCGGCAGGCGCATGCAAAAGTCCGAAGCGTGCCCGCCAACAACTAAGAGGCCTATTAAGGTTATCAAAGTTGACAGGGCTGAGTTTACTGTTGCCATTTCTGGTGCCTAGGTCAATGCCAGGTGGTCCATCCAGTTTCATTCCTTATCCAATTTTTTGTAGTGGTTTGATACAACTGAGTGGCTTGCTAGGACATTTCAGAGTCAACCACATTGCTGTGGTTATGGATTCACATGTAGGCCAGACCAAGTAAGGAATGGCGGATCTCCTTTCCTAAATGGTATTAGTGAACCAGATGGGTTTTTACAACAATCTACAATATTTCATGGGCTGAATTTTGAGGCCGTTGGGTAGGCGTGGTGGACGGATCCGGGAGCAGCTGGGAAAAGGTCCTCCCCCAGCGATCAGCCCCCGACCCTGACTTCATGCTGGCTGGTCAATTGGCAACCGGCCAGTGTGAAAGGCATGCTGAAACGGTCAGCACTGCCGGAGTGGGGCGAGTGCACAAGACTGCTCATGCACGCGGGAGAGTGCGCTGAAAACTCCCTGAGGGCACATAGCTGCCTCAGAGAGCTGAAGAATTGGAGAAACAAAAAGAAAAGTTTAATAGACGATATAAACATATCCTCACATGTGACTCAGTCACATGACGTGTTTAAAATGAAGTTGAAAATTTTTTTCTGTTTTTTTATTTACCATTGGAAACCTCATCCCACCCGTGGATGAGGTTTCATAAAAAATGCAAAGGCCGCCTGGCCTATTCACCTGCCCGCCAACTGAATGGTTGAACAGGCAGCGAAAATGCAAGTTAATTCATTGCTTAAAGGTCTTAATTGTCTCTTGATTGTCAGTGGGCATGCTGTCAACTCTCACACACACCTGCCAACCGAAAGATCACGAGTGTGCGTGATGACATTGGGACGCTTGTCTGAGATTTTATTCCCGATCAGGTCAGGCAGTTGGGCATCCACCCAAAATTCAGCCCATGGTCATCATTAGACTTTTAATTCCAAATATTTATTGAATTCAAATTCCACCATCTGCTGTGGTGGGATTTGAAGCTGGGACCCCAGAGCATTACCCTGGATTATTAGTCCAGTGACAATACCACTACACCACCACCTACCTATATTATGTGTTTCATAAGCTACATCTATCAATGGGAAAGACAAATCATTCTCTCAGATCTCTATCTCCAAGAGATTACTCGGCACTGCAAGGGATTCTTCCTCATCACTTTCTAGGAAGAGTCAATTCAGGTCCAGCAGGTCATTGTGGGCAGGGTCACTGTCCGCTGCAGTGCCTTCTTTATCCATCACCTCTAACCTTACTTCATGAAGTACTGAGAGATTCATAGCCCTGGGTCTACTGGATGGTGTCTCTGTGAAAAAGGAACCTACTTCTGAGTGTATATACTTCCTCAGCTTCTGAAAGCTGAATTTCCATTGCTTCGAAATAAAAGGTTTAAGACTGTTGCATGAAGGACAGTAAGTCGTTCAAATGATGAGCATCATCTGGTTTTCTTAAGATTGCTGGAAGTATGCCAACATCACCACTCAATAAGGATGTACGTTGATTGTAAAAGCACTCTACACTGGCAGCCATTTTGAGATGCTTGTGTTGTGGGCGCGAAAGAACATAGAGAGAATCAACGATCTGTCGCCCTTTGGATCTAAGAGCAGCAATAATCCTGCCTTTGATTTTAAGGTCTTTGCTGACTGGATGCAGTAATTTGTTGTCTGATGAATGAATAGTCATTGGCTGAAGCTAGTCGAGGTCACCTGCTAATATGTTAACAACAGCTCCAGTAATAGTATTGAAGCCTTGAACTTGAACTGTAATTGATCAGTACTCTGGATTAAGACGATCTACTACCCCTAGGGACTCTGTAATTTTGTCCTTTTCTTGACTTTCCATTTCTTGAAAAGAATGTGTTTCATAAATACTTTCTAGTCTTCTACTTCAATTAAAATTGTTGGATTTGCAGAAATGCTTGAAATGCCCAGTTTTGCCACACTGGAAGCATTCCACATCCCCTGCTGGGCAGTCTTGACCTCTATGCTGATTTTTCACGCCCACAGCACAAGCATCTCAAAATGGCTGCCAGTGTGGAGTTTTTTTTACCCTTTCACTTGATTTGCCTGGCTTTTTTATGCATGGGGCCACTGCCTGTGGGCTTACCCAATCCAGGGAATCATGTGAAGCCTCGGAGTCACCACAAATTATAACCCAATCAAATGCTCGAAGCTTGGACTGCCTCACATAATGAATCACTTGATCCAAAGTAATTTCATCTTTGGTCTGCAGAAAGTCAGATAGTTTTTCATCCTGGACACCCACAACTATGCGGCCCTGGATTAGCTCATCCTTCAGCTCCCCATATCTGCAAGAATTAGCTCGGCGATGTAGGTCAGATAGAAATAATTCAATTGATTTCCCAGGTCATTGCGAATGCTGATTTAAATGTCCTCGTTCAATTAATAAATTTTGCTTCAGGCTAAAATAGGTGTCAAAGGCTTGAAAAATGGAGTCAAAGTCCACAGTGGACTCCTACACACGCTGCCTTAGGAGAACGTTGTCTGCTACTGGACCTACTGCTTAAAGAAAGGAACAGGCTTGGAGCTTTTGCTCCTTCTCTTGAAGGCTTAATGCTGCTCGGTACCAGAGAAAATGGCGTTTCCATAACTTCCACTGCTGGCCTCTCTGTGGGCCCTTGAGGCAGTCAGATAGGTGGGACAAGTGCAGGGACACCATGTTCTGAGATGTCTCCTTCTGCCTTGGACTCTAGGCATGGGGCTTTGTTCTTAGACAGACTGTAGAAATTCTCTGGTATCTGCTTAGCACTTGTTAATTAGCATGACATCTAAACAGGTTACAGAGAAGGCATGTTGCTCCTAGGCATGATTCCAACCTCCCTCTCAAGAGTCTAACATATGACTGACTAATGTCAGTGATACATCATTATCTACATCGTGTATTAGCATATCTCATCTGTTAACCCTTTATACTAAACTTGAACAGTGGAAGACAGGATATTAGGGGAGAAAAGGCAAAAGATGGCACTGGATGACCAAGGAGAGAGGTATGCAGTGAAAGATTTCCTAGGGAGATGCTAGCCTAGGAGCCATATCCTTGTAAAAAATGAAAGAAGAGGGCAAGAATAGTATTGGCAAACGAGGGAGCTTTACTGGCCGGAAAAGTATCCTGTGTGCAGCAAAATAAAGATAGCCTTCATTTTCTAGATTTGAGGAACAAACAAGTCAATCAATTAACTGCTCTAATTCTATTATGTTAATTTGAAGCATGTGCCCGATATTATCTTCAGATATTACAAATGTCAATGGACATGGGTCGTGAATTATGTCAGACGAATGCTGCCTCAAAACATTAACCTATCTTTCTCTTTCAAATACCAAAGTATTGGAAATCTGAACTAAAAACAGAAAATGGTGGAAATGCTCAGCAAGTCAGGTAGCATCTGTGGATAGTGAAACAGAGAAAACATCTCAGGTCGACAAGCTTCAATCAGTTCTGACGATAGGTCACTGACTTGAAACATTAATGCTGTTTTTCCCTCCATTGTCGGCATACCAAGTATTTCGAACATTTTCCACTTTTTTTTAGATATTAGTTAATCTTCTTTGCATTTCCAACAACCCTTCATTTATTTCAAAAAGTGTAACTCTGTACAGCATTTTAATAAAATATTACCCAATCTTTATTTCATAAATGTGACTACAGAAGCATTTCAAGTCCAAAGAAATAATGTTTCAAATTATAGATACAGAGTTAATCCACCATGTTACAATATTCTATTCTGTACATTCATATCCTCATGGATAATTCATCAAAATCCCAAGCCATTTTCACAGGATAAACCTATCATGGTGCCTGAGGCAGCTTAATGGATGACTAAGAAATCCTTGAGCTCCTTGTGTTTGATGTTAGAAGTGAGGGTGAGTGGGAACAGCAGGGAGGGGTTTAGGGAGATGACCAATGGTATCAAATAGAAGCCGCAGGTAATTCTAATTGTTCCAAAACTGATGGACAGTTTTGGAAAAGGTGTGTGAGGTCTAAAATAGTTTGATATCATGCAGCCAAATCATGCAGTGGATAGCTAAAGTCCGTGCCATTTGTACTTGAGAACAAAGATCGAGACCATACCTGGGAGAATGACCAAGCTGGGAGACAATGAAGGTTTTCAGGAGACGCTGGCATCAAATATGGAGGTAACGGAGTGGTTGAGGAAATCAACAGTGACAGATGTATTGCAGAAAATTCGAGAAGTTTAGGATAGGCAGTTGTAAGCTTAAAAGTGCACCTTCAGGGAGATTTAAGGGTAGATGCAGAGAAAAATGAATTGGAACAGGTGAGAGGACCTGGGTGGTGAAAGATAATGTGGACAGGATCAACATCAGCTGTGATTCATTCAAAACTCAATTGTCCTAAAACTGGCATAAAATCCTGATACACCAACGGGAATAGGATATGGGTCACATCCCAGTTGCACCAGCATTCCACCCAGTTTGACCTGGGCCTTAAATTCTGATTGGGGGTGGGGGGCAACAAGCAGGTCAAAAAAGGAAGCTGAGAACAATGGTGTTGGGGAGCATTCCCAGGAAAATTCCTCCCTTTGGGCCCTTGGTAGGCCTAGGCCTCAACAGCTTGAATCTTTTTCAGGCCTTCCAAGGAAGAAAGTAAAAAAAAGATTATCAGCCTCATGAGTGAGGACTCCACCATGGAAGGTCAGATCAGATCTGATCTGTTCAAGGCCGGTGCTGCAGCTTTGGAGGATGTCTGCAATGTGCAATTAGTAACATCCCCGGAATTAGGACCCTGGGATGTTGCAGGTGGGAGATTCTGCTCCATCGCGCTTACACTGACAGCACAGAATCCAATTCCAGGTGATTACCTAGAGCCACAGATAAATGGTCACTTAGATGAGAGACCCAAGGGCTTCCTTCAATCGAAACCATTTGCTACCAAAAAATCAGCGCTCTCAGGAGGAGAGACGTGAAAATGAATTGCAAAAATGGAATCATCTCTTTCCCATTCTTGCTCCCTTGGGTCTAATGCCTACCCTCAGAATGTTCACATTCAGTAGAGGGCAATTGGCATTCATTAATCACATGGTTCATTTGTGATTGCTTTGCTACATTAGTGATCAATTGTTTTCATTGATCAGAAAACAAGGGGAACCAGTTTAAGATAATGACACAAAGAATTAAGGGTAGGTAAGGAAAAATGTTTTCAGACCCAGGGTGGGTAGTATATAGAATCCCCTGCCACAAATCACTATCAAAGCAGTCAATTAGGGGCAGGTGGTAGCCTAGTGGTAATATCACTGGACTAGTTGCCTGATGCTCTGGTGGACATGGGTTCAAATTCTGCCACAGCAGCTGGTGGCATTTAATTTCAGTTAATAAACGAATTAAAAATTATTCTCAGTGACAGTGACCATGAAACTATCATTGATTGTTTTAAAAATGCATTGGTTATTAATGCCCCTTTAGGGAAGAAAATCTGCCATCCTTAACTGGTCTGGCCTACATATGAAACCCAGACTCTTAGTGTGGGGCTTTCCTGGCCCTGCCTGCTGTCAGGATTGGCTGGTCCGACTGGAGTCAACGGGCTTTCGGCTGGTCTGCTGCATTCCCACAGCGGGTTCCGCAACAGCGCGATCAGAAAATCCTAGCCTTAAATGCCTTCTGAAATGGCCTAGCAAGTCACTCAGTTGTGTCAAACTGTTACAAAGTCAAAAAGGAATGAAGCCACCTGCATTGACCTAGGCACCTGAAGCAACAATAGTACACCCAGCCCTGTCAACCCTGCAAAGTCGTCCTTACTAACATATGGGGCCTTGTGCCAAAATTGGGAGAGCTGACTCACAGACTAGTCAAGCAACAGCCTGACAATCATCCTCATGGAATCATACCTTACAATGTCCGAGACACCACCATCAGCATCCCTGGGTATGTCCTGTCCCATCGGCAGGACAGATCCACCAGAAGTGGCAGCACAGCGGTATACAGTTGGCAGGGAGTTGCCCTGGGAGTCCTCAACATCAACTCTGGACCCCAGCAAGTCTCATGGCATCAGGTCCAACAAGGGCAAAGAAACCTCCTGCAGGTCAGGGGAAAACAACAGCAGTAGCCAGAGCAGTGGCACCATGGCTGGCTCTGTTGTTCAGTGGGTGGGGGGTGGGGGGGGGGGGCGTCAAAGCACAGAAAAGCAATTGTCACAGGGGACTCTATAGTCAGGGGCTCAGATAGGCACTTCTGTGGTCATGAAAGAGACACCAGGATGGTATGTTGCCTCCCTGGTGCCAGGGTCCAGGATGTCTCTGATCGGGTATGGGACATTCTGAAGGGGGAGGGAGAACAGCCAGAAGTCGTGGTACACATTGGTACTAATGACATAGGCAGGAAGAGTGACAAGGTCCTGCAGAAGGAGTTCAGGGAGTTAGGCAGAAAGTTAAAAAACAGGACCTCTAGGGATGTAATCTCAGGATTACTCCCTATGCCATGTGTCAGTGAGGCTAGAAATAGGAAGATAGTGCAGCTAAACACGTGGCTAAACAGATGGTGTAGGAGGGAGGGTTTCCGATACCTGGATCATTGGGATCTCTTCCAGGGTAGGTGGGACCTGTACAAGAAGGACGGGTTGCATCTAAACTGGAGGGGCACCAATATCCTGGCTGTGAGGTTTGCTCAGGAGGGTTTAAACTAGTATGGCAGGCAGTGGGAACCAGAGCAATAGGTCAGCAGGTGAAATAAATGACTGGGAACTAGTGAATATGGCCAGTAGGACTAAGAGGAAGAGCAGGCAGGGAGAAATTACTGAACACAGTGGGACTGGGGGTCTGAAATGCATTTGTTTCAATGCGAGAAGTATAACAGGCAAGGCAGATGAGCTTAGAGCTTGGATTAGTACTTGGGACTATGATGTTACTGTTATTACAGAGACTTGGTTGAAGGATGGACAGGATTGGCAGATAAACCTTCCAGGATTTAGATGTTTCAGGCAGGATAGAGAGGGATGTAGAAGAGGTGGGGGAGTTGCACTGCTGGTTAAGGGGAATATCACAGCTGTACGACAGGAGGACACCTCGGAGGCCTCATGCAGCGAGGAATATGGGTAAAGCTCCAGAATGGGTAGCGTGCAGTCACAATGTTGGGGGTTTACTATAGGCCTCCCGGTTGCCGGCGGGAGATTGAGGAACAGTTACGTAGGCAGATTTTGGAAAGATGTAAAAGCAATAGGGTTGTTCTGGTGGGTGATTTTAACTTTCCCTACATTGACTGGGAATCACTTAGTGCTAGGGGTTTGGACGGTGAAGAATTTGTAAGGTGCATCTAGGAGAGCTTCCTGAGACAATATGTAGATAGTCCAACTAGGGAAGGGGCAATACTGGACCTGGTATTAGGGAATGAACCCAGCCAGGGGGTCGAAGTTTCAGTAGGGGAGCATTTCGGGAAAAGTGACCATAATTCAGTAAGTTTCAAGGTACTGGTGGATAAGGATAACAGGAGTCCTTGGGTTAAGGTGCTTAATTGGGGGAAGGCTAATAATAACAATATTAGGCAGGAACTGAGGAATCTAGACTGGAGGTGGATGTTTGAGGGCAAATCAACAACTGACATGTTGGGGGCTTTCAAACGTCAGTTGATAAGAATTCAGGACCATCATGTTCCTGCTAGGATGAAGGATAAGTATGGCAAGTTTCAGGAACCTTGGATAATGAAGGATATTGTGAGATTAGTCAAAAAGAAAAGGGAAGCATTCATAAGGGCTAGAAGGCTGGGAACAGATGAAGCCGTGGAGAATATAAAGAAAGTAGGAAGAAGCTTAAGCAAGGAGTCAGGAGGGCTGGAAAGTCATTGGCAACCAGAATTAAGGAAAATCCCAAGGCCTTTTATACATATATACAAAGCAAGAGGATAGCCAGGGAAAGGATAGGCCCACTCAGGGATAGAGGTGGGAATCTATGTGTAGAACCAGAAGAAATGGGAGAGATTCTAAATGAGTACTTCTCATCAGTATTCACCAAAGAGAAGGACTTAGTGGTCAATTTGTCTAGGGAAGAGTGTGTAGATAGCCTGGATCATGTTGAGATCAAAAAAGAGGAGGTGTTAGGCATTTTGAAGAATATTAAGGTGGATAAGTCCCCAGAGCCAGATGGGATCTATCACAGAGTACTGAGGGAGGCAAGGGAGGAGATTGCTAAGGCCTTGATAGAAATCTTTGTATCCTCACTGGCTACAGGTGACGTCCCAGAGGACTGGAGAATGGACAATGTTGTTCCATTGTTTAAGAAGGGTGGCAGGGATAATCCAGGAAATTACAGGCTGATGAGCCTTACGTCAGTGGTAGGGAAATTATTGGAGAAGATTCTTTGTGACAGCATTTACTACCATTTGGAAGCAAATGGGAATATTAGTGAGAGGCAGCATGGTTTTGTGAAAGGGAGGTCATGTCTCACTAACTTGATCGAGTTTTTTGAGGAAGTGACAAAGATGATCGACGATGGAAGGGCAGTGGACGTTATCTACGTGGATTTCAGTCAGGTTTTTGACAAGGAAGACTGGTACAGAAGGTAAAGTCTCACGGGATTAGAGGTGAACTGGCAAGATGGATACAGAATTGGCTTGGTCATAGAAGACAGAGGGTAGCAGTGGAAGGGTGCTTTTCTGAATGGCGAGCTGTGACTAGTGGTGTTCCACAGGGATCAGTGCTGGGACCTTTGCTGTTTGTAGTATACGTAAATGATTTGGAGGAAAATGTAACTGGGCTAATTAGTAAGTTTGCAGATGACACTAAGGTTGGAGGAGTTGCAGATCCAAGCATGTAATGATTGTAACTCTTTCGAGTACAAACACGTTTCCATCTGTTCTAATTCAGATGAAGTTACATTGTTTCATAGTTTGCCATTGTGAGATTTGAACTCTTGATCTTGGGGTTACAAGCCCAGTACCATAACCACTTGGCTACTTAGGCCAAGCCCGAGGAGTTGCAGATAGTGAAGAGGATTGTCAAAGGATACAACGAGACATAGATCGGTTGGAGACTTGGGCGGAGAAATGACAGATGGAGTTTAATCCGGACAAATGCAAGGTAATGCATTTTGGAAGGTCTAATATAGGCAGGAATTATACAGTAAATGGCAGAACCCTTAAGTGCATCGACAGGCAGAGGGATCTGGGTGTACAGGTCCACAGGTCACTGAAAGTGGCAACGCAGGTGAATAAGGTAGTCAGAAAGGCATTTGACATGCTTGCCTTCATTGGCAGGGGTATTGAGTATAAAATCTGGGAAGTCATGCTGCAGCTGTACAGAACCTTGGTTAGGCCACACTTGGAATATTGCATGCAATTCTGGTCGCCACATTACCAGAAGGATATGGAGGCATTGGAGAGGGTGCAGAGGAAGTTTACCAGGATGCTGCCTAGTCTGGAGGTTATTAGCTATGAGAAGAGGTTGGAGAAACTCGGATTGTTCTCACTAGAGCGATGGAGATTGAGGGGCGACTTGACAGAAGTTTACAAAATTATGAGTGGCATGGACAGGGTAGATAGTCAGAAGCTTTTTCCCAGGGTGGAAGAGTCAATTACTAGGGGACATAGATTTAAGGTGAGAGGAGAAAACTTTAGAGGAAATGTGCGGGGCAAGTTTTTTACGCAGAGGGTAGTGAGTATCTGGAATTCGCTGCCAGAGGAGGTGGTGGAAGCAAGTATGATAGTGGTGTTTAAGAGGCAGCTTGACAAATAGATGAATAGGATGGGAATAGAGGGATACGGATCCCGGAAGTGCAAAATGTTTTAGTTTGACATACAATATGATCGGTGCAGGCTTGGAGGGCCGAAGGGCCTGTTCCTGTGCTGTACTTTTCTTTGTTCTTTGTTACCAATTATCATCCTCTCTCAGCTGATGAATCAGTGCTCCTCTATTTGAACCTTACTTGGAGGAAGTGCTGAGCATGACAAGGGCACAGAACGTACTGGGTGGGGTACTCAATATCAGTCACCAAGAGTGCCTCAGTAGCACCACTACTGACCAAGCTAACTGAGTCCTAAAGGACATAGCTGCTAGACCGGGTCTGCAGTAGATGGTGAGGGAACCAACAAGAGGGAAAAACATACTTGACCTCATCGTTACCAACCTGCCTGCCACAGATGCATCTGTCCATGACAGTGTCTGTAGGAGTGACCACAACACAGTCCCTGTGGAGACGAAGTCCCGTCTTCAGATTGCAGATACCCTCCATCGTTTTGTGTGGCACTACCAACGTACTAAATAGGATAGTTTTCAAACAGATCTAGCAATTCAAAACTCGACATCCATGAGGCTCTGTGGGCCATCAGCAGCAGCAGAATTGTTCTCAACCACAATCCGTAACCTCATGGCCCGGCCTATCCCCCACTCCACCATTACCACCATGCCAGTAGACCAACCCTGGTTCAATGAAGAGTGCAGGAGGGCATGCCAGGAGCAGCACCAGGCACACCTAAAAATGAGGTGTCAACTTGGTAAAGCTATAATATAGGGATATTTGTGTGCCAAAGGACAGAAGCAGCAAGCGATAGTCAAAGCTAAACAATCCCACAAACAATGGATCAAATCTAAGCTCTGCAGTCCTGCTGCATCCAATCATGTATCATAGCAGACAATTGAACAATTCACTGAGGAGACTCCACAAATATTGTCATTCTCAGTGATGGAGGAGACCATCACATCAGTGCAAAAGATAAGGCTGAAGAATTTGCTGCAATCTTCAGCCAGAAGTGCTGAGTGAATGATCCATCTTGGCCTCCTCCAGAGGTCCCCATCATCACAGATGTCAGTCATCAACCAATTCTATTCACTCTCCACATAACATCAAGAAATGGCTGAAGGTACTGAATACTGCAAAGGCTAAGGGCCCTGACAATATTCTGGCAATAATACTGAAGACATCTGCTCCAGAACTAGCCATGCCCCTAGCCAAGCTGTTCCAGTACATCAACAACGCTGGCATCTACCTGACAATGTAGAACATTGCCCATATATGTCCTATCCACATAAAGCAGAACAACTCAAATCCAACCAATTACTGTCCCGTCAGTCTACTCCCAAAAATCAGCAGAGTGATGGAAGGTGTCCTTGACAGCGCTATCAAATGGCATTTACACAGCAATAAACTGTTCACTGACGCACAGCTTGTGTTCTGCCAGGGCCAATCAGCTCCTGACCTCATTACAGTCTTGGTCCAAACATGGACAAAAGAGCTGACCTCAAGAGGTGAGGTGAGAGTGACTGCCCTTGACACCAAGGCAGCATTTGATTAAGTGTGGCATCAAGGAGCCCTAGCAAAACTGAAGTCAATGGAAATCAGGGGGAAACCCTCCACTGGTTGGAGTCATACCTAGCACAATGGAAGATGGTTATGCTTGTTGGAGATCTATCATTTTAGTGCCAGGATATTGCACTAGGCGTTCCTCAAGCTAGTGTCCTCAGCCCAACCATCTTCAGCTGCTTCATCAAAGACCTTTCCTCCACCATAAGGTCAGAAGTGGGGATGTTCACTGATGATTGCACAATGTTCAGAATCATTCGTGACTTTTCAGATACTGAAGCAGTCCATGTCCATATGCAGCATGACCTGGACAATATCCAGGCTTGGGATGATAAATGACAAGTAACATTAGCAACACATAAGGGACAGGCAATGACCATCTCCAACAATTGAGTATGTAACCATCTCCCCTTGACATTCAATAGCATTGTCATCACTGAATTCCCCAATATCAACATCCTGGGGGTTATCATTGACCAGAAACTGAACTGGACCAGCCATATAAATACTGTGGCTACAAGAGCAGGTCAGAGGCTAGGAATCCTGCAATAAATAATTCACCTCCTACTCATCAAAGCCTGTCCGCCAAAGGCATAAGTCAAGAGTATGATGGAATACTCTCTACTTACCTGAATGAGTGCAGCTTCAGTAACACTCAAAAGCTCGACAGCATGCAGGACAGTGCAGCCTGCTTGATTGGCACCCCATCTACCAGCTTAAATGTTCACTCCCTCCACCACTGATGTACAGTAGCAGCAGTGTGTACCATCTACAAGATGCATTGCAGCTACTCACTAAGGCTCCTTCAACAGCACCTTCCAATCCAGCAACCTCTACCACCTAGAAGGACAAGGGCAGCAGATGCACAGAAACACCACCACCTGGATGTTCTCCAAGACATACATCATTGTGTCTTGGAAATATATCGCCATTCCTTCACTGTCACTGTGTCAAAATCCTGAAACTCACCCCCTAACAGCACTGTGGGTGTAACAACACCACATGGACTGCAGCGGTTCAAGAAGGCAGCTCACCACCACCTTCTCAAGGGCAATTAGGGATGGGCAATAAATGCTGACCTAGCCAGTGACATCCACATTCAGCGAAAAAAATTTAATAGTTTAAAAAGGCAAATGCATATTTACTTGAAATTGGGAATATGAAATATATGGAGAACAGGAGAGTGCAGTCAGATCATCCCCCACACATCAGTTCCAACTGTGATTGGGATGGGGCAACTGCTCGTGATTGATGTTGGGTGAGCTCTTGCAGTGGCAATGCAAGAGGAAAACGGCCACCTCGACATCCCCCCAGGTGCTTCTTCCCCTTAATTATTTGGCTCAGGGATCTCAGGCACCTGAAGAAAGGAAGAATGGCAGCTGGACACCCCTGGGTCATTCACTCAGGAATCTCAGGGAAAGGCTGGAGCTTGTACTCTGAGTGAAGGTTGGGGATGCGGGAAGACAACAGCAAGCTCCAGGCAGAGATCGGATCTGGAAGAGTCTGGAGGCTTCCTGGTGAGCCCTGAAAAGTGTACTCCTGCTTATCATGATCCACAGATTCTAAATTAAGAGCAGACCTTTAGCACTTAACTTTGAAGCCAGCAACTCCTGCCTCAGATCAGTTGTTAGGCGGCCAGCATCAGGCCTGCTGCTCACTTTCAGCTAAGTTTATATTGTGACGCCAATAATATCATCGAGCCGTGACTTTGAATGTTAATTAGACAGCAAAAACAATTCTTCAATTCTATCAAAAGCAAGTATAAAATAATCCTTTTAGAATGTCCTTGGTAACCTTTTCCAGCAAAGAATATACATTTCAAATGCTTTCAGGCATTAGTTTGCTTAAAAAGTGCAATCATAGTGGGCATTGCTCAAGTTTACCTGCTGAAATTATGGGCAGAATTTTGCCCTCGTCGGGCGGGCTCAGCGGGGGCGGGCAGGACTGGACGGGAAGCTGACCACTGCCCGCGATCGGGGCCAGACTGCAATTTTACGCTGGCAGGCCAATTAAGGACCGCCCAGCCTGAAATACGCGCGGCAGCACCTAGCGCTGCCTGTGTGGGGGTGCGGGGGGGAGAGCAAGAGTGCAAGTTCGTGCATGTGCGCGGGTGTGTGCTGGAAAAGCTCCCTGAGGCACAGAGCTGCCTCAGGGAGATGAAGAGTTTTGAAAACTAAAATAAAGATTTCTGAAATGATAAAAAAACATGTCCCCTTATGTGACACTGTCACATGAGCAGGGACATGTTAAATATGAGTGTTAAAAGTTTTACTTTTTCTTTAAATCACTGGTCGGAACCTCATCTCACTTGTGGATGAGGTTTCGCCAAAAATGCAAAGGCAGCTTGGCCTTTTCACCTGCCTGCCATCCATAAGGTTGGACAGGCCAGCAAAAAATTTTAATCAATTACACTCTTAATGGCCTTAATAAGCCTTTTAATTGTCAGTGGGTGTGCTGCCGATTACCACGCGTGCCTGCTAATCGAAATATTGCACATCATTTTACGCTCGAGCAGGTTGGGTACATGCCTGCCCGATGAGCGTTATACTCTGGTCTAGGATATTAAATGTACCCTGTGAATTATCTGTAAGCCTAAGGACTTAGCATCCCATAATGTGTGGAGCCATGGCAATGCTATTGGATGCTGAAGATCATATTATTCAGAGTTAACACAACAGAATTCAATATTCAGTAGATTTGAAAATGTTGCAATCCTGGGATAGAGTCAATAAAAGGAAAATAAAGGGAACTATGTTGAGAAAACCATATTTCTATTTTAATGCACCAAATGGATTTACTAAGGTTCAGCCATGCATTCAACACCTATGCTGAATAAACATTCAAGGCTACCAAGGTTCACTTTCAACATTTAGCACCCAAGTTCAATGTTTTTTACACCTTGTGCATATCAATAGGCCTCTAAACTATTACCCAAGGGAGCAGGAGAGATTACCACTGACCCGGAGGCAGAACCTAAACCACATTCTGCAACAAAGGTGACAAGTTCACTGCGGTATTTTTAAACTGGCAGCAACCTGGGAGAAAATAACATTTCCCTGAGGGGAAACAAGTCAAAAAAAAGTCACAGTCTGCCTCTGAGGCAGCAGAAAAAGTCAAACGACTGTCTACACTTTCACTACCATCTCACACATGCCCTGATTCAGAGCAGCTTTAAAACTTGGCATATTAAAAAAAAAAGAGTCCAAGATATGAAAGAAACAAATATAAATCTAACACCATGTGGCAAGAGCTGAAGCTTTTCCCTTCTTTTGCCCTCGATGGAGTTGTTTTCCTAGCTATCGCTAATAACAATTTATTGATTGCTGAATAATTTCTGCACTAAAGCTGAATGAATCCAAAGGATACCTAATAAAGAATTCAGAAATGGTTTATAGTTCTCTATTCTGCACAGAAAACACTTTGTTAACCAATATCAGGAATAGACAAAGGAAATCACTTGCCCCCTCTCCTGAAGGTGGTGGCTTAAACTGGCTGATGACTCCATGGGCACCAGATACCAGATGCCCTCACATCTCACCCAAGAGATCATTCGTCAGTAGCTTCAGTTAGTTACACGCATATTCAACCTGCCCTCACTGATATCCCCCATGTACACTTTACTTCGGAGATCACTGGATGGTGACCAGCATGAATTTAGGATTATCTCCTGTGCTTTTTGCCATGCTCCTCAGTATATTTACTGATCAAACCATTGAGGGGCAAAGGGTTTACAGGATTTCACAGGATTTTCTTGTAAATAACAGGCATTGCACGGGAAATACGAACATACGTTCATATGAACTAGGGGCAGGAGTTTAAGACTGCTCAGCCATTCAATAAGATCATGGCTGATCTGACTGTAACCTCCCGTCTACCCCCAATAACCTTTTCTTCTCTTGTTAATCAAGAATCTATCTAGCTCTGCCTTAAAAATATTCAAAGACCCTGCTCCATTTAGGAATGTATTTTAGGAAGAGCATTCCAAAGACTCAGAAACCTTTGAGAGAAAAAAATCTCTCCTCATCTCTGTTCTTAAAGAGCAATGCCTCATTTTTAAACTGTGACCCCTAGTTCTAGATTCTTCCATAAAAGGAGACATGCTTTCCACATCAACTCTGTCAAGACCCCTCAGGATCTTAAAGGTTTCAATCAAGTCACCCCTTACTCTTCTAAACTCTGGTGGATACAAGCCTAACCTGTCCAACCTTTCCTCATAAGACAATCTGCCCATTCCAGGTATTAGCCTAGTAAACCATTTCTGAACTGTTTCTAACACATTTACATCTTTCTTTAAATAAGGAGACCATTACTGTACACAGTACTCCAAATATGGTCTCACCAGTGCCCTTTAAAACTGAAGCATAACCTCCCTACTTTTGTATTCAATTCCCCACACAATAAGTGATAACATTCTATTAGCTTTCCTAATTACTTGCTGTACCTGCATACTGGTCTTTTGTGAATTGGGTGGTGATCAGTTAAGCCAGATCCCCTCCAATTTCAACACCTGCTCAATTTTCTCCTGTCTCTGGTGAATGACAGAACTGGATTTCAGAGCAGGCGAATCTAAATTAGGCAGCAAAGAAATGGATATATCCCATGTTCCAAGTTTTGTCACTACTGCCTCACTGATGTCCAGTGGTAATCACATACAGAGCTGTTCGGCAGTAAAAAGGCAAAAGTAAATTTTCAGAACTCAACACAGTTATTTTGAGCTGTGCAATATTCCTTCTCTTGCTATGATTTTGGAAATCCTTTTCTCTTTTCTTCTTGGCTTTCGCACCCCCCCACCCCCACCCCACCCCCTTCCCCACCTCCCCAGGAAAGCCCTGGATGACCAGCAATGGTAAAGGGGCAGGATACAGTTATCTGGGATTTTTGGACAATTACCTTTATGCCTTGGAAGCTTGGGGATGAATTTTATGCTGGCAGAATTTTATGGTCCCCACCAAAGTCAATGGACTTTTAAACGGCTCATCGCATTTTACAGCCCTGGCCCCACCAAAACAGGGCTGTAAAATTCCACCCTTGGTCTTCCTGAGAGGCAGAGGGGAGAATCTTTGGCTCGATGAGCGGGGGCGGGGACTGCTCGCTGAGGCGTAAAATGACATGGCGTGTCATCGGGCGTGCGTCCCAACTTCACCACACCTCATTTAGATTTTCAGTTTGGCGGGTCTATTAAGGCCATTTAGCTAACAATTAAAATAATTAATGCAGCTGCCCGTCCAACTTAAGGTGGTCTTTGTATTTTTCATGGAACCTCATCCACGGGCAGGATGAGGTTTCATGAATGATTTTAAATTTTTTCAAAAATTTTTATTGAAATGAATGCACATGTCCCGGCCCATGTGACAGTTTCACAAGAGGGGACATATCATAAAAATTTTTTTAACACTTCATCAACTGTTAAAACTTAAAACTAATCTCCCTGAGGCACCTCTGTGCATCAGGGAGATTTCTGCACTCTTTTGCATGCATGTGCAAAATGACAGCGCCAACCCAATCGGGGGTGCCAATCAGGTCCGCACCCGCCTGCGCCCAACCCTACACAACCCTGGGACGGGGGGGAAAGTTCTACCCAGAGTTCTGGAAAATCAACTTATTACTTATTTATGTGTCTAGTGTTTCTGAATTGAAGCAGCTCAGCCAGCTGGTGGATTGACTTTTGTGCCACCTGTCTGGCTGTCACTAGCTATTGTCTAAGCCTGGCCTAAAGGGAGGGGAAAAAGCACGGCATGAAGTCCTAATGGGCTTCGTTATGCCCATTTTTCATCATTAAAACAGGCTTAACGAGGTCCAATATATACTCCAAATCTTGAAAACACTGAGTATGTTACATAAAATTAATATGTAGCACAGAAACAGGCTTCTCAGCCCAGCTATCTGTGCTGGTATTTATATTTAACATGAGACTCCTCCCACTCTAGCTACCACATCTCAGCCTCTCAGCATTTCTTTCTGTTGTCTCTTTTCATATGTGCTCACCTAGATTCATTTTAAAAACATCTAAGCTATTTAAGTCAACCACTCTCTGTGGTTGCAAGGTCCACATTCTAGTCACTCCCTGAGTGATGGAATTTCTCCTTATCTCCCTATTTGATTTATTAGTAATTATCTTGTATTCAGTTTTGGCTCCTAGTTTTGGATTCTCCTACAAATGGAAACATTCTCTTCACATCTACCCTTCATAATTTTAAAGATCACTATTAGGTCACCTCTAAGTTTTTGCTTTTCTAAAGAAAAATACCCCAACCTTTTCAATCTTTCCAACCAGCTGGAATGTGATACCAGTCTTGTAAATACTTTTTGTACTTTCTCCAGTACTTTTATGTCATTTTTATTGCATAGGAACCAGGAGTGTGCACAGTATTTTTAAGTATGGCCTGAGAAAAGTTCTATACAAGTTTAATAGTTTATACTACAGTACAAAAGTGCGCCGGTTGGAGTTGAATTGTATTGTTGATATCTTGAATTTAGTTCTTCTTGTATCTCTGTTTCAGGTAAACAAACAGTCGCTTAGTAGTATAAATTCTTGTGGTCATTCAAAATTTGGTATTCTTGTGTTTGTCCTGCTGAATGCAAGATGAAAAGCTTCAGCAAAATGTCACTCTTACAGCAATATTCAAGTTCTGTACTACCAAGAGACTGCTTGTATACCTGAAACAGGTACAACAAGAATCAAATTCACGATATCAACAGTATAGTTTGATACTCATCACCACCTTTATCTCCTGTAGTATCAATTTTTGTGATCGTTTAAAATTTGGCACTCTTGTGTTTGTCCTGATGGCAAGATGAAAAGCTTCAGCAATATGCCTGTCTTTTCAGTGATATTTAAGTTAATCCTGGTCAATGTTATGCCAACTCTATGTCATCATAACATCACTCGAACTTTCCACTGCCCCTAAATTGTCACAGTGCTTGTCCAAATTTCCATACTGGTAAGAAGAAATTTCCTCTAAATATTAGGAAGTCTTTGGTCCCCATCACAAACACTGTTCCCTAGCCACTGATTTCATCCCTCTCCCGGCAACCTTGGTGTCATATTTGACCTTGCAATGACCTTCTGACTAAATATTCATGCCATCACTAAGACAGCCTATTTCCATATCCATAATGTTAGCCAACTGCATCCGTACATCAGCTAATCTGCTGCTGAAACCCTCATTCATGCATTTGTTACCTCTAGTTTTGACTATTTCAATAGACCTCTGGCTGGCTTCCAACATTTTATCATCTAAAATCCTGGTGCCATGTCATAATTCACACCAAGTCATGTTCACCAATACCCCTGTGCTCACTGACTAAGCTCCTGTTTAAGCTATGTCTTGATTTTAAAACTTTTATCCTTGTCTTCAAATCCCTCAATGGCCTTACCCCTCCCTATCTCTGTAAATCTCCTCCAGCCCTACAAACATTTGAAATATCTGCATTCCTCCAATTCTGCCTCTTGAACCTCCCTGATTTTAATCACTCCCCCATTGGTGGGTGTGCCTTCATCTGCCAATGTCCTGAACTCTGGAATTCCCTTCTTAAACCTCTCTGCCTCTCTACCTCTTGTTCTTCCTTTGAGATGTTCCTTAAGGCCTAGCTTTTTGACCAAGTTTTTGTTCATTTGTCCTCTAATCTCCTTATATAACTCGGTGTCAGATGTTGCTGTACAACATTCCTGTGAAGCACCTTGAAACATTTGACTACATGAAAGGTGATATATAAAAACAAATTGCTGTTGTGATGAATTGGTCCATCTCTTCATCAAAATCTAGAATGATCCCAAATTCCAGGATTTCGTCACGTTTTGAGACCACATGAGATAGGAAAAGGCAAAATGGAAAGACCTCATACTTGCATGGGGAAATATCTTTTCGTTTCCCTATTGATTTTTCTTGCAAGTATCACTGAACATTTCAACTAATTTTAATGAAGTATATGTGGAATTCTGAATGAACAGAGTTCTTTGCAGTTCTAATCAATGTTTATCCCACTGCTAGGGCAGAATTTTTACCTTGTCAGATGGAGGCGGAGAGTGGGCCCAGGAGCAGCCGCGCAATGGACCATAGCCAGCAATCGGGCCCTGACTATGATTTCACGCTGATTGGCCAATTAACAGCCAGCCAGTGTGAAACGTGAGCTGATAACCTCAGCGCTGCCAGGGTGGAGGCGGGAGGAGTACGAGTGCTGGAGTGTACATATGCACACGGATGCACTCAGTGAAAGCTTCCTGAAAACACAGAGATGTCTCAGGGAGCTGAAGATTTTTAATATTAAAAATAAAGATTTTAAAAATAAGGAAAACATGTCCCCTCATGTGCCTCTGTCACATGAGCGGGGACATGCTAAAAATAAATTTAAAAATTTTTTATTGTTTTTTTAATCACTGTTCAAAACCTGATCCCGCCCGTGGATGAGATTTTGCAAAAAATGCAATGGCTGCTTGGTCTATTCACCCACTCGCCAACCATAAGGTTGGATGGGCAGGGAAAATTTCACCTTAATTAATTGGTTAATGGGCTTAACAGACTTCTTAATTGTCAGCAGGCACACTGCCGACTCCCATGTGTGCCTGCCGACCGAAATATCGCACTATTTCACGCACGTGTGTGTCGGGTGCGCGCCTGCATGCTGAGCTGAAAATTCTGCCCTAGCTGTGGGATAAACATTGATTAGAACTGCAAAGAACTCTGTTCATTCAGAATTCCACATATACTTCATTAAAAGCAGTTGAAATGTTCAGTGATACTTGCATCAAAAATCAATAGGGAAACGAAAAGATATTTCCCCATGCATATATGAGGTCTTTCCATTTTGCCTTTTCCTATCTCATGTGGTCTGAAAACTTGATGAAATCCTGGAATTTGGGATCATTCTGGATTTTGATGAAGAGATGGACCAATTCATCACAGTAGCAATCCTGCAGTTGCATCTTCCCATTTTGATTCCAATATTCTCCCCTCCTCCCAAGAAAATACTGACTGTTTTTGGGGAGCACAATCCGACCAGCACTCTTATCCCTTCAATAGCTTGATCAAGTAGCCATTTTCCCTTGGCACCTGAATTTGTGCTTGTTAGTCAGATCTTCAGCCTTGGAGCCTGTGCTTGTTCTCACCAAATGCCCACATATGCACTTGCGTTTGGTTCATGATGCACATTCTGTCCTGTGAGGAAGGCCAGAAGTATGATCATCTTTGTGTAATCCCCTTTGCATTCCGTAGGATCTGGGAGCTGGATTTGAAAATCTATATCTTAAATATTTATCCATGGAGACAGACTTATCCCCTTTAGTACCATTAGAAACCATCAAGGAGGAGATGTTAAAGTCATGCTAAGAAGAGGTGCCTGGTGTGGGCTCACACCACACAATAGGACAGAGAGGTCAGCATGACCCATCTCTAACCTTCTCAATTTTGTGATCATAAGTTCATACAGGAGGAGGCCATTCGGCCCATCATGCCTCTGCTGGATCTTTGAAAGAGATATTCAATTAGGCTCCCTTTCCCCATAGTCCTGCTGCTTTCTCCCCTTGTGTGTCAGCTGTGGGTCAGTTGGTAGCACTCTTGCTGCCGGATCACAAGATTCTGAGCTCAAGTCCCACTCCAGTGCTTAAGCACAAAAATCAAGACTGACAATCCAGTGCAGTATTGAGGGAGTGCTGCACTGTTGAAGGTGTTGTTTTTAGGATGAGATGTTCTGGTTACTATTGAAAGAAAAGAGAGAACATTCATTTATCTTGCATTGTTCATGTCCTCAGGACATCTCAAAGCAGTTCACAACCAAATAATTGCAATTATGGAGAGACATGTAGCAACCAATCTACACACAAGGAAGGGAATGTTAACAGGAAGCATGGTTTGGATGGGTGAAGAGCACAGCAAGTACCAGATCTGTCCAGCATTGGTAGCTAAGGCCTAGGCTGTTTTAACTCTGTGCACCACCGATCAGCTGATTCCCCTAAATGGACACAAAGTGACATGAAGCCAGCAGCAGGGGTTCAAATAGCAGCAGGTTATCAGCCAACACCAAAGAAATGTTTGTCAACAAGAAAGCAGGTTGTGAGCAGGGGGTTGCAGGTGTGTCTTAGAGGTGGGTAGAAGGGGTGAGGGAAGCTCACAGTGGTTGATGCTTTAACTTTTTTAGTGGGGCCCAGATGAGCACTAATGTTTCTTCTGGTCCTTCAACAGAAATAAAGGGGAAAATATTCCGGTCCTGCCAGCAACAGGAAGCATGGCGAGCAGGTGATCTTAATTTGGTTTGAGGCTAAAAATCTGTTTCCCAATGGCAGAATGAACTTCAGGAATTAAATTCTTGGGACTTTAAAGGCGGGTTAAAGGAACCGTTTCGGGAAGCCCTTTGCATGCTTCAGCATGTCATGCATGTTCATTAACAGGCCACCTTGTCAGAATTAAATTCTCCCACAAAATTAAGTTCCCCGCCAGTCAGAAATGAGAGCTTTCACTTTTCAAACTGCACATAAGTGATGTGCACCTGGCAAGGTAGAATTCTTCCATGATTAATGATGAGTTTCTGCTGCATTGTCTTCATTGGGGACTGTCTGTAAATGTCAGCCTATGCTTGAGGCTGGGTGGTGGCAGTGCAAGTTGTGTGGAGGGTTACCAAGGAAGGGAGGGAGGGTTAGTAGTAAAGGATGGAGCGGTGACTGGACAAAGATGGAAGGGATAATGCAGGCTGTCTGGGTGCCCTTTAAATACGGCACCCAGACCTTCAACCCCATGAGGTAACAGCAGGGAAGGTGACTTCCTGCCTGCCTCCACCATGAGAATTGGTAAGTTCCTCATGGATGCATATTTAATGAGCTGAATAGTGCAAGATAGCCCATGGTCAGCTGTCCCACCCGCCAGCAGAAATCACTCCCACTTCCATGCCCACCACCAAACCTAGACTCCAGGACAGAATATTCTGCCCAAAGAAACTAATCTTGTACAGCTTCTTCTGGTTCCAGATGCTCTTCTCACTGTCTTCATCTTGGGAGGAACCTCACAGCAACTTTCCTGGTCAGGACAGAGTTAAAATTGGATTCAGAGCCTAAAAATATCATCAGACCTCAATCTGCATACTAAAAGAAGATACCATTGGCTTTAGGCTGGTGACCTTTCAGTCCGTTCAGAAGATCGGGTTAAAACCAAAATTGGCACATAGTAAAAGAGAAATCAGCAGGTAAATTACCGGGGGCTGAATTTTAACTTTTCAGTTGTAGGGGTGCAGGAGCCTGATCTGGAAGTGTGCGCTTTGCCGACTCCCATCCCCCCCACTTTTAAAGATGCCAAATAAAGCATTTATCAGTCAATTAGCAGCCACCCAGCAAGAAGCCAGCCAACAACCTGCATAGAGGGTAGATAGTGCACCCAGGGTGGGACGCCTGGGGAGAAAGGGAGCAGGCTGTGAACCAGAAGTCGTTCACAGCCACCCATTTAAAGACACCTTGGCATGGGTTGCTGGCAACTGCACAACAATTAGTGGCCTGGAGGCAGAAGTTTGAAATAAGAAGACTTGTAAATCCATTGAATTATTGGAGCAGCAGCAGGTAAGAGTTTTTACGTTTTGGTGACGATTGTGCCAGCAGTGTACTTGTCAAGACCCTTGCCAGAGAGGAAAGAACATTTGAGTGCACTTGTTCCATTCCCCTTATCAGTAACAAGTGTTTAAGAAGAGATTTAATTTCTATCCTCTAAGTCTCTTTGTCTCTCCACAGAGACTGTAAGGCCACTATATGACAGAGAGAGGGGCTGTTGAGGGGTTCAGACAAAGAACATATATTTTGATAATGGCTCTCAGTGAATCATCCTCCAGGCTATGATTGATCAGCGGGAAGTCCTCATGCCAGCGGATGGGCAGAGGAGACCTCCCAACCAGACCAAAGTAGCCTGGACAGAGGTCACAAAAGTAATAAGCAGCCATGGGGTTGTCCACAAGACATTACTGCAGTTCTGTAAAAGGTTCAGTGGCCTCTTATGGTCTGTCAAGGTGAGTGTGTAGCCATTTCGCAGATGGACCTATATGGGAGGATGTGAGGGTCTGATGTGTGTCAAGTGTGGGATCGCCTAGTGCCTTGGCCAAGTGTGCAAGCAACATGAAGCAGACATACCTCTCTGCATGGCACTGGGGGATTCGAGAGGGAGAGGGGGGCTTATGAACTGGAATGCCTGTTAGTTAGCAAGGATCATTGAATCATTGAAAATTGTTAGTCGCCAACAAAGAACATGCTGGGCACAATTCGAAAGCAGGATTTTCCAACAGCAGATCAATGCCATGTTACTTTTTATTTGCAGGAGACAATTTGTCCAAGAGAGGGCCAGGACCAGAGGTGGTCAACCCAACTTAGCCATTTTCTCCCCTCTGGAGGAAAAAGTGCTGGAGCTGTCAGTGAATCAACGGAGTCGTAGCGCTGGGTAAGGTGAGGTTGGAGGGTAGTCCTGAAGTGGTAGAATCTGAGGGAGCATAGCTCTTTCCTGCAAAGATAGTGCTGAATGGGTGTGGGGATTGTGGAGAGAAGTTGGGGAAGGCAGCGAGAAGCTAGTATTGATGGTTTTGGACATTGGAGGCTTTCAGAATTTGAGAAGGAATGTGTGTGTCTCAATATTGAAGTGGCTGAGATTTATACCCTGGTTACCATCTCCCAGTGGTGCCAGTGTGTGCTTTTAGGCAGTGTGTCCATCTGAAGTCAGCTCAAATGATGATGGTGCCCTTCAGTCTCCTTGTTCAAATCCCCCACAGGTAAAACCTCAGCAGCTGCAGCCACCAGCCGAGGGACCAAAGTTAACCTCTGAGGAAGAGGAGGGAGCCCCGGAGCATGCAGCGTCATACCTTTTCAGAGCACCGTGCACCAGTGTAGATGCACACTCCTCAGTGGGCATGCACGAGTGAGCTCTCAGGAATCCACAGACTGGTGTGAGCACATCACAGTGACAAGATCAGCTAATGGAGACTGACATGGAGCAGCCCTCTGGCAGTCTGAGGAGAGCTGGAGATGACCTAGATGCTGAACCCCAAGTTGAAGACGAGCCTCTGCAGCCTTCAGTCAGGTAGCAGATGCTGGTTGTGGAGCGTGAGATACATGAAGATGTGGCAGAGGTTCCAAAGGGGCTGCCCACATTGTCATGGACAGTGGAGTCCATCCAGGCCATGAGCGCTGCAATTGCCCACTCTTCAGAATGCGTGGCTTCCTCCATTGAGAGACGAAACCCAGCAGCTCACTGATGGGATACTGAGTATGTGTTCTGACCTGCTTATCAGCTTGTCTCTGAGCTCTGATGCTCAGGGCCAGGATGAGAAGTGGACGAGGAGCCTGGAGTCACAGCCAGGTCCTGGTTCCTCTCAGGGCAGCAGGGAGGGTCAAACAGCTGTGGATGAGCAGCTGCTGTCACCATCGGGGGCACCTCTCAGGATGCTTCTGATGGGGAGAGCATCTCGTCCACCCTTCTACCATTGATATAAATGCCTTTGAGTGCTGCAGTCACAGATGAACCTCCCATAACACTGTGCAGAGGACCCCAACCACACCAGGGCTCTCATGGCCTCAGGTAACCAGGGGACGCCTGCCAAAGTCATCCCAGGCAATGGAGCATAAGGATCAGCAGCCTGTATCCAGCACAGCTGGCAGCTGGGGGTGGTGGGGATGTGGGGCGGTGGGGGTGCAGCTTATTGTAGTATCCAGAGAAGAATAAAGAAAACATCATTGCCTGTAACTTCCAACCCCCCCCCCCCCCCCCCCCCCCAATCACCCCCCAACCCCTGGACCTACAACTGACCTCCACCCACAACCTTGGAGGCCCCCACTCCCTACAGACTTCTGAAACCCTCCCCACCCCGACATCCAACCCCCCTGCCCAACGAACCTTCCTCGACCTCCAACCCCCCTGGACCTCCGACTCCCAACCACCTGTCCCCGGACCTTGGACCACGCCCCCCACCCACACAGAATTCTGACCCTCATCACCCCAAAACCCCCCCTGGACCTTTGACTGACCTTCTTCTGACCCCCATCCAAACATCAAAATCTCATTTTGAGCAGACCAATGATCAGCTCAATGAAGAGCCCTGGTGGAAGTGTAGCACTCGTTTTACCTCTTCTCTGGCTCAGTGCGTGGATTTTGGACTGTGGTCATAAGCCATCTTGTGAGAGAGTATCTTTGTCACCCAGAAGTCAAAGGGTTCTAGTGCACAGAACATCCCTGGTACCTGGGAGTGTATGTATGTAGGCATCATGACTGTTGCCAGGATAGAGTGCCAGGATAGTGTGTATATTCCTGCCTTATCCTTTGCTTGTGGTCACATACAAGCTGCGCATTAATGGAATAGTAGCCTTTTCTATTAATGAATACCCCGGCTGTCCCGATGGTACTTTAATTGTCACATGTGTGCAATCTACTACCCCTTTAGTAGGAAAGTAAGTTGTAAAGAGGAATAAGGAGGCTACAAAGAGACATAGATATAAATGAGTGGGCAAAGATCTGACAAATGCAGTACAATGTGGGAAAATGTGTTAATTGTCCATTTTGGCAGGAAGAATGAAAGAGAAGCATATTCTCTAAATGGTGAGAGATTGCAGAGCTCTGAGAGGCAGAGGGATCTGGGTGTCTTAGTGCATGAATCACAAAAGGCTACTATGCAGGTGCAGGAAGTAATTAGGAATGTTAATAGAATGTTATCGTTTATTGCGAGGGGAACTGAATACAAAAGTAGGGAGGTTATGCTTCAGTTATACTGAGCACTAATGAGACCACATTTGGGGTACTATGCAAAGTGTTGCTCATCTTATTTAAGGAAGGATGTAAATGCATTAGAACCATCTCAGAGAAGGTTTACCAGACTAATACCTGGAATGGGCAAGTTGTCATATGAGGAAAGGTTGGACAGGCTAGGCTTGAGTTTAGAAGAGTAAGAGGCAATTTGATTGAAACATATAAGATCCTGAGGGGTCTTGTCAGGGTGGATGTGGAGAAGATGTTTTGTCTTGTGGGAGAATCTAGAACTAAGGATCACTGTTTAAAAATAAGGGGTTGAAAATAGAGAAGAGGTGAAATAGTTTCTCTCAGAAGATTGTGAGTATTGAATATTTTTAAGATAGATGTGGATAGGTTTTTGGTAAGCAAGGAGGTGAAAGGTTATCGGGGTAGGCGGGATGCAGTTTTGAGGTTACTATCATATCAGTCATGATTTTATTAAATGGCAGAGCAGGCTCGAGGGGCTGAATAGCCTACTCCTGCTCTTTGTTTGTATGTTCATATGTGCCCCTTGTTCTTCGGAAACCCTACAATGTTAGCAAAGCCTCTGGCTCTGAGTGCCTGACTGACATTGTCATCATTAAATGAAACAAACTCATGGGCATGTCTGAACATCGCATTTGTAAAAACCTTTATGCAATGATGGGCTGCAGGCTGTGACGTCCCACAAAGGTCTCCAGGTGATGCCTGGAAGGACCCTGAGGCAAAGATAATCAGGGCTACTATGACCTTCAGTGCAACAGGCATTGGGTGTCCTCCAACAAAATTTGAGGCAATCTCCCCAGCCAAAATGTCAGACAGTGACTGTCTCCCTGGTGTGAAACTGTCTTCTCAGACACTGGTGATCTGACATTTGGAGGTATGTCATCCTTTTCATTGGGCAGGATAGTCCCTCTGTTTACCTTTTGCTGTTGCCTCCCCTCACATGCCCATGCTTAGGAACATGTTCCACAACTGCCTGAACCACAGGGCACACCTGTCCTTAGCCAGATTCCCTCCTCCATTTTCTTTTCCTTCTCCTCTCCTCCTCACTGGAGGAGGAGCCTCCTCCAGAATGTACAATGCCCATTGGGACACTAATCTCAGGGCCTAATATTCCAGCATAGAAAATTCACTTTACACCTGTCTCTAGGCACCCTTCCTTGACAATATCTCCCAGTGAAGTTTCAAAATGATTATTAAAGTTAACTTGCAAGACTAACAAACTCTCTCACCTTCTCCAGCAGGCTCTGCTGTTAAAGTCAGCCATAGCCCTGGCATAACTCTCTCAAAAAGGTTTTCTCATGCACCCACTGAGAAATGGTGTGGGCAACATAAAACCCTAGTCTATTGGCCGGTTAACAAGCTTAATAGTTTAATAATTAGTTTTTTAAAAATGGCAGGCAGGCTGGAAAAACCTAATGAGCACAAATGCTGTGGAGGATGAGTTCCTGGAGTGTGTTAGCGATGGTTTTCTAGAGCAGTATGTTAAGGAAACAACTGGAGAACAGGTTATTTTAGATTTAGTATTATGTAGCAAGAAGGGGCTAATTAATAATCCTGTTGTAAAAGCACCTTTAGGGATGAGTAACCATAATATGATAGAATTTTACATTACGTTTGGAAGTGAGGTAGTTCAATCTGAAGCCAAAGTGTTAAATTTGAACAAAGGAAATTATGAAGGTATGAGGGGAAAATTGGCTGCGGTAGATTGGGAAAATACATTAAAAGGCATGACAGTACATAGGCAATGGATAGTCTTTAAAGAATTATTACATAGTTCACAGCAACTATACACTTCTTCTAGACACAAAAACCCTAAAAAAATGTCAGTCGACCGTGGCTCACAAAGGAAGTTAAGGATTGTATAAGATTAAATGTAAAGGTCTATAAAGTTGCTAGAAATAGTAGTAAACTTGGGGATTTGGAGAATACCTCAAAGGAGGATCAAGAAACTGATAAAGAAAGGGAGAATAGAATATGAATGTAAACTAGCAAAACACATAAAAATGGACTGTAAAAACTTCTATAGGTACGTAAAAAGGAAACATTTGGCTAATGTGGGTCCATTACAGGCCGAGTCAGGAGAATGTATAATGGGTATTAGAAAAATGTCAGAGAAGCTAAATGATTACTTTGTGTCTGTCTTCACTGAGGAAGATACAACAATTCTCCCAAAATTAGAGATCCAAGGGACTAGGGAGAATGAGGAATTGAAAGAAATTAGTATTAGTAAGAAGGTTGTATTGGAGAAATTAATGGTACTGAAAGTTGATAAGTGCCCGAGACCTGATATTCTACACCCCAGAGTGCTGAAAGAGGTAACTATGGGGATAATGGATACATTGGTGATCATGTTCCAAAATTCAGTGGATTCTGGAACAGTTACTGCAGATTGGAAGGTAGCAAATGTGACTCCACTATTTAGAAAGGGAGGGAGAGGGAAAACAAGGAACTACAGACCTGTTAGCTTAACATCTGTAGTAGGGAAATGCTAGAATCTATTCTAAAGAATGTGACAAATGGACACTTGGATAATAATGATCACATTGGACATAATTAACATAAATTTATGAATGGGAAATCACATTTGACGAACTTGTTGGAGCTTTTTGAGGACATTGCTAACAGAATTGACAAAGGGGAGTTGGTCGATGTGGTATACTTGGGGCAGAATCTTGCCCTTGGATGGCGGGCAGACCCCACCGGCTTGGCGGCGGGTGGGCAGCCAACCCCCACCACTGAAACAGGGCCTGCAGCCATTTTAAGTGGGCGGACCAATTAAGGCCCACCCAGCGGCATCCCCGACGGGAAGCGCTATGCGCTTCCTGTTCTCGGGGGAAGGGAATCCCCAAACTGTCAAAGTGCGCTCTTTCACACATGCACACAAAAGAGTACACTTTTCCCTGAGGCAAAGTCCTGTCTCAGGGAGAATAGTGACATTGGAAAAAACTTTAAAAATAGAAACAATAAAAAATTGTTTACATGTCCCCCTCATGTGGCAATGTCACACGAGATGGGACCTGTTAAAAAAGAACGCATAAACTTTATTAGTTTTGTTCAAAACGGACATGAAACTTCATCCCACCAGTGGATGAAGTTTCATGAATAATCAGAAGCCCGCAAGGGCTCCTGGCCTGCCTGCCAGCCTTAAGGTTGGCCGGGCAGGTCTTTAAGTACTTTAACTAGCCCGTCAATGGCCTCAATTAGCCATTGACAGGTCGGTGGGCAGACAGCTGATTTCACTGTCCGCCCACCTCCCTAAAAATTTAAATAGCCTGGGATGACGCCGGAGATTCCTCCTGACATCATCCCGCATCATTTTCCCCTCGGCGACCGGGTCCCGCCCCCAAATCGCCGAGGGGGAAATCCTGGCCTTGATTTTCAGAAAGCTTTTGATAAAGTCCCCCAGGAGGTTGGTTAGCAAGATTAAAGCACAAAGGATAGCAGGTAATATGCTGGCATGGATTAAGGATTGGTTAACAGGCAGAAAACAGGGCCATTCTCACATTGGCAGGCTGTGACTGGTGAGGTACCATAAACATCAGTACTTGGGCCCCAGCTGTTCACAATATATGTCAATGACTTAAATGTGGGGACCAAATGTACTATTTCCAAGTTCACGGATGACACAAAACTAAGTAGGAATGTGTGTGGTGAGGAAGATGCAAAGCGGCTTCAAAGGGATTTAGACAGATGTAATGTGTGGGCAAGAACATGGCAGGTGGAATATAATTCGGAAAAATGTGAGGTTATCCACTTTAGTAGGAGGAACAGATGTGTAGAGTATTTCATAAATGGTAAGAAATTAGGAATGTGTGTCCTCATCAATAAGTCACTGAAAGCTAACATGCAGGTGCAGCAAGCAATTAGGAAGGCTAAAGGTATGTTAGCCTTTATCGCAAGTGGATCTGAGTACATGAGTAGTGAAGTCTTGCTTCAATTGTACAGAACCTTGGTTAGGCCATACCTGGAATACTGTGTGCAGTTTTAGTCCCCTTACTTTGAATTAAGTTTGAATCATTGCCTTCAAGAACAAATGCTTTTGGTGCCAAAGGCAAATGTGGAACTCGAAACACAAACAGATCAGCCATGATCTTATTGAATGGCGGAGCAGGCTCAAGGGACCTAATGGTCTACTTCTGCTCCTATTTCATATGTTGGTATGTTCGTACCTTAGGAAGCATGTTATTGCCATAGAGGGAGTACAACAAAGGTTTAGCAGACTTGTTCCCTGGATGGCGAGGCTGTCCTATGAACATAAGAACTAGGAACAGGAGTAGGCAATTCAGCACCTCAAGCCTGCCCCGCCATTCATTACAATCATGGCTGATCTCATTTTGGCCTCAAATCCAATTTCCCGCCCTCTCCCCATAACCTTTCAACCCGTTACTAACTAAAAATCTGTCTATCTCCTCCTCAAATTTATTCAGTGTCCCGGCATCCACTGCACTCTGAGGTAGTGAATTCCACAGATTCATGACCCTTTGAGAAAAGTAATTCCTCCTCATCTCTGATTTATATCTACCACCCCTTAGCCTAAAACTATGGCCTCTCATTCTAGAATGCCCCACAAGGGGAAACATCCACTCCACATCTACTTTGTCTATCCCCTTTAGCATCTTATATACCTCAATTAGATCTCCTCTCATCCTTCTAAACTCTAGCAAGTAAAGGCCTAAATTGTTCAATCTCTCCTCATAAGACAAGCCCCGCATGTCTGGAATCAATCTAGTGAACCTCCTCTGAACTGCCTCCAGTGCAACTACATCCTTCCTCATGTAAGGGGACCAAAACTGTGCACAGTACTCCAGGTGTGGTCTCACTAATGCCTTGTATAGTTGCAACAACACTAAAGAGAGATTGGGGAAACTGGGCCTGTATTCTCTAGAGTTTTGAAGAATGAGATGTGATCTCAACCTACAAAATACTTAAAGGGGTAGACAGGGCAGATGCAAGTAAGATGTTTCCCCTGGTTGGGGAGTCCAGAACCAGGGGACACAATTTCAAAATAAGAGGGAAGCCACTTAGGACCGATGAGGGTGAGGAGATATTTTTTAACTCAGACGTTTGTGAATCTTTGGAATTCTCTACCCCAAAGGACTGTGACAGCTCAGTCAGTCAGTATGTTTAAAACAGATTTCTAAATACCAATGACATAAAGGGATATGTGAATAGTGTGGGGAGAAAGGCATTGAAGTGGATGATCAGCCATGATCGTATTGAATGCTGGAGCAGGCTCAATGGGCTGAATGGCCTACTCCTATGTTCCTATTTTTTGGTATGTCTATCTGGTGAACAAGGCTTTCTAACAGCAATGTAAACTTGGAAGATCCAATTTTTACTGGTCCTTGCTAAAAGGTTTGAACCATTGCCTTCAAGAACAAATGCCATTGGTGCCAAACGCAAATGCTGTCAACAATGCTTGGCCTTTTCTTCTGGTTGTAACTGGATTCCCATCTCAACTTGACTAGAGGGTCTAGGAATACATTTTCATCATTGTCAATCTGCAAGGGCTATGTCTTGATATCTGGAAATGTACATGAAAGTTTGCTGCTTATAATCATTTGTGTAAGTCCAAGGCCTACACAGAATTTTTGCAACAGCACTGTGCATACATTGATGAATTTGGAATGCAGGAAGCACTGTACTATATGGAGATCAACAGCATATCGACTCTTTTTTAACTATACCTCAGGTTTACAGTCATCTATCAAGTTAACTCAAGATTGTTCTTTTGCTCAAATACAATATCAATTAACAGATTGTCAAACTGGGAGACTTTGAATTAAAAGGAGAAAACTCTTGAGTGTACACTTTTTGTTTCTTGTTGCTTCATTTGTAACATCTTCCAATTTGAGTTATTCAATTGGTGTTTCAACCCACAGGGATAATTGGATAGTGAGTGAGAATCCTGTTTTTTTTTAATCCCTAAATTTAATCCCCTGTCACCTCAGTTAAGATCAGCTAACTTAACACAGCCTGAAATTGAGAATGGATCCCCCTGTCTCTATGGCTTAATAGTACAATAAATGAGGCCTTATTTGCCAAATAGTACAAAAAGTAGCTTGGCTCATTATTTTCCAATACACTTCTACCAACATGTTAGAAAAGGAATTAGAATTATATCATTTTGTAGCTGTGACAACTTTTCTACATTGATACTAAGAAACCTTGAGAGGAGTGCAATATCCATGCAATATGGTACATTCAGTGTTGCGCTGAAATGTTGGGATATCCTTAAAGGTATGTGATACCATATTATGTGAATCTAATTTAGTACTGCCAGGAAACTGGGACATTCTGCAGGAGTGTAGTCCTCTTGTTATTTAGCAATGCACCAAGTCCTTCCAGAAAACTTCACTGCATTGGTGAAACATGGACATAGTCATATCTTGTACATTGTGCATATCGTATAAAACAGACAATGTTTACCACAAAATTAATGAATGGATGACCAAATAAAACTGCAGGGTCAGAACTTCGAATAAGGCATAGCTTTTTTGCTCGTCTAAGTGTTCACCATTATTTATTCTCTTTACCTTCTAGCTCATGAATCAGATACAAACCCATGGAGATATTTCTGCCATTTAATTGAAGTATCCTAACCTGATCCATAGCTTCTGTTCATATTTAGGTGAAAAAAAGAGAATACTGTGTAATAGCTTTTTGCTAGAACATTAGAGCCTTCCAAACATATTAAATTACAACGATAGTGAAGCTGCATGGAAGTTCTACTTAATCGTCATTATAAAAATAACATTTTAAAAATTTATTGAGAATATAAATATAAATCATTCCAAGAGCAACATGTATGGTTATCAGGTTTACTAAAATAAGTGGCGCCAAATAGAACCTAAAGGAAGGTTGTTATCCTAAATCTAGGTTTGCATTGCAATATCATTAAAATTTATACTTAGAACTTTAAATTTATTTATTAAATAAATGTGAATGTATTTTTTTCCTCTAAATATCAATGCTTAAAGCATTAATTTATACAGTACTTGCAAACAAGCATTGCTATCAGTGTGATACTATTGTAAAACACTTTGAATTTGCAGTAATCCCTTTTCAATGGCCTTTCAACATCCTGAAAAACATGTTATATGAAACCTGCCCTGAATGCAACTCTTTCATGATGTGAGCAGGTTGTTGACGTTTGTAAACTCACTTGATGACTAATGCGATATTACTCTGTTGTTCTCTTCTATAAGTGGGCAGGACACTGCCAAACTACTCCACATCGATCATTTTTAAACAAACACAACAACTGCATTGTAAGGCTTGCATGTGTCACTGAAGATTTATTCAGAATTTGATTTTCAGCAGTTCTGAAAATATGAATCCAATTTTTGGCCAAGGCGCGATTAATTTTTTTTAATGAAGTATGGGTGATGTTTGTGAGGAGAACTTCTAATTAACATGGGCAAACCTGCAATTCTCAACATGCTTTAAATTGCAAAGTGATTAACAAGGATATTAAAACGTTTTCACCTGCGCCACTTCAGCTATTTCAATACGGATAAAGGCAGGCTATTAGATGAAGGGTGCACTCAATTAACACAGACAAAGGCCACTCCGCTGAATGTGTCAGGGAGGGCTGCAGCCAGCATCTGCCCAAACAGCTTGCTTCGAGGTGAAAATAAAGAGGGTGACATGTTCTAGCCTTGAGCTATGAGATATCTGAAATAGTGATTCTAGTTCATCTGGACTGACTGATCTCCAACTGAATAGGTGACAGCGTTGAAATCCACAGCCATCTCGCCATATGACAGTTCTGTAAAATTGGAGTGCACCCAACGGTCACAGTGGAGTTTTCTCCAGTACCCAGGTCCCACAATCAGAAAGACACACTGTCAACAAAGGCAAATAAAGTTGGATCGGAAGGGGAAAGTTAACAACTACTAAATGCAACAAAAATCATTTTAATTTTTGTTTTTTTTTGTGACAACTGTATCATAACAAAGATTCGATAAGATCTGGAAAGACAGAACCTCTTTTTAAAAGACAGAACCTCTTGTTAAGCTTGAGCTTTAAAATAACTGGTGTTGGGAAATTTAAGGAGTAACCTGATAGAATTCAACAACATTGTGAAGGCTTATGATAGGGTGAAAGGTGATCAACTGTTTCCATTGGCCAGTGAGACTGTGACAAGGCAGCACAAATTGGAGAAAAGAGAATTAAAGGGGAAGTTAGAAATAAATTTTTAAAAGGACAGTAGTTAGAATTCGAATTTTTTGAAAAAAAAGGTATTTGCAGTTACATCGTGCCTATCACACTTTCAGCTGGAAATGGGCTGAAGAAAAGAGGAAATTAGTGCATAAGATCAAAGACAGAAAGGTACAATATTTTGGTCACATCATTAGAGTAAATTGTAGACAAAAACAATTATTGGAAGGAAAGATCGACAGAAAACATAGGAGAGGGAAGCAGGAGAAAATGGATGACGGATATAATAGAATAGAATTGACCTATGTGAAATGTGTAAGGGGAACACAGGATAGGCAGATGTGGAGATCCATGCAATTAACCTTCTGGGAAGAACATAAGAACATAAGAACTAGGAGCAGGAGTAGGCATTCAGCCCCTCGAGTCTGCCCCGCTATTCAATACAATCATGGCTGATCTCATTTCAGCCTCAACTCCAATTTCCCGCCCTCTCCCCATAACCTTTCAACCCATTACTAATTAAAAATCATTCTATCTCTTCCTCAAATTTATTCAGCATCCCGGCATCCACTGCACTCTGAGGTAGTGAATTCCACAGATTCACGACCCTTTGAAAAAAGTAATTCCTCCTCATCTCTGATTTAAATCTACCACCCCTTAGCCTAAAACTATGGCCTCTCATTCTAGAATGCCCCACAAGGGGAAACATCTGCTCCACATCTACTTTGTCTATCCCCTCTAGCATCTTATATACCTCAATTAGATATCCTCTCATCCTCTAAACTCTAGTGAGTATAGGCCTAAACTGCTCAATCTGTCCTCATAAGACAAATCCCGCATCTCTGGAATCAATCCAGTGAACCTCCTCTGAACTGCCTCCAATGCAACTACATCCTTCCTCAAGTAAGGGGTCTAAAACTGTGCACAGTACACCAGGTGCGGTCTCACCAATGCCTTATACAGTTGCAACAACACTTCCCTATTTTTATACTCTATTTCTTTAGCAATAAATGTCAAAATTCCATTTGCTTTCCTTATTACCTGTTGTACCTGCATACTAGCTTTCAGCGATTCATGCATGAGGACACCGAGATCCCTCTGCACTGAAGCATCCTGAAGTTTCTCTCCATTTAAATAATAAGTCGCCCTTTTATTCTTCCGACCAAAATGGACAACCTCACACTTAAACTCCATCTGCTAAATTTTGGCCCATTCACCTAACCTGTCCATATCCATTTGTAAATTTCTTATTTCTTCATTGCAACCTACTTTCCCACCTATTTTGGCGTCATCTGCAAATGTAGTTATCGTACCTTCTATCCCAGAATCCAAGTCATTAATATAGATTGTAAATAGTTGGGGCCCAAGGACCAAATCCTGTGGCACCCCACTAGTTACAGCTTGCCATCCAGGAAAAGACCCATTTATCCCGACTCTCTGCTTTCTGTTGGTTTGCCAATCCTCTATCCAAGCTAATATATTACCTCTAACTCCGTGTGATCTTATCTTGTGTATTAATCTTTTGTGCGGCACCTTATCAAAGGCCTTCTGGAAGTCCAGACATGACACAGATGAATGAATGAAAACCTTTTACAGTAAATTGAATACATTTAAAGTGTAGGCAATACTGTATATAAGCATTACAAGTCACTGTTCTTCAAAATACACAAACTGCATTTGAAGCAAGTTCATAAATTATTTTTAAAAATAATTAAATCGTTGTTTTAATCGTAGAATATTAAATGGAATGAGGAGCAAGCAGAAGAGGTGGTTACACCACCTAATCTAGGCTGACACTCCTGTAGAGTACTGAGAGAGTGCTCCACTTTCGAAGATACTGTCTTTCAGATGAGACATTAAACCAAGGCTGCATCTACCTAATCAGGTGGGCATATAATCCATATAAGATTGCATGTGACTATTTTGAAGGAGAGTAGCAAAGTTCTCCTAATGTTCTGGCCAATATTTATCCCTAAATAAGCACATCAAAATCAGAGTTTGTGATGATTATCACATTGCTGTTTGCAGAGCTTGCTGTGCACAAATTGGCTGTTATGTTTCCTACATTACACCAGTGATTTCATTGGCCATAAAACACTTTGGATCATCCTGAGTGAAAGGTGCCATATAAATGCAAGTCCTTCTTTCTTTAAAACTTTCTTATGTGGAGAAAAACACTGGTGCAGAATGATGGGCCAAGTGCCATTTATGCTTGAAACTGGTAAGTGTATATTTTTAGAATGCTCCTTATTTAAGTAGCTGTGGCAACGATTTGAACTGCATGGTAACTTTCTTGAAGCACTGCAACATTAATCCAGTACTTAAATCCCACATTTTCACCTCTGCCAAATTTGCTTGAATACACTACAAAAGGAAAACAGCAATAATCAAAAAGCAAGTGATCCAGAATGCTCCAATGAGCAAATCAACCCCTGTGTTGATTTAACCTGCATTGCTGAATGTTTTATTTGATGCAATTTGCTATTTTAAAAAAAAATTACTTTGCAATCTCACCACCCAGAACGTTCAACACAATTATGCATATTATCATTTTAACAAAGGTTTAAGTGTTGTTAGGTTCAAAAGAGTGAGATATTTTACTAACCATATTTATTTTGATCAGTTGACTTAATTAGGCCATGTGAGCCTAGAAATTACCGATGATAATAAATAGTACATGAATTGTTCACATATTTGTGGGATGTTCCTCTGTCCACCACTTTAATCGAGGTATTAGGGTTTAGCCTCCATTCAAATATCAGATAGAGAAATGTATTTCTTTGCTTTTACTGACAACAACAATTTCTGGCTTATAATAATCATTCTTAAACATTAGTGCCTGAAAGTGGAATTTATGAAATAAATGATAAAAAAATTTGCAAACAGATTTTCTAAAGTACGTTGCCTTATTTCTTTACAAAATTGCCCCATATCGCTTTTAAGAATCTCAACATGCTCCTTTTTGATTATTTTCAACAAAACCTTTGAGGCCCCTTGAGATGAGCTGTTACAAAGGTATGTTTTGTTACAGGTTTCTATGTGAAATTAAAGAACATTACATGATGGTTTTAAGTACTAGAATGAACTTGAAAATTGCAGCACCAATACCTTTCACAATAAAGCATGCTTTATAGTTGGAATAAATTGACTTTTGTCATACACCTCTCGTGGTGAAGCCAAACAGACCTGGTCTCATTGACTGATAGCAATCCAGACAAAATGCTTTTAATATCTAAGTTGAACATTCTGGCTGGCTTTGGCTCCTGTCCTAAAATTGCATTTGTTAGTGAACCCTGAAAACTGCATCTTCTCACACCTTGAACTGTTTGGCATCTCCCCAAAATTATGTGTGCATGCAAATGCAGAATATTTTAGAGGAAAATGAGAGCACGCAAATTAAACAAAGAGTATGCCTTTTGTAAACAGCATTCTCTGAAATATGGAAATGTCTAACCTTGGCATAGTAATTTTTTTGAAATGGTGCAAAATGCTGCCTCAGTCCTCCAAGGGTTAAAGCTTGCCAAGAGCAGCTGCTAATTAACAGTAGCTATGGCTTTTCCAAACTGGTTAAATTCAAACATTTCTCCACCGAAGAGACAGATCTGACATTCTCTTTCCCAACCTTGAAATGTCAAAGTGCAAAAGCTAACTGACACACAAGTTAACAGGACACAGGAGGAGGTCAGAAAGCATTTCTACCTCAATCAATTTTTGCGTGGATTCCACAAAATGATAAGCAATTGCTTCTGATCTATTCTGTGTGGTAAATAAAGGAAAAATTTGCTGGGCTTTATCTTCTCCTGCTGTTGCTGAATGTCTGATCAGCTTTAATTGCAGCCAGCTCAGCTCTGCTCCAGAAGCCCAGGGCCAATTTGGGCCCTGTTGCATCAGAGGAGCAGAGCATAAGGGCTCATCTCTCAATAACACTTGAGTGAATGTGATAATAGATCCAACGCCATCTTCTTTTCTCACTTCAGTAAATGGAGGGTGACCAGGCAAGGGTGAGAGTCATTTGTTTTTTTCCTTTGGAGTGACAGGACTAGTAACTTGGTGAGGGTCACAGAAGAGGCAAGGAGCAGAAGTTCAGGAACGTAATAAGTGAGGAATTACACCACTCTGTCTTCACAGTATCTTTGGCAAGAAAACTATGTGACGATGTCTTCAGGGAATCACTGAGACAAGACTGAATGTCACTGCAAAGTTGCTTTATGTTAACTCGATTTCACAAAAAAAGGCTCAAGTTTGTATCAACAACAAAAATTACACTATTAAAATGAATATTTTATTATTTACTAAGTCATAAATGAATCTCATTATCATTGACTCATGCAATGATACAGCATGGTCAGAGGCCATTTGGCCCATCTTGCCTGTACCTTAATCATTTTATTAAACAAGCTTTTACTTCATGATGAAACACTCAGCAGATTTTTTTTTTTATAGACACATAATGTAATGCTTAGTAGTGAAATATAATAGCTATGTGTAATGTAATTGATGTAAAAACAACACCCTGCTCTTCTGTCTCAGATGGTGGGTTCAAGTTGCACTCCAGGACTGGAACACATAATCTATGTTAACAGTAGGGACTGCTGCATTGTTAGACGTGTTTCAACTGTAGTGTTAAACTGAGACCTCCCCTGCCTACTTCAGTAGCTCTGCGGACATTAACGATCCCATGGTACGATTTGGGGAAGAAATGGATATTCTTCCAGTGTCCTGGGTGACATTCCTCCCTTTATCCAAACCACTAAAGACAGACTGACTAATTGATCATCTCATTACTGTTCATGGGATCTTGATGTGCCAAAAGGTACCAAGTTTATCTACTTAACAGTTGCTGCACTTCAAAGAAATTTATTTTATTTGAAGCCTTTGATATGTTTCTAAGCGATGTAATGAGTCATTATATCAGTACAGTCCCTTCTCTCTGGCAAAAGAAAAACAGCTTTCCAAACAATTTTGAAAATGGTCTCTGAAAAAATATAAATCTCTCTGAGAAACCAAGATTATTTTCAGGTTTGACGACAACAACTTGTATTTATATAGCACCTTTAAGGTTAAAAAACATCCCTGCACACTTCACCGGAGCATTATAAAGCAAAATTTGAGACAAAGCCACATAAAGCAATATGTTTGATCAAAGAGATAGGTTTAAAGGAATGACTTAAAGGGGGCAAGAGAGGTCACGAGGTGGAGAGGTTTACGGAGGAAATTCCAGAGCTTAGGGCCTAAGCAATCAAAGGCACGGCCACCAATGGTGGAGCAGTTAAAATCAGGGATGATAAAGAGGCCAGTATTAGGTGAGTGCAAATATCTTGGACAGTTGTGGGTTTGGAGGAGATTACAGAGGTAGGATGGGGGTGAGACCATGGAAGGATTTGAAAACATGAATGAGAATTTTAAAATCAAGGTGTCACTTGAGCCAATGTATATCAATGAGCATAAGGGTGATCGATGAACAGGACTTGGTGTGAGTTAAGACACGGGCAGCAGAGTTTTAGATGACCTCAAGTTCACAAAAGGCAAAATGTGGTGGGCTGCCAAAAGTGCATTGGAATAGTCAAGCCTGGGGGTACCAAATTTACAGATTGGGGTTTCAGTAGCAGCTGAGCTGAAGCAGGGGTAAAGTTGGGCAATGTCACGGAGGTGGGAATAGGCAGCCTTAGTTATACAGCAGATATGTGGTTGGAAGCTCATCTCAGGGTCAAATAAGATTCATGGTAAAAAGTAAATATCACACAACAAATCTGGTGCTGTTTTTAAAAAAAAATTCATGGGAAATGGGCATCGCTGGCAAGGCTAGCATTTGTCGCCCATCCTTAATTGCCCTTGAACTGAGTGGCTTGCTAGGTCATTTCTGAGGGTAGTTGAGGGTCAATCACATTATTGTGGATCTGGAGTCACATGTAGGCCAGACCAGGTGAGGACAACAGATTTCCATAAATGACCTCAGTTAACCAGATGGGTTTTTAATGACAATCAATGGTAATTTCATGGCACCATGATTATGGCTAAGACTAGCTTTTAATTCTGGATTTTTAAAATTAATGAAGTGAATTCAAAATCTACCAACTACTGTGGTGGTGATATTTGAACCTATGTCCCCAGGGCATTAGCATGTGTTTCTAGTTTAGTAATCTCAGTGACATTATCACTATGCCACCATCTCCCCTATTCCTACAGAGTACAGACTATTTATGTTGAGAATGGTTACGTTAACATTACTACCAATCATCAGATGGCTTACAATGAGAGTGAAAGCTAACACACAGTGGCTCAAGCAGGTCAATACTATCCGTGATACAATAGCCCACTGTGGTAACAGCATGTTAAGTCTACAAGAAGCAGTGCAGCAATTCACCAAGATTAATTCAGGAGAACCCCACACACCATTAAAGTCTTGGGAACCTTATCACTTCTAAGTTCCCCTGTAAATCACAACAACAACTTGCATTTATATATTGTTTCAATTTAGAAGAAAATCCCAAAGAATTTCACAGAGGCAATGGTGGAGGGCTCCCTGAAAGGGCTGAGGATCGTCATGTAAAATGGGGGCACAGGTTCAAAAAGGAACCAGGGAGCATAATATAATGCTTGGGAATAATTCATGGGAGGCACTTGGGAAATTTCCTGATTCCCAATATGGCTGGCACACCCCAACACAGAGGTATAATGGATGCCAAGTCAAAGGAGATATCAAGAGGGGTGACCAAAAACTAGATCAAAGAGAAGGGCTTTGAAAAAAAGTATGAAATAAAGAGAGGGAAATGGAGAGGCAGAGAAGTTTAGGGAGGGAATCCTTCATGGAAAACAGCAAAGGAAGGCATGGATGTGTGAAGTCAGAGCCAGGGAAATGAGAATGTTGGAATAGCCTGGAAGTGACAAAGGCATGGGTGACGATTTCAGTGGGAGATCGTTGAGGTAGGGACAAAGGCAGATGAGGATGCAGGGATGGAGGTAAGCAGTCTTTGTGAGGGGCAAAAGCTCAATGCAAGGTTAATTAGGATACTGAACTGTCTGATTCAGCCTGACACTGTAGCCAGGGAGTGAGATTGCCAGAGGCAATGGCATGAAGTCTGTGGGGATTCTGAAAATGATGGCTTCTGTTTTCCCAGTGGTTAGTTGAATTAAATTGTGGTTCATTGAAGACTGCATGTTGGCCAAGCAATCTGACTAGACTGAGGCACTAGAGGCGCAAAAGAGGTGGTGGTGAAGTAGAGGTAGTGTTGGCAGCACACATGTAGGACTGAATTTAGCATGCGTAGCATGTGTCTCAGGGCCGGCCCCAGAAATGGATGCCATTGCCACAAACGAGAAATGCGGCCGGCCAGCTGTGATCACATGCCAACTGGCCAATTAATGACCCAGAGTCTTGGGACATCCAACGCTGGCACAGGAGTGGGCCACGAGGTGCTGAACTTGATGTTAACCTGATGCAGAGGCAGGTGCTGGTTTTTAAAAGTTTGCCAACCCTGCATTCAGTTGAGCCTTGCATGTTCCAATTGCCACAGGAGCAGTTTTGAGAGCGTCCTGCCTCCAGAATGGACCCCTCCATTCTAGAGCCTGTACACAGTGGAATCCAAAGGAAGGCATGAGCTCAACTGGGCAGACAATGACCAGACCAGGAGGGTCCAGGAAACATGCCAGATGGAAGACATTGGGTGGCCCCCGGTTTGGTGATGCCTCCATGCAGGTTCTTCTCCAGGCTGCAAGGGAAAGGTGGGAGCTTCTCTTCCCAAAAGCTGGCAAGAAGAGACCCTCCAGCTTGACCAAGGAAGGCTGGAGGGAGATAGCTGAGGCCAGCAGGTGTGGGGTCACACCCCACAACAATTCCCACTCTTGGGCACGGTGATGCAAGTGGGTCAATGACCTTCTCTAATCCACAAGAATGAGTCCTCCATCCCTCTCTTCTTTTTGGACCCTGTATGTGGCAATGCAAGACAGTGCGGTACAAAGGGAGGGAGTCATTAACCAGGTGCTGGCAAGAGGAGGACCAGCTACCTTATGACACATGGTGTCATGTCAACAATAGTAAGACATATATATTTGTTGGCCTCCACCATGTCTCTTGAGAATGGATACATGGAGGAGGCATCTGGAGGCCCCCAACTTGGGCCAAAGGGCTGCCACCAGCATTATTGTCTGAGGCTTTGTGGAAACTTAGTGTCCCTCACTTGTCTGCAGGAGAAACTGGCCCACAACAATAAAGAGAGGCCCAGAACAGTGGAAAAATCCCCATTATTTGATCTCCGAGCCTGGCAGAGGAGGAAGTCCTGGAACTGGCTGGCTTGTAGGGTGGCTGCGCAATTAAGACTGGAGCCAAGCCCTTGTCTTTCTCTTGTCAACAGGGAGGTACAAGTGTGTCTTGCAAGGAAAAAGGAAAGACTGCCTTCCATATCTGGTTGCTTCTCTCAGGGCTCTGAGTGTAAACAGCAGCTCCTGAACTCCTCTGTCAGCCCCTCTAGCAGCCATGGCAACAGAGGAGGGTTCTGCACCTGTGAAACTTTCCCACCACTGGTAAAATGTGGAACCAATGGCACAAAGTTGGGGTTCCAGGCAAACATGTTTCCTCTCAATTTTTCAGCCTCCTCCCGCCTCCTTTCCCACTCCTGAAAGTCCCAGAAAATTCAGCCCATGAAGCTCACCCCATGTCCAAGGATGTTGAATTGAGAGGTGTCCAAGGACAGAGGCAACAATGCAGGTGTGAGTAGGGAAGCCATTTCTGAAGTGGTTCTGGCTGAAGAGTAATGGGACTGTTAAGAGTGGGCATGGATAAACCACCCAGCAAGCTGGACATTGGAGGAGGATAGTTTGGATATCTTTTTTTGTTTTTTCATGGGATGTGGGCATCACTGCCAGGTCCATACCTAATCACCTTTGAACTTAGTAGCTGGCTAGGCCATTGCAGAGGGCAGTTAAGAGTCAGCCAACATTGCTGTGGGTCTGGAGTCACATGTAGGCCAGATTAGGCAAAGATGGCAAATTTCCTTCCCTAAACCAGATGGGTTTTTACAACAGTTGATGATAGTTGTCATGGTCACCATTGCTAAAACTAGTTTTACAATTCCACATTTGATTAATTTAACTTAAAATCTACCACTGCTGTGGTGGGATTTGAACTAGTGCTCCAAGAGCCTAAACATCTGGCTTACTAGTCCAGTAACATTGCCACTATGCCACCATCACCCCCACGATCATACAAAAGAGTGGAAAGAAGCCAAACAGGACAAAATGGTAAAATGAACCATAGTCAAAGCCAGAGGGAGTTTAATTCATGGCCTGAACTTTTCCCTCGTTGGGCGCGCGTGATCGGTGGGCCCGGGAGAGGCCGGGAAACAGCCAGCCAGCATATAACGCACACTGAAAAGTTCAGTGCTGCCGGGGTGGGGGCGGGAAGAGGACAGGTGTTGATGTCACCACGGGTGCGGGTGAGTGCTGTGAGAGAGCTCCCTAAGAGCATATAGCTGCCTCAGGGAGCTGCAGACCTACAAATAATGAAATAAAGCTCTAAAAAGCTGCAAACAAATGTCCATGCATCACAATTAAGCACCTAAAAACATACATCATAAAAATGCTGTCCTCAGATAGTTATTTTTATTTTATTTCCTAACGGAGATTTCATCCCACCCTTGGATGAGATTTGATGAAAAGTGTAAAGGCTGCCTGGCCGATTCGTCCATCTGCCAATCGTAAGGTTGGATGGGCCATGAAAGTCGTAAAAAATTGCGTCATTAATTGGCTTAATTGCCCACATGATGGATGGCAAGCGCGCTTCTGACTTTTGCGCACGCCCGATGAGCAAAATATTGCACGATTGCGAGATGATGTCGGATGTCATCTCGTGCTATTTCACGCCCGATCGGGTTGGGCGCGCACCCACCTGTGAAGCATCAAATTCTGTCCCATGACTTTGATTAGAGTTGGGGGAAGGTCAGAAATTTGATCAGAGAGATTCAAGCAGGACGTTGCAGGCAAGAGATTCCGGTTTAGGAGACAACAGTATGTTCAAGGACTTTGAAAAGGAAAGTAGCTTTGAGATGAAACTTTAATTTGCAAGGACAGAAGTGCAAGGAGCAAGAGTGGCTTGAGGAGGGGAGATAGTGTCAGTGGTTTTGAAAGGTCTGTGGTCAGTACCTGAGCAGAGGGAAGTATTTTCATGACAGATAGCATGTGGGCCAGGGAGGGAAGTTAGGGAGTTCAGTGCTTTTATGGGAATGGAGCAAAGTTTTCAGTGGGTGTGTCTCTTGGACAACCTAAGCTCCGAGAGGGCATCAGAGAAGAAGAGAAGCTAGAGAAAGACACGGAGGGAGGCTGAAGGAGGCTTGATTTGGTGGGCAAAAGAAAGAAGGGAAGCTGAATAAGTGCTCTCACTCTTGATTCTAAAAAAGTCTATAACCTCCTCGCTTTTGTTGTAGATGTAAGGGTGAAGGATGAGTGGTTCAAGGAGATGGCTAGTGCAGTATTCAGTGTGATGCTGGACTAATGAGTGGGTTTGGCAAAAGAGAATAAGATCCAGCAGCACTAGAAGTGGTTCAGTGATATCTGGTGATGGAGCTAGTTGTGCACTAGCTATGTGTAAGCCTTGAGGAATTGAATTTAGGAATCATACCAGAGGAAATGGCTGGAATAGGAGACAGTGAAGGTTTTGTTGTGAAAAGGGCATCAAAAGTGAAGGTGAGGCAAGGGTCAATAGCTGTATCATGGCAAAAGGAGGCCAGATATGATGCAAGTAAGCATTTGAAAATACAGTTGTAAGTGACTTGAGAGAGAGTTTTTTACAGGGGTGCATGCAGAAGGAATGGATGATTTTAGAGGGAGATGGATGGTGAGAGATACAAGGAAACGGTTAAGAGATGGCCTTGTCAGTAATCAGAGCATGGCAGAAGAAATACCACTGGAATGGTGAGGTCATGAAATAGCCATAAATATGGGTATGACAGTTTATATGGAGTTAAGTGTTTAGACAAGACAGGAGGATAACGAAATCAGAGGATGGTAGGCAAATGGAGTTGAGATGGAGACTGAAATCGTAAAGATTGAGGAGCTGCTCAGAGAGCCAATAGGCAATGGGGATTTTAAAGAAGAAGTAAGAGGTGTGGTACAAGGTGAGGAACTTGAAGGAAGAAAAGGCGCCAGAGGAGCTGAGGAGAGGACCAAGCTATGAATTGTGCAAATGTGACCAAATACTCCCAACTTGTCTGGATGAGGGCAGCTCCAACAATATTCAGCAAGTTCAATACCATCCAGGGCAAAGCAGCCTGCTTGATCGGTACCCCTCCACCACTTTAAACATTCACTCCCTCCACCTACCAATGCACTATAGTTGCAGTGTGTACCATCTACAAGATGCACTGTAGCATTTCTCCAATGTTCCTTCAAGAGCACCTTCCAAACCCATGGTCTTTAATTCCTAATGGGAAAAGGGCAGCAGAAGCATGGAAACACCACCACCTTCAGTTCCCCTCCAAATCACGCACCACCCTAACTTGGAAATACATCACTTTCATAATGGCTGGGTCAAAAATCTGGAACTCCCTACCTAACAGCACTGTGGATTTAACTACACCATACAGATTGCAGCAGTTCAAGAAGGCAGCTCATAACCAGCTTCTCAAGGCAATTAGGGATGGGAAACAAATGCTCATTTTGTGATGCCCACATCCCACAAACAAATAAAAAAAAATTGGTGATGAGAGTCACCTTGCACAGGGTAAGTAGTGGAAATTATAGCCAGATATGGAGACTTTGGTAAGGGTCAAGGTTTAGCCACCCACTATCCAAGTTTTAGTCAAAGCTAACCGGCTAAAAGTGGATCTGCACATGCAAATTGTGACCTGCCTGCACTGAGGTTCCATTGAGGCAGGCAGCAAGCAAACCTAATGCTGCCTTCTCATTTAAATGATTTCTAAGTGCAGCCCAGTACAACACACACTGTTGTCTGGCTTCATGCACAACAGGGAATCTAATAGTGTGCGAGGCTAGCACCTGCTCTTCAACCTCCAGCTCTTAAAGGTAGCCTGGCCTTCCTAAAGGGAATTCCTGACTCACAGGAGGCTGTTGTAGAATACCACTGATGTAACTGCAACCAAGGGAGATGGAGCACCAGGACTGAGAGAGGATGATCATCATGGAGATAGACAGGAGAAAGGCCATATTTCCACAGGAGTCCAGAAGTCGCTCAAGAAACACCCTCCATAGGGAGTGAGAGCATGTGACTTTGGAGGTCAATTTCCTTAGTCTGGCCCCAAAAAGTGCTGGAAGAAGCTTAATGACCTTATGCAGGTGGTGAAGGTCAGTGAATTCATCTCCATATGATATCTCTTACTCATCACTTCACCAGCCTCTCACACTACTCAATGCACTGCAATCCCATTATTCACCATCACCATCACTAGCATTCAGGCCTAACATCTAGGTAGAGCACCTCACCCTCACAACTTTCACTGATCCAGCCTCACACCAACCTCTTGCTGCTACCACAAAGATCCAGCTATTCACTGTGGAAGGGACATCACCCAAACACAGTGCAACACAATCCCTGACATTCAGCCCCTGTCTCTTGCAGGAAAAGGTGTCACACTACACAAGGGAGTAACAGAGAACCGGCAGGGACCAGGCACAGCCTTGAGTCCAATGAGGGGACACAGTGCTGCACATCATGGGGCAAGCTGCAAAGGAGCATGTAGCATCTAGCATCATCAAGACCATTGTGATCATGGTACAAAGGCCCTATAGGAACATATGAATATACAAACATCCAAATTAGGATGAGCAGTAGGTCACTCAGCCCCTCAAGCCTGCTCCGCCATTCAATAAGATCATGGCTGATCTGATTGCAACCTCAACTCCACATTTCCACCTCCCCTGATAACCTTTCACCCCCTTGATCATCAAGAATCTCTGCCTTAAAAATATTCAAGGACTCTGCTTCCACCGCCTTTTGAGGAAGAGTTCCAAAGACTCATGACTATCTGAGAGAAAAAATTTCTCCTCATCTCTGTCTTAAATGAGCGACCCTTTATTTTTAAACAGTGACCCTTGGTCTAGATTCTCATACAAGAGGAAACACCCTCTCCACATCCACACTGTCAAAACCCCTTAGGACTTTATATGTTTTGATCAAGTCGCCTCTTACTCTTCTAAACTCCAGTGGATACAAGTCTACCTGTCCAACCTTTCCTAATAAGACAACCCACCCATCCCAGGTGTTAGTCTAGTCAACCTTCTCTGATCTGTTTCCAACGCACTTATATCCTTCCTTAAATAAGGAGACCTATACTGCACACAGTACTCCAGATGTATGACAGAATTTTCCGTGCCTGTTGGCATCACAATATGTCGTGAAACCACTTTGCAATCATCCGCTCAACTCGTCAATAGCGGGCCACGTTTCCCACCAATGGACACCAGGGACCTCATTGTAATACATGAGCATATCATTATGAGGCCAGCCTGCCAGATCCAGTCTCACCCCTGCTGGACATATTTCACAACAACGTATAAAAGGAGTGCAATTGGTGGGTTGCACTTTGAGGGGAACTCAGAGGTGAGTGCACAGTAATGTTGTGGAGGGCTTGCGAGGAATGGCTGTTGGACTTCAAGGTTGATGTATGTTAGGGGCGGGGGGTGGGTAAAGAATGCCCTGCAGTTGAGGCAACTTTTTGAGGGTTGGGGGGGAACAAAGGCTGCCCTGTGGTTGAGGTGGCTGTGGAGGGGGGGTGCAAAGGCTGCCCTGTGGTTGAAGGTAGCGCAGAAGCACGTGCGGGTGGGGGATGGTGAGTGAGGGAAGCAGCCATGCATTAGGGAAACATTGTATAAAGTGACCATTCCTCTGCAGCTGGGACAGTTCTGGTGCAGCCACATTGATGTGCGTGGAGTTGGGTCTCTAGCTTATCTGCCCACTCAAGCAATGCAGAGGCATCAAAGGGCCACCAAGTGCTCCAGAGCTTTTCACCCCTCGGGCACAGACTGCAAATGAATGAGTGTTTTAGTGGTCTGAAAACCAATTGGACAACTGGTCACATTGTACACTCTCCTTGCCAAAGCTGGGCATGGAGTAGTCACTGGTGGAGGCACTCACAGCCCCTTGCAATGTCATCATCCCGGTTTGGACCAGTCTCCCCAATGGTTCAAATTAACAGTGCAGCTTTGCAGTGTGGATTAGGAGAATGCCTGCATCCGAGAGCACAGCATGTAGTCCAGTGGGCAAAGCTGCTACCAATTGGTCAGCTGGTGGAGTGGAGGAAGGCGGGGTTTTGGGCAGCCATGCAGTGTACTAATCTCTGGGCATCCAAGTGGTGACCAGCACTCTCCAGGACGCGTTAAGGGGTAGAGGACATCACAGTGCATCCACTGCATCCAAAAGGCACTCAAGGGACACATCATTGACCCTGGGGGCTGAAGTCATCTTGCCTCATGGGGCCATGCTTTCTTTGCAGCAGTTGTGGGCTGGAAACACTGAGAGATGTGCATGTGGCTGCATTTTAAATATGGTGCACAGCGTGATGAAGTGGTGAAATGATTGTGTGGCCAGCGAATGAGAGCCTGCCCGCCATGAACGGCATATTTCCCGGGAATGCATAATTAATGCGGCAGGTTTAGGATGATATGGTGTGAAAAAGCCGCCATTGCAGCTGGCGGGTAGAACGTCATTTTACCCGCCCACTCCCGCACTTAGTGCAAATCTGGAATGATTCCACCCGGAGTCTCACCAATGCCCTGTGTAACTGAAGCATAACCTCCCTACTTTTGTATCCAATTTCCCATGCAATAAATGATAACATTCTATTAGCCTTCCTAATTACTTGCTGTACCCGCACATTAACCTTTTGCAATTCATGCACTAGGACACCTAGATCCCTCTGTGTTTCAGAGCTCTGTAATATCTCACCATTTAGATAATATGCCGCATTTTATTCTTCCTGCTGAAATGGACAATTTCACATTTTCCCACATTATACTCCACTTGCCAGATCTTTGCCCACTGACTTATTGTATCTATATCTCCTTGTAGCCTCCTTATGTCCTCTTCACAATTTACTTTCCTATCTAGCTTTGTGTCATCCATAAATTTAGTAACCATACTTTCGGTCCCTTCATCCAAGCCATTTATATAAATTGTAAAAGGTTGAGGCCCAAACACTGATCCCTGTAGCATACCACTAGTTACATCTTGCCAACCAGATAATGACCTATTTATGACTACTCTTTCTCCTGTTAGCTAGCCAATTTTCTATCCATGCCAATATGTTACCCCCTGCACAATGAGCTTTTATTTTTCACAATAATCTTTGATATGGCACCTTATCAAATGTCTTCTGGAAATCTAAGTGCAGTAGATTCACCAGTTCCCCTTTGTCCACTTCTTCAAAGAACTCCAATAAGTTGGTTAAACATGATTTCACAAAAACCTGTTGGCTCTGCCTGATTACCTTGAATTTTTCCAAGTGCCCTCCTATAATGCATTTAATAATAGCTTCTAATATTTTCCCTATGAAAGATGTTAAGCTAACTGGCATGTAGTTTCCTGCTTTCTGAACGCCTCCCTTTTTTTGAACAAAGGAGTTGCATTTGCTACTTACCAATCTAATGGAACCTTTCCCGAATCTAAGGAATTTTGGAAAATTAAGATGAACGCACTAATTATCTCACTAGCATCTTCTTTTAAGGCCCTAGGATGAATTCATCAGGACCTGGGGGTTTGTCAGCCTGCAGCTCCAACAATTTGCTCAGTATCACTTCTCTGGTGATTGTAATTTCCTTGAGGCCCTCCCTCCCTTCTATTTCCTGATTTACAGTTATTGCTCGGGTGTTATTTGTATTCTCTATAGTGCAGACCGATACAAAATACCTGTTCAATACATCTGCCATCTCCTTATTTTCCATTATTAATTCCCCAGACTCACTTTCTATACCACCAACACTCACTTTGTTAACTATTTTCTTTTTTAAAATATCTATTGTAAAGAACATATCTTTTTATTTCTGTTGGACTGTGGATTAAAAGCACAATGGCTTCAGTTTGAAGGACATGTCTACTGGAATAGTGTGAGGGATATATTCAATGTTGCTGTCCTGGAACAGAGTGTACCATGTAAAACAGGATGATGCTGAGCAAGAGTCTGGCCTAATGGGGAACTGTCTGGCAACAATGTTTTAATTGGCTCCTGACCAGATGACCAGGGTTTGCATGAGGTCAATGTAGCAGAATAGCCCCTGGCCTGAAAAGAAAGATAACTAAAATCTCTTGCTCCTTTGTATGTCAGAATCCAGTAATTCTACAATAATAGCTAGCTGGCTTTTTCACGTCATATCTCTATAACCTGCTCTCTCTCTGAAAACCCCTGTCAAGAGGCAAGGGGAAAATCACCACTAGAGACATTGAAAGGCAAGTGCTCAACCAGTAAACTAAAGATTGAAACTGTAGGAAGACCACCTCATGTCATCAACAAAGAACTGAAAGGAATTTGGAAGACATTGATCAAAATCAACCCTCGAATCCTGTACTCCAGAATTGGTGCTATTGAACTGTTCATCCCATGCTTAAAATCCATGTTTTTGTGTCTTGTATATGTATATAGGGAGTTAAGAAGGGGTAGAGTTTAGGTTATAGAGTTAGAAATTAGCAGTTCATAGTTCTTTCTTTTGCCACTGGTCAAAGACAATTTGTTCAATAAACACTTATATAGTTATTAAGTTTACAAACCTGGTACTTGTGTTCATTTAACTTAAATTAAACAATTAGGTGGTTTGATCAAACTTTTCACATTTGTGAGAGCTCAGGGTGCAGTGGGGCTTGATTTTGCAGTGCACTATCCCCCGTGAGTCATGACAAAGTTTGGGGGCTCAGGCCCAGGATATTTTGGAACAACCGATGACAACGATTTGGGCACAGATTTAGCAAGTAATAAAAGCTACAAGGAAACATTAGGTTTGTACTGTCAAAAATAAGATGGGGCTGGAAACTGCTAAAGCTTTCCTGCAAGTGGAAGAGATGTTCCTGACGATTTTACAAGGGATCCCAAAAGCCAGGTTAATCAAATTGGCAAGTAAATTAAGAGTAGGATTGCCTGGCAAAGCTAGGAGGGCTGATATAATCAAAGGTATAGCACAGCATTTAAAGTTGGAAGTGATACCTGACACTAGTGAGTCACAGTTGGAGGTGGTGAGACTTCAGTTAGAAATGAAGAGGCTTGAATTTGAACAAGCAAAGGAACTGAGAAAATTTGAGTTGGATGCAAGCAAAAAAGAAAATGAAAGAGAGAACATTTCGAAAGGAGTTAGAAATGCTGAGGTTAGACAGACAGGAAAGAGAAAAAGAGAGAGAGAGAGAGAATTCTAGTTTAGAATGCTGACAGTTAAAAAAGAGACACCAGTAGACATTTCTAGATCAGAACCCAATGGGGAGATGTTTAAATTTGTACAAGCTCTTCCAAGGTTTGAGGAAAGGGATGTTGAGCATTCTTTATTTCATTTGAGAAGATAGCTAAACTGATCAACTGGCCAAAGGAAAATTGGACATTGCACATACAGAGCAAATTGACAGGTAGAGCACAGGAAATTTATGCTTCACTGTCAGAGGAGGTTTCTAGGGATTATGATATGGTGAAAAAGGCCATTTTGTGTGCATATGAGTTGGTCCCTGAAGCATACAGACAAAAGTTTCAAAATTTAAGGAAACAGCCTGGGTAAACTTACATTGAACTTGAAAAGATGAATTAAAGTAGTTTTGACAGGTGGAAATGAGCATTAGGAGTTGAAGCTACCTATGAAGTTCTCAGAGAGACCATTCTTTTGGAAGAATTTAAAAACTCCCTTCCTTCTGTAATAAGAAACAATGTTGAATACCAAAGGGTTGCAACTGCTAGACAGGCAGCAGTAATGGTGGACGATTATGAGCTGATCCATAAAACCAATCCTTTTTTCCATCACCCCCATAAACTTGAAAAGAATAGAAAGTGGGAGAATGAAAGGAAGGCAAATAGCCAGGGTAAAGAATGGATAGCTGGGAATACCTTGAGTTCTCCTCCCCAGATCAGGAAGGAAGGTACTGAGGGTGGAGGTGAAACTCGAAGGTTTAAGTGTTTCTATTGTAATAAAGTGGGACAAATTCATTCAGAATGCTGAAAGTTGTGAGGGAAGCCCATGGGATTTAATGGAGTTCCTAAGTTCCCAAAAAGGGAACTAAAAAAGAGAATGCCACGGATCAAATTGTAGCTTTAACTACAATTAAGGATCTGGAGGTAACCACTGCTATGAATGGAGGTGAAGTGAATAGGACAGATGAGAGATATCAAGAGTTTTTGTCTAAAGGGAAGATAGCCCCTTTTTCATCAAATAATGAAGCTAAACCCATAACTATATTAAGGGACACAGGAGCAACTCAAACTCTTTTGCTGGAGAAAGACCTAGTTTTCCCCCCAGAGAGTTCAATCAAAGCTAAAGTATTGGTAAACGGGATAAGTGAAGAGTATATCCCAGTTCCATTGTACAAAGTGCAGTTAGAATGTTATTTGTTGTCTGGATCGGTGGCTGTAGGAGTGATTAAGAAATTACCCATGGATGGAGTTGATTTACTCCTGGGAAATGATTTCACAGGAGTGAAGGTTATAGCTTCGCCCATAATTACAGAAAGTCTGAGAGAGGCTAAACAGATGGAGCAGTTACAAGAACAAGTTCCTGGTATTTTTCCATCGTGTGTGGTGATAAGAGCAATGGCTAAACAAAGTCCATCACCAGAGGTCAAAGGAATATCACGAGCAGATGTTAGAGTAGCTGAAACTTTCATTAAGGATGAGAATAATTCAAAGGAAGTGTTTGGCAGGTCTTCATTAATTGAGGCTCAGAAAACAGACTCAGAGTTGAACAAGTTAGCAGTCAGCTCACAATCAATCTGAGGCGGAAGGAGTTCCTGAGCACTATCACATTAAAAATGGAGTACTGATGAGGAAGAGGAGACACCCATACAGGCCTGTGGATGAGGAATGGACGGTTGTTCATCAGAGAGTGGTTCTGCCCAAACATCGTAAGGAGATATTGCGAGTAGCACATAAAATTCCTATGGCAGGACATGTAGGAATACGGGAAACCCAAGCATTGATAAACAGCCATTTTACCTGGTCAAGACTTCAGAAGGACGTAGTGTAATTTTGTAAAATGTGTCATACATGTCAGGTGGGAGGTAAACCTCAACATGTAATCAAACCAGCAACTTTAACACCCATACCAGTTTTTGAAGAACCTTTCAGTCGAGTATGAGTATAATGTGAAGGACCATTACTCAAAACAAAAGCAGGACATCAATATATCCTTCCAATCATGGATATGACAACCTGATTTCCAGAAGCTATTCCTTTAAGGACAATTACAGCTAAGGTGGTAATGGAAAAGATAGCTCAGTTTTTCATTCATTATGGCCTACCAATTGAAATACAGTATGACCAAGGTTCTAACTTCACGTCTAAAATTTTCCAGAACATAATCAGCAGTATCAAATAACAAAAGTCTACTGCCTATCACCCACAGACACAGGGAGATTTAGAGAGATACTATTGGACTCTCAAAACCATGATTAAGACCTACTGCCATGAATATCCAAAGGGTTGGGACAAAGGATTAGATTTCTTACTATTTGCTATCAGAGGTTCTCCAAATGAATCTAATGGGTTTAGTCCATTTGAATTAATCGGTAGTCAAGAAATAAGAGGTCCATTAAAAGTGATTAAGGAAAAGTTTCTAAAGCAGAAGGACAAATTCTCCATGTTGGATTACGTGTCCATGAGCAGAATTTTCCCATTGGCGTGCGGGGGCAGGCCCCACACACCCACACATAAAATGACGCGCAGTGATGTCGGGCGAGCATCCCGATGTCACCGCGTGCCATCACGATATTTGGGAAGGTGGGCGCACTGTACGTTCGAATGTGCACCCACGATCAATTAACGGGCCAGTTAAACGGGCAGCAATTGATCTCAATTTTTCACAGCCCCTGCGATCTTCAGGACATTGCACAGGTGCAGTGGACAGGTGGGTAGGACACATTTGTATAAACCTCATCCATGGGCGGGATAAGAGGGGTGAGTGGGGTCACGAATGTGATGTTTGAGGGATTTAAGTGTGAAAGTAACTTGTACTTGCCTGTGCGAGCAGGAAGACTTCAAAACTCACACCAGCTGCTAGGACAGGAATAAAAGCCTTGGTCAGGACTCTACAGTAGAAATCATTTTTGGTGCCTGCAACTTTCAGGAAGCCTTCCCTTAGCCTAGGAATTGGAGTTGTGCTCTCCACTGGAAGCACCTCCTCTGAGGAGGAAGGGAGGGCCAGAAGTGGGAGGAGGCCAGGAGTCCACATTCAGCCTCCAGAGGAGCCACCTTTGTGAGGAGAGGTGTAGGCACAAGGGGGGCAGGGCCAGCAGGAAGTGTAAGACAGAAGGGGCTGCAGAAGACGCCACTATCCTGCTGCCAGGGTTTACAGGCGGCAAAGCAGCTACCTCAATATGTCTGAGGTCCAGTGCCGAAGGAGGCTCCATCTCTCAAGGGAGACAGTCACATCCATCTGTCAAATGATAGGCCCGACACCTCCACAAACCATGTGGGTGGGCACCCCATGCCGGCGGCTCTAAAGGTCACAGCTGCCCTCAACTTCTATGCCTCTGGCTCTTTCCAGGGGTCAGTGAGTGAACTCTGCAGAGTCTTCCAATCAGTTGTCCACACTTGTGTCAAGCAGGTGACAGGCGCTCTGTTCAGGCGTGCATTGACTTTCATCCACTACCGCTGATGGGACAATGACAGCCAGACAGAGCAGGTCAGAGCCTTCTCAGTGATTTCTGCCTTCCCCTGCATCCGGGGTGAAATCGACTGCACACATGTGGCCATCAAGGCACCAGCGGGTGAACCCGGCGCCTTCATCAACAGGAAGGGCTTCCACTCCTTGAACATGCAGATAGTGTGTGATCACAGGATGCTGATTCTACAAGTCTGTGCAAGGTACCCAGGCAGCTCCTATGACACCTACATCCTCAGACACTCCCAGGTGCCGGGGCTCTTCAGTGCTCTAGCCCGGCTGGATGGATGGCTGCTGGGTGACAAGGGCTATCCCCTCAAAAGGTGGCTCATGATGCCTCTCTGCCATCCAAGAACAGAAGCTACAATAGGAGACACACCTCCACAAGGGCTGAGGTGGGGAGAACCATCAGTCTTCTCAAGATGCGCTTCTGATGCCTGGACCACTCAGGGGGCGCACTCCAGTACCCCCCAGATCGTGTGTCGCTCTTAATGGTTGCACGCTGCACTCTCCACAATCTGGCACTGGAAAGGGGCGATGCAGTGAATGAGGAAGATGTGGATGCAGCTGCTCCAGATGCACACGATGACTCCAGCAGTGAGTCCGAGGATGAGCACGCACAGGGAAACGCTGAGGGGGTAGAAACTGACCCAGGCATACTCCAGGGAGGCAGGGTTGCCCGGGAGGCTTTAATCCAAATAACCTTTAGCTAGCCCACCACAGATGGACCACCAACACACACCAGGGCTGCAGGCTCCACACTCGATACCTGAGTGCTAAATCAGCCAGGATAATAACATTTAACTAAGGCCCTTGTCAATAAAGCTCAATGTCAAACAAGTCACTCATAACATCATGGCTTCCCATTCACTTGGAGAAGTAAGGAATCAGCCTGAGGCATGGCATGATGTCAAAATTTATTGAGTAAACAAAAGTAAATTCATAGAGCAAAACAAAAACGGTGTTGGACATCAAACCAAGTCTTCAACTAAGTACTGTGGGCCAACATAAAAGCACCAGTGAGAAACCCGTGGTGTGCCTAAGGTGCCTTAAATTTATGCTTACAGGTGCTACATCTAGATGCTGTCCCCTTGCTGGCACTGGTATCTGAGACAGCCTGTTCACTCTGCTGTCCTGTTGGCCTTGATGACCTTGGTGGATGTCCTCTGGCCTGTGGAGCATTTGATGGCCCCACCTGGGAGGGAGCTGCCAGTTCCACAGCTGGCTTCTCCCCAGTCGCTGCAGCCTCATCAGATCCCACAGTCACTGGCAGAGGGGCGGAGGAGCTGCTGCCCTCATCCGGAGCACCCTGAGAGGAGACCGCAGAGACGACAGGCAGCTGCTGCGCCGATGTGAAATCGCTTCAGATCTCTCTGCTCACCGTAGATGGATGGGCACCGAACTGGGATACTTGGTGCCCAGACCATCTCCTACACTGGAACTGACCAGGTGTGGTCAATGCCGCGGTGAGGTCTTGCAGGTCAGAAAGGTCAGAGCACAACCCCAGGAGGCCCTGATTATTCTCGTGGAGGAGCCTCTCCACGAGAGTCATCACTGTCTCCATAGAGGAAGCATGGCGCTCAGCCATGAGGCTCATTACATCAGTGATGCTCCATGTGGACTTCTCCAGCATGGGCACCATGCCACACAGAGCCTCATGTATCTCCGCCAGATCGTCCTGCATACCCTGCTGCACTTCCAGTGTTCACTGCCTCATGGACAACTCCAGAGGCACACCATCAGCCACCGGTCGAACAAGAACCTGGTCCCCATTGGTCCTCCAACTGTCGGTACCGTGGGCACTCTCTGTCTCTGCCCGCACCTCTAGTCAGTGTAAAGTGCCCTCACTGCTGTGCCCTGGGACACTAGCCAATGATGTAATTCCCACTGAGGAGATCATATCTGCTCTGGTGCCTGCCTGGCTGAGATGGTGTGACGCTGGTGAGTGGATTTGCTCTGGGGCTTCAGGGGTCAGTGGTGGGCCCTCTGCCTCCTCCTCCCGGCCCTGCTCCAGTGATGCTGAAAGGAAGAAAAAGGACATTTGATTAGTTACAGTGCAGACAATGTCATTTTGCATGCCACTCCCCTGGATCATTATGCACTCAACCTTCCATTATCAAGGGTAAACCCATTTTGCAAACTTCAACTACTGAGCATTCAGCAGTGCCATGGTTCTGTGACACACATGGTGACCTGAGTGCTTGGCAAACATACCTCCCTGTGGCACCCGAGCCTCACCACCACCTGTGGACCTGGGGGCATGGCGCCTCTCCAGATCCATGGCCGGCTGCCCGAAAGCCATTAGGGTGGCCAACTGGGCCTGGCCTCCACCAGTTCACATTTGTTCAGAGGCAGTGTGCGCAGTCTTCTCCTGAAAAGCCTATGTCTAGGCAGACCCTTGACTTTTAACCCCATTCTATACTCTGGGTGTCAGTGTCACACATGCTGCTGATGCAGAACACATCCTAGCTCAACCCTCTCAGGGTGAATTGGGCATGGGCAAGCTCTGCTGTCACACCCAGCAAGGGATCCTTGCCATGAGGGATTCAATGCCGTTACTGTACTCAGAGCTGGTGGAGGTTGGGCGGGCAGGTTTGGTTTGGGAGAAAGGGTGACGGCTGCATTAAGCAACTTGAGGCAACATGGTCCTCCCCCTTCCCGAGCGCAGGATCAAAGAACCTTTTGCGACACTGGAGCCATGTGTACCCCACCACATCATGGGAGCTCACACTCTCGGCCACCTCCTCCCATGTATGTTTGGTCAGGTGTGGGGGCCTCCAACTCCTGTCCCTCGTTGGAAGAAGGACCTCCTGCCACGCTGCCACTTCCTCCAGGAGGGCAGCTAGGTACTCATCTGAAAAACGAGGGGCACACTGCCCTGCTGGTTTACCCTCCGGTCTAGCCTACCCCAATGGCCTACCGTCCGGACTGGCCTGCCCTGATGGCCTACCCTCTGGACTTGCGTCACCACATTGCCCTTCTGCAGAGCCCTTCTCCCAGCCATTGTGCGCAGCTTTTCCAAGGCTGTCATGCCTTCATTTATACAGGCTGCCGGGTCGCCACTGGACCCAGTGGTCTGAGGGCGCTGCTGCCACCTGCCCACTCCTGCTATGCAAGGAAGTCGTGAAGTACACTGGGCGGGCCTTAATTGGCCCACCCGCGTAAAAGGGCGGCACCTGCACCTGTTCCTGACCAGCCCACTCAACATGGGGAAACTTAAAGAAAAACATATAATTGTGCAAAGATTGGTGGCAGGTTAAAAGATTGACCAGAATATATAAACAGCAAAGAATCACAAAAAGATTAATAAGGAAAGAAAAATTAGAGTTAGAGAAAGCTAGCTAGAAAGACAGACAGTAAGAGTTTCTATACTGTCATGACTCATGGGGAATAGTGCACCGCAAAATGAAGCCCCACTGCTCCCTGAGCTGTGACAAATAAGAAAAGTTTGATCAAACCACCTAATTGGAGGGAAAGTCATTGATGAAGCAGCTGAAGATGGTGGGGCCCATGACACTACCCTGAGGAACACCAGCAGCAATGTCACCTGTGACTGAGATGATTGACCTCCAACAACTACATCCATCTTCCCTTGTGCTAGATATGATTCCAACCAGTGGAGACACATCTCCCATGATTCCCATTGACTCCAGTTTTGCTAAGACTCCCTGATGGCACACTTGGCCAAATGCTGTCTTGATGTCAAGGGCATTCACCCTCACCTCACCTCTGGAGTTCAGCTCTTTTATCCATGTTTGGACCAAGACCGTAATGAGGTTAGGAGCTGAGTGGCCCTAGTGGAGCCCAGACTGAGTGTCAATAAGCAATAACAATGCCACTTAATAACACTGTCAACAACACCTTCAATCATTTTGCTGATGATGGAGAGAAGGCTGATGGGCCGGTAATTGGCCAGGTTGGAGTTGTCCTGCTATTTGTGGACAGGACATACATGGGCAGTTTTCCACATAGCCGGGTAGAAGATCTGTTGTAGCTGTACTGCAACAGCTTGGCTAGGGGTACGGCTAGTTCTGGAGCACCTCTTCTGTACTACTGCCAGAATTTTGTCAAGACCCATAACCTTTGCAGTATCCAGTGCCTTCAGCTATTTCTTGATATCACGTGAAGTGAATCACATTGGCTGAAGACTGCCGTCTGTGATGTTGGCGTCCTCAGGAGGAGGGTGAGATGGATCATCCACTCGGCACTTCTAGCTGAAGATTGCTAAAAATGCTTCAGTTTTGTCTTTAGCAATGGTGTGCTGGGCTCCCCCATCATTGAGGATGAGGAATTTGTGGAGTCTCTTCCTCCAGTGAGTTGTTTAATTGTCCACCACCATTCACAACTGGATGTGGCGGGACTGCAGAGCTTTGGTTGTGAGATTGTTTAGCTCTGTTTAACACTTGCTGCTTCCACAGTATGGCATTCAAGTAGTCCTGCGTTGTAACTTCACCAGGCTGACACCTCATTTTTTTTAGGTATGCCTGTTCTGCTCTTGGCATGCCCTCCTGCATTCTTCACTGAACCAGGACTGATCCCCCGGCTTAATGGTAAAGGTAGAGTGGGTGATGTGCCAGGCCTTGAGATTGTAGATTGCAACCATAGACAATCCTTATCATAATATTTAAATCAGGTCATAGCATGCGTGTTTTTTTTCAACAGGAACCCCCAACCATAACACAGCCTGATTGACGTGGTTGGCTCTCCGTCAGGTAGGAAATGCTGTAGAAGAGGCCACACCTGAGGAATAGGTAGGTTTCCTACTGCTGAGGTAGAAATTACGAGGGGATGAGTACGAAATAGACTTGTATGGCCAGCGAATGATCGCGAAGGGGGTGCATTGGAGAAAGATTTCAGGCAGAGATGAGGGTGCCAGGGGTTCAGTGATTACAAGGAGGTCTGACTATGGGGGGATGTTGATTGTGGCAGGAGTGGTGTTGGTGATCACATGGGGGTCGATGATCACAGCGGGTCTGATCATGGTTGTGGGAGTCTGTTCATGGGGAGAGATACAGGTTAGTTTGTTGCAGCCAGTGGAAGCACTCTTGCTCCACCTGACCCACAAACAGTGCTGGTAATGGATTTACTTCCTCCACACAGCAGTTTTTGTTTCTCTTTAGCTGATGGGTTTCCTGAGGTGTGGAAAACCTGGCCAGCTACCATTAATGCTGGAAGATAGATAAAACCTGAGGCACACAAACTTATTATAATATTTAAATGAACAGCTTGCTTCCTGCAAACAGGTTACACACCTGTCCCTCTTCTGCCCCCTGTTAAAAATGGAGTGGGTGGGTTCAAACTAGGATGGGGTTGAATTTCAGACTTTTTAACTCTTAGATCCCACATGACCTAAACCCACCTGTTTTGGATGGGGGTTGGGGTGTTAAAATTCCCCTCAATATGTGTAAGTGAGATGAAGCATAGTGGTGAGTGGGATGCTGTGTATGAACATAGGAACAACTGAAACAGTAAATGAATGAACAAATAAGAGAGTGTCACCCTTAAAAGGGACTTTCTTGACAACTTCATAACTCAAAATCAAGGGAGGGGGTGGTCCAATGTTAGTGTTATACTTCTTGTAACAGTGTCTGAGCATTCGACCCACAAAGTGTTTTAATCTTCCTTACCTACTGTAAACACTCAGTGGTTTTTACACAGAGTGTAATATGCAAATTCCTGCCTCTGCTATGTGGGTTTAAATGTCAAAATGAAAGAGAGCACAACCAAAGGTTTACTGAGCTGCTAGTGATTTCAAGGCAAAGGAGAGTTATCTTGAGTTATTTTAAAAACAAGATAACTTAAATGACCCTCAATAATCTGAGTATTTAAAAAATAACAGAAGGGGAGAGAATATCAAGCAATAGCTATTTTTCATTTAAACCCTTACCTTCATCAATACCAATGTAAAACAAGGTTCCACATCTCCCATCTGCTCTCCTCCCTTAACTCCATTCACATCAAAATCTATGTAAAATAAACTGGAATTTTCAAAAAAAAATGAGAGTGAGATCCATACCGGTTCATTTTAAATGTATGTACTTCCACTGTTGGGAAGTTGCAGGAGGGCAGAATGGAAGTGGGTTGACAACAATTATATTTTTGCAGCACCACAAGTTCTGCTATAAAGCTTGGCAGCATTTCCAGAGAGCTCCACACTTTATTAATTTGGAATAAAACAGGAGCTAAATCAGCTGTTTGCCAATTCAACTTGTATTTACATCTATAAATGAATTGTAAGGGATAAGGAGACAAAATTGCTCGATTGCGTCCCATCACCATTTGTTACAGTGAGGCAATTGATGCAATGCCCAACTCCCCTCATGACCCTGCTGGTGGATCCAGGGTCAACAAAGTACAATAATTCATATTGGCTTTCATGCCATTATGGCTGCATCTTGGCACCTACTGGGGTATTGAGTGCGGGGTGGGAAAATACAGCACTATATTACAACTGGTACTATACTTCTGGTTATTTAATTGACTATAAAATGCTTTGGGAACGATCTGAATATCATGGGTATGGAGATTTGGAAGAGCTGCTCATTACACTGCTGCCTCATTGGTGGATAAATCCTCAAAGTATCCATTGTTTGAGATACATCCAAACTAATGAGAACATTAGTTCAAAACTGTGTGAAAAATGCTATAGAAGTGTAAGACTTTCTTTTTTTTTAACAAGTTGCTCACAAGGGGAAGGAGAGAGACAGCCCAGCATAACCAGCAGAAGCTTTTTTTGAAGTTGGAAATGTAGTGGTTTTTCATGCAGCACAGGGCAGAAAGGAAAATCAGGTGGGGTATAAAACAGACGGCTGATCCAGCACTGCCAGTTTTCTCCTCACTGAAGTTGAAAGTCATCACGTTATATCACATGCAAGGAGTGCCCAAACGTTGGGCTGTTGACCATATTTCCTGGACACTAAAGGAGTCAAACAATTTGGGGATAGGCCAGAAAAGTGGAGTTGAGACAGATCAATTATGATCTATTGAATGGCAGAGCAGACTCAATACAGCAAACTCCTGGGCCTATTTTTATGTTCTTATGTAGCCTCTCAAGCACGTGCAATCCAGCCCACAAAGCTGGGTTTATCTTGTTTGAAGTTCAATGATATGGAGATTTAGAAGGGCTGTCTGTGGCACTATTGCCTCATTGCTGGATAAATCCTCAATTAGAACACAAAAAGCTTTTGGTTTCCACTGCTTCAGCTATAACAAAACTAATGAGAACATTAAGTTAAACCATGTGTTCCAGGAGGATCTATCATACACACTTAACCAGCCCACGAAGACAAAGGCTATGGGGTAGAATTCTGCAGATGTTCCCTGATCTCCTACTACACTGAAATATCAGTCAAAACTCCAGAGAAAATTTTTAATGGGCACTTATGCTGTTTGTTCAGGATTTCTGGCAATCTTTAGCCAAAGTTACTCTAGGCAATTGGGAGTACCATCATGGCAATACCTGCCAAATTGCTTTTCACCAGCCCCTATTCAAGAGAAACAGGGACATAATATACTCCCACAAACCTGACAATATCATTCTTGAGTCACTTCTTGTTCCAATGAGTACATGAATAAAAGTGGTCTGCAAATTTTTGCTTCCTGATTGCTTCCCCCCAACCCACCCCCAAGAAGTAATCGGTTTCTGATGGGAATTCCCTCCATAGGTGGCAACACAAAGTGTAAAATGGCTGCTTGGCTCTTTCATTATTTTGTTGATTTCAAAATGACTGGCAAACTTCTGCTGGAAAGAGACACTTTTGTTAGGATTTGCAATATTTTACTGATCAGTTCAGCCTCTTAACAAGGTGTAGAACTAATTATGTATCTCAGGCTGACCAGTTAGCTAATTCCAGTGAATGTGATTGTTGTCAGTAGCACCTCTCAGACTCCTGGAGAATCTTTGGCTCGGCAAGCGGAGACGGGGCCCGCTCGCCGAGGCGTAAAATGACGCGGGGTGACGTCGGTCGTGCGTCCCGACATTACCTCGCGTCATTCAGATTTTCAATTCACTGGGCACGCAGCTGAGTCAGTTGGGTGCCCGCCAGCCTGTCAAAGGCCTATTAAGGCCAGTTAATTAACAATTAAAATGATTAATGGAGCTGCCCATCCAACTTTAAGGTTGGTGGGCAGGCGAAGAGCCCTGGCGGCCTTGGCATTTTTCATGGAACCTCATCCACAGGTGGGATGAGGTTTCATGAATAATTTTAAATTTTCCCAAAAATTTTTATTGAAATTAATGCACATGTCCCAGCTCATGTGATAGTTTCACATGAGGGGACATGTCATAAAAAATTTTTCAACACTCTATTCAACTGTAAAAACTTAAAACTTATCTCTCAGGGAGATTTCTGCACTCTTTCGCATGCACGCGTGAAAGAGCACACTCCCAACTCAGGGAACCCACCCCCGCCCACATAGGGAGCACTCAGCGCTTCTGGGTGTGTGTCATGCTGGGTGGGCTTTAATTGGCTTGCCGGCGTAAAATGGGGGGGCGGACCCAATCGGGGCACTGATTGGGTCCGTGCCCGCCCGCACCTGCCCCCGCACAACCCCCCCAACGGGGAGGGGGACAATTTTACCCTTGCACAAGCATCTCTGACTGTTATTCAATCAGCAATAGGTATGAATATCACAGTTATTATGGTGCCAGACCATCAAGCCAAAGGTTTAGATTTCAAATCCCAACATGGGAAATTGTGAAATACAATTCAATAAATCTAGTAAACTGTGAGTTAGCTTCTGGATTGTTCTAAAAGCATAATTAGCATATACGGGAAGTAAGCTTCTCATTCAAATGATTCTAGTCCACATAATATGATTGGCTTTGTTGACATACCATAATACTTCAGAGCATTATAAACAATCCCCTCAGGAAGGATCCTCAGAAAAATTAAAGATAGGCAATAAATGTGGCCCTGCCAGCACAAAAACAACAGCCAGAGTTATTTTTCAAGTCATTCATGTCTGTGAACCACTAAATCTGGCTCCCTTATTCTGGCACCAGACTACAGACCCCCAAAAAAGTGTGTCTATGGGTAGGTTAAAAAAACACACCTCAAGGAGAAGAAGCGTGAACACAATTGGGAGCGTGATCAAAAGCTTTGTCAAAGCAATGAGTTTTGTTAAGGGATTGAAAGACAGTGACTGTAGGTGGGGTGAGTTCCAGGTAGAGTGTAAGTCAAAGACAGCTAAAGGCACTGCCATCAAATGTGAAGTGTGGGGTGGGACATACACAGAAGGCGAGTCAGAGGATCAGAGTACATAGAAGAGAACATAAGCCTGGAGATGGTACAGTCTGCAGTACATAATACATTAGGCCAGGATTTTCAGCTCAGTGTGTGGGCGTGGGCCCGACACACATGAGCATGAAATAGCATGCAGTGACATCGGGTGAGCGTCCCGACTTCATCGCGCACTTGTGCAATAATTAAGAGGGCTGTTAAGCCCACTAATTAACTAATTAAAGTGAAATTTTCCTTACGGGTGAATAGGCCAAGCGGCCTTTGCATTTTTTGGAAAACCTCATCCACAGGCAGGATGAGCTTTCGAACAGTGATTTTCAAAAAGTAAAAATTTTTAAAGCTCATTTTTATCATGAGAGTCACATGAGAGGACATGTTTTCCTTATTTTTGAATTCTTTATTTTTAATGTTAGAAATCTCCAGCTCCCTGAAGCAGCCCTGTGCCTTCAGGGAGCTTTCACTGAGTGCACCCACTGCGCATGCGCAAACTTCACCATTCGGGCTCCTCTCTCTGCATGGCTCTGTCTTTCCTGCTGGTGGGATGAGGCCATTAGGTGCCATTAATTTCCAACTAAGTCCTATGTTCCTAACTTAAGGGCCTCAATTGGTGTTGTGGGGCTGGAAGGCCATCCACAAAACTTACACCCTGGACCTAATCAGAGTGGAAGTAGGAAGACCACAAAGATCCATCCTGGCATCCTGCTGCTCAATTAAATGCCTACTGTCTCCAAATTCACCTTGGGGAGGGCAATAACTTCCACCCCTGGAACTTTCCTAATGTGCAAGGCTCAGCTTCTCAATACTTTAAAGGCTGAGACACTGAAAAAGAAAACATCATCTCTCCTTTTTTACCATGACTCCAGCTGCAGTCTAACCCAACAACAGTACGCAAATGGTTATAAACTGACACCATTAGGAAGGTGATGCTGTAGGCCATTTATAAGCACAATCTGTGAAAACTTTCCTTAAAAGTTCTTTCATACTGATACTTCATTGGTATTCAGGTTTTAAATTCTGATATCCTCTTGTAATATACTTGATATACACTGACCTTCTGAAGTAGATTTCATTTTCTGCTGATTAAATTTTCTGGTAATTATTAGAAGATATGTTTGATTTTATTGGAGCAACAGTATTTCTGTTTCCCCTGCTATGAACAAGAGAGCAGTGGAAAGCAATATTAATGTCAAAGTGATGTGAGTCCAGGTAGAACAATGGAAGCGGTCTATCAGTGCTGCTTTTGTGCTAGAAACAAGGATGCAAATGCATAAAAGCAAATTCTAATGTGGTCTCAGTTCAAACCTAGACCTCAGATATATAAGGCAAGGACAATATTTTAACCAATGAACAGCCAATATTCCAATGTCATTAACTTCTATGTCCGAACATTACAGAACCAATCTTCACAAGATACGCGGCAGCTAGTAACACATCCTATTCTCTAGGCGTCAGTCCTAAATTGACATTAGAGAAACCTTCTGGAGATTGATTTACATAACTGAGTATATTCCCACTTCAGCTGGCAACAGAAATACCGTTGAAACACCACAACCACCACAAACGCCTATACATCTGCCAATAACAACATATAAGCATCAACTGACATTTATTTGTGGATGGATAGACCTTTAGGTCTTGCAGCAATAGGAATGGCATGGAAATAAATTAAGACAATAATAGTACTTTATTATGAGCTATCAAAGGTTTTTACAGTTAAAAAATAAATATGCAAAATGGCTTCTCTATATTTATTTCCCGGAAAGTACTTTCCCTAAAATGTTCTCCCCATTTTCCACCCTTCTGTTACTCCTATGGAATGCACTACCTGCAGTTCAGAGGGCAGGTGAGTCACCCTTTCCCAGGCATCCACCAAAACTCTGCAAGCAGGTAATGAAAGTAGCCGAAGAGTTTGTTCATGTTACAAGTTTAGCATTGGTGCGATATAATAGCGGCCGTATTTGTGCTCAAAATCAGGTGTTGTGGTCCAAATTGAAATGAAGAGGACTGAGAAGCAAGCTTCCAAAGCAACATAAAAAGCAAACACATTCTTATCCTCATTCAGCACCCATACATGTAGATTTCTCGTAGGGATCATTAGTTAGTAATCAGGAACAAGAACCTTGATTGATTTTCTACTCCCTAATCCAGAATAAGACCAATAATGATGCTCCGCCAAGATTCTGGGTGAGATTGGTTATCACAAAATTAATTGTTAACACAACATGAGGATTGAACTTGGGACTTTCCTGCTGCATAGCTAAGTTACTCCATAGATGGACGGGGTAGCTGATAAACTATCTCATTAAATATGCTTGGAAGATTTGATAGTCTTTTGAATTGCAATCTAGAGGCACGAATTCCTCTATTCACTGAACGTGGTGACATTGTAAATGTATTTGCGAAGATAAGCATACTTAATACTACTACACATAGTGAGCAAAGGGATTCTTTGACAGTTGAATGGCTCACTTATTTCTGAAGGTCAGCAAGATAATTCTTCAGCATTTTTAGCAATCACAATAATTTTTGTCTGAAATGATTAAATTCCATCCGAATACCATTACACCTTATAGGGTGAAGAAAAATCTTTTACAACTTTCAAAGCTAAGAATTCTGTTATTAAATTCCAGCCAGGAAATTAAAAACGACCTTAGGTTATGCAAAATTGGCAGACCTGCAGAGCAGCCCATGGAGTACCTGCCTCCAAACCAGATGGTTACCGGTTTGGATCCCAGAGCTGCCTGTCACTTGAACTCACCTGATACTACTGGAAACAAGGTTCAGCAGATCTTAGCCGGGCTACTAGAAGGAGTGCTGAGCTATGTAGTGATGAACTGCCTCAAAGGGGAGGAAAAATTAATATCATTAGCTCAAACACAACTCCTGTCAGCTGGTTTCAGAACAGCATTGGCAGCGATCAGAAAGAAAGTCTACAGCCCAGATTGTTGTGTATGGCAATGAACAGCTCTGTAAGAGAGATAAGCGAGTGATGGAAACAGTGGCAAAAACTGACAAAATCTAGCTGCGTAAACCAGTCTCTTGTAAAAATATCATGCACAAGATGCAAAAGCTTCATTTCTCATAAACTATTTTTGCCATATGATGTCATTAAATAATCTAAACACATTTATTTTTTATCCCCTTCTCTCCCTGAGTCATGCTGAGCTACAGTTACACAGAAACTTGCAACCATCTGATTACCTCATCCACAGCATCATTCTTTAAGCGTCAGGCTAGACAAGTGTTAGGAAGCTATTTGACTGTAGGGGCATCCCAGCTAAACCTTCTCCTGCATCCACACAACTCTTTTCCAACATTTCAGCTAATACCATTGGGTATCAGGTCAGGTGGTATATAAGTTCAATGCAGAGAAATGTGAAGTGATTCATTTAGGAAGGAAGAACATGAAGAGACAATATAAAATAAAGATGCAATTCGAAAATGGGTACGGGGCAAAGGAGCTGTATATGTGCATGAGTCATTGAAGGTGGCAGGACAATTTGAGAGCACAGTTAACAAAGCATACAGTCTCCTAGTCTTTACTAATAGGAGCATAGAGTGCAAAAGCAAGGAGGTTATGTTGAAGTTGTATAAACTTGTTCGGCATCAGCTGGAATATCGCATCCAGTTCTGGGCGCCACGCTTTGGGAAGAATGTGAAGGCATTGGAAAGAGTGCAGAAAAGATTCACAAGAATGGTTCCAGGGATGAGGAACTACAGTTAAGAAGATAGATTGGAGAAGTTAGGACTGTTTTACTTGGAGAAAAGAAGACTGTGAGGAGATCTGATAGAGGTATTCAAAATCATGAGGAGTCTGGACGGAGTAGATTGAAGAAACTGTTCGTACTCCTGGAAGAATTGAGGACTAGGGGGCACAGATTTAAAGTAATTAGCAAATGAAGCAAAACAAAATGAGAAAAAACTTTTTTACACATTGAGTGGTTAAGGTCTAGAATGAATTGCCTGAGAGCGTGGTGGATTCAATCAAAATTCATGTTTCCATTCAACTTCATTTTGTTTCCCAAACATTAAAAAATGAACTCACTGCTATTCAACACTAGTTGATTTTCTGACTTGTATTTTCAGAATGAGTTTAGTATCTGTACAACTACTAGATATAAGAAACTGAAGCCAAGCATTTTCACCCTAGTTCAGAGTAGAACATTTTCACCTGCAGCCTCTTTTTAATTAAGTCAGCCTGACTCCAGTTTCAGCTTTCAGTCAAAACTGACTGCCACACAACAGAAAAAACATACCAACTTAATTTGGTGATGTTTCCTTTTGAATTCAAGCTAGGAAATAAAGCAACTTAACAATTCATAACAGGCTTCATCAAGTGTGTTCTTGATCCATTTCTAAGAAAATTAAAGAAGCACACATGAGAAAGCTAAATATCTAGTTCAGGTTGCAACGCAATGCTATTGCATTAAAACTTTGTGTAACACTATCATACTTTTAGATAAAGGGCAGCTTCAGTCAACTCCCATGAAAAGTAGGGCATTCAGTTAGTTTGAATCAAAGCATTCAAAAGGGAATTAGACTGCTATCTGAAAAGGAGGAAAGTGAGGGTTGCAGCAAGAAAGAAGGAGAATGGCACTGGGTGAATTGCTCATTTGGAGAGCTGGTGCTGACGTGATGGGCCAAATAGCCTCTTTCTGAGCTGTAACAATTCTGTGATTCTCTCTAATTCTGTGATCAATCAAAATGGAAATATTGGCTGATATTTAGACCCTGTCATGTTTTGGGATTTCTGACAATGTACTCAATGGGGCTTTGGCATTTGAAATATGAAGATTGAGCTAAACTTAGCAACCAGGAAGCCATTTCACAGGACAGCAGGACTGTAGATTGAAACTCAAATGGGGTGTCATAACCAATGTGTTGCAGACAATGAGACTTAGTTTGATATTCTGGTGATCGTTCAAACTCATTGCTGCTACAACTATTCATTTGAATTCAACAGGAAACATCATCAAGTTAAGTTGGTACGGTTTTTTGTTGTAGGGTAGTCGCTTTTAACTGAAAGCTGAAACTGGAGTCAAGCTGACTTAATTAAAAAAGAGGCTTCAGGTGAAAAAGTTCTACCCTGAACAAGGGCGAAAATGCAGGGCTTCAGTTTCTTATATCTAGTAGTTGTACAGATACTAAACTCATTCTGAAAATACAAGTCAGAAAATCAACTAATGTTGAATAGCAATGAGTTCATTTTTTAATGTTTAGGAAACAAAGTGAAACTGAATGGAAACATGAATTTTGATTCATTCTGTACATTCACAAGCTAGGAAATAAAGCAACTTAACAATTCATAACAGGCTTTACCAAGTGTTTTCTTGGTCCAAGAAAATTAAAGAAGCACATATGAGAAAGACACAAATATCGAGTTCAGGTTGCAACACAATGCTATTGCATTAAACTTTGTGTAACACTATCATACTTATAGATATAGGGCAGCTTCAGTCAACTCCCATGAAAAGTAGGATACTCAGTTTGTTTTGCAGGATTGACTGACAGTACTGGATCCATGCAGATATCTACAAGAGACCCACATTTGTAACAGTTCCCCAGCATATGATGTATGTCTAAATCTGCCCATTTAGTTCCGTTATAGAATCATAAATAAAAACACAGAAGACCATTCAGCCCATTGTGCCTGGATGAGCTATCCACTTAGTCCAATTCTCCCGCTTTATAATTTTTTTGTTTACAAATATTTTTAAAAGCTATTATAGATTCAGCTTCCAACACTGCTTCTTGGATAGGGTGTTTCATGCTTTAACATTCTGAAGCGTCACTGACCTGAAACATTAACTTTGTTTCTCCCGCCACAGATGTTGCCCAACTGGCTTAGTATTTCTAGCATTTCCTGTTTTTATTTCCAATTACTCATATTGTCTAATTTCTGTGTTTTAACAATCCCACTACCTGTGCTATCACTTTACCTTTATCTTGACAACAAATCTCTTATCTGGTATAACAACAAGCATTTATATAGCATTTTAATTAAAATGTACCAAAGCGAATTTGTTAAAAATAAGAAATAAGAGCTGGAGTAGGCCATATTAGAGAAGATAGTCAAAAACTTGGTCAAAGAAAGAGGTTTAAGGAGCATCTTAAAGGAGGAAAAATAGTCTTATTTATTGTTTCATCAAATGCTTTATGAAAAATCACACCTACTCCATTCACTTTGTCTATATGCTCTACCATATTCTCAAATAATTAAAATAAAGCTCAATTAAATTGCTATACTTCAAACTTTATATACAGATGTGACTTCAAATTATAAAATTTTAAATATCTAATGCTAAATAACATGGTCACATTTCAGTAGACATTTCTCTCAAAAGCTAATTGGTTGTTCTTTGTGTTTTGAACTCAGGCAGAGGGTGTCAGTAGATATTTGATGCAAGTCAGAAGAGAATATAATCATTACAATCCCGGATCCTTCTATGGCCTAAGTAGACATAGGTCATTGTGAATCAACTCATTCAAGATGTGCAGTCTGCTGATGGGAGCAATTGATCCTACTGAATCTGAGAAGACGCCTGCAGCAGACCCAAATTTATAACAAACATATAGAAAACAACAATTGCTTATGTAGACATCTGGTGAATACAGGATCAACTTTATCTGTTGTAAAGCCCATCTTGGTTCGTTCATGGACAACAGCTTCTTACGAAAGTAGTGGCTACAGTGGAAATTGAGGCGACCACAATGACCTCAGAATTCTGACTATCAAATTACTCAAAGGACATCTAACCAGAAATATTCCTGACCTGTGTGCAGGGGAACAGCTGACAACAGACTTGTGTAGTCAGCAGATTGGTGAGACGGCCAACCTGCTCGGCTAAATCTTCCTAGCCAACCTACATACTGTGCAGCAAAGACACAAATTCCCCATGCAGCTGGTTAAAACTGATCTGCACAGTATCAATTATATTTTTACTGCCTTGAACCATCAAAATCCTCCCTGGTTTTTGCTATTTCAAGGTGTGGGATTGAAGATAGCCCTGTGGAGGATGTTGAAATCTAAGCAGAGCATCCTCCAAATTTTCTGTTGGATGTTAGATATTATCCATGATGTCACTGGTGTCCATTCTTTTCTCTTCCTCGCCTTCTTCCTTAACTCATTCTACCCCTTGGACATACAATACTGGTTTCTTAAGGGGCGTCAAACATGGTTTCACGGGTGGCTGAGTAACTTGTTTCGATACAGAAGTATAACTTATGAACATATGGCTCTAGGTTTAGGATCTGAGGAGATCTTATCAAAGTCAGTACTCTTAATATAGAGAATATTTGGCAAACATTTTGTTCTGTTTCGGGAGGGAGAGGAGCCATATGCCATCTTTATCACAATGAGGTCATATGCAAATGATGAATTGTGAAGTGAATCATAACATTGTGATTTTGTGTATTGTAAATAAATGAAAAATGATTTGTTGAGCATGACATAAACACTGCCCCTCTTTCATGAACTGCAGTAAAATTAGTGATGTAGGTTAATGAGGCCATAATAAAAAAGAACAATGCACTGCGTCCCATTTCCAGAGGGGTAGAATTGATAAGCAGAGAAGTTATGTTAATCATGCATTGAATCTTCATTAGACTACACCTGTAGTATTGTGCACAGCTCTTATAAACAGTATACATGGATAAGGTGCAAAACGATCTTAGGTAAAATACTTATCAAGACAGACTGAACAGGCTGTAGGCCTTTTCTCCAGAAAAGAGAAAACTGAGGGGTGATCTGATAGAGTTCTTTAAGATTGTGAAAGGGCTTGATTGGGTAGATGTAGAGTGAAAGAGACTAAAACTATGGGCCATAAATATAAAATAGACACCAATAAACCCATTAGGGAATTCAGAAGAATATTCTTTACCTGGAGAGTAGTTAGAGTGTGGAGCTTGCTATGAGTAAGGGTAGTCGAGACAATTTGCACAGCTATATTTAAGTGGAAGCTAGATAAGCACATAAAGGAGAAAGGAATAGAAGGCTATGTTAGTGGAGTCAGATGAAGTGGGATGGGAGGAAGCTTTTGTGGAACACAAACAATGGTGCAGATTGGTAGGGCTAAATGGCCTATTTCTGTGCTGAAGACTCTGTGGACAGGATTTATCAGATGGTGGGGTTTCCCTCCCAGCTACCAAAAAAGTCAGTGGAGAATGCACCCCCACCGATCATGGCAGCCCCACAGCCATTTAATGCTCCATGGAACATTAATTGGCTGGAGGCAGAACTTTCACCAATCACTCAAGAGGAAGTACCACCTCAGAGAGCTGCTGACCAATCTGATTGGCTGGCAACTCTGTAGTCCCAGCAGCGCCACTGGTAGCAGTGGCCACTATTGGGACTACAAGAAGTTCCTAAACGCTGGAGCCCACAGAACCAGTACATGGTCTCATGGCGGGAACAGGAGGGGAGGTCCATGAGGTGAAGGAGAGGGGGGTTATGGTCATAATCACAAACAAGGTGGGATGGGAATGCCAAGTGGTAACCCTGAAATGGTAAATGATTGGCCATCTGAGGGCCACAATTACGGCGAGGGAAGGTGAGCCACCCCAGGTGGGCGGCAGCAGGAAGACCACCCGGGGAATTTTATGGGCCCCCCCCAACCTGCAAAACCGCTGAAATTCTGCCCTATCTAAATCAATGGAATGAACTGTAACATTTGCTTAAAAACTTTGCTGCACTGCAAATACCATTGACATTAATATTGCTCATCAGTCAGAAGGTGCAACTTTGCATCTTTGAGCGGGGACTGGGTTTGGTGAGTACTTGGGGCTGTGGATGTGAGTGAACATGAGCATCTCGGATCCAGCAGCACTAGGGAAGCTGATGTGTAATGTACTGGTAGAATAAAATGGTTGCAATCAAAATTACAAATTGCACATATTTCAACCCTTCACTGGAGTGAGGCAATCACAAAAGGAAATATAAAAAGAAATTAGAGTTGGTTTGCAAAACAGAAGAATGCACATAAATCTATGGAATTGCATTCTTTATAGATGGAAATTCTGTTTGAAAGGGTGCATTTATATTGCAACTGTGGTGTGGGTGTGAAGTGGTTTTGTTTCAGATCATGCTGCAGTGATAATGTAAATTAAGTCTCAATCCAACGTGAGGGCTTCCCCTGACATTAGGACAAAGCCAGAGTGAGACACACTGGAGGATGGAGTGTCACCCTCCTGTAGTTCAGAGTTTAGGCCTCACACCTCATTTACACACCACAAAGTGCTACATACTGATAGCAGTGTGGATACACCCAAAGTTTTTATGGTGCAGTGAGAATAATTTTAAGGAAAGGGAAACATTTGTAAAGGAGAGGGATACCTGATTGATAGTTGGTAGCAGATGTCAGGAGCTCCAATTGTAGTGTTCTCAGGGAAAGTTACTAGAACAACAACAACTTATATTTATATAGCACCTTTAATGTAAATTTATATAGCACCTTTAATGAAATGCCCCACGGCGCTTCACAGGAGCATTATAAAACAAACAACCAAGCTACATGAGGAGATATTAGGTCAGATAAACAAAGGCTTGGTCAAAGAGACAGGTTTTAAGGGATGTCTTAAAGGAGGAAAGCCAGGTAAAGAGGCGGAGAGGTGGGAGGGCATTCAAAGCTTGGTGCCTAGGCAACTGAAGGCACAGATATCAATAGTTGGGCAATTAAAATTTTGAATGCACAAGAGGCCAGAATAAAGGGGCATGGACATCTCAGAGGGTTGTGAGGTCAGAGGAGATTACACAGATAGGGAGGGGTGATGACATGAAGGGATTTGAAAACATGGATGAAAATTTTAAAATCAAGATGTTGCTTGACCAGGGGCCAATGGTGTCAGCAAGTACAGCCATTATAGGGGAAAGGGACTTGCTGTGAGTTAAGACACAGGCAGCAGAGTTTTGGATGACCTCAAGTTCACGGAGGGTAGAATGTGGGAGAGTAGAATGTTGAGTCTGGAGGTAACAAAGGCATGAACTGAGGTTTCAGCAGTGGATGAGCTGAGACAGGGGTGGAGTCAGGCGATGTTACAGAGATGGAAAGAGGCGATCTTGATGATGGCATGAAAATGAGGTTGGAAGCTCATCTTAAGATCAAATATGACACCAAGGTTGCAAACAGACTGGCTTAATTTCAGGCTGTTGCCAGGGAGAGGGATGGAGTTGGTAGCTGGGAACGGAGTTTGAAAACAATATGGCTTCAGTCTTCCAAGTATTTTACTGGAGGAAATTTCTTTTCATCCAGGGCTGGATGTTGGATAAGCAGTCTGATAATTTAGCAACAGTAGAGGAGGTAAGAGAGGGGTGGTGCTGAGGTAGAGCTGGGTGCCACGAGCATACATGTGAAAACTGACACCATGCCTTTGGATGCTGTCACTGAGGGTCAGCATGTAGATGAGAAATAGGCGGTGGCCCAGGATGGATAGTTGGAAGACACCAGAGGTAACAGTGTGGGAACAGGAAGAGAAACCATATATCTCTAATAATAAAAGTAAGAATGGAACTAGGTGATAGCAGTTCCACCTGGCTGGATGATGGCAGAGAGACGTTAGAGGAGGGTAGTTTGGTCAACTGTGTAAGAGGCTGCAGACAGATGAGGAAGGGTGAGAAAGGATAGTTTGCCAGTGCCACAGTTGCATAGGATGTCATTTGTGAGATTGATAAGAGCTGTTTTGATACTGCGGCAGAGGCAGAAACCTGATTAGAGAGATGCAAACATGGATTTCCTAGAAAGAGGGGAACAGATTGGTGAGGCAACAAGACATTCAGGACTTTGGAGAGGAAAGGGAGGTTGAAGATGAGATGAAGTTTTGTAAGGACGGTGGATAAAGGGTTGTTTTTATGAGGAAAGGGGTGATGATGGTGGATTTTAAGGAGAGAGTGAAAGCACCTGAAGAGAGAAAACTACTTACAATATGAGTTAATATGGGAACCAGGAGAGAAAGAGAGAAGAATGATGTTGTAGAGAGAGGAATTCATGAGTAAAATCTTCAGTGATATGCACAGACATCAGTCATATGCACGATAGGCCTTGAAGGGGGCAGTAATGGGTAAAATATCCACACATGCACAAAGAAAATGGGAGGCAGGTCCAAGTGAAAAAATGAATATGTACAAGCAGAGGAATAAGAGAAGACCCTGAAATAAGGGAATGTCTGTTAAGGGAACAATAATTTTATGAATTTTTTAAATTGTCTGGAGAAGTACGTAGGTAAGCTTGATGACTTGTTTGAGATTTGTTTACTTTGTCAAGTGCCTGCAATGTAATAAAGGGATGAGTATGAATTTTTAGCTTGCCTATCCTACATTATCCATTGTGATTAGTTTCTAGCTGTGTTTCCCATTCTATCCATCCCTACTCCATCCCACATTCCAACCCACTGGCTACATTTCCCATTCACAGGAAACTCCACAAAGCAATACCTCCTCACCACCAAGCCCTGCCCCTGCATTGCTCCGGCACCCATTGCCTTACCCATATGTTGGCTTTTCCATCTCTTAAGCTGTCCCTCTCCTGATGAATTCTCCTTAGCCAGCACAGTTCTCTTGGCAACTCCCATCCGTCATTCCCTTATTCACCTGAGATCCTTTCCTTGGCCACCTCTTCCCCATTAGCTGGCTTTCCCATGACTTAACTCTTCTCTCCCAACTGACCTGAATTCCAAAAATTTGTAGCACAATCCAGCAAACATGCAGTACAACCCCTCTAGCAATATAGCAGAATTATTGATGTAGGCCCTTCCCCACCATTGTGCAACAACACTCACCCGCCATTGGGATATATTATGAAATTTAGGATAGAAAGTAGGAAGGTTGTGAGACTATTGAATGAAATTCCAGAATTAATTGTTGAAACAAAGACCATGTGCAGAATCATCCCAGATTTGCACTGAGTGCAGTAGTGGACGTGAAAAAATTTGTTTTACCCGCCAGCTGCAATGGCAGGTTTTTCGCTCTGTATCGTCCTCTGCCCGCCTCATCAGTTATGCAGTCACAGGAAACACATCATCTCGCTGGTGGGCAGCTTCTGATTTGTCCGCCATGCCGTTACCTCGCTGTTTCCTCATACCGGGCGCCATACTTAATCTGCAGCTGCATGCATTGTTCTCAGTGCCTGGAGCCCAGGACTGCTCCAGTGAAGACATGGCCCCAAAATCCAAGAAGAGTGCAGCCCTCTAATTCAGTGACGTATCCTTAGGATACCCGCTGGACACTGTGGAGGCCTACCACCACGTCCTCTATCCCAACTCTGGCCCCAGGAGGCCCATCAGTCTCACCACTCTGTGGTGCCAGTGGTGATCAGTGCAAATGCTGCACACAAGATCTTGGCCATCCAGTGCAGAAAACAAATGAATGATCTCATCCATGCTGCCAGGGTAAGTCAACCATCTCACCACTCTAAACTCACATTCACACAAGGCCATCACACATTCACTGGCATCTTACTTGCTGCCAGCTCAAGGGACATCACCACTCACTCTCTCACACACTCACATCTCCATCTGGAGTCATCTCCTCTGGAGACTGTCTCCTCAGCCCTCACCACCTTGTGGCCAGTTGCACAGATTAGCATGTGCTCCCACACACACCCTGGAATACCCCCCTTCCTACCAGGACAGCCCTAGCCCTGCAGCCTCTTCCCTTGCATGAGGCCCCTTCTGCGCCCTCCCCAAGCAAGCCCTAGCCCTGCAGCCATTGAAAAGCCACTTCTGCCTTACGGCTGGTCTGGTAGGTAGAGATCTGCCTGTGAGTCCCCCTAAAAGTGATGTGGTGCTGCCTACAAAGCCTGGCATTGATGATAGCGAATGCTGCCCAAAGCAAGTTGGGCAAACAAACCTCGAAGCCCCAAGTAAAGTGCAGCTCGCCAGGTGCTTGTCGCTTGTGTACACGCTGGCATGGTGCCCAGATGAACCAGCAGGGGGAGATGATTCCAGTGAGCAGGGTTTATAATGAGATGCTGAAGTATTGAAATTAGGTTACCGACATGCGGCAGCAGGAAACGCGGCTCACCATTGATGGGTGGAGCAGACGATCACAAACAAGTTTCACAATGGCGTAAAACCGATCTTTGGCATTCTCGACAGTTTATCCACTCACACCCGCCATGACACCCGATGCCAAACAGGGCCAGACAATTCCACCCCATGTCAACAGCACCCAAAAATAGAATAGAGAGTTAGTTTGATAAATTGATAGAGGAAAAAGGGAACAGAACAGGCACATGGGACTGGGAACAATTGTTGGCAAACACCAGCATACTGGTTGGATAGAATACCTGCTTCCGTGTTATAATTTCAATGGACACCTTTTGATTTAAGGGGGTTCAGTACAATTCTTGTCTTAACATAAAATGGAAGCATGTCAATATATTTAATCCATAATCCACAATACTGTAACATTGGAGTGGGCAGCTTTGAAAGATAACAATTTCTGAAAATGCAGCTTTGTTAGCCATGATGGCGAAAGCAATCATTTGTCTATCATTAAAAGAAGGATTTGAGCCTACCATTTGAAATTTTTCTTTGTAATATTTTAAGGCACTTTGGCCTTGATACCTCATTTTTTGAGCACATGTCTCTTTGACCACATTACTCTCTTTGTTACTTTGATAAATTGTTATAGTGAAATACTAAGATTATTCTCCCTAAAACCATGGTGTATTGTGCACCATTTTCCCTCTGTAACTGCCAGTGGAAATAAAGTAAAACAAATTATGACTCACTGCCAAAGGTCAAGTGGTTAATTTCCTGTTGTTCAACTGATTATATCTAACATTCAGTTGGATGGATCACTTCACCACCCACTTATCACAAAGTAAGAAAATCATCAATGTTTGCAGAGAGGTTCTTAACCCACCCAAACTCCCACTGCCCCAGATCTTTTTACTAGCCAATAATCCAATTGGTGATTCCACCTGAACTTCGTTAGAACCACCGACTCCCAGAATGATACAGGAGGTAATTGGCCTATCAAACCTCTGCTGGCTCTTTGAAAGAGCTATCCAATTACCCCATTCCCTGGTTCTATCCCTTCAAGTAATTCTCCAAATCCCTTTTGAAAGTTACAATTGAATCTGTTCCGTTCCCCTCTTCAGATAGGGGTTTCCAGGTCACAGTAGCCCCTGTTGTTGCAAGTTCTTTTGTCTATCACCTTCAATAAGTTGAAGCTGAAAGCAAAACACTGCAGATGCTGGAAATCTGAAATAAAAACAAAAATCGCTAGAAAAACTCAGCAGGTTTGGCAGCATCTGTGAAGAGAGAAACAGAGTTCATGTTTTGAGTCCATATGACTCCTGAAGACTCGAAACGTTAACCCTGTTTCTCCCTCCACAGATGCTGCCAGAATAGCTGAGTTTTTCCAGCATTTTTTGTTTTTACTTTCATAGGTCTCCTCTAGTTCCCAATCATTCTGCTACTGCAAACAGTTTCTCCTTATTTGCTACATTAAAACTGTCCATGACTTTGAAAAATTCTATCTCTTCTTAAGCCCAGCTTTTCCAGTCTTTTCACCCACTCTAAGGTCTTGACATCCTTCATAAAAAATAATGCCCAGAATTAAACACAATAGGCAGAATTGTCCCAAATTTGCAATAAGTGCAGTAACGAGCAGGTAAAATGACGTTTTAGCCGCCAGCCGCAATGGCGAGTTTTTATACCGTATTGTTCCAGACCCATTGCATTACTTACATATTCCCAGGAAATACGCGGGTTCTATGGCAGGCGGGCTCTCATTCACCCGCCACACCATCATCTCGCAGCTTCATCACACCAGGCACCATATTTAAACTCCAGCAGCGCGCATACATCTCAGTGCTTCCAGCCCATGACAGCTGCAGGGTGGATGTCCATGGAACGCAAAAAGACTGCACCCCCCAGGTTTAGCGACACATCGCTGGAATGCCTTTTGGATGCTGTGGAGGCCTGCTGCAATGCCCTCTACCTGCCCCCTAGCCACAGGATGGGAAGCAGCATAACCAGCCAGGCTTGGGAGGCAGTGGCAGCTGTGGTCAGTGCCAACACCCTGCAAAAGAGGACAACCACCCAGTGTCACAAAAGGATGAATGATCTCCTCCTTTCCATCAGGTTAAGTCACTCTTCCCATCACTCTCAACTCACATACTCACAAATCCATCATACAGTCACAAGGATCTCACTCACTGTCAGTTCAAACATATCACCATTCAATCTCTTATACACATTTTCATTCTCCTCATCCTGTCCATGGGACTGCTCACCACACACAAAAGCCAGGCATACTTATCATCTGGCCTAGCAGGTATCCTGCATGCACTATTCGTGTAGGATAAACTGTCACAGTCTGGTGGAGGAATGCCTGAAATCAAGGTCCTCACTGCTGCATGGGCTCAACTCCATCATTGATGCCATAGTTGGCCTCCAAAAGTGCCAATGTGAGAGGAGTGCCGGGCAGCTTGATCTCACTCCAGCTACCCCTGTGCCTCAAGGAGTCAGCCTGAGGCCCTTGGACACCCAAAGAGAGAAGGATCAGCAGGTGTCGCCCCCAGGGCCATCCATCCAGGTGACTCTGGGAGTGCCCAGCCCATCCAAACCCCTCTTACTGTGACCTCAGCATTTCCAGCTCCTCAGGCTGAGGAGGGTGCCACTGCCGCGCAGCAGGACCCCGAAAGCAGGCCGGGGCCCTCCAGGGCTCAGACCTCCAGAGGACCCTGCTAAGGTCATCTCAGACATGGTATAGCAGTCAGCAGGCTGCCTCCACCTCCACTGTGGATGTTCAGCGAGCACCAAGACATAGTGGCAGGGTTAGGAAAGTTAGGAAGATGTAGTTGCATAGCCTGGGCACGGGTGTTAATCACTTGTACATACTGTTCACTATTGTCAATAAACTCCCAAGAATGTCTCCCTGCATGTGGCTCCTTGTCCTGATGAGCAATGTTCGTGTCACTCAGATGTGAAACCTTTCAGCACAAGATAAAGGCAGGTGTCTCAGTCCAGGGCCTCTTCCTTGTGCTTCAGCCTTCAGATCAAAGTGATGGTCCAACCTCACACTCCCTGGAAACATTACTCATGCCTGCACCTCGAAGGTGCTTGTCATTGCTGTAGTGAGCAAATGTCACAGAGTTCCCTCATTCTCTCTGTGTGCTCTCAGCACTTTTAAGGTGGTGCTGGCCCCCATCTCTTCAGCATCTGTGACCAGTGATGCTGTTCTCCTGAAGGGCTCAGGTGCTGAAGGTGGACAAAAGATGCGGCACTTCTAAAGTTTTATGGCTGTGTCTCTATGATATGACCCTGATCACAGAACACAAAGTGACCTGCCCTCGGTCAGACAGGAGTCAGACATTCTCAGAGGCTATGTGAAGATCTATGGAGTGTCCTCACTGCATGTTGTCATCATCCTCCTGCCATCAAGCGACTATTATGGCCTTCACTGCCTCTCCATGACAGGGGCATTCTCATAGAGGATATGTGTGCTGCCATAAGCCAGACTGGAGTCAAACCTTCACAGATGAAGTGTGACGATCTATGGGGTTTCCTCACTGCATGTCGTCATCACCCTTCACAAATTTAGCAGCTATGAGGGCCTCCCAAGCCTATCTGCCTTGTCTGACCAATGCGAGGACCTCATTCCCATCATTGCCGCCTTCGAGTACCTCCTTACCCTCAGTCCCATCAGAGTGCTCCTCATCTGAGGAGACTTCCAGCTCCTCTATTGCCTCCTCAGCCAGTTCCTCTCCTCATTGCAGCACCAGGTTGTAAAGGGCGCAGCAGGTGATGACGGTGCATGGCATCCTCTGGGAACTGTATTGCAGGGCTCACCAGACCGGTCCAGGCACTGGAACCTCATCTTCAGCATCCCGATGCTCTGCTCCACCAAGTTGCGAGCTGCAACATTAGCCTCATTATAGCGTCGCTCTGCTGCAGTCTGAGGCTGCTGCACGGGTGTCATCAGCCACATCCACTGTGGGTAGCCCTTGTCACCAAGGATCCATCCCTGCAGCCTCTGTGGACCCTGAAAGACGTCAAGGATCTCTGACTGACTGAGAATGTAGAAGTCATGCACAGTCCCTGGAAACTGTGCACAGACCTGCAGGATGCATTTCTGGTAGTCGGACTCCAGCTGCACAGTCAGTGAATGGAATTCCTTGCGGTTGATGTAGTTGACTGCATGTTGTGACAGAGACCTGAGTGCCACGTGAGTGCAGTCGATCACACCCTGCAACTGTGGGAAACCTGAGGTCTGTGCAAATCCAATCACTCTTGCATCCTGGCTGTCCTGGTCCCGGGCAAAATGCACAAAGTTGTGAGCTCTCACAATGATGGCATCCCTGATTTCATGGATGCATTTGTGGGTGGAGGCTTGTGATGTCCCTCTGAGGTCATCTGTGGAGCCCTGAAAGGAGCCATTGGCATAGTAATTGAGCACCAGGGTCACTTTCATGGTCACTGGCAGTGGATGCCCTCCATGCCCCTCTGGCGCCAAATCCTGCAGCAGGTGACATATGTGACCGAACAGTTCCCTAGACATGCGCAGTCTTCAGCGGCATTGGTTCTCAGTCATCTGCAGGAATGAAAGTTGGCATTTATAGACACTGGGTGTCACTAAGTGCCGACCAGCGATGGCTCACTATGGCTCTTTGGCGGCATGTGCAGAAACCCCAGGGTCTCCTTCTTCCTGAGAGTGCTGCCCCTCCCTCTGTGCAGCCAGATGCCTCAGTCACTCTCTCCTCCCTCATCTTCACTCTCTGTACGCCACAAGGCATACAGCTAGTTCGTCAGGTTCCATGATCCTGATGTACTCCTCCTGCAGGATGAAAGAGAGAGACGCGTGGGTTAGCATAGGCATTCTAGGAACCTGTCCTGGTTAAGTCTGATCGCCCCTTAACATCTCCTGGAGAGTGCTGGCCACCACTTGGAAGGCCAGAGGTTAGTGCACTGCTTGGCTGCCCAAAAACCCACCCACCTCCACCCCACTCCAACTGACCAATTGGCAGCAGGTTTGCCCACTGGACTGCATGCCGTGCTCTCAGCTCAGGCACAGACATTCTCCTAACCCGCACTGCAAGGCTGCACTGTTAGCTTGAACCATGAGGGAGACTGGTCCGGGATGATGACATTGCAAGGGGCTGTGAGCACCTCTACGAGTGACTGCTCTATGGCCAGCTTTAGCAAGGAGATTGTACAATGTGCCCAATCATCCAACTGTTCTGCAGTCCACCAAAATACTTATTACTTTGCGGTCTGTGCTCGAGAGGTGAAAATCTCTGAAATATTTGCTAGCACTTTGATGCCTCTGCGTCGCTTGAGTGGGCAGATAAGCTAGAAGCCCAATTCCAATCATATCAATGTGGCTGCGCCTATATTGTTTCAGCTGCAGAGGAACGGTCATTTTATAACAGGTTTCCCTATTATGTGGCCGCTTCCCTCACCCACACTACCCTTCACCCTAAATGCTGTGCTCTACATTCAACCGCAGGGCAGCCCTGCCACCACCCCCCACCCTCCACAGGGCAGCCCTAGCCAGCCCTTGCCCCGCCCCAAGTCACCTCAACTGCAGGGATGCCCTTGTCCATCCCTCCCCCCACCAAGTCACCTCAACCGCAGGGCTACCCTTGGTCCCCCCCCACACGGCTTAAGCTTGAAGTCTATCAGATGACACTGGTGATCTCTACACAATGTTACTGTGTACTCACCCTTGAGTTCCCCTCAAAGTGCAGCCTGCTATGTGCACACCTTTTAAATGCTGTTGTGAAACACATCGACGGAAAAGCACGTCGATGTGGGCAGATGATCCAACAGGGCAGCAAAGGGATGATTCTGGCGGGCAGGCCTAATAATGATATGCAGGTGTTTTACAATGAGGTTCCCGATGTCTGATGGCAGGAAACATGGCCCGCCATCGCTGGGTTCAGCAGATGATCACAAACTGGTTTCACGCTGTCATGAAACCGATCGCGCCATATTGTCTGCTCATGTCACTGAACACGCTTGACACCGGCAGGCGCGGAAAATCCCGGCCAACAATCCACCCGAGGCCTAATAGTATTTTCCTTGATTTACTTTATTCCTCTGTTAATAAATCCAAGGATCTCCATGCATTTTTTAATGGTCTTCTCGACTTATCCTGCCACCTTCAAAGATTAGTATGTGTATACTGCCAGTTTTCTCTTTTACAATACCCTCTTCAAAGTTGTACTAGTTAGTTCATATTGACTCTCTTCCTGCCAAAATTTATCACTTTGCACTCCTCTTCATTAAATTTCATTTGCCATGTGTATGTCCATTTTACCAGTCTGTCTTTGTTCTCCTGAGGTCTGTTACTATCTCCCTCATCATCCGTTACATTTCAAAGTTTCATGTCACCTTCAGACTTTGAAATTGTGCCCTGTAGACCCAAGTCCAGTCCATTAATATATATATATCAAAAAGAGCAGTGGCCCCATACTGACCCTTGGAAACAGTGCTATGTACTTTACTCCAGTTTGAAAAACCACCATTTCACCACTACCCTTTGCTCTTAGTTCCTTAGCCAAATTTCATGTCCATTCTGCTATTTGTTTTCTTCTACTTTGCTCAACTCCTGTCTGATGGTGCTGAATCTTGCAGCTCAATAGATCTGTTGGTGCCTCACCCAAATGAGTTGAGAAGACCATTAATGAAGTATAAAGATCCTTGGCTTTATTAATAGAGAAATAAAGTAAAAAAAATCAAGAGAGTACTGCTAGGCCTCAGATGGAGTGTTGTGTTCAATTCTGGGCACTACACTTTAGGCAGGATGTCAAGATCACAGGGGGGCAGAGAGAAAGGAGAAGCTGGCCTTAAGAGAAGATAGAGGTTTTCAAAATCATGAACAGTTTTAATCTTCATAAATGAACAGTTGTCAATAGAAACTCAAGGATACTGAGGGAAGTTGTAGCTAACTCAGTTTAGATTGACGATCAAATCCTCGTGACAATAGCACAACACTTGGGGCTGAATTTTACGTTAATCGGGCGTGAAATCGCGCGAGATGGCGTGGGGTGAGCATCCTGACATCACTGCGCACTCGCGCAATATTTCGCTTGGCGGGCGTGCGCACAAGTCGGGAGCACACCCGCTGACAATTAAGAGGGCAATTAAGCCCATTAACAGTGCAATTGCCTGCTATATTTCACCGCCCATCCAACCTTACTGTTAGCGGACCAGTGAATTGGCCAGACAGCCTTTAAATGTTTTATGAAACCTCATCCAAGGGCGGGATGAGGTTTCGGTAATGAAATAAAATAAAAATAAAAATCTGTGGACAGCATATATATATTTTCAGGTGCCAGATTGTGACGCTTGGACATTTTAGTTCTTTTTAAAACTTTATTGGAACATTTTTGGGTTTGCAGCTACCTGATCCAGCTCTCTGCCTTCAGGGAGCTTTCTTTCAGTGCTTGCCTGTGCCCACATTGACGTCATTGCCCACCCTCCTCTCACCCCCACCCCAGCAGCGCTGAGCTTTTCAGTGTGTGCTTCACACTGGCTGGCTGTTAATTGGCCAGCCAGTGTGAAATCACGGTCAGGGAGCAATCGCGGTCGGCGGTCCATTTCCCGGCCAATCCCAGGCCCACTGATCATGCCCGCCCGTCAGGCTAAAAATTCAGGCCTTGGTGGATTTACTCACTTACTGTGAATAGTTTAAAGAAGCATTTTCATTCTCCATGAATTTAATCTATGAAACAAGGATCCTTCCTTGTAGTCTGTTGTCCATATCGCTGGCCACTTATAATTGTCGAATTCACATTAAGTTCTGACATTAAAAAATTGAATTAAATAAAGTTTGATCTGACACACAAAAACAATTTATCACTCAGTGTAATCAGGCAATGAGACACCATGTTGGAAGCAATTTTGACAATACACATAATTAGGCCTGTCTCAGCAGGGAATGTCTATGTATTTACCAGTTCCACTGATAGAGATTGTGGTGAGGAGGGGATCTCAAGAATTAAAATAATCCACAGCTATCAGACTTTGCAATGCTTGACCGTAGGGCTTGTTTGGTTCCCTCATTGTCTCTAAACTGTTTTCATATCAATTTCTTCTTCCCCAGGTATCATCCTATAAATTTTCTTACATTTTCACATCTTCTCATCCTTGAAGTTTAGTACATTTTAAGGCAGTTTCTAGTCCCATTATGCCACTATATGTGGTTGGCAAAGCAGTTCCACATTATTAGTAGATGCATCGTGATATGCTTTGATTGAATTCTGTGTTCAACAGAACATTGAACCATCTGTTAAAAATGTGTTTATGTTGAACACGCATCCTGTTTGGTTAAACGTGTTAAATGTAATTAAATATTGAGGATTGATTCCTGACTCAGGAGGAACACACTGATCTGAGAAACATTTATCAGCAGCAAAACCAGCAGACAATTGTGCTTAGGTTTTTCGCCAGACAAGAAAATATAGATGTCAATATACAACTTTACAAGGAAACATTGACTTCTAGTATCACTCAGCAGGTCTATAGATACAAAAGATTCATTTGCAAGTTAGACCCAGTTTTGGAAGCCAAGGATGCTTCTAGTGAAAGTTATCAAAGAACAGAATCGCCAGAAAGCTGGTGATAAATAATCTTGTAAAATTTCTTGAAACCTATAGAAGGAAGGAAATGTGTGAGTGCAGTGAAAGATAAGCTTTGCAAGACTGCAGTGATATCCAAGGTTTCACAAAATCAGAGTCTGTGAGAACCAATTATCTCTAATGTAAGGAAAATGGAAAACAGCAAAAAAAATCAGACAGGTGGTTAATAACGTTGCTAATTTTAACTTTGAAGTTTTTTTGCCCTTTGTTCTGATCAACCACTGCAATAAATCTTTAACCCAAAAAAGCAAATGAGCAAAATTGGAATTTCTTCAATTTCCAGCATCACACCTCAGAAGATCTGCTTCCACCTGATAGTTTGACTACCACCAATTTGGATAAGTCAAACCAGTGACTGATTGAACCTTGGAAAGAGCAAAACATGTGGCAAAAAAGGTGTGGGTCTACCTCACTGGGCATTATACAAAGTCAGCATCTTGATGAAGACTATAACTAATTTGTGAACACTGATAGCATGTCCTTTGCTACAATGAGCAGGTGAATTGGCATCAAAAAGAATTAAAATATTATATAAAGTAACTGGAGAAAGTGGTGATGGCAGTGATGGCCCAAAAGTCAAGCTTGAAAAGAATCACATTTTCTGTTTTCTTTTCAAATTTCTTGTCATTTGCCCTTATTACAGGTGCGCTTAGGAAGTGATAACATTTTGAAGCTGAATTTTCCTGCATAAATCATATTCAGAAGCTAAAGTACTGGAAGGTCTAGATTGTCAATAAGTTTTAGAAATACTTGAATTCTTGCTGAGCAGGAGCATATATCAGGAAATCCACATTACGCGTGGACAAATTTTTTTCTAAATTTTGTTACAATTATGCAGTTTATAAGATTGTTACATTTTGGGACTGTTTCTTTAATTTAAGGTAAAATGAAAGCGATCATGTGACTTGTTATGCAGTCTGCCTGACAGCAAGCTTGGGTGGTTAGCTTGTTAGAGATTAAAGGTGGCCCAGGTTGTTTTATTGGGCAAAGGTGCAAGGTGGAGACCATGGCAGCAGCCTGTGTGCTAACAGTGGACATACTATGAGTCTCCAAACTCCCAGAAAAGGGTTGAGAATATCAGTTTCTGTGCTGGGACCTGTCCTGGTGAATCAAATAACCAAGGCTGTAGAGAGGGCTTTAAACTAAATAGAGGGGGAGAGGGTCCTGGAGAGGGGATACATATGCTTACAAAGCAAAAGGATATGGCAGCATTGCAGGGCAGCTATTTAGGTAATGCTACCCAGAGTGTGACAAGGAGGGACAGAGTGTGCAAACATAATAAAAAGCAGCAAATAGGGTCAAAGGGGGAAAAAATAGTAAAAAGGCAAAATTAATGGCTCTTTACTTAAATGCATGTAGTATTTGGAACAAAATAAATGAATTAACAGCACAAATAGAGGTTAATGGGTATGATCTTATAGCCATTACAGAAACATGGTTACAAGAAGATCAAAGCTGGGAACTAAATATTCAGGGGTATGTGACTTTCAAAAGGACAAGCAGGAAGGAAGGGGTGGTGGGATAACTTTGTTAGTATGAGATGGAATAAGTACAAAAGCAAGAAATGATCTTGGATTGGAAGATGTAGAATCCATATGGGTGGAGGTAAGAAATAACTAGGGGAAAAATACACTGATGGAAGTAGTCTTTAGGCCACCTAACAGTAGCTATACTGTAGGACAGAGAATAAATCAGGAGGTAATGAGGGCAAGTAAAGAAGGCAGTACATTAATCATGGGTGACTTTAATCTTCATGTAGATTGGGAAAATCAAATTGGCAGAGGGAGCCACGAGCAAGAATTCATAGAGTGTGTTCTGGACAGTTTCCTAGAACAATATGTTGTGGATCCAACCAGGGATCAAGCTATTCTGGATCTAGTAATGTGTAATGAGGCAGGTTTAATAAATGATCTCAGAGTGAAAGATCTCCCAGGAAACAGTAACCATAACACAGTAGATTCAGCATTCAGTTTGAGAGTGAGAAACATGGGTCGGAAACAACTGTGCTAAACTTAAATAAGGGTAATTATAAAGGGGTGAGAGCAGAGTTTTCTGGAGTGGACTGGGAAAGGAGTTCAGCAGAAAAGACGGTTGATGAACAATGGCAGATGTTTAAGAAAATAGTTCATGACTCACAATAAAAGATATATCCCAGTGAGAAAGAGGGGTTCTAGGAAGGGGATAAACCAACCATGGTTAACCAAGGAAGTTAAGGATAGTATCAAATTGAAAGAAAAAACACACAATGCGGCAAAAGTTTGTGGTAAGCCAGAGGATTTGAAAAGTTTTAAAAACCAACAAAAGATGACCAAATAAAAGTGAGAAAATAAACTTTGAGGGTAAACTAGCAAGTAATATAAACATAGACAGTAAGAGCTTCTTTAAATATATACAAAGGAAGAGAGAGGCCAAAGTGAACATAAGCCTCTTAGAGAACAAGGCTGGGGGAATAATAATGAGGAGCCAGGAAATGGCACAGGAGTTGAATAAATACTTTGCACCAGTCTTCATGGCAGAAGATATTAATAGCAATCGAAAAAATACTAAATAATCGAGGGGCAGAAGTTGGGGGAGGAAATAAATACAATAGTTATCACTAGAGAAAAAGTACTAGGGAAACTAATGGGGGCTAAAGGCTGATAAGTCCCCTGGTCCTGATGGGTTGCATTCTAGGATATTAAAGGAAGTAGCTACACAGATAGTGGATGCACTGGTAGTAAACTTCCAACAATCCTTAGATCCTGGAAAAGTTCCAGAAGATTGGACAACTGCCAATGTAATGCCCTTATTCAAAAAGGGAGGGAGACAAAAACAGATAACTATAAGTCAGTTAGCTTAACATTCATCATTGGGAAAATGTTGGAGTATTTTATAAAGGTTGTAATAGCAGAGCATTTAGAAATGCATATTATAATCAAGCAGAGTCAGGATGGCTTCATGAAGAGGAAATCATGCCTGACAAATTTATCAGAATTCTTTGAGGAGATAACAAGCAGGATAGATAAAGGGGAAACAGTAGATGTCATATATTTGGACTTCCAAAAGGCATTTGATAAGGTACCACACATAAGGCTACTTAATATAATAAGAGCCCAAGATGTTGGGGATAGTATATTAGCATGGATAGAGGATTGGCTAACTAATAGAAGACAGAGAGTTGGGATAAGGGGAAATTTTCAGGATGGCAACTTGTAACTAGTGGAGTGCCACAGGGACCAGTGCTGGGGCCACAATTATTTAGTACAATACATATTAATGACTTATATGAGGGAATAGAATGTACTACCACCAAGTTTGCAGATGACATAAAAATGGGTGGGAAGGCAAGTGGTGAGGATGGCACAAAGAGTCTACAGAGAGTTATAGACAGGTTAAGTGAGTGGGCAAAAACTTGGCAGATATGGGAAAATATGAGGTAATGCACTTTGACAGGAAGAATAAAGAAGATGAATATTATTTAAATGGAGAAAGACTGCAGAAGCTGCAGCACAGAGGGATTTGGTAGACCTCATGCATGAATCCCAAGAAGCTAACATACAAGTTCAACAGGTAATAGGGAAGGCAAATGGAATGTTGGCCTTTATTTCAAAGAGAATGTAGTATAAAAATGGGGAAGCCTTGCTAAAACTATACAAGGCAGTAGTTATAGCACACCTAGAATACTGTAAACAGTTTTGGTCCCCTTATCTAAGGAAAGATATACTGGCATTGGAGGCAGTCCAGAGAAGGTTCAGTAGGTTGATCCCAGATCTGGAGCGATTTTCTTATGAGGAGAGGCTGAGTAGGTTGGGCCTATAACCATTGGAGTTTAGAAGAATGAGAGGCCACCTTATTGAAACATAAAATGCTTAGGGGGCTTGACAGGTTAGATGCTGAGAGATTGTTTTCCCTTGTGGGAGAGTCTAGGACCAGAGGGCATAATTTCAGAGTAAGGGGTCACCCACTTAAGACAGCGATGAAGAGGAATTTCTTCCCTCAGAGGGTAGTGAATACGTGGATTTCTTTACCTCAGAAGGCTGTTGAGGCTGGGTCGTTAAGTATATTCAAGGCTGAGATAGACAGATTTTTAAGCATAAGGGAATCAAGGGTTATGGGGAGTTGAGAATTATCAGATTAGCCATGATCTCACTGAATGGGAGAGCAGACTCGATGAATGGCCTGCTTCTGCTTCTACGTCTTATGTTCTTATGGTCTAACAGTTGTGCTTTAAACTGTCCATTTACTTCCAAGATAAAGAGAATTGGGGTCTCAGGGAAAGCTAATGAGCATTTCTATCTGGACATGAGGCTCATGTGGTTCACATTGCCATGGAAATGAACTTTGAGAGGGGAAGGGTTTCTAATTTATCTCTGAAAACCCACAGACATAGGCAGTCTGTCAGGATCCAGGAAAGGGAAAGCAGTTATTGGAAGCAAGATCTGTTGTTCACCATACAGGAATGCATGTGGGAGGTCACACTCAGATTGAAAAGACCAAATTCATTAGGAGTTTGAACAAGGCTGGAAGGTTTACCTAGCTTGTGCTCTAGGAAGAATCTCGGGGGGTAAAAAACTTCACAGTGAAAGACAGTTCTAAGATTAAAAGTTCCCAGGCTAATAAAGGAAAAGAACAGAAGTAAACTCTTGGCAACAAAGAATCACCTTGGACTGGTTCTGGGAGAATTGAATATCTACTTAAAGTACAGTGTAAAGTATACCTGTAAAGTGTGCTTTCAAGTATGCTAAAATAAAAGGGGAATATTACTGAAAGGCGGACTTCTTTGTCAAAGCTTTTCGTCTTGTAGTCAACAGGGCAATTTGCAAGAAAATGCCAATGTCAAAGGAAACAACACATTTATACTATATGAGAACAGAGTGCTGATTGATTGGCAAGTCGATACTGATCGGAAGAGGCATTGCTATGGAGAATGCACCAGTTGATGGTGACTGATAATGAACTGCCAAGCATTGTTTGAAATGTAAACCTGGAAGCTTGACTCTGATTGGTCGAGACATTGTCCTGGGGAATGAGTCAGCGAATGGCTGTCACTTAATTTGTTTAGCTGAAACAGGCGCAATGTACATATGCTTTCTGTCTGCAAAGAGAGGGCCTTGTGCATTAATATATGTAGCTTCCAGTACACAAAAATGCACCACACTGTGAGCCTGACTAACAATCTTAATTTTTATTGGTGAAAAAAGAGATACGTCTAAGCTTTTCATCTTGCACTCATCAGGACACTCACAAGAATACTAATATAAGGGGGAAAACAGTGCCACTTGTTAACTTATCAGCACTCTCTTCACATACAGTAAAATTGTTATTTTCCCCCTTATATTGATATTCTTGCGAGTGTCCTGATGAGTGCAAGATGAAAAGCTTAGACATGTCTCCTTTTTTTAGCAATACTCAAGTTCTGTACTACCAAATTACTATTCTTAAATTGGTTGTCAGTGTAATTCTTAGCACACTGAGGATTATTTAGCAAATGTTGTCCAATCATGGAATCACATTTAATATTGGACACTGTATTTTGAGTTTTGCAAGCACAAGCTGGTCGAGTATGGTCTGTACCATGCCCATTGTGAACAGCGGAAGGAGCATGCTGTTTGATACAATTCACCAGACCCACATATCTAGCATCAGACTGGCACTGAAAGACATATACCACATTACTTATTTGTGTGACAGGCAGAATGTCTTTTTGGCTTGACAGCAGCATCCTGTTAGTGGCGAATACCACTCATGTTGCTCCTGCATAGTAGTAGTATAAAACAGTTAGTTCTACCTGCTGCTCAAATTTTTGAGATACCTTACCCTTCCAGGGTAATCTGAGGTAGACTGGGTGCTTTTCAGGCTTGAAAGTGACAGCCTTAGGCCCATTCATGAGTTTGTGTGATATACAGAGTGAAATGATTTGATCAGGGTAGCCATTATCCCACAGGTTGGCTTTGATGTGTGCTTTTTCAGCATCAAGCTTGCCTGGTGAGCAAATGGCTTGGGCCCTATTTATGAAGTACTGATAAGGCCAATCTTATAGCATGTGGAACTGTAAGAATCCCAACGTGTATATTGACCAATGAAGGTAGGCTTGTGGCACCGTGTAGAGAAGCCCCTGGCAGATTTCTAAACTAGTGTGTAAAGGAAAGCGAGTTCAAAGTCATGAACTAGTGGATCGTATCAAACAGCATGTCCCTTCCACTGTTCACAACAGACAAGGTACAGACTGGACCCAACCAGCCTATGCTTACAAAACTCAAAACACAGTATCCAACATTAGATGTGATTCCGCACTTGGACAACATTTGCTAAATAATCCTCAGTGTGCTAAGAATTACGCTGACAACCAATTTAATATGGTCAGTCAGGCTCACAGTGTGGCATATTTACATGCACTGGAAGCTACATATATTAATAAACAGGGCCCTGTTCTTGCAAACAGGAAGAACATTTACACACGTTGCGCCTGTTTCAGCTAAACAAAATAAGTGACAGCCATTCGCTGGTTCATTCTCCAAGGCAATGTCTTAGCCAATCAGATTCAAGCTCCCTGGTTTAAATTTCAAACAATGCTTGGCAGCATCCTGTTAGTGGCGAATACCACTCATGTTGCTTCTGCATAGTAGCAGCATAAAACAGTTAGTTCTACCTGCTGCTCAAATTTTTGAGATAACTTACCCTTTCAGGGTAATCTGAGGTAGACTAGGTGCACTATCAGCTGGTGCATTCTCCATAGCAACCCCTCTACCAAACAGCACTCTCTTTTCATACAGTATTAATTTATGATTTCCCCTGACATTGGCATTTGCTTGTGAATTGTACTGTTGTGTGGAAGACAAAAAGCTGCAACAAAAAAAAAATCTCTTTTTTCAGCTATAGTCAAGTTCTGTACTACCAAAGGAAAAAAGGGAATGTTCTGTTTCATGGTTTAAAGGATAACTTCCCTACAAAGGTAGTGTTTAGTTAAGAGTGCTTTTAGTTTTTTGCTTCAGTAAAAGTCTTCAAAGATGAAATCATGTTGTGTCACCTTTTCCGCTATTAGCTGGAAGTTCGAATTTCTTCTTAAAAGTTATTGGTCTCTATGGAGTTGTAACAAATTGGGGGCTCATCTGGCATTTCAAATCCATAGGCTGATATGGGTGCACTGAGTTTGTCAGAGTTCAAACAAATAAAATTTTGCTGTATTCATTGAAAAGTTAAAATGGCTATGTCTTGCTGAAACCTTTCTCAAAAGAAAGGACTTGTCTTTGATTAAGCTGCAATATTTAACAAAGATTAATTTAAAAGCACTGGCAGAAAAGTTAGAAATAGAGTTAAAAATAGGTGCTAAAAAGTGAGAAATAGTTGAGGTATTGGCTGAACTCTTGAACTTTGCGGAAGGAAAAGGTAATCCAACTAAAACGCAGATTGAGTTGGCTAGGATACAATTACAAATGAAGCAACTTGAACTCGAAACAGAAGAAAGAGAAAGGTAGAGAGTTCAGAGAATAAAAGCAAAGGGAAATGTTGAATGGCAAAGAGAGAGGGAAGCCAGAAAATTTGAACTGGACAGAGAAATGCTTCAATTATGTGGACAGGAAGTAGCAGTCATGCTTAATGGGTCAAATTTAACTCCTGGTTATGATTTGACAAGGAACATTCACCTAATGCTTAAAATCAGTGAGGATGATGTTGAAATGTTCATTGGGCAAGATTTTACGCATCCTCGCTCGCCGACGCGTAGAATGCCCGCCCACGTAAAATAGCGCCACACCCCCAATCGGGGGTGCCAAGAGGAAGTGTGCCTGTGTGCGCCCACCCTTCAACTTCGCCCCCAACGGGAGGAAAATTCAGCCCACTGTCTTGTCTATGAAAATTGCAACAAAGTTACAATGACCTAAACTAATTTGGATGATTTTATTACAAAGCGTTTTGATAGGAAAAGCATTAGAGGCTTATTCAACCCTTTCAGATGAACAGTCTGAAGATTATAATACAGTTTGAAGATTATGATACAGTTAAAACTGCAATGCTTAATACATAAGGTGGAATTGTCCCAGATTTGCATGAATTGCAGTAGCAGGCATGAGAAAGTTACCCTTTGGCCTCAACGGCGTGTTTTCGCACCGTATAGTCCCATTCCCGATGTGTCCCATCCCATTTATAATGCACTCCTGGGAAACACACCTGTTCGTTGGTGGGGCAGCCTCTGATTCATCCACCCCACCATCACCTCAGGCCTTCAGTAATCTGGGTGCCATAGTTAAAGGGCTAGCACTCTCTAAGGGATCGGAAGCTGCTGCAAAGCATGTCTGCCAAAGGGAGGAAACATGTTGGCCCTAAATTTACCAATGTCTCCTTCAGAAATAGTGGAGGCCTGCTGTGAAGTCCTCTACCCCTCACAGCATTCATCCACACCCTTCACCAGAGCAGAAACACTCACCTCAGTGGGACTGAGTTTTAGAGTAGCCTTGGGGTCACAATCTGGTGAGCACTGATCCATCGCATGTGGAGACAGGGACTTCCCAGGTTTCCGGCACTTAGAGAACTGCTGGGGGCCAGAAATCTCTTGAGTCCAGGTCAGATGAGGAGCCTCAGGACTCAGCCATAGCTCAGTTGCTAGAGCTGCAAAGGCAAGCTCAAGAACATCAGGAAGGGATGTACACTGCATTTCTCAGATTGCAAGGCGCAATGGAGGAGTCCATCCACCTTCAGTTTGAGGTGGTAGTGCCGGCATGCCATTACACCAAGGTCAACACAGGTAGGATGGCAGCTGGCATGGAGACCTTAGTCCAGGACATTGGTCCTGCACTGCTGTGCATGCTGAACTCCATTGCTGACACCTTAGTTGGCCTCCAGCATTATCAAGAGGGGTGCAGGTCAGCTTGTACTCACCCCAGCTTCCCCTTATCCTCAAGGAGTCAGCCAGGGGCCCTTGGGCACCCATAGGTAGGAGGAGAAGCAGGTGTACACCCCGGGGCCATTCACCTTGGTGACTCCAGCAGTGTCCACCCCACCCAAATCCCCTCTTTCTGTGACCCCAGCAGTTTCAGGTCCACAGGCCAAGGAGGTGCAACTGCCACTCAGCAAGGCTCCGAAGGCAGGCAGGGGCCCTCCAGGTCTCGGCCCTCCAGAGGACGCCCACCAAGGTCATCACAGACAGGATATAGCTGTCAGCAGGCTGCCCCCACCTCACTGTGGATATCGGGGAAGCACCAAGATATAGCGGCGAGGGTATGAAGGTTAAGAAGCTGTAGTTCCACAACCTGGGTGCAGTGTTAATCACTTGTAAATAATGTTCACTATTGTAAATAAACTCCCAAGAATGTCTCCCTGTCTATGGCTCCTTGTTCTGATGAGCAGTGTTTGTGTCACTCAGATGTAAAACCTTGTTTCTTGCTCAAGATAAAGGCAGGTGTCTCAGTCCAGGGCCTCTTCCCTGTGCAGTGTGTAACCTTGAGACTAAAGTGATGGTCCAGCTTAACGCTCACTGGACACATTACTGATGCCTGCAACCTTCATAGTGCTTGTCATTGCTGCCTGAATGTCGTGGGCAGGTGTCACAGAGTTCTGTCATTCTCTTTGTGTGCTCTCAGCACCTTTGAAATGGGGCTGGCCCCCCCCATCTGTTCAGCATCTGTGACCGGTGATGGTGTGCTCCTGAAGGGTTCAAGTGCTGAAGGCTGACAAAGGATCAATTGCATTTAAAGTTTTACGGCTATGTCACCATGATATGACCCTGATCATAAAGCACAAGCGAGCTGCCCCCAGCCAGACAGGAGTCAGGCATCCATGGGAGCTATGTGAAGATCTATAGAATGTCCTCACTGCATGCGTCATCATCCTCTTAGAATCTAGTGCCTATTATGGTCTACATTGCATCTCCATGACATGAGCCTGAGCACTTAGTGTATATGCGCTGCCATCAGCCACACAGGAGTCAAACGTTCACAGATGCAAGATAAGCTTGTCAGGACTGTCCTCACTGCATCCCATCATCATCCTCCATGAATGTTACGGCTATGAGGGCTTCCTGAGTGTGCCTCCCTCATCTGGCAAGTGTGAGGGACTCATCACAGGCATCCTTGCCTTCAGCATCATCATCCCCTTCAATGTCCTCCTCATCGGAGGAGGCATGCAGCTCCGCTATCTCCCCCTCAGCCTGGCCCTCCCCTCGTTGCAGCATGAAGTTGTGGAGGACGCAGCAAGCTACAGTGGTGTGTGACACTCTCTGGGGACTATGTTGCAGTGCTCTACTGGACCTGTATCTACTGAGACACTGAAACCTAATTTTATAAATGCCTATTGTTTGCTCCTCCAAAGTCCGGATTACAGCTTGAGCCTCGTTATACTATCTCTCTGCTGCAGTCTGAGGCCGCTGCATGGGCATCATCAGCCATGTTCTCTGGGGGTAGCCCTTGTCCCTGAGGAGCCAACCCTGCAGCCTCTCTGGAGCCTGGAAGATGCCAGGGATCTGACACTTTCTAAGGATTTTGGAGTCGTGAATGGTCCCTGGGACTCCTGCGCAGACCTGTAGGATGAGTTTGTGGTGGTCGCACATCAACTGAACATACAGTGAGTGGATACAATTGATGTAAATCCCAGTGCTCTTTCTTCCTGGCTTTCCTGATCCCAAGCAAAATGCACAAAGCTCTGTGCCTTCGCAAAGATGGCATCCATGACCTCCGGGATACACTTGTGCCTGGAGACTTGCAAGAACCCACACAGGGCATCTGCAGAGCCCTGGAAGTAGCCACTAGTGTAAAAATTGAGTGCCTCAATCACTTTCACGGCCATTGGTAGTGGATGCCCTCCATGTCCCCATGGCGCCAAATCCTGCAACAGGTGGCATATGTGACCAACCAGTTCCCTAGACATGAGCAGTCTTCGGTGACACTAGTTCTTAGTCACTTGCAGGAATGACAGGTGCCATCTATTGACCCTGGGTCTAGCGAGGTGCCTATGAGCAACAGCTCACAGCAGATCTTCAGCTGCTGATGCAGCAGGCCCTGCAGTCCCTTCATCTTGAGGGAGATGCTCCTCCCTTTGCCTCTTCTTCTTCTTTGCTCCCTCTAAGCCATGAGGCATATCGCTAAATGATCCTGATGTTCTCCTCTTGCATGATCCTAGAGAAAGGCGCATGGCTTAGCATAGGTGTTCTAAGAATCTATCTTTGTTAAGTCTGAAGGCTCCTTCACGAATGCAGGAGAGTGCTGGACATCATGTGGATGACCAGTGTGTAGTGCGCTCACTGGCTGTGTGAAACACCACCCACCTCTGTCTCACTCCACTTGACCAATTGGCAGCAGCCTTGCCCACTGGACCACATGCTGTGCTGTCAGCTCAGGCACAGGCATTCTCCTGACCCACACTGCAAGGCTGCACTGTTAGCTCGATCTATAATGGATACTGGTCCAAACCTTAATAAAGAAATTGCAAGGGGCTGTGAGTGCCTCTACCAATGACTGCCCCATGGCCAGCTTTCACAAGGGGATTCTACAACTTGCCCAGTCAGGCAATTGCTCTGCTGCCCCCTAAAATACACATTAATTTGCAGTCTGCGCCCAAGAGGTGAAAAGTTCTGGAGCATTTGGTGTCACTTTCATGCTTTTGTGTTACTTGAATAGGCAGAAACAAGTCAGAGGCCCAGCTCCAAGCATGTCAATGGAGCTCCTGCTGAATGGTCTCAGCTGCAGAAGAATGCTCACTTTTGACAAGCTTTTCCAAGTGCAGGGCCACTTCCATAGCCTCCATCTCCCCACCCACCCAGGAATGTGCTTGAGTATTTCCTCCAATCTGTTTTACCTTGCCTCCCACCCCGCCAGCATTTGCTTGAGCACTTCATTCAGTCTGTGCTGTCTTGTCCCCCACCCCTTGGCCAGACCCACATTTGAGCCCTTTCCCCGGCACTGTTCTGAAAGCCAGACAGGAAAAAGCAACTTGCCTGTGCCCCCAGTGAATGCGCATTGCCTTCTCCTTCATCTCCTACAGGCGATGCTCGCGAGCGTTGCGCAAGGTTGTGTGACCTCACCTCTGAGTTCCACTCGAAGTTCAGGTCACCAGGTGCACGCCTTTTAAAGGCAGTCATGAAGCACGCCTTTCTGAAGTCACGCCGATGCAGGTAGGAAATTTGATCTGGGGGGATGTTTCTGGTGACCAGTGTTTATAATGAGATGCTAAATTATTGAAATTATATTCCGGACGTGCAGGTGGAGCGGACGATCCCAAGCTGGTTTCATGACTGCGTGAAACAAATTTTTACCCTTCTCACCATTTGGTTCCCCCCCACCCACTCAGAAAGTTTCGGCCACAGGAAGTTGCTCCAGAAGCTTGTAGACAAAATTTAGAAATCTGAGGAAGAGACAGAATCAGACTATTGTGGAACTTGCGAGAGGAAAATGAAATGCCATTTAGGGTGAAGAAGCTTGATCAGAATTTTGAAAACTTTAGGGAGGTTTATGGATGAACTTAAAAACAGATAGAGCATACCTAGCCAGCCTGTGCTTGTAAACTCAAAATACAGTGTCCAACATTAGATGTGATTCTGTGATTGGACATTTGCTAAATAATCCTCAGTGTTCTAAAAATTATGCCGAAAACCAACTTAAGATTGTCAGTTGGGCTCACAGTGTGGCACATTTGCCTGTACTGGAAGCTACATATATTAATACACAGGGCCCTGTTCTTTGCATACAAAAAGAATGTGCACACACGTTGTGCCTGTTTTAGCTAAATAAAGTAAGTGATTGTCATTTGCTGATTCATTCCTCAGGGCAATTGGGAAAGCTGCCTGGTTTAAATTTCAAACAATGCTTGGCAGTTAACTGTCAGTCACCATTAACAGGTGCATTCTCTATGGCAATGCCTCTACCGATCAGAATCACCTTGTCAACCAATCAGCACTATCTTCTCATACAGTATAAATTGTCGTTTTCCCCTTATATTGGTATTCTTGCAATGTCCTGATGAGAGCTAGATGAAAAGCTTAGACACGTCTCTTTTTTCAGGAATACTCAGGCATAGATATCTCTTGACTATTATGGATTTGTCTATTTGGGTCCCAGAAGCAATATCATTGAAAAAGATGACAGCAAGGGTTTTAATTGAGGCATGAATCCAACTGTCTTACTCAATGTTGAGCCACCAAGAGAAGGTCAATCTGACCAGGGGTCAAAATCCATGTCATGTGTATTCCAGGAGACAATGTGTAGCTCAGGAGTGAGATAGCTTAAATTGTTTGCTTATCATCCACCATCCCAGGGTGCTTTAGAAAGATATCACCAAACACTAAAGACGATGATCAGAGCATCTTGACTTGAGTATCCCAAGATTGGGGTGCCACTAGAGATGTACCAAATGAGACAACTGGCTTCAGTCCCTTTGAGCTAGTCTACGGACGTGAAGTGAGAGGACCCCTTAATCTTATTAAAGAAAGCTTTCAGGCACAAGGAGAGGAAATTATCCTCTTAGATTATGCATCCAAATTCAAAGAAAGGCTTAAGCGTGCACGGCAGCTTAAGATTTTCCAGCAAGTGATGAAGAACTGAGCAGATACAACAACTGAGACCCGTACTTTTAAACTCGTTCTGCTGCCTCTGCCTGGCGAACCACTGAAGACTAGGTTTAATGGACCTTATTGTCCTGAAAAAAAAAAGAAAAAGAAAGGGTAAACAATGTAAACAGTACCCCAGGCAGAAGGAAAAGTCCATGAGGTATGCCATGAGAATATGTTGAAGTGATACTATGACCTCTAATATCTCTTAACTTCAGGCTACTGAGCTTATGTGCAGCTACAACCAACAAATTCAAAATTTATGGATTTCATTTTTGGATGAAATTTTGTGGAAATTTTTTTTGTTGCTATCAGATTTATTAATTTGCCATGGTAAGATTAGAACTCATATTCATCACATCTGTACCTGTAAAAATAATTCCAAGTTGTATTCCATAATTTATCAGTGTGCATTCCCAGCCGAAGAGGCTTTTTTGCCAGGAATGAAGATTTGTAAACCTCAACCTCAGAGATACTGGAGTGGATTTTATAGGGGGGATGGGTTACACATCTCTCCTGCCCCTGAGCAAAAAATCGTTAGGCACCTCGCTGACTTTAAATCCTGCTGTCTAGCAATGATAATATACTGGGGGGCGGCCTTAATTACTTGAGAGTAGGACTTCAGCCCCCAAGGGAAAGGAAGTCCCATCCAATTGACTGGCAGTTCTGTAATCCAAGTACTACCAGCAATATCAGTGGCCATTGATGGGACTGCAAACAGGAAGGAGGGAGATGTCTCTTGGACTTGAAGGTAAATCTGGGCATTTTAGGTAGGCAGGGATTGGAGACCCAAGCAAAAGAGGGGTCAGGTTTTAGAGGTCAGAAGCAGAGGCACAATGGTGGGGTACCATCTTAGGAGGAGTGCCTCCAGTTGGCATAGGGGTTACCCTCCAAAGGAAGTAACCCCTCTTCCTTCCCAATAGTAGCCAGCCTGTCAAAACTGCCGTGCTGTCTGTCTTCCTTCTGCCTTCCCCCATAGGTGAAAAATTGCAGCAGAGGCAAATTTATATAGGGAGTGACAAGGTATTGGAGGTGTTAGCAGGCTTAAAAGTGGACAGATCTCCAGGACCGGATGATTTGGATCCCAGACTGCTGAGGGAGGCAAGGGTGGAGATCACAGGGGCTCTGACCCGAATTTTTAATTCCTCACTGGCCACGGGGGAGGTGCCAGAGGACTGGAGAACAGCTAATGTGGTTCCGCTATTTAAGAAGGGTTGTTGAGATAAGCTAGGGAACCACAGGCCAGTGAGTCTCACGTCAGTGGTAGGGAAGCTATTGGAGAAATTTCTGAAGGAGAGTATCTATCTCCACTTGGAGAGGCAATGTTTGTTCAGGGATAGTCAGCATGGCTTTGTCAGAAGGAGGTCATGCTTAACAAATTTGATTGAATTTTTTGAGGAGGTGACCAGGTGTGTAGATGAGGGTAGTGCAGTTGATGTAGTTTATATGGATTTCAGCAAAGTCTTTGACAAGGTCCCGCATGAGAGACTTATAAAGAAGGCAAAGGCACATGGGATACAGGGTAATTTGAAAAGGTGGATTCAAAATTGGCTTAGTTGTAGGAGGCAGAGGATGATAACAGAAGGATGCTTCAGTGACTGGAAGCCAGTGTCCAGTGGCATACCACAGGGATCTGTGCTCAGTCCCCTATTATTCGTCATTTATATAAATGACATAGATGACTATGTGGGGGGTAGAATTAGTAAGTTTGCGGATGACACAAAGATTGGCCTGGTGGTTAACAGTGAGGTTGAGTGTCTTGGGCTACAGGAAGATATAGATGGGATGGTCAAATGGGCAGATTAGTGGCAGATGGAATTTAACCCTGAAAAGTGTGAGGTGATACACTTTGGAAGGAGTAATTTGACAAGGAAGTATTCAATAAATGGCAATGGCACTAGAAAGTTCTGGGGAACAAAGAGACTTTGACGTGTGTGTCCATAGATCTCTGAAGTCGGAGGGTCATGTTAGCGGGGTGGTGAAAAAGGCAGATGGGACACTTGCCTTTATCAATCGAGGCATAGATTACAAAAGTAGGCGGGTCATGTTGGAGTTGTATAGAACCTTGGTGAGGCCACAGCTGGAGTACTGTGTGCAGTCCTGGTCACCATATTATAGGAAGGATGTGATTGCACTGGAGGAGGTGCAGAGGAGATTCAATAGGATGTTGCCTGGGATGAAACGTTTAAGTTATGAAGAGAGGTTGGATAGACTTGGGTTGTTTTCGTTGGAGCAGAGAGGACTGAGGGGCGACCTGATTGAGGTGTACAAGATTATGAGGTGCATGGAAAGAGTGGATAGGGTACAGCTGTTCCCCTTAGTTGAAGGGTCAGTCACAAGGGGGCATAAGTTCAAGGTGAGGGGCAGGAGGTTTAGGGGGGCATGTAAGGAAAAACTTTTTTACCCAGAGGGTAGTGACAGTCTGGAATGCGCTGCCTAGGAGGGTGGTGGAGGCAGGTTGCCTCACACCCTTTAAAATGTACCTGGATGAGCACTTGGCACGTCACAACATTCAGGGCTATGTGCCAAGTGCTGGTAAATGGGATTAGGTAGGTAGGTCAAGTGTTTCTCACGTGTCGGTGCAGACTCGATGGGCCGAAGGGCCTCTTCTGCACTGTGATTCTGTGATTCTGTGAAAATGGCCTCAATAGGCTTAAGGGCAGATGGACTGCCTGATGACTTACCCACCCTCCTTAATATGAATGAGAGGTCAGGTGGGGGCTGGGGAGGAAGGCAATGGGCTGGCCACCCATTTTATTTTATATGTTCCTTCTCCACCATCTTCAAATATTTTGGCAGGGTCGGGGGGGCTGCCAAAATGGGGGAGGTGGGGGGGACCCCTAAAATTCAACCTATTGGGCAGCATTTTGCCGTTGGCAAGCAGGGGGTGGGTCCCGCTCGCTGATGCATAAAATGACACGGGTTGATGCCAGGTGGAACCCCCGAAGTCATCCCACACCATTTAAATTTTCAGGAAGACGGGGGCACTGCAAAATCAGCTGTGCGCCTACCGACCTGTCAATGGCCAACTGAGGCCATTGACAGGATCATTTAAACAATTAAAGGACCTGCCCGTCCATCCTTAATAGAGAAAACATGAAACCTCATCCAGCGACGGGATAAGGTTTCATACAGGGTTATAAAATATTTATAAAGTTATTGTGTAAATTATGAACATGTCCCAACTCATGTGACACTGTCACATGAGCGGGACATGTAACGGTTTTTTAGCCCCATTTTTAATAGTTCTCAAACTCCAGGCGATCTCCCTGAGGCTGCACTTAGCCTCAGGGAGATGTGTGCTCTTTCATGCGCATGCGCGAAAGAGTGCACTCTCACTTTTAGGGAATCCCCTCCGCCTACACAGGGAGCATATAGTGCTTCCTGCCGGACGTCACGCTGGGCGGGCTTTAATTGGCCCGCCTATGTAAATGGTGGTGGGGCCCACCTTGCTGGCGGGGATCAGCTCCCGGCCCGCCGGAGATTGGGTCGGGCCCATCCACCTGACAGGCAGAAAATTCTGCCCATTATTTCTGCAATAAATGTAAGCTATTTGTGGAGTTAATTGTCTATAATAGTAGATTTGCAGTACAATCAACCTCTAATTTTAACAGATTTAATCTTATATCTTGCAGTTCAACAAGAATCAGAGGTATCAACCACAATACTTTGGTGCCTGATATCCTGATGTCTGCAAGTCCACTAAATAAAGCAATGAATACCATCATCATCAAATGGCCCACTCTTGACCCCTGCTGGAAAGTGTACATGTGTGTGTGTAAAGGGCTCCTAGTGCTGAAAGGATCCTTTTCCAACTTGAGAGGGTGCTTTCAGGACAAGAGGGAATAGAAGAGTAAAGGAGAAGCAAAAGCACCGTTAATTATCTTTGGGAATTTTTAATTTTCCTTCCCATTGTTTTCTGCCTAATTCCTAGTTTTGGGGGTAGTTGGCATGTTCGTTTATGTAGGCTGCAGCCTGACAACTGTAGATACAGAAAAAGATTCATAAATAACACCATTTCAAAATATTTTAGGCCTAACATCACACTGGTCTTGTGGTTTCACAGAATATAAATAGGAGTGATAGTTAACACTTGAGGTGGGAGAGGCTGTGAATCAGAGGAAAAGGAGCAGAGACCAGAGGTCTTGATAAGAAAAAGAATTAACACATTTTGATAAACAGCAAATGGAAGAATATATGAACGTGCAAAAGAAATAATAACAAAACATCACTGTCACATATTGAAACAGAAAATCCTGGAAATACACAGCATGCCATTCAGTGTCTTAACGAGAAGACAATTTAACATTTCAGGTGCAGATTGATCACTGGAACTTGAGGTAAAGTAATAAAGCATATATAGCATGTACCAAGAGCGAGAGATTCATAATCTGATGTTTCTAATCATTGTATGTTATAGCTGTTAATAGTCTTGTCCCAGAACTATCTACTACTGATTTGATATCAAACTGATATTCATAAATATGACTGCCTGAACTCATTCATTATTCTCTCAGGCAGTAGAGATTAGTGAAGTGATCATATTTTTTCCATAATCCTCTTGTTGTTACCATAGTAATGCTGCCGCCCAAAGAGTTTCAATGTCAGCTCACATCTGCTGTATTCTAATGGGAGCATATTGCTTCAAGTTAATTGCCCCTCCATTAAAGCCACAGCATTCTACATAATATAATAATTTAATTTAACAGGAACAATAATAAATGAGACTTCATTCAATTCGCTAAAACAATGAAACTGTGAGATGTATTATCAATAAGTTTATTTCCAATAACTCTTCAGATGTGGAACAGAAAATAGATATTTCCTTGCTTTGAGCCAATTTTCCTAGGATAAAGAATATTTTCTTTCTATAACATAATTTGAAAGTAATGGTTGGTGGACGAGAACAGAAACATTTTGAATCTGGCTAATTAAATTTCTTTTTGGTTCCCAAAGTCTATCAGGATGTTGCACCTTATGCCACAGTTTCAGTGTTGAATAATAGATCTACAAAAATCCAGGATCATACATCCTCTTTTGAAGAAAATAGGATAATTTTTTGTTTCACTGTAATATACAATGCATCAACAAAACTGTAAGAATATATTATTTTGTTGCAAATAATGAAAAACTAGCAGTCATTCTTGGTGGACCTGAAATATTGAACTTTTAATGCTTCCTAAGTAGCCAACAAGCCACTTATCCAGTTGAAATGTTGAAAAGTTTGATAGTGTTCTATGAAAATCAGTCAACGACCACATAGACAAACCAGATTTGGCAACTGAACCCCGCATTGCTTGTGAACTGTGCAACAGAGAAATACAACAACAGTTGTGATGTGGGAGGATGGTCTTAAATATGATAGAGAAACAACAGGAGTGGTAACTTGTGAACTCCATCTCAATAATGCAAATGATCTGGCAGGAAATCCGGAAGAAATATAACACAACTCAAAGAAGCACAGAAAGGATAAGGCAACATTATTTATATAGAGTGAACAATGTATAGGTATGAAGGGATATAGCAGTTATTGAGAAAACACTGTAATAACACTGTAAAGATTTGCAAAAACGCAGCAAGTAACGTAACAGAGTGGCAATAACAGAATATGGCAACATATATTGTACATGTCACGATGGCAAAGAGAATTCAATGCTTTGTTCAAATTTCCAGCTCTATATCTATGCCAAATGTGGCATGCTATATATCACTTCATAAGCCAATCCATAAAATGGCATGAGGTAATAAAATAAGATTATGGTATTAAAATCTATCTTCACCAATAGCACAAAACATATGGTTTTGCATTGGTTCCCCACTATGGACTCCGTCCAATATTCAGTTCCATTAACTTCAATATAACTGAATATGAAGCAGAGCATATAACACAGGGCTAATGTGATAATGCTATTTTTGAGCTATCATCCAAGATGCATTTCATCCCCCTAAATCTTACCCACATAAGCTTAAATAATATCATCAATTATCACTTTACATTTTTATGAAGATGAAGGGATAATGTAGAAGAGATGTTCAAAATATCCAGATTGGAAGCTAAACCTTATGATATGAGCCTTGAAGACACCCTTGTGCTATGGCAACTATAAGATAGCAAATCTCCAAATGAAGGAAAGTCTATTAAATATATTTCAAAAATGTTTCTAGGAAATAATTTCTTACAAAAGGAAACTGGGGGAGACATTGGTTCTTGTTGTGTTCTTTCATCGGGTGGAACAACAAACACAAATCTGCCAATTTTTGGTCCAGTTCCAAGCATCTCTAAAAGACATCCAAACCATAAATATTATATTTTAGGCACCCCTAGTATCAACCTAGAATGAACATTTGTCCCTTTACATGTGTAAATGAGGAGAATAACACTGTTTTAAAAACAAGAAAAACTTGCATTTTTATGTCTTTAACATAGTAAAATGTCACAAGGTACTTTCGGATCCAGCTGCTAAACTGACCAATGCTCTGTAGAGCAGACACCTGCCTGCTCTACTCAGAAATCTTCAGTGGTCACTGAGACAGAGCATCAGCCTTCTCTCTAACTTGCCCCTCCCACTGGTTGGGGGCACACCATCTTTATACTTGGCACTCCTCAGATTATGGAAACTGAGGAGAGCAAACCTCAAAGCTGCATCCATATCTATACTTTTTGAGTGTTAGTGGTTAATGCCCAGCAGCACCCTGCTGTTCTATTTATTCTGTTTTCATAAATGATCTATATACACTGCAAAGGAAATGGCAGCCAGATTTCACAGCCAAATTTCTATTTTTTTCTGTAACTGTTAAAGAAGCACCCAGGCAAAGTTTCCTCTCATAACACTTGGACATAAAGGATCATCTGGGTGGAGCAGGTAAAGGAAAACTGGTGGAGTGGGTGAGGTGGCACATGCACAATGGAGCATATCCACTTTTCCATCCATCACATTCCACTGTGGTAAACTATTATTAACAAAACAACGTATTCGTATTTTGAATCTTGTTTGTCACTTCACCACCAGACTTTGCATTTGAGCCTAGAAGTTACTGTTGGCAGTAATAGCAAGACATGCACTGATCACATTTTTATCATCAGTCACCTCCACTAAAATAGCAGATAATGAAATGTCACTTGATGGCACGAAGTGTTCACCCAATAATATTACCAATAATAATATCTATACTTCCTTAAAAAGGGAAAACATTGAAAATTATTGGAGAAAAGACTATTGAGACCATGTTAAAATAGAGTCAAAGTGACAACACTGTGGACAGAATTGTCCAAGAAATCAGCAAAGCCGATATTGGGCGGGGAAAGCAGCATTTAACCTGCCGACAGCAATGGCAGCTTTTTCCACTGTATTGTGCGGCACTTTGTTTAAAAAACGCAGAGGCATGTGTTTCACATTAGATTGCTGATGAAGCAGCCTCTGATTTGCCCATCCCACTGTCACCTCAGGTCTTCAGTAATCCAGGCGTCACATTTAAAGGGCACCCTTGCACAAAGCTAGCACTCTCTAAGGGATCGAAAGCTGCTGGAAAGTCATGGCTGCCAAAGGGAGGAAGCATACTGTATCCGAATTTACCAATGCCTCCCTCGGGCACCTACTGGATGCAGTGGAGGCCCGCCATGAAATCCTTTACCCCCACTCTGGGGTGAAGACCAGCAAGAAAGGTCACCAATCCAGCATGGGAGGCAGTGGCAGTGGTGGTCAGCACCAATGCCCTGCAAAACAGGGCAGTCACCCTGTGGCAACGGAGGATGAATGACCTCTCCCATTCCAACAGGGTGAATCACTCTTCCCATCACTCTCAAGTCACACACTCACAAGCCCATCACACATCCACAGGAATCTCACTTTGCCAGTTCAAGAGACATCACCATTCATTCTCTCACACACACCTTCATCGGCCCTGTGGATCGTGTCCTCATCTGTCCATGGCATGATTCACCACCCAAACATGACAGGCATCCTTCTTATCTGGCCTGGCAGGTGTCCTGCTTACACTCTGTATATCTATATTCATGCAGGATAAGCTGGCACATAACAAGATGGAGAGGTCACAGACTGGTGGAGCAATGCTCAACATCAAGGTTCTCACAGACTTTGAGAATAGAGTCATCCAGCTGGCCGGCAATGATCTGGACCATTCCTGTGCTGACAGTGAGGTTGGTGGTGCTCAACCAAGTGAGGATCCAGCAGTGCAAAATCCATCAGAAAATCATGCTGTGAGTCAGTTCCCCGTTCCGCAGTCCCTTGCTTGCACTAGTTATGTCTCCTTGCTTTCGCAAGAATATCTGAGAAACAGCTGAGGGGGTCCACAACCCAGATCCACGACTCAAGCCCTGAAGACACCGCGGAAGAGGAATCTAATGACACCCTAATTGAAGAACTGTCACAGCGCTCACCCACACCTTTCACTGGTGCAGAGACACACCTCAGTGGGGCATAGTTCTAGAGTAGCCTCAGGGTCACAATCTGGTGAGCATATTGCACTGTCTGATCCACGTCAGGCAGAGGCAGGGAGTTCCAAGGTCTCCGGCACTCGGACGACTGTTGGAGGCCAGAGGTCTGCTGAGTCCGAGTTAGATGATGAGCCTCTGGATTCAGTCATACCTCAGTTGCTGGAGCTGCAAAGGCAAGCTCAGGAACATAAGGAAGGGATGGCTGCTGCATGCCACAGTTTGCAAGGCATGATGGAGGAATCCGTCCGCCTTCAGTCTAAGGTGATAGCACTGGAATGCCAACATATCGAGGCCAACACTGGTAGGATGGTGGCCGCATGGAGACCTTGGTCCAGGATGTTGATCCTACACTGCTGCAGGAGCTGTGCTCCATCGCTGAGGCACTTGCAGGCACCCATCAGTGCCAACGCGAGAGGGGAGCAGGGCATCTCGAGGTCACTCCAGCTGCCCATCTTCTCAAGGAGTCAGGCAGGGGCCCTCGGGCACCCATAGTGAGGAGGATCAGCAGGAGCACACCTCGGTGCCATCCGCCCAGGTGACTTCGGGATTGTCTGGCCCATCCAAATCCCCTCTTGCCGTGACCCCAGCAGCTTTAGCTCCATAGGACCAACAGGTCCCTGAAAGCAGGCTGGGGTGTATCAGTCAGCAGGCCACCTCCACCTCTACTGTGAATGTCGGAGGAGAAACACGATGTAGTGGCAGAGCTAGGACGGTCAAGAATAATTAATTGCACAACGTGGGTATGGGCATTAATCCCTTGTATGTAATGTTGACCATTGTAAATACACTCTCAAGAACGTCTCCTTGTCTATGGCTCCTTATGTTGAGCAATGTCCGTGTCAACCAGATGTGAAACCTTGAAGGCTACTGTTGCAGGACCTCTCCCCTGTACCAAGTGTAATCTTTTGAGCGCAGTGATTTTCTGGCTTCAAAGTCACTCACCAGATTAGTGATGCCTGCACCTAGATGTGGCTTGTGTTTGCTGCAAGAACCTTGTACCCAAGCGTCACTTGGTTCCGTGATGTTCTCCGTGTGCTCTCAGCATCTTTGAGGTGGAGCTGCCACCCCATCTCGATACCATTCCAGATAGATGAAGGTGTGGTACTGAAGGGAACAGGTGATGAAGCCTGCCAAAGGATCAAGTTATCTTAAAGTCCATGTGGCAGCTGTTTCTCAGCAGAGTCTTGATGATATGAGCCTCTTCACAGGGCATATGTGCGCTGCCCTTAGCCAGACAGGTGTCAGATGTTCCCAGATGCAATGTGAAGATCTGAGGAATGTCCTTAATGCATCTTGTCATCATCCTCCTGGGATCTTGAGGCAACGAGGGCCTCACGACTATGCCTGCATTCCCGTCTTCCATGGCCTCATCCCCTTCAACTTCCGCCTTATCGGAGGAGATGTGCAGCTCTTGCATCTTCTCATCATCCTCCCCCTTCTGCATTGCCAGGTGATGTAGTGCGCAGCTAGCCACAATGATGTGTGATACCCTCTGGAGAGTGTACTGCAGTGCTCCACCAGATCTGTCAAGGCACTAGAATCTCATTTCAGGATCCCTATGGTGTGCTCAACCAAACTCTGGGTTGCGACATGAGCTTTGTGTACCTTCTCTCATCAGGAGTCTGAGGCCGCCACACGGGCATCAACCACATCCTTTGTGGGCAGCCCTTGTCCTAGATAAACTAATCCTGCATCCTGCCTGGTCCCTGGAAGATGTCAGGGATCTGAGACCTGCTGAGGATATATGAGTCGAGGACAACTCTAGGGTATCATGCACACACCTGCATGATCCATTTGTTTCAGTCACAGACCAGCTGACCATTAAGAGAGTGGAAGCCTTTGCAGTTCACATACTAGACTGCCTGTTGCCGGGGAGATTTAAGAGCCATATGGATGCAGTCGATGGCATCCTGCACCTGTGGGAATCTAGAAATCTGAGCAAATCCCAGTGCTCTTGCTTCCTGGCTTGCCTGATCCCAGTTGAAATTGACAAAGGTGTCTGCCTTGGCAAAAGGGGCATCCGTGACTTCCTGGTACATTTGTGGGTGGAGGCTTGCGAGATCCTGCAAAGGACCCCAGTGGAGCCCTGGAAGGAGCCACTGCTGTAGAAATTGAGTGGAGCGGTAACTTTAACTGCCAATGGAAGTGGATGCCCTCTGAGTCCCAATGTGCCAAATCCTGCAGAACGTGGCATATGTGGTGACCAGTTCCCTTGACATGCGCAGGCTCAGCGACACTGGTCCTCACTCATCTAAAGGTAGCACATGTGCCATCTGTAGACCTTAGGTCTAGCGATGCACCTACAAACAATGGTTCTGAGGGGTTCATCCTCTGCATGTGGAGGGGGCCATGTCTCCCCTCGGTCTTCAGGGTTCTACTCATCTCTTTGGCGAGCCAGGCGCCTCCTCACATTCTTCTCCGTCTTCTCTCCTGCTTATAAGCAATGAGGCAGACAATGAGATCACCAGGCTCCATGTTCCTGATGGTCTCCTCACTGCAGTGTCAAAGAGAGAGATGCAAGAGTCAGCAATTATCTCCTAAGGACCACTCTTGGTCAAGTCATCGCCTGCCGCTCAAGCCCCCTTAACAGATGCCGGAGAGTCCAAGCCATCACATGGATGTCCAGTGTTTAGTGTGCATGAAGGCTCACCATGCCGACACCAGCATTGCCCCACACCAACTGACTGAGTGGTGACAGCTTCGGCCACTCAACTGCATCCTGAACTCACATCTTTGATGCAGGAATTTTCCTCACCTGGACTTCAAGGCTTCGCCATGAAGGTGACTTTTCAATGTCAACTGAGATATAATGCAAGGGACTAGGAGCATACTCCTCCATCAGTGTTCAATGGCCATGTTTCCCTACAGGATCCTCAGGCTTGCCCAGTCGCCCAGTTCTTCCGCAGTGCCATTGCACTCATTCGAGATTGAAGTGTATGTGTAAGGGGTTAACAGTAGAGGAGCAATCATTGACACTGTGAGGAATTAGTGCTGCTTGATTGGGCACAGTTGCTTGACCAGGCTGACTCCAAGCCTGTCAATTGAGATCAAGCTAAACACTCTCGGTCGTGGTGGAGTGCTCATCTTTGATATTTTTGCCATTAACCCAGCTGTTTGCTTCTCCGTGCCCCCCCGTCATGTGTTTGTGCTCAGATTTCAGTCAGTGCCGCCATGACCCCCCATCCCCTGGCACTTTTGCCCTTGCCCCGAGATTGCCTTTTTCCACTTTCCCATTTGTCCTGTTGACCTTGCCTTGAGGTTGCCTTCTCCCTCTTCCCGCCTTGCACTTTCACCCTTGCCCCAAGATTCCCTTCTCAACCTTGCACCCATGAACTGTTGCCGTTGCCCTGGCACCACAAGCCAGCCATGAAGAAGCCATTGTGGAGACTTGCCTGTGTCCCCCATAAATCCGTGGAGCCACTGGGATCATTGCTAGCGTTGCGCAAGGTTGTGTGCATTCACTTCCAAGTTCCCCTCAAAGTCGAGATCACCAGGTGCATGCCTTTTAAAGGCAGTTGTAAATCACACGGTCATGAAGTCACGGTGGCGTGGGATTTAAATTTGGCTTCGGGAGATGATTCTGCCATAGGCCACAAATAATTAGATGCAAATTTATTACAATTAAGTTCCCAATGTTCGATGGCTGTAAACGCGGCCCACTATTGACAATCGCATTCTGGATTTGTATTGTCAGGAAACGTGACTACGGCCTTGTCATGAGATTCTCTGATCTTGTCACCGAACATGCAAAGGGGGGCGGAAAATCCCAGCCTATGCCTGTAAAGATGCTTAGTTTGAATTATTAACGAATCTGCTACATTTGGTGCTCTAATACACTGACAACATTTACTCTTTTCACTACAACAAAAGTGATGTTTTTCAAGGGTCAGATTTAAGAAGGATTGCCCTGCCATTGTTGCAACACTATAATTCCCACAGGGACAGCAGGAAACACCTTTATTAAGACTACATCTAAAAGTTAACAAAATGTAATGAGATTGCCACCCAAAAATCGATTTTGGTGATTGTATTTCCATTGAAAAGTAAATATAATTTGGAGCTAAATAGGGTCAAATGTCATCTTTCAATTTGAGGGCTGTGTTTTTAGAGACATTTATATGACAGAAGGCAAAATTGTTCCAGATTTGCACAAAATGCGGAGGCAGGCGGGAGAAAGAATGTTTTACCTGCCTGCCGCAATGGCGGATTTTTGCACTGTATCACCCGCTTCCCAGCGCATCCTGCCTCAGTAATAACGGATTCCTGAGAAACATGCCAGATCACTGGCGGGGCAGAGGTTGTCACCTCAGGCCTTCAGTAATCCAGGCGCCATATATAAAGAGCATCCCTGCATAGAGTTAGCGCACTCTAAGGCATCGGAAGCTATTGAAATGTTATGGCTGCCAAAAGGGGGAAACATGCTGCCCCCAAATTTAGCAACTCCTCCTTTGAGCACCTGCTGGATGCTGTGGAGGCCCGCCGTTAAGTTCTCTATCTCCACTCTGGGTGTAGACTCGCAAGCAAGGTCACAAATCTAGCATGGAAGGCAGTGCCACCTGTGGTCAGCGCCAGTTTCTGTAAAAGCGGACAGCCACCCAGTGCCAAAAGTGGATGAATGATCTCCTCCATTCCACCAGAGTAAGTCACTCTTGTCATCACTCTCAACTCAAACACTCACAAGCCCATCACACATCCGCAGGGATCTCTCACTGGCAGTTCAAGGGACATCACCATTCACTCTCTCACACACACACAGCACCATCTGCCCTGCAGATCGTGTCCTCATCCCATCCATGGCATCAATCGCCACTCACACATGCCAGGCCTCCTTATTATCTGGCCTGGCATGTATTCATGCAGGACATGGTGGCACACAACAAAAGAGGGAGGTTGCAGACTGGTGGAGGAATACCTCATCACTGTCATCCCCTTTGATGTCCTCCTCATTGGAGGATGTGTGCAGCTTCTCCATCTCCTCCTCAGCCAGGTCCTCTCCCCTTTGCAGTGCCAGGTTGTGGAGCGTGTAGCAAATGGAGATAATGTGCGAGACCCTCTGGGGAGTGTATTGCAGTGCTGCACTGGACCCATTGAGGCACCGGAACATTTTTAAAATACATATCTTTTGCTCCATCAAAGTCCAGGTTGCAGCATGAGCCTTGTTGCACCTTTTCTCTGCTGCAGTCTGAGGCTGCCGTGCGGGCACCATCAGCCATGTCCTCTATGGGTAGCCCTGGAAGATGTCAGAGATCTGAGACCTGCTAGGCTGAAGAGTTTTAGTTATGAGGAGAGATTGGATAGACTGGGGTTATTTTTCCTGGAGCAGAGGAGATTGAGGGGGACAGGGGGCATAGATTTAAGGTAAGCAGCAGGAGATTAAGAGGGTATGTGAGGAAGAATTTTTTCACCCAGAGGGTGGTGGGAATCTGGAACTCACTGCCTGAACGGGTAGTAGAGGCAGATACCCTCATAACATTTAAGAAGTATTTGGATGTGCACTTGCGATGCCATGGCATACAAGGCTATGGGCCTAGTGCAGGAAAAAGGGATTAGAATAGTTAGGCACTTGTTTGACTGGCACAGACTCGATGGGGCAAAGGGCCTTTTTCTGTGCTGTAGACCTCTATGACTATGATTTCTATTCAAGTTGCAAAGTTACTGATTGAATTGGAGTTCCACATAATTTATGAAACTAACTTGAAATTGATAAAGTGAATATACCAAAAATGTACAGATTACATTGATGATTAAATATATTTGTGCAGGCATTCCTTTATAATTGTAATAGTTTTTATGTTCTATTGATACTCAAATGAAATCTCAAAAGCTTACAACAAAATAATTTTTGACAATTAAATTTGTATACATGCTTTCTTTCAGGCACCTCTGGACTGATATAAAAAGATTCTTAAAACAAATGGCAATGTCACATTGAAATATTAAAATATTGCTCCCTGTAACAAGGGGCATATCAGCAGTGGCAACGGCAGACAAATGGACTCAATTAAGGAAATTGGTGATTGCTATTGTTTTTAATCATAGAATCATAGAACAGACAGCACAGAAGGAGATCATTAGACCCACTGAATCCATTCCAGCTCTTTCGAAGAGCAATCCAGTTAGTCCCACTTCCCTGCTCTTTCTCCATATCCTTGCCATTTTTTTCTCCTTCAAGTATTTATCTGATTCTCTTTGAAGGGTACTATTGAATCTGTATCCACCATTCTATCAAGCAGTGCGTTCCAAATGCTACCCGTCCTTTATGTAAAAAGATTCTTCATGTCTCATCTGGGGCAGAATTTTATGGTCCCAGTGGCTTTCCAGGCTGGGGTGGGGACGAGGCATGGGTGGCGAAGGGCTCATAAAATTCCCAGTGTGGCCTTCCTGCTGGTCTCCTGCCAGTCCCCAACCAGTCTGCAATCTTACAGGGAGTGCAAGGCCTAGGGAGGCCTGCCTGCTCTCACCCAAACTAAGGCTCAATTTTTTTGTCACTTGCTGCTTCCTGCCCAGCCTTAATATTGAGGCTGGTAGAAAGAAATTGAGGCAAGGGAAAGCCTGGCAGTTCACTCTGATCAAGCTTTGAGCCCCCTCAAGGACCCCCTTTCCACGTCAGACGCCCCACCCCACTGATGGTCCCTTCCCCAAACCTTTCCATCAAGGCTGCCACCGCATCCCCTGCTGTCAGGTGTGGAGGCAGGCTAGGCAGAAGGCCTGCCTTGTTGCACTGGCACTATGCGACTGAGCAAGTTGGAGCAGCAGCGAGAGCGAGCGGATCATACCTGGGGGTGAACAGTGCCAGCAGAACTCCTCAATAAAAGCCTGAGGGTCGAGGCCCAGATGGAGCCAGTCAGAGCAGCAGCTAACCCCAACATGAACCCGCCAGAATTCAAAAAGGCTCATGAACGTGACATCAGCGCAAAGCAGAGAGCTGATTGGTAGGTAGTAGGTAAGCTGTTTTTCTCCACTTTAAAGCTACATTAAGGAAAAGTAAGAGTCCTAGCTTTCTTTTTTTAAAAAGAAAGAAACATAAGCAATTTTCTACTTGATTTAAATTTAGGGTAAGAGTACTTTAACTAAAGGTATGGCAGGGCAGCTCAGTCCCATGTGTTGCACGGCCTGCAGTATGTGAGAAGTCTTAGACACTCCTGGCAGCCTGGATGACCACATCTGCAGGAAGTGCCACTGGTTTGACCAGCTTGAGCGCTGTGTTTCGGTACTTGGGCGTCAGCTGGAGACACAGCAGTGCACCCACAAGGTTAAGAGTTATGTGAACAGCACATTTTTAGACGTGGTCACCCCTCAGCTGAAGGAAGTGCAGTCAGAGAGGGAATGTGTGACCACCAGTCAGAAGAAGGGAGGCACGCAGGTAGTCATGAAAGTCATCTCACTCAAGATTAGTTTTTCTGTGTTGGAAAACGGTGAGAGTGACAATTCCTTTGGGGAGTGCAGCCACAGCCCAGCTGCATAAGGTGGGAGGAGAAAGAGAGGAAGGGAAGGGCAATAGTGGTAGGAGACTCAATAGTGAGGGGTACAGACAGGCATTTCTGTGGCCGCAGATGTGACTCCAGGATGGTGTGTTGGCTCTCTGGGGCCAGTGTCAAGAATGTCACTGAGTGGCTACAGGGCATTCTGAAGGGGGAGGGCGAACAGTCAGAGATTGTGGTTCACCTTAGTACAAACAACATAGGTAGAAAAAGGGATGAGGTCCTGCAACAAGAATTTAGGGAGCTAGGAAGCAAATTGAAAAGTTGTAATCTTTGCATTACTCCCAGTGCCACGAGCTAGTGAGTAAGTATAGGAATAGGCAGATAGAGCAGATGAATGCATGGTTAAAGAGTTGGTGCAGGAGGGAGGGCTTTAGATTCCTGGATTACTGGGTCCATTTCTGGGAAAGGAGGGACCTGTACAAGTCTGATGGGTTGCACCTGAACCAGAATGGGACCAAAATCCTTGCAGTGGGGGGACGGGTTTGCTAGTGCTGTTGGTGGGGTCTTAAACTAATTTGGCAGGGGGATGGGATACAGAGCAGAAGTATAGCAGGGGGTGATGTACAGACAAGTATAGAAGAAAAGCCAAGTCAGTCTGGGAAGGCACAGCCTATATAGTCAAGTCAAGGCACAAGGGAGCATGGCAAAGCAGGATAGCATTTATTTTAATGCATGGAGTCTTGCACATAAGGCAGATGAGTTGAGGGTGTAGATTAACATTAGAGGATATGATATCATTGCTATCACAGAGACCATGGTTGAGGGAGGGGCAGAGTTGGCAGCTCAATATTCCAGGGTATAGAATCTTCAGGCAAGGTGGGTTGGCGGGGTGGGGAGTGGTGGCGGATGTAAAAGAGGAGGTGCTATCACAATATTGATCAAGGAGTCAATTACTACAATAAGGAGAGATGATATCTTAGAAGGTTCCTCAAATGAGGTCATATGGGTAGAACTTAAAAGCAAAAAGGGGGCAATCACATTGCTGGGAGTGTACTATAGACCACCAAACAGTCAGGGAGAGATGGAAGGGCAGATATGTAGGCACATCTCAGAGAAGTGTAAAAATAATAGGGTAATAATAGTAGGGGATTTCAACTTCCCCAATATTAACTGGGATAAATAAAGTGTGAAAGGCTTAGAGGGGATGGCATTCTTAAAATGTATCCAGGAGAGCTTTTTAAGCCAACACATAGAAAGTCCTACAAGAGACTTGCTGGACCTAGTTTTAGGGAACGAAGCCAGGCAAATGGTAGAGGTGTCAGTGGGGGAGCATTTTGGTGATAGTAACCATAACTAAGTAAGATATAAGGTGGTTATAGAAAAGGACAAAGACAGAACAGAAATGAAGGTTCTGAATTGGGGGAAAGCTGATTTTATTATGATAAGACAGGATCTGGCCAAAGTGAACTGGGAGCAGCTACTTGTAGGAAAATCTACATCAGAGCAGTGGGAGTCATTCAAAAAGGAAATACTGAGAGTGCAGGGCCAACATATCCCCGTAAAGATGAAGGGTGGAACTAACAAGTCCTGAGAACCCTGGATGCTAAGGAATGTACAGGGTTGGATAAGGGAAAAAAGGAAGCTTATGGTGGATACCGAGGGCTCAAAACAGTGGAAGCCCTCGGTATCCACCATAAGCTTCCTTTTTTCCCTTATAGAAAGTGCAGGGGTTATTTGAAAAATAAATTAGGAGAGTGAAGAGGGGGCATGGGAAAACACTGGCAGGTAAAATAAAGGAAAATCCAAAGGTGTTTTCTAAGTATATTAGGGGCAAGAGGATAACCAGGCAAAGAGTAGGGCCCATTGGGACCAAAGTGGCAATCTGTGTGAGGAACCAGAAGACGTCGGTGAGGTTTTAAATGAGTACTTTGCATCTGTATTCATGATAGATAAGGACAATGTAGGTATAGAAATCAGGGAGGGGAACTGTAATATACTTGAACAAATTAGCATTGATAGGGAGGAGGGATTAACAGTTTTCAAGGGCTTAAAAGTGGATAAATCCCCAAGCCCAGATGAGATGTATCCCAGGCTGCCATGTCAGACAAGGGAAGGGATTGCAGGGGCTCTGACACTAATTTTCAAATCCTCTCTGGCCACAGAAAAGGTGCCAGAGGACTGGAGGACAGCTAATGTGGTACCATTATTCAAGAAGGGTGGTAGGGATGAACCAGGGAACGTTAGGTCAGTGAGCCTAGCATTAGTGGTAGGGAAACTTTGTGGAAAAAGTTCTGAGGGACAGAATTAATCTCCACTTGGAGAGGCAAGGATTAATCAAGTATAGTCAGCATGGCTTTGTCAGGGGGAGATCATGTCTAACAAAGTTGATTGAATTTTCTGAGGAGGTGACTAGTTGTGTTGATGAGGATAGCGCAGTTGATGTAATCTACATGGACTTTAGTAAGGCTTTTGACAAAGTCTCGCATGGGAGACAGGTCAAGAAGATAAGAGCACATGCGAGCCAGGGCAATTTAGCAAATTGGATCCAAAATTGGCTTAGCGGCAGGAGGCAGAGGGTGATGTTCGAAGGTTGTTTTTGTGACTGGAAGCCTGTGTCCAGTGGCGGACCATAGGGTTCAGTGCTGGATCCCTTGCTTGTTTGTAGTGTACATTAATGATCTAGACATGAATGTAGGGGGTATGATCAGTAAGTTCACAGATGACATGAAAATTGGTGTGGTAAATAGCGAGGAGGAAAGCCTTTGACTACAGGACAATATAGATGGGCTGGTCAGATGGGCAGAACAGTGGCAAATGGAATTTAATCTTAAAAAGAGTGGGGTGATGCATTTTGGGAGGACTAACAAGGCAAGGGAGTACACGATGAATGGTAGGACCCTAGGAAATACAGAAGATCAGAGGGACCTTGGTGTGCATGTCCATAGATCCTTGAAAGCAGCAGGAAAGGCAGATGAGATGGTCAAGAAGGCATATTGGATACTTGCCTTTATTAGTCGAGGCATTGAATACAAGAGCAGGGAGGTTATGATGGAACTGTATAAAACATTAGTTAGGCCACATCTGGAGTACTGTGTGCAGTTCTGGTTGCCATACTATAGGAAGGATGTGATTGTACAAGAGAGGTTGCAGAGAATATTCACACGAATGTTGCCTGGGCTGGAGCGTTTCAGCTATGAAGACTAGATAGGCTGGGGTTGTTTTTCTTAGAGCAGAGAAGGCTGAGTGGGGGCCTAATTGAGGTGTACAAAATTATGAGGGGTATAGAGAGGGTAGATAGGAAGAAACTTTTTCCCTTAGCGGAGGGGTCAATAACCAGGAGGCATAGTTTTAAGGTAAGGGGCAAGAAGTTTAGAGGGTATTTGAGGAAAAATATTTCCACCCAGAGGGTGGGGGTATCTGAAACTCACTGCTTGAAAGGGTGTGAGAGACGGGAACCTTCACAACATTTAAGAAGTATTTAGATGAACACTTTGAAATGCCATAGCATCCAGGGCTATGGACCAAGTGCTGTAAAATGGCATTAGAGTAGAAAGGGGCTTGATGGCCAACGTGGACATGGTGGACCGAAGGGCCTCTTTCTGTGCTGTAAAACTCTATGACTCTTTGACTCTATGACTTTTTGAAGAAAATAATAAAACATGAAACTCCAGCCCTCACCCCTTACACCCGCTCATCCCTCCACACACTCCTCATGCCCCATCCATCCCAACTCATGCCACCTCATGCTCCCCCACCCACACCCTCATGGACCCTCATCCTCCAAGTCAAACCTATGCCCCTCTACTCATCCTCCATGGTCTTTTATAGTCCCTATGCCAACTTCATGCCAACTCATGCCAATCCATGCCCCTACCACCACTCTTTGCCCTTACAGTCTCCATGCCAACTCACCCAGTATCCAACATGGGCAGACCTCAGAATGCATTCAGATTAAATAAAGTAAAATTCTAAGTTGGAATCATCCTAGATTTTCACCAATTGCGGATACGGGTGAGAAAAAGGGTATTTTACTTGCCGACCGCAATGGCAGCTTTTCATGCTGTATTGTCCCAAATCTCGCCTCATTAATCATGCATTCCCGGGAAACTCACCATTTTGATGCCACGCGGGCTCCAATTCACTCCCCATGGTATCACCTCGCTGCTTCATCACGCCGGGTGCCATATTTAAAGTGCAGCCGCATGCACACCTGTCAGTGCTTCCAACCCGTGACTGCTACAAAGAAGACATAGCCCAAAAAGGCAAGAACTCTGCAGTCCCAGGTTTAGTGACACGTCCCTTGATTGCCTTTTGGATGCCGTGAAGGCCCACAGTGATGTCCTCTGCCCCAGCTCTGGCCTCAGGAGAGGCAGCAACATTATCACTCTGGCTTGATAGGCAATGGCAGTGGTGATCAGTGCCAAAGTTGCACAGAAGAGGTTGGCCATCCAATGCAGATAGAGGATGAATGATCTAATTCGTGTCACCAGGGTAAGGCAACCATCTCACCACTCTAAAATCATACACTCAAACCCATCACACATTCACTGGCATCTCACTCACTGCCAGCTCAAGTGACATCACCACTCACTGTCTCACACACACAATCGAACATCTCCATCTGGCCTGATCTCCTCTGCAGGCTGTTTCCTCAGCCCTCACCATCTTGAGGCCACTTGCACAGATCAACTTGTGCCCCCAAAACAAACTCTGGAAAAACCCCCTTCCCCCGTACAGCCCTAGCCCCGCAGTCATTGAAAAGCTACCCTCGCCTTATGGCTGGTCTGGTAGGTCAAGACCTGCCAGTGAGCTCCCCTAAAAGTGATGTGAAAAGGCTGCGAAGCCTGGTGCTAATAACTGTGAGTGCTGCCCAAAGCAAGGTAGGCAAACAAACCTTGAGGTCCTGAGCGAAGTGCAGCTCACCAAGCACACGTTTCTTATGTACAGTTGTGAAACACGTCAGCGTACAATCACGCCATCATGCTCAATCATCCAGAGTGGTGGGATGATTCCGGTGAGCTGGGCTTATAATGATAAGCAGATATATTACAATGACGCTCCTGACAATGGACAGTGGGAAAGTGGCCCGCCACTGACGGGCAGAGCGAACGAATGCAAACTGGTTTCATGATGTCATGACACCGATTTTTACTCTTCTTGCCATATTGTCCGCTCATGCCGCCAAACATGCCTGATGCCAGCGGGCACGGAAAATTCCACCCTAAGTGTCTATTGCAAACTTTATTTTTTAAAAACACTCTAATTCCTAAAAACCTATTCACTACATTTACATTCCTTCAACTACATGATTCCTTACAAAACAAACATTTAATTTAAACGCTTAATCCTTTGTAAGAAGTAAATATTTCATTCAAGTGCTTCATCCTTGATAATATCAAACATTGGAATTCATAGTCCTACTTCAAAGAGTCTATAGCCATTTGTAGCTGTCAATCAAACTGTGATAATGGAAGGTTATAAAATGCAGCACTAATCCAGTAATGATATGCCTTAGGCTTTTGTCAACAGACAGAGTGAAATAACAAAAAAGTGTCCCGGGATCATATCCAAAGCGGTACCCTACCTCTCCAAAAGGGTACCCTACCTCACCAAGTTTAGATCTGCTCTGAACAAGTCTAATCTGCACAAGGTAAGTTTCCCACTTCTGGCTAATGAAAATCAGACATGACTGCAAGCAGCTGCTGTTTTATATGGGCAGCTGTCTCCATGAAACATGAATGCGTAAATCCCACGCCACCCCCATTCCCGATCCCGCGAAAATAGTAGGTGCTGTGTTTGGGGGCAGGGTTTTGGATTTCGGCCTCCTCTGTGATTTTCACAGACCAATGCTCCAACAAGGGCCGAGCTATATAGGTTTAGCACCACTTCCTGGTTTTTGTACTGTATGCCTCTGTTTATAAAGTTAAAGATTCTACATGCTTTGTTAACTGCCTTGTTAACCTGTCCAGACAGGTTTCAAAGAGTTGTGCACAAACACCCTAGAATCGTCCCAGATTTGCACTCAGTGTGGCAGCGGGAGGGTAAAATGACATTTAATCCGTCAGCCGTGATGGTGAGTTTTCACGCCATATAATCCCAAACTCGCCACATTATTTATCCACTTTTGGGAAAACGCCGTTTCCACTGTGGCAGGCTCTCGTTCACGTGCCCGCCATGACCCCACCACTGCATCGTGTCAGGCACGATATTTAAAGTCCAGCCGCAAGCACACATCTCAGCGTTTCCAGGCCACCACTGCTGCACGGAAGACACGGCATGGAAACTGAAGAAGAGTGCCACCCCCAGGTTCAGCGGCGTGTCCCTCGAACATCTTCTGGATGCTGTGGAGGCCCGCCGGGATGTCGTCTACCCCAGCTCTGGCCACAGGATGGGCAGTAACAGCACTAAACTAGCTTGGGAGGCAGTGGCAGCGGTGGTCAGCACCAACGCCCATCAAAAGGGGACAGTCACCCAGAGCCGCAAGAGGATGAATGATCTCCGTTCCACCAGGGTAAGTCACTCTTTTCATCACTCTCAACTCACACACTCACAAACCCATCACACATTGACAGGGTCCTCAATCACTGCCGGTTCAAGGGACATCACCATTTACTCTCTCACACTCACCGTCATTGTCCTCAACCTGTCCATGGGACCACTTACCACCCACACGTTCCAAGTATACCTATCATTTGGCCTGGCAGGTGTCCTGCTTACATTTTCTCCATCTCTATTCATACAGGACAAGCTGGCATGCAACAAGAGGGAGAGGTTGCAGACCGGTGGTGGAATGCCGAAAATTACTGTCCTCACAGACTTTGAAAACAGAGCCATCCAGTTGGCCAGTGAGGATCTGGACCTTTCCTGTGCTGATGGTGAGGTCGGCACTGCTCTACCAAGTGAGGGTCCAGCAATGCAACATCCATCAGACAACCATGCCGTGAGTGATGTGTCCTCTTTCACAGGCCACTGCCATGCACTAATTATCTCCCCTTGCTTTTGCAGGCACATCTGCCAAACAGCTGATGGAGTCCACAACCCAGGGCCTCCAAAAAAAACGCAAAGAAACCTCTGAAGAGAAATCTGGAGGCATCCTCCCTGAAGTCCTGTCACAGTGCTCACCCACACCCTCCACCAGTGCAGAGACACACACCTCGGTGGGACCTAGCTTTAGAATAGCCCCAAGATCACAGTCTGGTGAGCACATCGCACCGTCTGATCCACAACAGGCGGCAGGCGGGTTTCTGGCACTCGAAGGACTGTAGGAGGCTACAACTTCGCTGAGTCCAAGTCAGATGACAAGCCTCTTGACTTGGTCACATCACAGTCACTGGAGCTGAAAGGCAAGCTCAGGAACATCAGGGAGGAATGTCCGCTGCAGTCCTCAGATCACATGGCACGATGGAGGAGTCCGTCCGTCTTCCAGCTGAGGTGTTAGCATCGGCATGCCAATGCACCGAGGTCAACACTGGCAGGATGGAGACCTTGGTCCAGGACTTTGCTCCAGCACTGCTGCACTGGATCAAGTCCATCACTGATGCCATAATTGGCCTCCAACAGTGAGTATGCAAAAGGAGTGCTGGGCAGCTCGATCTCATTCCAGCTACCACTGTTCCTCAAGGAGCCAGCCCGGGGCCCTCGGGCACCCATAGGGAGGAGGATCAGCCTTATCCCCATTGATGTCTTCCACATCAGAGAAGACATGCAGCTCCTCCATCTCCTCCAGCCAGCTCATCTACCTGTTGCAGCACCAGGTTGTAAAGGGCTCAGCAGATGACGACGATGCGTGACACCCTCTGCAGACTCTATTGCAGGGCTCCACAAGACCGGTCCAGGCACTGGAACCTCAACTTCAGCATCGCAAAGGTCTGCTCCAATTTGCAAGCTGCAGCATGAGCCTGATTATACCATCACTCTGCTGTGGTCTGAGGCCGCCGCATGGGTGTCATCAGCCCTGGCTTCTGCTGGTATCCGTTGTCCCCAAGGAGCCATCCCTGCAGCTTTTGTGGATCTGGAAGACTCCAGGGATCTGTGACCAACTGAGGATATAGGCATTGTGCACACTCCCTGGAAACCGTGCGCACACCTGCAGGATGCATTTCTGATGATCACACACCAGCTGAACGTTCAGCAATTGGATCCCCTTGTGGTTGATGTAGTCCACTGTGTGTTGCGATGGAGATCTGAGCGCCACATGAGTGCAGTCAATCACACCCTGCACCTGTAGGAAACCCGAAATCTGGGCAAATCCAATCATTCTTGCATCCTGGCTGTGCTGGTCCCGGGCGAAATGCACAAAATTGTGTGCCCTCACAATGATGGCATCCATGACTTCATAGATCATTTGTGGGCGGAGGCTTGTGAGATCCCACAGAGGTCACCTGTGGATCCCTGAAAGGAGCCACTGGCGTAGAAATTGAGCACCACGGTCATTTTCACAGCCACTGGCATTGGATACCCTCCATGTCCCCATGACGCCAAATGCTGCAGTAGCTGGCAGGCGTAACTGAACAGTTCCCTAGACATGCGCAGTCATTGGTGACACTAGTTATTGGTCAGCTGCAGGAAGGAAAGGCGACATCTATAGACCTTGTGTGTCGCTAAGCGCCGGCCTTCGATGGCTCACTGTGCCTCTTGGGCAGTGTGGGAGCCCCAGTCATCCCTTCTTCCTGAGGTTGCTGCTCCTGCCTCTGCGCAGCTAGGAGCTTCAGTCGCTCTCTTCCCCATCGTATTCTCTCTCTGTAGGTCATCAGGCATTCAGCTAGTTCACCAGGCTCCATGCTCCTGATGTACTACTCCTGCCAGATGAAAGAGAGAGACATGTGATTAGCATGGGTGTACTAAGGACCTGACCTGGTTAAGTGTGACGGCCCCTTAATGCTTCCTGAAAAGTGTTGGCTACCTCTTGGATGGCCAGAGATTATTGCGCTACATGACTACCCTGTTAGCTTGAACCATGGGGGGGACTGGTCCAAACCGGGATGCTGACATTGCAAGTGGCTGTGAGCGCCTCCACCAGTGACTGCTCCATGGTCAGCTTTAGCAAGAAGGTTGTGCAACATGTGCAGTCATCCAACTGTTCTGCAGTCCACTAAAATGCTCATGAATTTGCAGTCTGTGCCAGGGGTGACGGGGGAAGTTGGGGGAAAGCTCTGGAGCACTTGGTGGCACTTTGATGCTTCTGCATTGCTTGAGTGAGCAGATAAGCTTGGAGCCCAACCCCAATCATATCAATGTGGCTGCACCTGAACTGTCTCAGTTGTAGGGGAATAGTCACCTTATACAGGTTTCCCTAGTGCATGGTAGCTTCCCTCGCCCACCCTACCCCCCCACCCCGAAGGCTTGTGCACTATATTCAACAGCAGGGCTGCCCTTAACCCGGACCCCCCACCACCCCTAAAGCTTTCCAACAGGCGACGCTGGCGAGCACTGCACAACGTTACTATGTACTCACCTCCGAATTCCCCTTAAGGTGCAGACCGCCAAGTGCATGCCTTTTATGTGTTGTTGTGAAACATGCTGGCATGCTTTCCTGCCAATGTAGATGGATGATCCAATGGGTCGAGCCTGGGATCGATTCCGGCAGACTGGCCTGATAATGATATGCTGATATATCACAATGAGGTTCCTGACATCTGATGGTGGGAAACGTGGCCTGCCATCGGTGGGCTGAGCGGACAATCGCGAACTGGTTTCCTGCTGTCATAAAACTGGTCGCGTCATATTGTCCATTCACTCCACCGAACATGCCTGACGGGGGCAGGCATGGAAAATTCCGCCCAGCTCGCTCTCTGTTTGCACACCAAAGATGGAGAAGGAGCTTTGATAATTCTCTTACAAAAGCAAAATACTGCGGTTGCTGGAAATCTGAAATAAAACAGAAAATTATGGAAATACTTGTCCTTTCTGTCAGTATCTGTGGAGAGAGAAGCAGAGTTAACATTTCAAGTTAATGAACTTTCATCAGAATTGTGAAAAGTTAGAAATCTAATAGGTTTTAAGGAAGTGAAATTGGGGAGGATGGGAAAGAACAAAGAGGAAGGTCTGTGACAGAGTGGAAGGCAGAGAGATTAAATTACAAGAGTTAATGGTGCAAGGTCAAAGGGGATGTTAATGGGACAAGTAAAGAAACAAATGGTGTCTAGAGGAAGTGTGAATGGCAGAATCCACTGTCTGGAGGCAAGTTAAAGAGAAAAACAAGAGAGTAAAACCAGAACCAATAATAAAAATGTAAAGGAAATGACTGGACTCAAAGTTGAGTCCATTCCTTTTTATTCTTTTCCCACCCTTGCAACACGGGTGTAAAATCTATGTAAAGCTTCTCTAACTTCTTCTCGTTCTCAGGAAGGGTCATCGACCTGAAATGTTAACTCTGTTTCTTTCTCCATAGATGTTGCCTGGCCCATTGAATATTTCCACATTTTCTGTTTTTATTTTGGTAATTTTTGGCTCAGTTTTGGTGAGACTGACAGTGAATCAGTACAACTCCCTAGAAATTATGGAGTGGCTTAAGGAACTGCATTAGTCACTTGCGCAAAGATTTCCTGGAATTTCTTTGTTATAATAACAGACGGCGAATGTGCAATTACTGTAAGCAAGTTCTCAGGAAATTCCGTGCTATTGTGATAATTTGGGTGGTGCCACTTGTGGGGTCACTGTTAGCTGAAGACCAGATCACTATTTTTTCATTTACAATTTGCAACTTTGGCTAAAGCAAACAGTTACTGTGCCCAAGTGGAAATCCAACCTTGTCACTAAACAGCCATTATAAACATCCCATACGGTATATAGTATTTTTTTGTAATGTTAATAGAGCAAGATATATCCTATTTTTACCTCTCTAATGTGGAGCTGATATTGGGAACAAGTTTTGCTGTACAGACTGTTTTTTTCACCTATTGAGGCTCACGTTATTACTTGGAAAGGTGCAAGTCTAGATGTGGTAGAGGAACAAAGGAATCTAGAAGTGCAAATGCACCAGTCACTAAAAGTTGCGCCAGAAGTTAGCAAGATAATTTAAAAAAAACACCCGAGCAATAGGCTTTGTTTCTAGAGGGATAGAATTGAAAAGCAGGGAAGCTATGCTAAACTTGTATTGAACCTTGGTTCGACTACATTTCGAGTACTGCATGCAGTTCTCATAACCATATTTTGAAAAGGATGTAGAGGCACAGGAGAGGGTGCAGAGAAGATTTACCAGGATGATACCAGAAATATGTGGGTATATGCATCAGGAAAAGATTAACAGACGGGGTGTCTTCTTCCTTGAATAAAGAAGGCTGAGGGGTAACCTAATAAAAGTCTTTAAAATTATGAAAGGTTTTGGTAGAGTGGATACAGAGAGAATGTTTCCCCTTGTGGAGAAGAGCATAACTAGTGGCCATCAAAATAAGATATTCACCAAGAAATCCAATAAGGGATTCAGAAGAAACTTCTTAACCTAAAGAGTGGTGAGAATGTGGAACTCTATCACAGGAGTGGTTGAAGTGAATAGTATAAATGCATTTAAGGGGAAACTAGACAAGCATCTGAGAACAGATGGTTAAGCTTTGGATCAGAAAAGATGAGGGTAAGCTCAAGTTGGGCATAAATACTGGCATGGACTGGTTTGGCCACGTGGCCTTTTTCTGTTCCCTATATCCTATGCAATCCTAAGTAAATATCTGAAGTTTGACACATGGCTACTGTCAACTTTTGATGCAATTCATATTTAGTCAAACTAAGTCAAGTAAGGTGACATTTGTTGCTTATCCCTAGCTGCCCCGAAGAATCAATGAGCTGGAGAACAATTCGGAGACATTCCAAGACATACAGGAGAGAGAGAATTTTTTTCTTACAAGAATTTCCAAGAGAGGAGGGAGAAAACAGGAGTGATAGGAAGACATGCAAGCAAATATAGAAGCAATTATCAAGACTGAGAAATAAAGTAAAACTATATACTTTCTGAGCAAGCATTGAGGTAAATGCAAAGAAGCCTTCATTTTTATTTTTGCTCTTTTTTTTCTAAAACAACACATTGAAGTCCAGCAGCATCGGAGCACTGATCCTTTTTAATATTTCCAATTAAAATGGCAGTTTCCTTTATGGGCTTATTTTTTCAAGTTGACTAGTTTTTATAGAACCCACTCTTGGCAGAAAATCTTGAGACACTATCTATGGAATGGGGCTGTCTGCTGTGATGAAGCTATTGCTTCACAAGAGAGAAAAAAAGGGCAGACGGACAGACAGACAAAGAGAGAGCCATGACATGCTGCTGAAGATGAATATGTTCTATCTGCTGCAGAGAGAACAATTGTTTTCTGTTTAATAGCAAGTCTTTTCCTCTTTTCTGCCATCTGCCTTTTCAGTGTCTGAATTGAGTTAATTACTGCAGTGTCAAATCTTGTGGAGTGATCCTTTGCTAATGTGCCTGTTGTGAGACACAATACCAAGTGAAGAGGACCGAGACCAAGTTCTGGGAAAGAAAGAATAATCAAGTAATGAGAACATTAAGGTTTCAGCTAACAAGCCAGGTAAGCCATTAAGTCTCACACTGTAAAGAAAACCCACAAATTAATGGTTCTCTGAGGGTTATAAAGAAAATATAATGAAGCAATGGTTTTTCACATTCATTAGACAGAACACCATTGATAGTTGGCTCAGGAAAAAAATTGACTTTGCACGAAATACATAGATGGCTGAGATCTCAGAAAGGCAAAGGTGCATTAAGGCAATAGTGTCTAAATGAAAATATCATTTGGTTGCTCCATTCTATCAAGTGCACTGTCCAGGCTTGAACTGAGATATACAGACAAAGAAAGTGTTCAGGTTTGATCACCGTTCTGTGCTGAATTACCCAGACTCAGGCTTGAAATCAGTTAAGATGCTGTAATTGTCCTTTGCACTCCTGGGCAAAGGAAAAAAGGAATGAGCTAGATTTTGGTCTTGCATAGAAACCTCCTGAGAAAAGGATTGGACTTGTCTATGACATTTCCCTTGCCTATGAAATGGCTGTAGCTACAAGAGCAGGCTTGGAATTCTGTCGTGAGTAACTCAACTCCTAACTGCCCAAAGCCTGTCCACCATCTACAAGGCACAAATCAGGAGTGCGATGGAATGCTCTCCACTTGCCTGGATGAGTGCAATTTCAATAACACTCAAGAAGCTCAATACTATCCAGCACAAAGCAGCCCGCTTGATTGGCACCCCATCCACCACCTTCAACATCCCCTCCCTCCGTTACCACAGTGGCAGTAGTATGTACCATCTACAAGATGCACTGCAGCATCTCACCAAGGCTCCTTGGACAGCGCCTTCCAAATCCACGATCTCTACCGCCTAGAGGGACAAGCGCAGCAGATGCATGGGAACACCACCAATTCTCCTCCAAGCCACCCACCATCCTGACTTGGAAATAGATCACCATTCCTCCACTGTAGCTGGATGAAATCCTGGAATTTCCTCCCTAACAGCACTTAAAAAAAAACCTTGTCCACTATTCGCACCAAGGCTGACAAATGAAGAATGGGCTTTGGAGAGGCATAGGTTGGCTGCCAATAGAGGGAGGTGATGGTGTAGCGGTATTGTCATTGGACTAGTAATCCAGAAACCGAGGGCCCGGTTTTGAATCCCACCATGTGATGGTGGAATTTGAATTCAATTAAAATTTGGAATTAGAAGTCTAATGATGACCATGAAACCATTGTTGTTCAATCTGTCATCCTTACGTGGTCTGGCCTACATCTGACTCCAGACCCACAGAAATGTAGCTGACTCTTAATTGGCCTAGTAAGCTACTCAGTTGTGTCAATGAAACCAGACGGACCACTGGCATCGAGCTAGGCACCGGAAACGACAACAGCAAACTCAGCCCTGTTAATCCTTGTCACTGACATCTAGGAGCTAGTGCCAAAACTGGGAGTGCTGTCTCACAGACTACTCAAGCAACAGCCTGATATAGCCATCCTCACAGAATCATAGCTTACAGATAATGTCCCAGACAACCACCATCACCATCCCTGGGTATGTCCTGTCCCAACGGCAGGACAGACCCAGAAGAGGTGGCAGCACAGTGGTATAGAGGCGGGAGGGAGTTGCCCTTGGAGTCCTTAACATCAGCTCCGGGCCCCATGAAGTCTCATGGCATCAGGACAAACATGGGCAAGGAAACTTCCTGCTGATAACCATGAAACACCCTACTTCAGCTGATGAATCAGTGTTCCTTCATGTTGAACACCATTTGAAGAAAGCGCTGAAGGTGGCAAGGGTGCAGAATGTACTCTGGGTGGGGGTCTTCAATGTCCATCACCACGAGTGGCTACTGACGGAGCTGGCCAAGTCCTAAATGACATAGCTGCTAGACTGGGTCTGCGGTAGATGGTGAGGGAAAACCATACTTGACCTCATCCTCACGAACGTGCCTGCCGCAGATGCATCTGTCCATGACAGTATCGATAGCTGTGATCACCGCACAGTCATTGTGGAGATGAAGTCCCGCCTTCACATTGAGGATATCCTCCATCGTGTTGTGTGGCACTACCACCATGCTAAATGGTTTAGATTTCAAACAAATCTAGCAACTGGGCATCCATAAGGCACTGTGGACCATCAGCAGCAGCAGAATAGTACCCAAATACAATCTGTAACTTGGCATATCCCCCACTCTAACATTACCATCAAGTCAGGGAATCAACCCTGGTTCAATGAATAGTGCAGCAGGGCATTCCTAAAAATGAAGTGTCAACCTGATGAAGCTACAACACAGGACTACTTGCATGGCAAACAGCATAAGAAGTAAATGATGGACAGAGATAAGTGATCCCATAACCAATGGATCAGATCTACGCTCTGCAATCCTGCCACATCCAGTCATGAAAGGTGGTGGACAATTAAACAACTCACTGGAGGAGGACGCTCCACAAATATCCCCATCCTCAATGATGGAGGAGCCCAACACATCAGTGCAAAAGAGAAGGCTACAATCTTCAGCCAGAAGTGCCGAGTGAATGATTCATCTCAGCCTCTTCCGGAGGTCCACAACATCACAGGTGCCAGTCTTTAGCCAATTCGATTCACTCCATGTGATATCAAGAAACGGCTGAAGGCACTGGATACTGCAAAGGCAATGGGGCATGATAAAATTGCTCAGCTATGTCCTGTACATAAAAAGCGGGACAAATCCAACCCAGACAATTACCACCCCATCTGTCTACTCTTGATCATCAGTAAAGTAATGGAAGGGGTCATCAACAGTGCTATCAAACAGCTCTTGCTTAGCAATAACCTGCTCACTGATGTCTAGTTTGGGTTCCGCCAGGGTGTCTCAACTCCTGACCTCATTACAGCGTTGGTTCAAACATTGTCAAAAGAGCTGAACTACTGAAGTGAGGTGAGAGTGACTGCTATTGACATCAAGGCTGCATTTGACCGAGTGCGGCATCAAGGAGCCCTAGCAAAACTGGAGACAATGGGAATTGGGAGGAAAACTCTCCGCTGGTTGGAGTCAGACCTAGCACAAAGGAAGATGGTTGTGGTTGTTGGAGGTCAGTCATTTCAGCTTCAGGACATCACCGCAGGAGTTCCTCAGGGTAGTGTCCTCGGCCCAGCCATCTTCAGCTGCTTCATCAATGACCTTCCTTCCATCATAAGGCCAGAAGTGGGGATGTTTGCTGATGATTGCACAATGTTCAGCACCTTTAGCGACTCCTCAGATACTGAACCAGTCCGTGTCCAAATGCCACAAGACCTGGACAATATCCAGGTTTCGGCTGACAAGGGGCAAGTAACATTCGCGCCACACAAGTGTCAGGCAATGACCATCTCCAACAAGAGAGAATCCAACCATCACCCTTTGACGTTCCAAGGCATTACCATCACAGAATCCCCCACTATCAACATCCTGGGGGTTACAATTGAGCAGAAACTGAACTGGATTAGCCATATAAATACTGTGGCTACAAGAGCAGGTCAGAGGCTAGGAATTGTGCAATGAGTAACTCACCTCCTGACTCCCCAAAGCCTGTCCACCATCTACAAGGCACAAGTCAGGAGTGTGATGGAACACTCCCCACTTGCCTGGTTGAGTGAAGCTCCTACAACACTCAAGAAGCTTGAGACCATCCAGGACCAGGCTGCCCACTTGATTGACATCAAGGCTGCATTTGACCGGGAGTGGCATCAAGGAGCCCTAGCAAAACTGGAGACAATGGGAATTGGGAGGAAAACTCTCCGCTGGTTGGAGTCAGACCTAGCACAAAGGAAACATTTACTCCCTCCACCACTGATGCACAGTAGCAGAAATGTGTACCAACTATAAGATGCACTGCAGGAATTCACCAAGCCTCCTTCAACAGCACCTTCCAACCCATGACCACTACCATCTGGAAGGATGAGGGCAGCAGATAGATGGCAACACCACCTTCAAGTTTCACCATCCTGGCTTGGAAATGTATCGCCGTTCCTTCACTGTCACTGGGTCAAAATCCTGGAACTCCCTCTCTAACAGCATTGTGTCTGTACCTGCATCACGTGGACTGCAGCTGTTCAAGAAGACAGCTTACCACCACCTTTTGAAGGGCACCTAGGGATGAGCAATAAATGCTGGCCCAGCCAGTGAAGCCCACATCCCGTGAATGAATGAAAAAAAACCTGTGGAATCATGCTCAGCATGAGTCAGTGCCATCCAGAAATGAGAGGAGAAAATTAATAAAGAAATAAGCTTCAATCATTTAGTTTTCTTTGTGTGTATTTTGATATAAATATTTATTAAAAAATAACAATGATGCATTGCTAAGGAGTTTTCAAGAAAAACGTCACCCTTTCACGGTTCCTGTTTTATCAAGTTGGGCAGCTCAGTTCATCTGCAATAGGCTTCCCAAATCCATTCATTCACATGGTTTTAAAGAGAAACAACCTGAATAGTCCAATCCAGTTTTTCTCAACTACTGTGCATTCAAAACTGCTACAAGAATAAGATAAGTAATGCAGACGAACTCGAGCTGGAACTCTGCCCAGACATACCTGTTAGCAGAATTAAATTAACAGTCAGGTGTATTATCATTGATTTCATGCGCTGTCGCATGTCACCAGGAGCTAAACTGGATAATTCTCGAAAACAGGCATAGGGATAACAATGATGGATTATCCTGCACCCCTTCATTGAAATGCAGGAAGTATGACAAGTTGTCCTTAGCTTGCACTTCTTAAAGAGTGGGTGGAGCAGGTGCAGGGAGTTGTGCAGGAAGTGAATCTAATCTGGGAAACAGTGAGGAATGCAACAACATCGGAAAGAGGGCCTCCAAGGTTTAAGAATACTTCCCTGGAGGTCTTGTTGAAGGAAGTGGGAATGAGGAGGGATGCTCTGTGTTTGCAGAGGCCCTCCAGCCACATTCAGAAGGCAGTGAGAGCTGATAGCCACAGAGTTCAATGCCAGGAATCAAGCCTCAAGGCCTTGGAGGCAGTGCCGCAAGGGGCTTAATGATCTTACATGAGTGATCAAGGTCAGTAAATGCATATTCAAATGTTATGCTCTACCAACTGCGTCACAAGTCTCAACCACTGACCAATTCACAACACCCTTCACTCACCTATCAACAATCTTCACCATTCAGGTCTCATACTTCACACTCACACACTTTGCACTGCAGCAAGCCTTGCACCCACATTTCACAGCTTGTAGACACTGCCAGCTATTCAACCACAGCAGCCTCATCACCCAAACAGATTGCATCACACTCACTGATATACTTCCATCTCTCTTGAAGGGCAAGATGTTGCACAACCAGAGGCAACAGGAGCTAACCAGAGGGGGATAGAGAATGAAATGTAGTAAGGTGTTTAATAGAGAGCCTCAGTGCATCAGGAACCTCCTTTACACAACTTTGGATGGCAATGTGGGAGGTCTGTATTGTCTGAATGCACATTGGACAAACCTGCTGTCCTTTCTCAGGATGGCAAATTCATCCTCCCACAACTTCCACTCTGCCAATTCTCTGGCTGTTGCTGTCAGCCAGCTAGCTCAGACTGCCGCCACCAAGGCCGAGATGGTACAGTCAGGAGCCAAGCCTTCTAGACCCAGAGTTGTTCAAGGTCATCTTGCAAGGCTATCGGCAGTCTCCCCAGCCTTCGACCAGCCATGCTGCAGCCATTGGAGTAGCAATGTGCCAGAACACTAGGACAACAAAAGCACAAGGATGATCAGGTTTTTATATGCAATATGGCCATGCCTCGTTTATAAAGTTGGTTTGAAATATTTATTTTGTGGCAGCTTTTTCTTTTGCATTGTGGCCAAGGGGATGCTGCAATAGTCAGTGACAGAGGGAAAATAAGGTGTGGGACTGTCGGTGAATGGGGAATTAGCGTTGCGATTACTGGGATCAGACTCAAATTAATCCTTCATGGACAGCCTGGACATATAGGGCTCTCTAGGTTGTCTCTCCCATGGTCTTCCTCCCCTTCATCTTCGTCCTCCTTCTCCTCATGGCCCTGCTCCTCAGTTGCTCACCATATAGCAAGAGCTGTCCCCAAATTATGGTGAGGTTGTGCAGATGGCGCCGGCCACCACAAACGTTTCACACCCACACTGCTGAGTACTGCAAAGTTCCTCCAGAGTGTCCAGGGAGTGGAAACAATTCTCCATCACATTTTATGTGGCAGCATGGTTTTCATTGTGCATTTGTGTGTGGATTGTGCACATGCGTCACAAGTCATGCTGTCAGCAGGCAGCCCTTGTTGCCCAGTAGCCACCCCACAGCAGAATAGTATAATCCCTTTCTACTCCAGTATGTGGCAGAGGTGATATGGGTTCCCGCAAAGCGATGTGTCTGCAATCATTGGTACCTTACACCATAAGGAAACCTGCAATATGGGCAAAGCCATGTGCTATCTGCACCTGCTGGTCTCTGGCAAGAGCAAATGAAATAGGACTAGCTTTCTTTAAATAGGGAACCTCAGTAACCTCCCTTAAGCAAAAGTGGATGGCAAATGTGGAGATATTGCAAATATCTCCAGCTCAAGCCTAGAAGGGGCCAAATACATACAAATTCCTCACTACGGTCAGCTTTACAGACACTAGTCAGCCAAAGAACAGCAGAGAATGAGGCTGGGGAAATAAAAATGGGGAACCAGGAAATGGCAGAGGAGTTGAATAAATACGTAGCATCAGTCTTCATGGTAGGAGGCACTAATAGCATTCCACATATACTAAATAATCAAAAGGCAAAAGTAGGCGGAGGAAATAAATACAATAACTATCACTTGAGAAAAAATACTAGGGAAACTAATGGGGCTAAAGGCCATTAAGTTCCCTGGACCTGATGGGTTGCATCCTAGGATATTAAAGGAAGTAGCTGCAGATAGTGGATGCACTGGTAGCAATCTTCCAAGAATCTTTAGATTTAAAAAAAAATCATTCATGAGATGCCAGGGCAGCATTTATTACCCATCCCTAGTTGTCCCCCTAGCTTGAAGAGCATTTAAGAGTCAAGCACATTCCTGTGGGTCTGGAGTCACATGTAGGCCAGACCAGTTAAAGATGGCAGATTTCCTTTCCTGAAAGACATAAGTGAACCAGATGTGTTTTTACAACAGTTTCATGATCATCATTAGGCTTTTTTAATTCAAGATTTTTATTGAATTCAAACTCCATCCCCTGCTGTGGTGGTCCTTGCCCTGCTCCAAGTTTGCATTTGTGACTGCAGCAGCTGGCAGATTTCAGCAAGGAGGTCCTTATTGAATTGTAGATATCTCACACAGTTTTCCTTGTTGAGGTTCAGGTATGAGAATTGCTCCCTGAACACTCTGGGTGTATATGGCCTTCGGTTGTGTGCTCTTCACCACCTCTTCTTCCTCCCTTTTCTTGCAGTGGGTCTGTTGTAAGTGTGCCTGAGTTGTACTGTTATTAATAGAGTTGATCTGCTGACACTTCTTGGGTTGAAACATTAAGTTTATTTACAACATACTCAGCAGCAAATACAGACATGCTTTCAGCTCCAACTCTCTCTACGCTATCTGCTGAAGCAGCCCAGGCTACTCTCCTATTGGTTACTACAGATCATGTGATCTTTCCTAACATATTATTCTTAAAGATACATTACACACTAAATAAAACCATAATTATTACAGTGTCCCATGTTGCATGACCTCTGCTCATTTTTCCTGTCCTGTTGTAATCCAAGAAGGATGCAAGCCACTGCATATCTGTGTGCAACTGATTTGTACTGAGGCCTTGAAGTCAGCAAAAATCTTTCAGCACCCTCACACCAATCCCTGTAGACGTTTGGAACTTGAAGGAACCATATAACGCATCAAATACCTGTACAATTGTAGCAACAGTCAATAGAAATTAATCAGCAGCTAGGCAGAAAGTATTTGATTATCCCTTTAATAAGGTTGGTGGGCATGTTTCTTCTCCTGGTTAATGCATTTTCAGCTGTGCAAGGTTAAAAGAGGATGTTGGCTGTAGTATGGAGCTTCGAAATGGAACCGCTGGCATCAATGCTCATGCATTAGATGCCATTTTGATCCCGAACAGCATGCAGTGTGGCCAAACAATGGGCACTACTGAGCCCAATTTTGCACCCACTTTATTATACTATGTGGGCCTTGTAACCCGAAACATGATGTTATCAGATAACACAAATCAAAATCCAATCGAAAGCAATGAACACAGGATACCATGTAATCAAAGCCAATTGGGGTTGAATTCTGAGCAATGATCCACTGGTTTCATCATAGCTGGTGAACCAATGTGACATGTAGGCATAATTGTGTTAACTCAGGAACAGATATTGATGACATAAGTGGTCTTTTTGTGTACAGACATCAGCACCAATGAAATGCTTCTTCAATATTCTTCTGGATTTTGTCAGGGCAGGTGAGGGAGGAGAGTTTCCATGTAAAAATAAAAGGAAAACCAATGAAGGGTCACAAACTGTGGCTATTATTGATATAGCTCCCTAATGCCTGTCACATAGTTAACATTGGTTCAGATGGTTAAGTGATAAAAGTTGTCAGTCACACAAAGTGCATCTGGGAAACTGTCCCCAAAGTTATAGATATTGGATCAACTAAATTTTCAAAAATTCGATTGGTATATTTCTATTAGTTAAGAGTATCAAGAACTATGGATCAAAGGCAGGTAACTGGAGCAGATGGCCAGTTTAGCCGTGATCTAATAGAGTGGCAGAACAGGCTTGAGAGGCTGAATGGTCTACTCCTGTTCCTATGTTGCTGTTTTATTCTGTTAGGTTTTTCAATCTGAAAATTAATTTGTTATCTGCAATCTTCTGAATCCAAATCACACTTTACATCATTAAAGCAAAATGTATTTTTCTTTCTTTCTATAATTTATACAGGAAGTGTTGTAGCCAGAGAACTTCAGTGCTCAAATTGTGATTATGATTATACCTATGCATAATTCAAAAATTCCATTTTCCTTAGGTTGACAAGTCCCAAGAGATTCAAATGTACAGCACCTGAGGAAAAAAGGAAACAGTAATTCCACGAAAATCCAGAGGAAATGGCCACTAAACTTTATAATTAGGGTTTAAAGAATTTCATGAGTCCACATAATTTCTTTTATAGAATGGCATCATCAAATGACACAAATCAGTTTGAACACAAATGGTGCTCATCAGTTATTTTCAACGGCTAGATGTGCTTTCAGCATCATTATTACAAAGTCGAACTGGTCATTACATATTAGACACTGACTCAAAGCTTTTGTGCTAAAGTGGAGAATCATTGATGAAACCTGGGCAGTGCTGGAAAGTCCTGGCATTGAGTTAGTTAATCTCAACAATTGTGAGAATTCAAGAGGGAATAAATCAGCAAGGATTCTTGTTTCTGACCATTATCCAGAGACTCCTGTAATGTACATGTCTTAGGCATTAGTTTGGAACATAACTGGTTTGATTCATGACGAATTGGCCTGCTGGCACACACAATTTTACTTTCCCGTTGACCTTAGTCCAAAAGATTGAATAGGTATTGGGTGAAGCTAATTGAAAATTGCTAATTTGCATATGTAAATAAGACTCCAGTGAGGTATTAATGTTGTTCATGTAATATCCTGGCCTCCTGCTGGGATATTATAGTTCCATCAACCCATCTACATAAAATGGGTGTCCAGGGTTGCTAAACTGTGAGTTCTTGACAACCGTGAATTTCAAAAGACATGCCTGGAAAGCGCAAGGAAAATTTACATCCCATTTGTTAACATATTTCTTGTGCCTTTTTGTCATTTAGGTATGCAGGTGCCTGTACAGGGAATGCCAGTGCCATTTTTGTACCAGATTCATTCCAAACGTAGCCTGTGCCCACCCACTGGTATTCTTGCAACTTACAGAGTGAGATGCAAATATCTACAACTGTCAGAGGAGCAGTACTTGAACATGCTGTGATTCGAGGGAGGCTGTGAATGAGTTGCCGCATACCACAAAGCGACTGGCAGCCAAACTCACTTCACAGCACTGCCACTGGCTGTGAAAGAAACATCCGTCCTCAACTTCTATGACTCAGGATCATTCCAAAGTGCCACTGGCAACATTGCCCACATTAGTTAATCTGCAGCATGTAGACATATAAAGAAAATGAAGGAAGCCTTGCTTGCTCAAGCAAGCAATTTCACCTCTTCCTTGTGGATAATCAGCAGTGGTATAAGATATCTGTGCAACTTCCAGAAGGTTATATAGATTGCATAGAATTGCATTAAACTTACAGTACAGAAAAATGCCATTCAGCTAATTGATTTAATCTTCACAGCAGTTTCCTCCCACTCTTCTTTGAATGCTATCATCATAGCCTTCTATTCCTTTTTCCCTCACTTACTTATCTAGCTTCCTCTTAAATGTATCTGCGCTATTTGCCTCAACCACTTCACGTGGTATCAAGTTCCACATTCTAACCAGTCTCTGGGTAAAAATGTTTCTCCTGAATTCCTAGTTGGATTTATTTATGACTATCTTAAATTTATAACCCCTAGTTTTGGACTACCCCACATGCTGAGATATCTTTTCTAAGATTGTGCCCACATGTTGCATCGATCTGTAGGAATGTTCTAAATGTTGAGATAATTTGTAAATATTAACACTGAATTATCTTATTCACTGCTTTCTTTCTTGGCAGCTGTCACAATAACTTCATTTTCAGGCAGTCTGTAATCTCACTAATATTTGATAGAAACCATAGAATGTCACAGCACAGAAACAGGCCTATCAATGAAGCATTGGCACTTTTTCCCACATGATCCACATAGTCTATAATTCCATTCTCCTTCTTGCTCTCAATAATTAAGTTTCATGCGGTTGCTTAATTCCTTTTTATAAGAATTTATGGACTCTGCTTCAGCAATGGTTTGTGGCAGAGAATTCCACATTTAAACTCCTTTGCACTTGCATGTTAACACAAAGGCCTTGTTCTTATTCAGCCCCTTGGGATCAAGAATAACTTGCTTCGACTCCAATTCAATGGGTTTTGAGATGACTGATGAGTCTGTCACAACTCACTGGGGATAATGCACTATAATATCAAGCCCCACTGAGCCACAACAAATGTGAAATTTTTTGATCAAACCATCAGATTACCCCAATTCTACCTAACTGTTTAATTTAGGTTAAAGGAATGCAAGCACCAAGTTTGTAAACTTAATAAGTATATAACTGTTTAATGAACAAATTATCTTTAACCAGTGGCAAAAAAAAGAAATATGAACTGCTAATTTATAACTCTATAACTTAAACTCCACCCCCTTCTTAAATTCCTATGCACACACATAAAAGGCACATAAGACACACAGAAACATGGATTTTAAGGGTGGGATAAAACTGTTCAATAGCACCAATTCCAGAGTATAGGATTCAATGGGTTGATTTTGATCGATGGCTCCCAAATTCCTTTCAGTTCTTGTTGATGACGCGAGGTAGTCTTCCAGCACTTTCAGTATTTAGTTCACTGGCTAAGCACTTGCCTTTCAATGTCTCTAATAGTGATTTTCCCCTTTGCCTCTTGACAGGGGTTTTTAGAGAGAGTTCAGGTGATAGAGATATGAGGAAAAAAATCCAGCTAGCTATTATTGTAGAATTACTGGAATCTTACACACACAGGAGTGAGATGTTTTAGGTCTTTTTCCTTTCAGGCTAGAAGCTATTCCGCTGCACTGCTCTCACACAAACCCTGGTCACCTGGTCAGGAGCCAATTAAAACATTGTTGCCAGGCAGTTCCCCATTAGACCAGGCTCCTCCTCAGCACCATCCTGTCTTTCATGGCACACTCTGTTCCAGGACAGCAACATTGTATATATCCGTCATACTGTTCCAGTGGACATGTCCTTAAAACTGCAGCCATTGTAATTTTAATCCACAGTCCAACAGAAATAAAAATATATGTTCTTTACAACAGTCCAACAGAAATAAAAAGATATGTTCCTTATAACGCCAATATGTAACTGCAGGACGTCCCTAAAGTGCTTCCACTGGTCTTCTGAGTGTCTCTGGCGTGAGCGAGTTCAAAGTAGAGAAGTTGCTTCAGGAATCTGGTGTGAGGCATTTGAGTTACATATTCCACCTAGTGGTTTTGAGTGATTAGTGCCTCAATGCTGCACAAATTGACTTGGCAGAGGACATTACTGTTGGACCATTTTTCTTGCCACCAGATTTGGAGGATCTTGTGAAGGCACCTATGGCAGTGTTTTGAGTACTCTGAGGTGCCTCTGTAGGCCGTCCAAGTCTCTGAAGCATTTCGGAGTGAGTTGCTCACTGCTGCCTGGTACACCAAGACGTTAGTGTCAGGTTTGAGATCCTGGTCATCAAATGCTCTTTCCTGTAGCCAGGGAGCTGGTACTTTGGAGGCAATGGTGAATTTCATCATCTACGTCTGCCTTTGTCGAGAAGAGGTTCCCAAGCTAAGGGAAGTAGTTCATATTTTCCAGGATCTTACCATTGATCTTAATCAGAGGTGGGCGGCGGGGGTGTGTAGGGGATGTGGGGAGTAGTTCACAGAGGGAGTTGGTTGGAGGATGACCTTAGTTTTTCAGATGTTTAACAAAAGGTCAATTTTCACATATGCTTCGGAAAAGTAATAGGCAATGACTTGGAGCTCAGTCTCTGATTGAGCTCACACATGAAGGTTGTACTTTTAGCGGTTTTTACCACAACATGCCCAGGCTTTAGAACTCCTAGATTTAGGACAGAATGATAGATGTCATGCAAATCAATGGTTTTGGTAAGATAATGCCCAGTAGAAAAAGCTTGGGTAGAATGGGCAAAAATGTTGGCACTATCTCACAGGACAGCAATGCACCTGGACCCATCATTGATTAGTTCCAATAATTGTGCACATGGCACAGGCAAGTGGAGACTTTAATTGCTTTTTCTCTGTCCTCAATCGCTAACATTTAATCCTTGTTCTACCATGGGAAACAGTTTGTTTCTCTGTATTTTGGACAGAATTTTCCGCTCCTGTTGGCATTGGGCGTCATGGTGGGCATGAGCAGATAATATGGTGAGAAGGCCAAAAATTGGTTTTACGCCATTGTGAAACCAGTTTGCGATCACCCGCTCTGCCTGTCAATAGTGCCCGCCTTTCCCGCCGTCCAACATAGGGGACCTAATTTCAATGCATTTGCATCTCGTCATCTTGCCTGTCCACCGGAATGATCCCCCATGCTGGATCACCCGGGATCATGCCGATGTGTTTCACAACAGCATTTAAAAGGCGTGCACCTGGAAAGCTGAACTGTGAGGGGAACTCAGAGCTGAGTGCACACTAATGTTGCGCAGCGCTCGGGAGGGTCGCCCATTCAACTTCATGGAAGAGGCAACGTGCATTCAGGTGAGGCCACAGGCAAGTCGCTTTTTCCTGGCTGGCTGACAGTGCGGTGTACGGGCCAAGGGCTGCATTGCGGTTGGGGCAGTGGGAGGCAAGGCAGCACAGTCTGATGGTAGTGCGCAAGTACATGGGGGAGAGGGAAGCAGCCACGCATTAGGGAAACCTTGTATTAAGTGACTGTTCCTCCACAGCTGAAGCAGTTGACATGCTTGGAGTCAGGCCTCTAGCTTATCTGCCCACGCAAGCAATGTACAGGCATGAAAATGCCATCAAATGCTCCTAAACTTTTCTCCCCATGGTCACAGACTGCAAACTAATGAGCATTTTAAGGGGCTGCAGAACAATTGGACAACTGGGCACATTGTACAATCTCCTTGCTAAAGCTGTCCAAGGTGGAGCAGTCACTGGTGGAGGCACTCACAACCCCTTGCAATGTCATTATTCAGGTTTGGACCATTCTCCCCCATGGTTCAAGCTAACAGTGCAGCCTTGCAATGTGGGTTAGGAGAATGCCTGTGCCTGGGCTGAGAGCACAGCATGCAGTCCAGTGGGCAACGCTGCCGGCAATTGGTCAGGTGGAGTGGGGCAGAGATGAGTGGGATTTCAGGCAGCCATGCAGTGCACTAAACTCTGGCCATCCAAGTGGCGGCCAGCACTCTCTGGGATGCGTTAAGGGGCTTTCAGACTTAAACAAGACAGGTTCTTAGTACACCCATGCTAACCCATTCTTTCATCCTGCAGGAGCAGTACAATAAGATCATGAAGCCTGGTGACCTAGCTGTATGCCTCATGGCTTACAGGAACAGAGATGAAGGAGAAGTGAGTGACAGAGGCACCAGGCTGGGCAGAGGGAAGAACAACACCCTCAAGAAGAAGGGATGACTGGGGTTCCTGCGCATTCCTCTGAAGAGCCACAGTGAACCATCACGGCATGGTGCCTAGCTAAAGCCAGGGTCTCTGGATGGTGCCTGTCATTTCTGCAGATGACTGAGGATCAGTGTCGCCTAAGACTGCTCATGTCTAGGGAACTGGTCGGTCACACCTGCCACTTACTGCAGGATTTGGTGCCATGGGTACTTGGTGGGCATCCACTGCCACTGGCTGTGAAAATGGCATTCAATTTTTACACCAGTGGCTCCTTCCAGGGCTCCATAGATGACCTGTGTGTAATCTTGTAAGCCTCCAGGCACAAGTGCATTCAGGAGGTCATGAATGCCATATTTGCAAAGGCACACAACTTTGTGCATTTCGCCTGGGATCAGGCAAGCCAGGAATCAAGAGCGCTGGGATCTGCACAGATCTCTGGTTTGCAATCAAATGCATTCTCTGGGGGAGGAGCTGCCTGAGGAGGAGATGGAGGAGCTGCATGTCTCCTCCAATGAGGAGGACATGAATGGGGGTGAGGGTGAGGAGGTCCTCAAAGGCAAGAATGATGGTGATGAGGTCATCACGTTGTCCAGACGAGGCAGGCGTGCTCAGGAGGCCCTCATAGCCACTAGATTCATGGAGGATGATGACGACATGCAGTGAGGACCCACCATAGATCCTCACATTGTATCTGTGAATGTTTGACTCCTGCCTGGCTGATGGCAGCGCACATACCCTCTGTGATAAGGCTCCTGTCATGGAGATAAAGCGGATGCCCATAGTCCCTACACTCCAGGAGGATGATGACGACATGCAGTGGGGACACTCCATAGATCTTCACATAGCTTATGTGAATGTCTGACTGCTGTTGCTGATGGCAGTTCGCTTATGCTCTGTGAGCAGGGTCAGATCATGGAGAAGCACCAGGGAAACTTTAACTTCTCCTGGTCCTATGGCATTTCGTGAGCTCAAACCTTCAGGACTACACTGTTACCGGACAGATGTTGTTGAGATGGAGGACCAGCTGCACCTCAAAGGTGCTGAGAGCGCACAGAGAGAATGGCCGAACTCTGTGCCACTGGTCCACGGCATTCTGGCATGGACATGCAGGCATGACTGATGCATCCAGTGACTGTGAAAGCACAGCATCAGCGTGCTGGGAAGACTGCACAAAGCACAGGGGTGAGGCCCTGGACTGAGACACCTGCCTTTATCTTGTGCAGGAACCAAGCTTTCACTTCAGACTGACCAGACTGACATGAACACTGCTCATCAGAACCAGGAGCCATAGACAGGGTGACATTGTTGGGAGTTTGTTTACATTGTCAACATTATGTATAAGTGATTAATGCCCATGCCCTGTTAGTCTCATTTCACCCCACCCCCACTAGAGCTGTACCTTGTGTGTCCTGCCAACCATTCTTAATTAGCACATTCTCTTAGATAATATCACCACCTTCAACACCTCTTTGTTCTTTTGTCTGACATCTTTTGATTATCTGCTCCTATCACTGCTTGCTTGTCCCTACAACTACCCCCCTCCACTTCTCTCCCTCCACCCACCCCACCCCCACCATAAACCAGCTTATATTGCACCCCTCTCCTAATTTTACTCAGTTCTGTTGAAGGATCATGAGGACTCGAAACGTCAACTTTGCTCTTCTCCGCAGATGCTGCCAGACCTGCTGAGTTTTTCCAGGTAATTCTGTTTTTGTAATGCCCATGCAAACTTGGTGAAACTACATCTTCTTAACCTTCCTAATCCGCTACCTCTTTGTGCTTCCCCAACATCCACAGCGGTGGGGGAGGCAGTCTGCTGATTGCTACACCCTGACTGTGATGACCTTGACAGGTGTCTTCTGGAGGGTCAAGATCTGGAGGGACCGGGCCTGCTTTCGGGGTCCTGCTGTGTGGCAGTCGTGCCCTCCTCAAGCCTTGCAGCTGCAGCTGCTAGGGTCACAGTAAGAGGGGATTTGATGGGCCATACAGTCCCGGAGTCACCTGGGTGAATGGTCCTGGGGTGTGTGCCTGCTGATCCTCCCCCCTAGGGGTGCCTAAGGGCCCCTGGCTGACACCTTGTGGGGAAGGGGGAGCTGGAGTGAGATCAAGCTGCACGGCACACCTCTCACACTAACACTGTTGGAGGCCAACTATGGCATCAGCGATGGAGTTCAGCCGATGCAACAGTGCAGGACTGACGTCCTGGACCAAGGTCTCCATGGCAGCTGCCATTCTACCAGTGTCGACCTTGATGCATTGGCATGCCAGTGCTATCACCTCAGACTGAAGGTGGACGAACTCCTCCATCGTGCGTTGCAATCTAAGGAGTGCAGCGGATATCCCTTCCTGATGTTCTCGACCTTGTCTAGGCAGCTCCAGCAACTGAGGTATGACTGAGTCCATAGCCCCCTCATCTGACTTGGACTCCACAGGTTTCTGGCCTCCAGCAATCCTCGAGTGCTGGAAACCTGAAAAGTCCCTGCTGTGGATTAGACAGTGCTATTGTGATACGAGGCTACTCTAGAGCTCTATCCAACCAAGGTGTGTGTCCCTGCACTGGTGGAGGGTGTGGGTGAGTTCTGTGATGTGTCTTCAATGAGGGTGTCATCAGATTCTTCTCCCAAGGTGTCTTCAGGGCTTGAGTTGAGGATCTGGGTCGTGAACCCCCTCAGCTGATTCCCAGATGTACCTGGGAAAGCAAGGAGGGACAATTAGTTAAAAACAAAAAACTGCAGATGCTGGAAATCCAAAACAAAAACAGAAATACCTGGAAAAACTCAGCAGGTCTGGCAGCATCGGCGGAGAAGAGTTGACTTTCGAGTCCTCATGATCCGTCAACAGAACTGAAGGACTGTTCTGTTGAAGGGTCATGAGGACTCAAAACGTCAACTTTTTTCTTCTCCGCCGATGCTGCCAGACCTGCTGAGTTTTTCCAGTAATTCTGTTTTTGTTGAGGGACAATTAGTGTCTGGCAGGGTACTGTGGAACAGAGGAACTGACTCACAGCATGGTTGCCTGATGGATGTTGCACTGCTGGATCCTCACTTGGTAGAGCAGTGCCGACCTCACCGTCAGCACAGGAATGGTCCAGATCATTGCCAGCCAGCCTGATTACTCTATTTTCGAAGTTTGTGAGGACCTTGAAGTCAGGCATTCCTCCACCAGTCTGCAACCTCCTTTTTGTTGCATGCCAGCTTGTCCTGCATGAATAGAGACGGGGAGTGCTTTTCAAAAGCCTTTGACAAGGTGCCATACAGGAAACTAGTGGAGAAAATTTGAAGTTTGAAATTAGAGGAAGAATAGAGAACTGGGTTAAAAGGTTGTTAGAAATTAGGAAATAGAAAGGATGAATTCAGGGCAGCTTTTCAGGATGGTTGGAAGAGGGAAGCAGTTTTTCAGAGGGTTCTTTATTGGGATTGTTTCTTCTCACTGTGTGCATCAATGATTTGCATATAGGACGGGAGAGAGTGGTGTCCAAATTTACAGGCAATACTAACATAAGAGGCACAGAGGTAATTCTGAGGACCAAAGGAAGGCAGAAGTGCATATAGTAAAATAGTAAAATGGGCAAGAAAATGCCAGATAGAATTCAATATCAGCAAATTTGAGGTGGTACATTATTGTAAAAAGATTTATACTTTAAATGGGAGAAAGCTGGGTGATGTGGAATGTAGAAGAATTTGGAAGTTCAGGTGCATTAGGCATTAAAAGAAGTACCTCAGGTGAGGAAGGGCAGATAAAAATGAATTGAAATATAAAATATGAAAATTAGGAAGGAATGGTGAATCTATCTAAAATCTTGGTAAGATCACAGTGTATTTTGTGCAATTTTGGGTTCCATACTATTGGTAGGATGGGACAAAGGGCAGAATTGTCCCAAATTTGCACAAAGTGTGGTAGCGGGCGGGTAAAAGGACATTTTACCCGCTGACCACAATGATGGCTTTTTGCACCATATCATCCCTTTCCCGACGCATCCCACCTCATTAATAATGTATTCCTGGGAAACACGCCAGGTTGCTGGCGGGGCGAACTCTGATTCGTCTGACCCCTCATCACCTCAGGCCTTCAGTAAACTGGGTGCCATATTTAAAGACTGCCCCTGCACAGAGCTAGCACTCTTCAAGGGATAGGAAGCTGCTGGGAACTGATGGCTACCAAAGGGAGGAAACGTGCTGCCCCTAGATTTAGCAATGCCTCCCTTGAGCATCTACTCGATGCAGTAGAGGCCCACCACGAAATCCTCTACCCCCACTCTGGATGAAGACCAACAGCAAGGTCACTAATCCAGCATGGGAGGTGCTGGCAGCAGTGGTCAGCGTCTACGCCCTGCAAAAGAGGACAGCTACCCATTGCCGAAAGAGGATGAATGGCCTCTTCCGTTCCGCCAGGGTAAGTCACTCTTCTCATCACTCTCAACTCACATACTCACAAGCCCAACACACATCCGCAGGGATCTCACTCACTTCCAATTCAAGGGACATCAGCATTCGCGCACTCACAGACAGCTCCATCTGCCCTGTGGATCACGTCCCATCCCACCTCTCACCACCCACACATGCCAGTCGTCCTTATTATCTAGCTTGTCAGGCCATCATATTGTCCAGACGAGGCAAGCGTGCTCAGGAGGCCCTCATAGCCACTAGATTCATGGAGGATGACGACGACATGCAGTGAGGACACTCCACAGATCCTCACATTGCATCTGTGAATGTTTGACTCCTGTCTGGCTGACGGCAGCGTACATACCCTCTGTGAGAAGGTTTCTGTTATGGAGATACAGCAGGTGCCCATAGTCCCTACATTCCAGGAGGATGATGATGACATGCAGTGGGAACACTCCATAGATCTTCACATAGCTTACCAGAGTGATCATCAAAAGGGTAATCAGGATGCAATGTGGCACTTTTACTACTTTGAAACCTAAAGAAGACTCTGCTTTTCGCTCCAGTTTATTTTGTCCTGCATTATTGTAGTTCACTGTGCCCCGCATGAATCTGCCATTCAAAAAGGCATGGGTACGAATATTCCTAGCGAGATGGCCTGAGCTGCTTGGGAGGCAAAATACTTAGAGAAGTAGAATGACTGTCACACAGAGAACTCCTCAGTGACTGCTGTATAGGGCATCAGAGCAAACTGATCTGAAGTGTTCTCATCTGTTTAATAATCTATTGTTGTCACCACTGTCTTAATTCCTTGCTCACCTTCAGATTAAGGAATAATCCTTAAATCTAGTCTTCATCCTAAAACTTTATAATGCATTAGCCCTCTTTTCCTCTACCTATCCAATCCAGTAAGAATTATCCAATTGAATAAGTCAGCACAAAATAAGCTATATGGTCTTTATCACCATACACAGCAAACTCCAAAATGAACACCAGCTAAACTAATCTCTCCTGAAACTGTGCTTCCTCTGGTTAGCTAAGTGTGCCTTTCTTTCAATGTTTTTAGTTCTTATCCTAAAAGCAACTGAGAGCCAGATGTTGTGAAATGTGCTGTTGTGCTACAAAAGGCTCATGGAACTGAGATGGGACCTCCCTCTCTCATGACAGCTTGCTCTTGGGAGGGAGCTGTTGCCAGCTGCATCTCTGGACTTTGTTATCTTCTACTTGACATTGACACAGTGCCCTGAAGAGGAAGGCCAGAGCATGGCATGTTGAGTTCTGCTGTCCTGACAGACAGTAGCGTCAGGCAGACTGGTTTCAGGCCGTCACCATTCCACTGGGCCTTGGATCTGTGTCCCCACTGATCAATAGGCTGGGAGTAGCTGTGAAATCCTGAAAGTTCTGAGACTTAGCACCATAGATCCCAGCTGCCAGAGTTGGGTTACTGTCTATCCTGTCAGCTACTACCACTGGAGCAGCAACCTGTGTATCTGTAAACGACCAAACACTAATTGATCCCTGGACTCTTCTCAGGTGAGAGTCTTCTGCAGATTCAAATGAAGCTGCTACACACTCCATGGATTTTTGCAATTAAGAATAAGTTTTCCTGGTGTTGATGCAAATTGTGGCTGTAGATCCATAGTCAGGGGTGCCAGTTGGAGTTGGAGCAGGTAGTTGGCTGAGGGCTTACTGAGAAACAGATGGGAGGGGCATCCTGGGCTTGTGGCTACAAAGATGTGTGTTTAGGACTTTCTCTGGTATTCTAGCTATATCGGGTGGGCCCTTTTTAGAAGAACTGTTAAGGCATTCCTGGGGTTGTTTGTAGTAGGTAGATCTCTTGGAATGGGCTACAGGTTTCTTGCTCTCTCCCCAGATCCAAGTGAAGACTACACATCGCCTGATCAGATTGGCATTTTCTACACTTGCTACCAGTTGTAAGAGCTGCACTAATATGTATGCCGTGGGAGCTCTCTCGATCATTGTCAAATAGACCCAGTCAGGGGAGCTCTAAACAATTATCTGACCAATAGTCCATTATGGTTCACGAGTCATTGGTCACGTAAATCTGAAATCATTTCACTCCTTGAAGGATAAAGCCATAGAGACTGTTTTTCTTAAATGGTTTTGTACATTTTCTAGAGGGTTACTGAATGTGCCACTGGTAGAGAGGTTGAAAGTGGCAGTGCTCTTGTCTGGTTGCTTCTAACACCCAGAGGGATGTGCATTACTTCAGCCATACTCCTATGTCTTTTCACTCTGCTGTCACTGTGAATGCCTTCTTGTGGACTCATCCTGCTGTGATTGAGCATTGCAACGTGTTTCACGCCTCTCTGGTTAGTCCATAAACCAATTAGTGCTTTGAAGTAAATGATACATATAGATTGCAGGACAGTAGGTTCAAGGCAAGGTCAGGCTAGGCAGAGCTCAGAGTCAATAGCAAAATATGATGGGTTACATTTTCATCTTTATTGATTCTTGGTTTTGCTTACAGGCTGCTGTCACTGAAGTGGTACATGTTTTCAGTTCATTTTTTTGTTGATGGGATAGAGGTTATATCAAAGCAAATATTGGTACTTAATACTCAAAGACAGTTAAACTCCTCTTTACTGATGACAATATAGCCATTATGGGTGAAATCTATCCTGGGAAAGAAAAACAGAGTGAAGAAAGGGTAGCTGATGCACTATTGTTTGTTGTCTGCTACTGTCTGGAGGTACTCTTCAGTACTCACCAGTGAGGGTCTCCACAATGATGGTGGTGTGCTGTCCTCTGTGCACATTCTGCAGCAGTAAGGAATGAAGCTGCAGGAGGAACAAGGTGCTCAACCCCATTGGTCCTTGTCAATTCAGGTCTTCCATTTTTTTTTCCCTTATTCGTTCATGGAATGTGGGCATCACTGGCAAGGTCAGCATTTGTTGCCCATCACTGATTGCCCTTGAACTGTTTGGCTTGCTATCACATGTAACCCAGACCAGGGAAGGATGGCAGATTTCCTTCCTTAAAGGATATTAGTGAACCAGATGAGTTTTTATAACAATCAGTGATAGTTTCAAGGTCACCAACACTGAGACTAGCTTCATATTCAATTGAATTCAGATTCCCACTGCTGCCATAGTGGGATTTGAACGCTTGTCCTCAGAGCATTAGCCTGGACCTCTGGATTACTAGTCCAGTGACATTAGCACTATGCCCCATCTGTTCATCAAAAGGCAACTGAAAAGACTTGTTGTCTCAAAGCAACCAAAAATAGGTGGTACAAAATTGGCCTTCCACCAATTTAAAACTTTTACTCCTGGTCTGTCTCTGTCCTTTTCCATAACTAAATCTAACTGAATTAATTGTGATCAATATCCTCAAAATGCTTTCTCACTGATACCCCTTCTTCACTTCCTAAAACTAAGTCCAGAACTGCCACAGATCGAAATGGTGCTGCTCCGCTTCTATAATGAGACCAGCTTCCACCCCCCAAACCCCTGTCACTATCCAAGCTCTCCTATCATCCTGGAAGAGCATCATGTGCAAGTTTCTCTCCCTCCGATCACTCCCCTGACTCCCCCTTTAACACGGGAGCCCATTGTTATTCTAGTCGATATCCCTATCTTGTTGTGTTTGCCACATTCTAGCTTATAAAGTTCTTCTGAATGCATTTTAAGAATTCAGTGCCTTCTACACTTTTTACATCAAATTTATACCAGATAACATTAGGGTAGATGAAATCCTCCACTAGAACGTCCCTAATTTTTCTTGCACTTCTCAGCAATTTGCCTACATATTTGTTCTATTTCTCTGAAACGGTTTAGGGGTTATAGTCCTTTCCCAGCAGTGTGATTGCCTCTTTTTGTTTCTTAGTTTAGCCCATATGGCCACATTTGATGATCTTTCAAATATATCATCCCTCCTTACAGCTGTGGTTGTTTTTCAAGCAATAATGTGACTCCCATCCTTCCTTTTTAATTCCCCTGCCTATCTGTCTGAAACCCTGCGACCAGCAATTTTGAGCTGTTATTTCTGCTCTTCTTTAAGCCATGTTTCAATTGTAGCTATGATATCATACTGCCAAGTGTCTATCTGGGCCCTTGGCTTATCTGCCTTGCTCAATGGATTCCTTGCTTTGAAGTATATACTACTAATCACTGAATAATTCCTTTGTTGTCTATTTTCTTGCCCTTTTTTTGCCCTCAATACTCGCTTACTCATTTCATGCCTTTCATTTCATTTTAAACCCTCTGCAACAGCATCTCCCCACCACAATGTTGGTCCCAATCTTATTTACGTGCAGTATATCCAACCTGCATAGGTCCCACTTTCCCCAGAACTGGTCTCAATGCCCCAGAAATCTATAGCCCACCATCCTGCACTATCTCTCCAGCCAAGCAGTCATCCACACTCTCCTCTTATTTCTGTATTTACAAGTGCGCAGCACCAGAAGTCATCCAGAGATTACTATCTTTGAGTTCCTACTTCATAATTTATTTCCCAGGTCTCTAAAATCTGCTTGCAGAACCTCATCCCTCTTTCCATCAACGTCAATGGTACTGATAAGGATCACGACCTTTGGCTGCTCATTCTCTCCCCTTAGAATGCACTCTAGCTGCTCAATGACCTCAATCTCATGGTACCAGGTAGGCAACATAGCATTCTAGACACTAAAGCAAAAGCAAAATAATGTGGATGCTGGAAATCTGAAATAAAAAGAGAAAATGCTGGAAATACTCAGCAGGTCAGACAGCATAATGGAGAGAGACATAGAGTTAATGTTTCAGGTCAAGGACTGAAAAAAGGTGCTTGACCTGAAACATGTTTCTCTCTCTACAAATGCTGTCAGACCTGCTGAACATTTCCAGCATTTTCTCTTTTTATGCAATCCTGGAGTGGGATTTTCTAGTCCGATCAGCGGTGGGCATCATGGCTTGCAGGACTGGAAAATTCGGAGTGCGGCCAAAAGTTTGTTTTCTGCTGGCGTAAAAACGAGTTGCAACTTTCCCCTCCTGACTTTCATGGCGGGTCGGGTGCCATGTCGGGAAGCACATTTGCATCTCATGAATGCTCATTAAAAACCCAGCTCACCAGAATCACGTTCACACTCCAAATCTAGTTGCCCCGTCGGTGGATAATTAGACCGATCTGATTCACAACCAGATATAAGTGACGTGCACCTGGTGAACTGCACTTCACTCGCAACTTCGAGATTTGTACACACAGCGTTTGCGTACATTTCACTGCGCTGTTCTCGTGGCTGCTCCGACTGCATGCCAAGGCTGCTCAGGAAAGACCAATGGGAAGGGAAGGAAGGGATGGTGGTAGGCTTGACTGGGGAGAGGGGGTTTGAGTAGACAGACGCAAAGGAAGGGCTAAAAGGCACATGCTTGACTTGGGGTGGGGTGGGGTGACTAAACAGAGGCAAGGGAAAAGCTGGAAGGCATATGCTTGATTGGGGATTTGGTGACTGGAGCCCAAGATGGAAGGGGTGGACAGAGACACATGACTGGGTGGTGGGGTTAAACGAAGAGGTAAGCCTGAGATAATCCTGGGACAGTGCGCATCATGCTGCAAGGCTATGCCTGACATGCATGACTTGGTCCCAGTCCAGGGAGGGGGAGAGCCTCTCTGTGCTGTGTCAGTCATGCACAGCATGGTGTGCAAAGCATGGTTAATCCTTCACACATTTTGGTCCTGGGGCTTGGTGGCTTTGTACAGTACAAAGGGGTTGACATGGGGCATGGGACATCCACAGAAAAAGGTTCTAGGGAGGATAGGGATATCGACTAGAATAACAATGGGCTCCTGTGTTAATGGGGGAGTCAAGAGAGTGATCAGAGGGAAGGAAACTTGCACATGATGCTCTTCCAGGATGATAGGAGAGCTTGGATAGTGACAGGGGGTTGGGGAGTGGAAGCTGGTCTCATGATAGAAGCGGAGCAGCACCATTTTGACAGCCAATGTAATGATGCAGTTGAAAAATAACCTTGGAAATAAATCATCAGGGAGGGGTCTGAAGGCTTGTGGGAGGAATCAACTACTGCACTTTTTGGCTGATTGCAGCAGTGCCCTAATAATTATCGCTTCAGGACATGGAGAGCAAGGCTCAGCTGAGACATATTAGGAAAACTTAAATGCTAATTGAAGGGCACCTTAACTCACGGAGTGTATTGTTTGGGCTTGGGGCCAAATCTAGATTGGATGAATAACCATTTGTCCCTCTCATAGGAATGTGCAAAGGTCAGAGGATCAACTATAAAGAGGTCACCGCTAAAGCACATATACAAAATGCTCCAAGTAACCCTATACATTGCGCTGAGAGAGTTCAGGCTTTATACTGCTCAATGATTATAGTAATCACATTAGTGCAAGGCTGCACTCTAGTTGACTCCAAAGGCGGTAGTCTGACAGTGCCCTGACTGAAGCTGATAGCACCTGGCTGTACTCTTCCAGATCCAACCCCCTTTGTGAATGTGCTGTCATATCTGGGGTGTTGGAGAAACTCGGCTACCAGTAATCCTTAAGGCTGTGCTACAAATGTAAGGGAGGATCTGGGGATGGAATGCCTTGAATGAGGGCAGCCCAAGGGCTTCACAATGACTCCCTAGCTTGGTGCTGGAAGGTGCTCATTGCAGGGTACGATGCAATCATGTGTCTGTGGAAAAACTGATCAGAGACAAGGAGGAGTGCAGAATGCAGGCAGCATGCGATGCTGCCATTTTCATGGCTTTCATGGAACTGAGGAGAAGAAGAGCCTATTGCCATCAGGCAGGGCAAACGGAAGATCCTCGCCCTGAGGAACATGGGCCAGTGGGGCCCCATAAAGACCCAGAAGCTGAGGAGGAGAGACCAATTCCATAGAAGGGTGTGGCATGACCCAGGGTGTACTGAAGATGTCTCTCGTACTTGCAGATGAGTGAGTGACAGTGCCCAGGATGCCTCCACTTGTCAAGGGATGTGGTGGCTCACATATGCCACAATCTTCAGGAGGATTTGATGCCACAGGGACTGGGAGACCATCCATTGCCAGTGGTTCTAAAGGTGACAAAGGCATTCAACATTTTGGTGAGTGGCTCGTTCCAGGGCTACACTGGGATCTCTGCGGAATATTTTAATCTTCCGCTCATAAATGCATCTGAGAGGTCACCAACGCCCTATTCAATAAGACACACGATTACTTCCAGTTCTCCCTAGATGAAAATGAGCCATGGGATTTGCAGCCATCTCCAGCTTCCCATAGGTGCAGGGTGCCATCGATTACACACATGTGGCATTAAGAGCTCCTTGGCAGCAGCCATGATGATTCATCAATAGAAAAGGCTTCCACTCTCTCAACGTGCAGCTGATCTGTGATTACCAGAAGCAGATTATGCAGGTCTGTGTGAGGTACTCTGGGAGCTCGCATGAATCTTACATCTTGAGTCACTTACAGGTGACATACATCTTTAAGAACCCTCAGCGTATTCAGGGTTGGCTCATTGGTGATAAAGGTTACCTTCAAAAGGTGTGACTAATGTTACTTGTTCAGCGGCCACAGAGTACTTCACAGGAGAGGCACATTCTGCAACACACTCCTTGATCAAGCAGACCATTGGCATATTGAAAATGCATTTTAGATGTCTGGACCGATCAGGAGGCATTCTCCTGTAATGCCCCCAGAGGGTGTCCTGCATCATCATGGTTTGCTGTGCTCTGCACAATGCACTCCAAAGGGAGGATGCAATGCCAGATGGACAGATGAAGGAACTGCACGTCTCCTCCGGTGAGGAGGACGTCAAAAGGGATGACCTTAAAGACGGTGAAGATGTTGATGCCACTCATGAAAAAGCCATAGCATGGGCCAGATGTGGCAGACATGCCTGTGAGACCTTTACACTGACAAGGTTCCAGGATGGTGAAGACAACTAGCAGCCCACTGGTAGCAGCCTGCTTGATTGGCACCCCATCCATAACTCCCTCCACCAATGATGCACAGTGGCAGCAGTGTGTACCATCTACAAGATGCACTGCAAGAACTCACCAAGGCTCCTTAGACAGCTCCTTCCAAACCCATGACCATTACCACGCAGAAGGACAAGGGCAGCAGATACATGGGAACATCACCACCTGGAAGTTCCCCTCCAAGCCACTCATCATCCTGACTTGGAAATGTATCGCTGTCATTGTTACTAAATCAAAATCCTGGAACTCCCTCCCTAACAGCACTGTGGGTATATTGACACCATGTGGGCTACAGTGGTTCAAGAAGGCAGCTCACTACCGTCTTCTCAAGAGCTAATAGAGATGGGAAATAAATGCTGGCCTAGCAAGTGATGCCCACATCCCATAAATGAATTTTCAAAAAATCATACAAACCCATTTCACCAGTGCCTTCCATACAGGCTCGATATTAGAATCTTCTTTGCTATCCTCAACATCTCAATGAAGGACATCAATCTCAGTATGACTAGTCACAATCTTGTGTGACGATGGGCTCAAGTTGGAAGGCTAGGTAGCCGATGGATCATGTGGCCACTCTGTAATGGGATAAGAATTACACCAGAGCTCACTCTGAAGCAAGTAGACATGGTTCAGTCCTTTCAGCATCACATCAACTGCCTATCACAGCCTTTAAGAAGCTGGGTCAGCACTACAAACCTCAGTGCACTCATGGCAGTATGCCTGGAGTGTTGCAAGGTGCCTTAAGGCGGACGATCTTCAATCACTAGTTCTCACTTGATTATCTGAGGACTGATCTGAATCCGGATTGCAGCATCTCTCCAGAGGCCATCTCTCATGCAAGCATAATGTTCCAGCCACATCCTCACACTGGTCCCCAGCAGGAGATCATTCTTTAGGATGCTGTGATCTGTCACTGTCAATCATGAATCCAAGCCTGCGAGTCAGGTTACCATTGAGTGCAGTGAGATCTTCAGCAGCACTGTTGTCTGACCATTGACAAGCAGTCATGACCTAGCCTTAGTCTGGAGATTCCCAGGTTCACATCCAGCATTGCCTTGGCATCTGGGTGTGAGGTGGCCCAGTCAATCTCGACACAGCATTTATGCACTATGTCAATTTGTTCATAATAAAGCACACACATCAGATGCTCTGACCCCATTAGAGGCCTCCACATTTTCATTCTAGCAGATTAAGATATATACAAGGAAGTCTAGGACACTGATTATACTGTCACAATCAGATAACCATGTTGATTGCCCTTCTGAAAACTAGCACAGGGATTCTGTCAAACCATACTAGCCAGGCCTTCCTTCAGGTGCAAACCAGCATCCTCACATGTAGTAGGCAGGCTTCATGTGGCTAGGCACACATTTATAACATCATATAGTCATCACTGTGGAGCAGACATTTCAAGAGTGACCAAGTGCTAGCTAGGTCCATAGCTCAGCATCATGCAGGTGGAGAGTGGGAACTATTATAGCCATAAACACAGTCACAATGTCATGCTGCAGGCTGCCAAGGACAGCTAAGGTCCCTGACTATTACTTAAAATGTAACCCACACCCAAACATGACCGTCATTACATGGAGGCCATTGAAAAATGCACCAGGTTAGAATGACTCTAATACGAGTCACCAATAAAACCTATAACATCAACAGAAAACAGACTTGAGTGCAGCAGCATCAGAAGAATAAACAAAACTTCAAAATCTATACTCATGAGACCACAGGATATGACCCTCTGACACAAGTCATACATATGAGTTAACCAACCACCACGTTCACGGAGCAACTTGCTTTGTGATGTCGCTTCTTTGGACATAAAGGCGACTGACTGAACTGAGATTAAGCGAGACACCATAGACCTGAGGGACACTATGGAAGATGAGTGAGGCAGGGGGGCATCTGTTACATTTGGTTGATGTCGGAGCATTGCATCAGATAGAACAGCCGTTTACTAAAGGAGACTTTGAGAAAAGCAAATAATATTTATAGATGTGCAAAGTAAATAGAGTGAATGAACACCATGCCACCACTGTGCTCTCAGTACTTAATTTTCCTAACCCTACCACTATGTCTAGATGCATCACTAGCATCTGCAGCAGAGGTGGAGGCAGCCTGCTGACGGCTATGCCCTGTTGTCTAAGATGACCTTGATGGGTGACCTCTGGAGGCCCGAAGCCTGGAGAGGCTCATGGTCCTTCGCGTTTCCTGCTGTGGGGTAGGTGCACCCGGCCCAAGCAGCTGGAGTTGCTGGTGTCACAGGCAGAGGGGATTTGGAGCGTCTGGACAGCCTTGGAGAGTCCTGGGTGGATTGGCCCAGGGTATCCGGCTAATGGTCCTTCTCCTGTGGGTGCCTGAGGGCCCCTCCATGACTCCTTGAGGAGAAAGGGCTCCTAGAGGGAGGTTGAGGTGCTTCGTCCCCTCTTGTCTAGACACTGATGGATCCTACTCATTGCTAAAGCGATGGTGTACAGGTTCGAGCACATATCCAGTCCAAACTGCTGGACTAGGGTCTCCATTATGGATGCTACCCTTCCAAAGGTGCCCTTGATGCGCTCACAGTTTGGTGCCACAGCATCAGACAAAACGTGGACGGACTCCTCTATCCTCTGTTCTAATCTGGTGACAGCCTCTGCAAACCTGTCTGCCTGTCTTTGGAGAACCAACATCTCCCTGAGGGCTGATTCCAAAGGCTTATCATCAGACTCTGTCTCAGCATGGGTCTGGCTTCCAGCAGTCCTCAGAGTGCAGGTGACCTTGGCTATCATTGCGTCCGCCTCTGTGGACACATTTCTGTGCTGGGCTCACCAGATGGTGACCCCAAGCCTGCTCTAGAACTAGGTCCCCCTGAGGAGTGCTGATGGAGGGTGCAGGTGAACACAGTGATGGCTCTACATCTAGTGGGTCCTCAGCCTCATTGTCCAAGCTGGAGTCTGAGGGCTGGAGTTGATGAGCTGGCCGATTATGTCCTTCCACCTTTTCTTGCTGGTGTCTGCAATACAAAGAAGAGATAATTAGTGATTGGCTAGAGACTCACCTACAGTGAAGAGGACTCATGGTGTCGACAGATGGGCAAAGACTGCTGGATGGACCCTCACTGGCTTGTGGGAGACACTGATCTTGCCTTTAGGTGCAAGAATGGACTCTTTCCTCCTCAGCCAGTCTGCTGCCTCAAAGGGAGTGAGTGGCCTGAGCTCCGGCATCCTCCCTCCTGTCTGGGATCTCTCCCTCTTGTTGTGGATGATTTCGTCCTGCATAAAGACAGATGGACAGACTGTGAGCTGGACAGATGCAACTGCAGATGATAAGCATGCCTGCCTTCTGAGCGGACATATGTAAGGGCTAAAGACGCAACTTGTGCAGGATGTCACAAGAGGTGAAGATGTTAAAGTGTGTGTGAGATTTAGTGATGATGTCCCTTCTGCTGGTAGTGTGTCTATGCACTGCAACTCTGTGAATGCCTGATGGCCTAATGAGAATGTGAGCAGAGATTGAGGAGAAGGTTGACTTACCCTGGCGGAGTGGATGAGATCTTTCATCCTTTTCCTGCACTGGAGGGGGTCCTCTTCTGTGCCCTGCAGGCACTGTCCACCCTGGCGACCTCCTACCAGGCCTTGGTGGTGAGGTTGGTGGACCTCCGGCTTCCAAGTGGTTTTCAGGAGGAGTCTCTTCCCTGTATTCTCCAGACGAGCAATTACCCTCAACAATCTTCTGAACTGATACTGGTTCAGGAATGAGGGGCACTCAGGGAACTCCTGCATTACGTGTCTGTCCTTCTTGTCTGTCTGGTCTACACACTCTTAAGCTGTGGAGTAACCATGTCCTGAAACATTCTATCCATATAGCAATCAGCCCGGCAATTGGAGAGTGTTTCATTACACTCCTGACTTGTGTCTTATAAATGGTGGAAAGGTTTTGGGGAGTCAGGTGTGTCACTCACCACAGAGTACTCAGCATCTGACCTGCTCTTTTTCAAGGTGCAGGGGGGCAGTGTTTGGCAAGACCCTCATGGGCTTCAAAAACCAGAGGATATCTGCCATGGGCATCTCACTTGTCAGAGCAGGGGTTCAAGCAGCCTGTCTCTAGCTCTGCTGAAACCACAGGCACAGCAGCACAGAAAAATAATAGGAAGTGTAAGAGGAAGTGGTTATTTAGTTGCACAAAGGGATTCACTTGGGTATTTATAACAGCGTTACCGTTTCATTAATGCTCGTTATTTCAATGAAAGAATGAGTTGATGTGAACTCCTCATTGTTATGGCCTCTACATTGTGGCAAGCTCATTGACCCTGGTCAGTTTCATTCCAGTGAATGTAATGAGCAGGCTTGATGAAGAGGAAAGGGTGTGAATGTGATGTTTGACTGGGTGAGTGTAGGAAGGAACTGTCTTGTGGAGGTTGGGGTCTTGATTGAAGGTGTAGAATGTTGCAAACACACTTTTCAAGTGAAGAGTCCTGGATGATTCTGTTGCAGACTTCTCTGGCTGCCAGGCACATGGCTGCAGATACACGGCCACATCTGGCTGCTCTTTCTCCCAGGATGCTGGGCACTTGTTAGGGTCACACTAGGGCCAGCAGCTAGGTCTCGAGTGGGTCTCCCTTGACTCCCAAGAGCCATGCTTAGACTGTTTGTTGGAGAGAACATCTGCAGAACTAGACCGTTGAAGGATGAAGGAGTCATGGCAGGAGTTCCTCAGGGTAGTCTCTGGGGCCCAACCATCTTCAGCTGCTTCATCAATGATATTTATTCCAGCATAAGGTCAGAAGTAGGGATGCTCGCTGATGATTGCACCATTCGCGACTCCTCAGATACTGAAGCAGTCCATGTAAAATGCAGCAAGACCTGGATAATATCCAGGCTTGGGCTGACAAGTGCCAAGTAACATTCACACCACACGAGTGTCAGGCAATGACCATCTCCAACAAGAGAGAACCCAAACATCACCCCTTGATATTCAATGGCATTACCGTCACTGAATACCCCACTATCAAAATCCTGGGGGTTAGAATTGACCAGAAACTGAATTGGACCAGCCAAATAAATACTGTGGCTACAACAGCAGGTCTGAGGCTAGGAATCCTGCAGCGAGTAACTCACCTCCTAACTCCACAAAGCCTGTCCACCATCTATGCGGCACAAGTCAGGAGTGTGATGGGATACTTCCATTTGCCTGGATGAGTGCAGCTCCCACAACACTCAAGGAGTTTGACATCATCCAGAAAAAGCAGCCCGCTTGATTGCCACCCCTTCCAAAATATTCACTCCCTCCACAATCGATGAACAGTGACAGGAGTGTGTACTATCTACAAAATGCACTGCAGGAGCTCACCAAGGCTGCTTAGGCAGCACCTTCCAAATCCACGACGACTACCATCTAGAAGGACAAGGGAAGCAGATGCATGGGAACACCACCACCGCCTGGAAGTTCCCCTCCAATCACTCACCATCCTGACTTGGAAATATATCATCATTCCTTCACTGTTGCTGGGTCAAATCCTGGGACTCCCTCCCTAACAGCACTGTAGGTGTGGGTTCAAGAAGGCAGCTCACCACCACCTTCTCAAGTGCAATTAGGGATGGATAATAAATGCTGGCCTAGCCAGCAATGCCCATGTCCCATAAATGAATGAAAAAAAAAAGCTCCCTAGATACTTCACACAGATATGCATGATGTTACTGAGCACTAAGGGAGTGGAAGCCCTTCTGATTAATAAAGATACCTGGCTGCTCTGATAGTGCTTTGATTGTCAGATGAGTGCAATCAATCAGCCCCTCAACCTGTGGAAATCCTGCAAATGAAGTGAAGCCAACAGCCTTCTGGATTTGACTCACCTCGTCCATGTCAAAGTGGATTTGGTTGGAGGCCTGTCGCAAACCAGGCTGGTGGCCTGGGTGATGCAGATATGGGCTGCAGATTGTGAAATCCTGTAGATGTCACCAGCAGATCCCTGGAAGGAGCTGGATATGACGAAGTTGAGGACTATGGTGATCTTGACAGCCACATGCAAATGTTGGCCACTTCTCGGTGAAGGTCTGTCTCTAGAAGGCTGCAACTACCTGCTGTGAAAGTCTGAGCCTTCCAAGGCACTCTTGTTTGGGCAGGCTGAGGAAGCTGACCCCTGGCCTATGCAGCCTTTGCTGGGGTTGGAGTTGGGGGGGGTGGGGGGGGTGCGGTGCAGGGTGGGTAAGGTATTGCCACCTTCAAAGTGCAGCCTCATTCAAAGTATCCATTCCCTCTGTTCCGTGGAGCTCCATGCGCCTGTGGAGAAGGCAGTTGCTGCTGCTGCTGCTGGAGTGACTGCCCCTGTTGTTGTGGCTTCTGGACTGGGTCAAGCTGCTGCTCCTCCTTAGAGCTCGAAGCTACTGCAGCACTGGCAGGCTCCATGTTGCAGGGTGCAGGGAATTCTCACAGGCAAGAAGTTGAGATTGAGCTCAGTGAATGCCAAGGCATCTGAAAGGCACTGGGCAAAGGTTACTGTTCCCAAAGAAATCAGTGAATTCAGGCTAAAAGAATTGTTTCTATCAACACAAACCTTTCACTGTGACCATAAACTCGCTGTTTTCTGCCTTTATATTGTTGCTAGCAGGTCAGTTTCATCCACAATAAATTCCCGCTGAGCACTCACCTCCTCCAACCTGGCGATATGCAGAAACAGCATGGAACATGTGCAAGCTGGCAGATAAAATCAGAATACGGCGTTAAAGAAACACATAATTGCCTTTTTAATTGTTTTACTGCTTTCCCAGCAGATTTAAAGGGGGTTCTCCACTGGCCTCAGCATCTGACTTGGGGAGCGCCAAAGGAGAGCAGCATGAATGGGATCCAGGCTCAACATCACTGTTAGGGGATTGAACTCCCGTGAATAACAAAAACTTGGCTGGGGAAAATTTCAGCCACTAATTCTCTTTCTCTGTCCACTAACTTTCTGTGTGTTTCCAACATTTTCTGGTTTTTTTTAACCTTCTCTTGCAGCGGTATTTATGTGGTTGATCTACTTAAATTTTTGGTCAAAGGATATTAATCCTTATTAATCCAGGATGTTAATGAAGCTCAAGGGAAGACGGTTGGACGCTCTTTTGTTGGAGATGGTCATCCTCTGGCGTTTGTAAGGGGAAATGTGCCTTAGTCGGCCCAAGCCAAAATGTTGTCCAGATCTTGCTGCATGTGGACATGAATGACTTCATTATCAGAGCAGTTGCAAAGGGAACTGGACACGAGACACTCATCAGTGAACATCCCCAGTTCTGAACTTGTGATGGAGAGAAGGCCATTGTTGAAGCAACTGAAACTGGCCCTGAGGAACTCCTGCACTGATGAACTGGGACTGAGATGATTGACCTCCAACAATCACGACCATCTTCCTTTGTGCTAGGCATGACTTCAACCTGTTAAAATTTTTCCCCCGATTCGCATTGGTTTCAATTTTGTGAGGACTCCTTGACACCACACTCAGTAAAATGTTGCCCTGATGTTGAGGGCTAACACTCTCACTTCACCTCTGGAACTCAGTTCTTTTATCCTTGGGCCAAGGCTGTAATGGGGTTTGGAGCTGAGTTGTTCTGGCATAACTCAAGCAGAGTATCAAAGAGAAGGTTACTGTTTTGATTGCAGTTAAGTCTGTAATTGCTATTCAAATGTTTGAGAAGTCAGTTGCTGATCTCAGAATGCTCCGCTATGTTGGAGTGCTGCTTTAGGAGGTTAGGCCAAGGAGGGAGGATCTCTTTGAAACCGGCAAAAGAAAACCCCAGGGAGAACTGCAGCATGCCAGTGCAGGGAGATGGAAGGCGCAATCAGTCCCAATTCTACCATACTAAGCATAACCACCCAGAGCCATGAATAGTTTAATGACTCTACCAGATTCAGGTAAGGAAAGAGGAGTCACATACACCTAAATATGGCTGCCATTTATAATGGAGAGGGTTAGAGAGGGAATTACAGAGCTGACGAACATGAATTATTGCTGAAGTACACATCAGACTATGGGAGTTCTCCAAAATTCCTTTGGGTACTCAAGGATAACGTTTTCAAGGCTATCTGTGATCCAAACTCCAAATCTCATCCTCAGCAGCTCAATAGTGTTTATTGAAAAAAATCAAACTGTTTTCTTAGTGGAATTCATCATAAAGACACAAACCCCACCTTCAGCGGTGTCTCTCAGAAATATCCCAATCCTGCCCTCAGTAGTGTCCATCAGGGAAACACAAATCCTGGCCTAAATAGTGTCCATCAGACTGTGGTGAGGGTTGTTAAAGTAGTGAAGTTTGGAAGTCAAAAGAAAGCCTCCTGAATGCAAAAAGCATGAATCTGCTGCAACCAAGCAACACGTCCAGGAGGGAAGCACAAGATCTGAACTGAAGGGATATCCAACTGCTTATAGAAAGAATAAGAGCTGGTATAGCCACAGGGAAAGGAAATTAGAACAGAATATAGATTATGAATAATTAGGAAAGTAAGGATATTAAAACATAAAAAATTGGGCTTACATGAATGAAACGAAGATGAGATTTAAAATGGGTGATTTAGAATTGCTGGTACATAGGGGAAAAATGTGCCACAAAACTAACTGAAACCTCATTGAAAACAAATGATGATTATGGAGTTCATTTGCAGGGCCATGTGGTCGATCCTGGATCCTAATTAAGGCAACGTATGAAGATTTGGCTAACTTAGGTGTCTTATTTTTTCTCTCTCTTGATAACAGAAGACTGGTTGGACATGGTGGAGAATTTAAAATTATGAAACATTTGGACAAATTGGATCCAAGTAAATTTTCTGCCATGAATTTAAGCAGCAGGAGTCATAATTACAAATTATGGACACGAAAAGAAAATAGGAAAAAACTCTAAAAGGGTGGTGTGAAACAAATTATTGGCGTGGTGTGAAACCAGAAATCTTGTTGGGTTTTAAGAAGTAACTGGGCAGGTTCTTATCAACAAATGAGGTTTAAGGTTATTAGAAATATACCTCAGGAATATTGCGGTTAGTTGGGTCCATGGTCTTCTATTTGAAGCTGTTATTGTATTCTCTTGCACGTGTAGGATTTGAAGTAACAGTCTGAATAAACTTTGAGGACATGACCCTGCCCAGTGAGCAATCACACTCACAGGGAACTGAGGGTTGGAGTTGCTACTACAACTTTGTAGCCTTGTGTAGCAACTGAGGTATAACCTTTACTGCACTCTATCAGGGGTCATGGGATGTTCTGGGAGGACTGGGCCAATGAGCCCTAAGCGCAAGCAATCCAGGGGGTGGGGCTTCCTGATGTTGAGTCCTGATCGAGCATGTAGCACCTGAAAAGCCTCTCTGTAATAAAGTTTATCTGGTTCTTGTTGAAACCTGTCTGCTCCACCAAGTCATTAAATTTGGCAACGAGGATGGGATATCTCCGATGCGGCACCTCGCCTTGTTAATGTGAGTACATTGAATCTTAAGAAAGAGAAAAGATTACTCACCAGTCATGCCACTCTTCGGCAGAATCGATCCTTATGATGCATCGATGGAAGACTGGAGCCAGTATGTAGGGTGCCTCGGATTTTATTTCATAGCAAACAAAATTACTATGGAGAAAAAGCAGAAAGCAATCCTTTTGAGTGTAAGTGGTAGCAAGACATACAATCTCATTTGTAACCTGACGGCCCCAAGTGCTGCCAATTCTAAGTCCTTTAATGAATTGGTGGACCTTGTGAAAACACTTCCAGCTGAAGCCATCTGTAATAATGCAACATTTTAAATTTAATTCAAGTTAGTGCCCTTGGAGAGTTCATCGCAAACCTTAAGCAGTTGGCAGAACACTGCAACTTCGGGGATTAAATGAGATGCTGCGGGACCAATTAGCTTATGGAATTCAGGACGACCCCGTTCAGCACTGTTTACTCCCCAAGGTCGACATCGGCTTTAAGCATGCCCTAGAAATCACCCTCGCCATGGAAAGTACTGCAAGAGACTACCAGGCTTTGCCACACAAACAACACGGCACTGGTCTTCATGTGGGGTGGGAACCTACCGCTGAAAGTGGCGCGAAAACCAGACCCACAGCATCGAAGCAAGAGGCAATGTCTGCTGCTAGAAACATTAAAAGGCCTAGTAGAAACACCTCAGCAGCAACTCCAAGAATAAGTTGTTATAGATGTGGAGGTGACCACAGACCGGACACCTGTAAATTCAAGGAGGCAGAATGCCATTACTGCCATTATAAAGGTCACTTAGTAAGGCAATGCAGAGTAAAATTGAAACGGCCTGTAAAGCAGCAAACCAACATGATTGAATTAAAAAATACCGCAGAACCTGAAGCTGCCGACACCGACATTTATCCCCTGCATAATGTAACCACTGAAAAACCAAACCACATTCCAAGTTAATGAGAAGCCACTAATAATGGCCAGTCAATAAACCTGGAGTGGACAATTGCTAAATTAAAGACGTAACTGGAGAATCTATTCAAGTAAAGGATGTCGCCATATACCAGTGTCTTACAGGCAACAGACAGCCTGGCTGCCTGTGATAATAGTGAAAGGAGAAGGACCCAGTCTTTTAGGCCGAGACTGGTTACAGAAGTTTAAGCTTGACCGGTCTGAGATATTTCCCTTGAAAACAGGATGAGTTCCTGAACTGCTAAGGAAATACGGCATGGTATCCAGGATGAATGAGGGAAGTTAAAAAGCATGCAGGCCAAGATATATGTGGATTCTCAGGCGACAACATGTTTCTTTAAGGCCAGACCTGTGCCTTATGCATTGAAGGAGAAGGTGGATGCAGAACTGTGCCAGTTAGAAAAGCTGGGCATCATCCAACCTGTCCAGTTCTCGAAATGGACAGCACCCATAGCTCCAGTGGTTAAGCCTGACCAAACTATATGCATTTGTGGGGACTATAAATTGACTGTAAATAAGGCAGCAAAACTAGACAACTACCCTATTCCAAGGATAGGCAATTAAATGCAACGCTGGCTAGAGACAAGTTCTATACAAAATTGGATATGAGCCACGCCTACCAACAATTAGATTGGATGGCGCATCGAGAGAATATGTGACTATTAACAGACACTTGCCTATCCTTTGGAGTATCATCTGCATGTGCTATCTTCCTGAGAACAATGGAGAGTTTTTTGCAAGGACTTCCCCGAGCGGTAGTATACCTTGATGTTCTGATCACAGGCTCAACCGAGTTTGAACACTTGGTCAACATGGAGGAGGTGCTAAGAAGGTTCACAGAAGTCTGTGTACAGTTAAAGAAGGAAAAGTGCACATTTCAAGCACCAGAAGTTACTTACCTGGATCACAGGATGAATGCCATGGGTTTGCATCCGGGAGAAGAGAATGTTCAAGCAATAAAAGATGCACCCTCACCATCCAATGTAATGGAACTCAAGTACTTCCTGGGTATGATCAACTACTATAGCTGCTTCTTACCTAACTTATCAACGGTGTTGGCACCAATACTCTTGTTGTTAAACACAAAGAAGCCTTTGTGAAAGTACAGAAACGGTTGCATTCGTTGTATTTATTGGTACACTACGACCCATCGAAAGAGTTGGTATTAATATGGAATAGCTCTCCTTATGGTGTAGGAGCCATGTTAGCACATAGAATATAAGATGGATCAGAAAGGCCCATTGTCTATGTCTCAAGAACCATCTCCACAGCCAAGAAGGATTATTCCCAACTCATAAAGGAAAGGTTATCAGTGGTATTCAGAGTGAAGAAATTTCATCAGTGCCTATGTGGACAACATTTCACCATTATGTCGGACCATAAACCATTAACGGGTTTATCCAGTGAGGATAAGGCCATTCCGCCAATAGCATCAGCAAGAATACAATGTTGGGCTTTGATATTATCTCCATATGAGTAACTTTTATGTACCGCCCTGGCTTACACATTGCAAATGCAGATGCACTCAGTCATCTCCCATTACCAGATAACATTGTACATGCTCCAGTGCCATACGAAGTTGTGCTATATTGAATTTCTTGGATTCTTCGCCTGTTTGTGCGAAGCAAATTAGAAATTAGACAAACAGTGATCCAAAACAAAAACAGAATTACCTGGAAAAACTCAGCAGGTCTGGCAGCATCGGCGGAGAAGAAAAGAGTTGACGTTTCGAGTCCTCATGACCCTTCAACAGAACTAGGTGAATCCAAGGAAGGGGTGAAATATAAGCTGGTTTAAGGTGTGTGTGTGGGGGAGGGTTTGGGTGGGGGGAGAGAAGTGGAGGGGGGTGGTGTTGTTGTAGGGACAAACAAGCAGTGATAGAAGCAGATCATCAAAAGATGTCACAGACAACAGAACAAAAGAACACATAGGTGTTAAAGTTGGTGATATTATCTAAACAAATGTGCTAATTAAGAATGGATGGTAGGGCACTCAAGGTATAGCTCCAGTGGGGGTGGCAGGAGCATAAAAGATTTAAAAATATTTAAAAATAATGGAAATAGGTGGGAAAAGAAAAATCTATATAATTTATTGGAGAAAACAAAAGGAAGGGGGAAGAAACAGAAAGGGGGTGGGGATGGAGGAGGGAGCTCAAGATCTAAAGTTGTTGAATTCAATATTCAGTCTGGAAGGCTGTGAAGTGCCTAGTCAGAAGATGAGGTGTTGTTCCTCCAGTTTGCGTTGGGCTTCACTGGAACAATGCAGCAAGCCAAGGACAGACATGTGGGCAAGACAGCAGGGTGGAGTGTTAAAATGGCAAGCGACAGGGAGGTTTGGGTCATTCTTGCGGACAGACCGCAGGTGTTCTGCAAAGTGGTCACCCAGTTTACGTTTGGTCTCTCCAATGTAGAGGAGACCACATTGGGAGCAACAAATGCAGTAGACTAAGTTGGGGGAAATGCAAGTGAAATGCTGCTTCACTTGAAAGTAGTGTTTGGGCTCTTGGACGGTGAGGAGAGAGGATGTGAAGGGGCAGGTGTTACATCTTTTGCATGGGCATGGGGTGGTGCCATAGGAGGGGGTTGAGGAGTAGGGGGTGATGGAGGAGTGGACCAGGGTGTCCCGGAGGGAACGATCCCTACGGAATGCCGACGGGGGGTGAAGGGAAGATGTGTTTGGTGGTGGCATCATGCTGGAGTTGGCGGAAATGGCGGAGGCTGGTGGGGTGATAAGTGAGGACAAGGGGGACCCTATCATGTTTCTGGGAGGGAGGAGAAGGCGTGAGGGCGGATGCGCGGGAGGTGGGCCGGACACGGTTGAGGGCCCTGTCAACGACCGTGGGTGGAAAACCTCGGTTAAGGAAGAAGGAGGACATGTCAGAGGAACTGTTTTTGAAGGTAGCATCATCGGAACAGATGCGATGGAGGTGTAGGAACTGAGAGAATGGGATGGAGTCCTTACAGGAAGTGGGGTGTGAGGAGCTGTAGTCGAGGTAGCTGTGGGAGTCGGTAGGTTTGTAATGGATATTGGTGGACAGTCTATCACCAGAGATTGAGACAGAGAGGTCAAGGAAGGGAAGGGAAGTGTCAGAGATGGACCACGTGAAAATGATGGAGGGGTGGAGATTGGAAGCAAAATTAATAAATTTTTCCAAGTCCCGACAAGAACATGAAGCAGCACCGAAGTAATCATCGATGTACCAGAGAAAGAGTTGTGGAAGGGGGCCAGAGTAGGACCGGAACAAGGAATGTTCCACATACCCCATAAAAAGACAGGCATAGCTGGGGCCCATGCGGGTACCCATAGCCACACCTTTTATTTGGAGGAAGTGAGAGGAGTTGAAGGAGAAATTGTTCACTGTGAGAACAAGTTCAGCCAGATGGAGGAGAGTAGTGATGGATGGGGATTGTTCGGGCCTCTGTTCGAGGAAGAAGCTAAGGGCCCTCAGACCATCCTGGTGGGGGATGGAGGTGTAGAGGGATTGGACGTCCATGGTGAAGAGGAAGCGGTTGGGGCCAGGGAACTGGAAATTGTTGATGTGACGTAAGGTGTCAGAGGAATCACGGATGTAGGTGGGAAGGGACTGGACAAGGGGAGAGAGAAGGGAGTCAAGATAATGAGAAATTAGTTCTGTGGGGCAGGAGCAAGCTGACACGATCAGTCTACCGGAACAGTTCTGTTTGTGGATTTTGGGTAGGAGGTAGAAGCGGGCCGTCCGAGATTGGGCTACTATCAGGTTGGAAGTGGTGGGAGGAAGATCCCCAGAGGAGATAAGGTCAGTGACAGTCCTGGAAACAATGGCTTGATGTTCAGTGGTGGGGTCATGGTCCAGGGAGAGGTAGGACGAAGTGTCTGCGAGTTGACGCTCAGTCTCCGCGAAGTAGAGGTCAGTGCGCCAGACAACAACAGCACCACCCTTGTCAGCGGGTTTGATGACAATGTCAGGGTTGGACCTGAGAGAATGGAGTACAGTAAGTTCAGAGAGAGAGAGATTAGAATGGGTGAGAGGAGCAGAGAAATTGAGACGACTAATGTCGTGCCGACAGTTCTCAATGAAAAGATCAAGAGAAGGTAAGAATCCAGAGGGGTCCAGGTGGAGGGAGAATATTGGAGGTGGGTGAAAGGATCCGTTGAACGGGGAGAGGACTCCTGCCCAAAGAAGTGAGCCCGGAGACGAAGACGGCGGAAGAAGAGTTCAGCATCATGCCAAGCCCAAAATTCATTGAGATGAGGGCGGAAGGGTATGAAACTAAGTCCTTTGCTGAGCACTGATCGTTCAGCATCGGAGAGGGGAAGGTCAGGGGGTATAGTGAATACACGGCTGGGGCTGGGATTGGAAGATGGGGTGGGGACGGAGGGACAGGCCAGGGTGGAGGGTCCTAAATGGGTGTTGGTGTCGATGAGTTGTTGGAGTTTGTGTTCCTTAGCACTTGAGAGAAAGAGAAAAAGTTTCTTGTTGAGGCGTCGGATGAGACGAAGAATAAAATGAAACTGGGGGCACGCGCAGCTTTGAAAAAGGGTATGGCGGTGCTGCTGGAGGGAGAGGTCGAGTGTGTTCATATGGCAGCGCATGGCACTGAGTGTGGATCTCAGAATGTGACGGGAACAGCAGAACGAGGAACGTTTTATGTCCCGGAGATACCTGTAATCCTGGGTGGGTTCGAAACATGAGGGGTGGAATTTCAGTTGAAATCCACGTGGGGTAAGTCGGAGACGGAGACAGTCACTGAGAAAGGAGATATATATAAACAGTGATCCAATATTGTTAAAAGTATGAGACTTTGTTTTGCAAGGGCGGTCAAATTTTTCTGTATCTGACGATTTGAGACCATTCCATGCCAGTAACACAGGCTTGAGTTGTCAAGGTGGAATTTTGTCATGGGTATCAAGAGTTGCCATCCCATCACAAGGTAGGGAACCACTCTTGATAGAGCTTCACAGCGCGCATCCAGGCATATCAAAGATGAAAATGCTTGTGTGAAGCTATGTCTGGTGGCCAGGCATTGACAGTGACATTGAAAGCATGGTCAAACACTGTCTCCATTGTCAGCAACAACAGGAGTTGCCTGTTTCATCTCCCCTGCATCAGTGGGAGTGGCCTGGTCAACTCTGGGTTAGTCAACATATCGATTATGTAGGCCCATTCTTAGGAACCAAGTTTTTGCTGACCGTGGATGCACATTCTAAATGGATGGATCTATATGAAGTCAAATCGCCAACATCGAGCACAACTATCGAGAATCTACTTCACTGTTATACCATACATGGCCTACCTGAAATCGTCGTTTCTGATAATGGTACAGTCTTTACCAGCACAGAGTTTCAGAAATTCACGAATCTGAGTGGAATCAAACACATTAAAACAGCCCCTTACCATCCCTCATCGAATGGTTTAGCCAAGAGAACTGTACAAACTTTCAAGTTTGGTATGAAAAGGTTATCAGAAGGTACTCTAGAATCTCAACTTTTCCGCTTTTTTCTCAGTTATCGTACAATGCCACATTCAACTATGGGTTCAACACCTTCTGAATTATTGATGAACTATTTCAACTATTGATGAAATGCCACCTGCGTACATGGTTATGCCCGATAGTAAGCCTGGGGGAAGGTAAAACGGAATCAGAGTAATCAAAAATTGAATCACGATATACACAGCAAAGCTCACACATTCAGTGTAGATGACATGGTATTCGTGCAAAATTTTGGAAGTGGATCTTGTTGGGTTCCTGGAACCATTGTCTCAGAGATTGGTCCATTATCTTTCCAAGTACAGGTGGAAGATAAAATCATTTGTAAGCACGTAGACCATGTTTATAAGCAAGAAGAAGGGATTCCATTTGTTGAATGTGCAGCTGGTGTGCGACCATCAGAAATGCATCCTGCAGCTCTTCGCTCGGTTTCCAGGGAGTGTGCACGACTCCTACATTCTCAGTCGATGACAGATCCCTGACGTCTTCCAGGGTCCACAGAAGTTGCAGGGATGGCTCCTCGGGGATAAGGGCTACCCGCAGTAGACGTGGCTGATGACACCCGTGTGGCGGCCTCAGACTGCAGCAAGTGTAGGTATAATGAGGCTCATGCTGCAACTCACAAATTGGTGGAGCAGACCATTGGGGTGCTGAAAATGAGGTTCCAGTGTTGGCACCCGACTGGGGGAACCAAGCAATATAGTCCACAGAGGATGTCACACATCTTTGTCATCTGCTGTGCCCTTTACAACCTGGCGCTGCAACACAGAGAGGAGCTGGCTGAAGAGGAGGTGGAGGAGCTGGAGGTTTCCTCCGATGAGGAGGATGCCAATGGAGATGAGGGTGAGCAGGTCATCGAAGGCAGTGGTGACGGGGATGAGGCCCACACACTGGTCAATCGAGGCAGGCTCGCTTGGGAGGCCCTCATAGCGGCTAGACTTTTGGAGGATGGTGACAACATGCAGTGAGGGGACCCCATAGATCCTCACATTGCATCAGTGAACGTTTGGCACCAGTCTGGCTTATGACACCACAGACACCCTCTGTGGTAAGGCTCCTGCTATGGAGAAACAGGGGAGGCCCTAACGGTCGCTCGATTGCAGGAGGATGATGATGACATGCAGTGAGGACACTCCATAGATCTTCACATAGCCTTTGAGAATGTCTGACTCCTGTCTGGCCGAGGGCAGCTCGCTTGCACTCTGTGATCAGGGTCATAACATAGAGATGCAGCCATGAAACTTTAGAAGCATCTGATGATTTGTCCACTTTCAGCCCCTAAGGCCTTTAAGAGTACAGCAACACTGGTCACAGATGCTGAAGAGATGGGAGTCAGCACCAGGTTAAAGGTATTGAGAGCACACAGAGAGAATGACGGAACTCTGCGATGTCTGCCCATTACATTCTGGCAGCAAGACAAGCACCGTCGAGGTGCATGCATCAGTGATGTGTCCGGGGAGTGTGAGGCCGGACCATCACTTTGGTCTGAAGGCTGCACAAAGCACAGAGAAGAGGCCCTGGACTGAGTCACCTACCATTACCTTGTGCAGAAATGTTTCACATCTGAGCAACACAAACACTGCTCATTAGAACAAGGAGCCATAGGCAGGGAGACATTCTTGGGAGTTCATTGAAAATAGTGAACAGTATGTACAAGTGATTGACACCAGTGCCCAAGCAATGCACCTAAATAGCCAAGTGGTTATGGTACTGGGTTTGTAACCCCAAGATCAAGAGTTTAAATCTCACAATGACAAACTATGAAACAATGTAACTTCATCTGAAACAGATGGAAATGGGTTTGTACTCAAAAGAGTTACACCTTCTTAACTTCCCTAACCCAGCCACTATATCTTGGTGCTCCCCAGTTATCCATAGCGGAGGTGGAGGCAGCCTGGTGACTGCTACACACTGTCTGTGATGATCTTGGTGAGTGTCTTCTGAAGGGCCAAGACCCAGAGGGCCCCGGCTTGCTTTTGGGGTCCTGCTGTGTGGAAGTGGCACCTTCCTTGGCCTGTGGAGCTGGAGCTGAGGTCACAGGAAGAGGGGATTTGGATGGGCCGGACACTCCTGGAGTCACCTGGATAGATGGCCCTTGGGGGGGGGGGGGGGAGCGACACCTGCTGATCCTCCTCCCTATGGATGCTGAAGGGCCCAACTCCTGATTCCTGAGCAGAACAGGCAGCTGGAGTGAGATCGAGCTGCCCTGCACCCCTCTTGCGTACACACTGTTGGAGGCCAACTATGACATCAGCAATGGAGTTAGCTCGCGCAGCAGTGCAGGAGCAAAGTCCTGGACCCTGGAGGCTGCCATCCTAATCTCAATGCGTTGGCATGCTGGCACAATCACCTCAGCCTGAAGGTGGACGGACTCCTCCATCGTGCCTTGCAACCTGAGGAGTGCAGCAAACATCCCTTCCCGATGTTCCCGAGCTTGCCTTTGCAGCTCCAGCGACAGTGATATGAGGCTCGTCATGTGACTCGGACTCAGCAAATTTATAGCCTCTAGCTGTCCTCTGGGACACCTGGGAAGTCCCTACCGCAGCTTGCTGTGGATTGGACAGTGCAATGTGCTCACCAGATTGTGATCCCGGAACTATTCTAAAGCTAGATCCCACCAAGGTGTGTGTCTCTGTGCTAGTGGAGTGTGTGGGTAAACGCTGTGATGGAACTTCACAAAGGATGCTTTCAGGTTCCCCTTATGAAGTGTGTTGGCACTGACCATAGCTGCCACCGCTTCTCAAGCCTGGTTGGTCACGTCGCTGCCCATCCTGCAACCAGAGCGGGGGCGGAGGATATCCACAGCATCCAAAAGGCAGTCCAGTGACATGTCGCTAAACCTGGGGGCTGCAGTCTTTTTGCCTTTCATGGATACCTTCCCTGTAGCCGTGAGCTGAAAGCATTGAGATGTGTGCGGCGGCTGGACATTACATATGGCCCCTGTTGTGATGAAGCAGTGAGGTGATGGCGTGGCGGGCAAATGAGAGCCCACTGCCATGGAATAGTTGTGTTTCATAAAAATTCATAAGTAATTGGCGGGTTTGGGGCAATACGGCGTGACAGCCCGCCAATGCAGCCGAAGGGTAAAATGTTGTTTTACCTGCTCACTACCGTACTTAGTGCAAATCTGGGACAATTCTGCCCTTGATCTTTAATCACCGGAAGTTGTATGGATGTATATGTTGTTGGATATTCAAATATTTCTCTGTAAATAGAAATTGTAAAAAGACCTAATGGGGGAGGAAATGAAGTAACTGAAGATATAGCCTCTCCTGCTCTCTAGAAGGGGTCATGTGATGTTCTGAGAGGCTCCAACCAATAGCCCTAAGCACAGGTACTCCAGGGGGTGAAGCTTCCTGACAAGAGTCCTGATCGAGCATGTAGCACCTGAAAAGCTTTCTGTAATAAAGTTAATCTGTTTCTTTTTGAAACCTGTCCGCACCTTGATTCTCTGACCCAAGCTATCTCTAAATGCATTTCTCAGTTTTTCAAATGCATTTTTTCTATTTTTCAGAACAAAATCTTGATGGACAAAGTTCTCTACAAGTAGCTTGGACACATAAAGTTACCAAACTGTTTTTGGAAGGGATGGGTTGATGGGCCAAATGTGGAAAAATTTATTTTTTTATGGCATGATGAAGATTAAACCTGATTTTCAGTGGAATGCAGCTTTTTGCTATCTTTCTGCGGTTAAAGTTTCTACATCATAGAACTATGAAAGTGCACAAGCCTGTAAATAAAATCGATGTATGATGGTTTCCTTTGTATAGACAAATGCGAAAGAGGTGGGTGTCTGGATGCTGATGCTTCCTTCATATGAGCAAGACAAAAGGTACCACTGCAGTTTACTTAGTTCAAGTCTGCTGATGCTTCAGACACATTTTAAAGAGGGTTAGAGATCATTAAAAAAATTAGTCAAATCTTAACTACAGGTTAAATATGCAAGGGAGGTGAGAGCAACTGCCCTTGACATCAAGGCAGCACTTCATTGAGTGTGGCATGAAGGTAAAATTGAAATCAATGGGAACCAGGGGGAAAACACTTGACTGGTTGGAGTCATACCTAGCACAAAGGAAGATGGTTGTGGTTGTTGGAGGCCAATCATCTCAGTTCCAGGACATCGCTGCCAGGGTTCCTCAGGATAGTGTCCTACACCCAACTATCTTCATCAATTACCTTCCTTCTGTCATAAGGTCAGAAGTGGGGATGTTTGCTGATGATTATACAATGCTCAACACCATACTGAAGCAGTCCATGCCAATACGCAAAGACCTGGCCAACATACTAACTTTGGTTGAAAAATAGCAAGTGACATTTGCACCACACAATTGCCAGGCAATGACCATCTCTGACAAGAGGGAATTTAACCATCTCCCCTTGACATTCAATAACGTTGCCATCACTAAGTCACCCACTATCAACATCCTGGGCATTACCATTGAGCAGAAACTGAACTGGACCAGCCTTAGGGCTATGGAAGCTCAAACACTGAGTATATTCAAGACAGAAATCAATAGGGCTCTGGATACTAATGACAATAAGGAATATGGGGATTGTGGGAAAAAATGGCATAGAGGTAAATGATTCGCCGTGATCTGTTTGAATGGCGGAGCAGGCTCAATGGGCTGAATGGCCTACCTGCCCATATGTCCATATATTCCTATATAAATACTATGGATATAAGAGCAGGTCAGGGACTGGGAATCCTGCAGAGAGTAACTCACCTCCTGACTTGAAAAGCCTGTCCACCATTTACAAGGCATAAGTCAGGAGTGTGATGGAATACTCCCCACTTGCCTGAATGAGTACAGCCTCAACAACACTCAAGAAGCTCGACACAATCCAGGACAAAGCATTCCGCTTGATTGGAACCACATTCATAACCTTAAACATTCAGTCTCTCCAACACCAATGCAGCAGTGTATACAATGTACAAGATGCATCGCTCACTAAGGCTCCTTCGAGTGCACCTTCCAAACCCACCACTTCTACCACCTAGAAGGGCACGGGTAGCAAACACATGGGAACCCCACCAGCTGCAAGCTCCTCTCCAAGCCACACACAATCCTGACTTGTTATTTCTTCACTATTGTGGGATCAGAATCCTGGAACTCCCTCCCTAACAGCACTGTGGGTGTACCTGCACCAGATGGTCTACAGCAGTTCAAGAAAGTGGCTCACCACCACCTTCTCAAGGGTAATTTGAGAATAAATACTGGCCTTGCCAGCAATGCTCACACCTCAGGAAAGAATAAAAAAAGCCTTTTTCACACAATGATGTTCATTCTTTTTGGGGTCATTTGGCCAAAGATATTGAATTGAACTGCTCGTTAATTTGGGAAAGAGAAAGAATTGCTATCTATGCTAGGAAATTACAGCAATCTTCCTAACTGGCAAGTTTAAGCTAATTGAGAAAAATACTATTTCAACAATTATGCTCTCCCAACAGGTTAGAGTGGTAATTTTACTACCACTGTTAGACTGAAAACCAGTGCTTCTGCAATGGAGCTGCATGGGGAGTCTAACTGCTACAAACACGATGCCTGTGAACACCTTGCACATAACATTATTGTGACAGATATTTAACATTACAATTGCCAATCACGGTGCCACTCAACAGGAATAACATTTTTACAATGACATTTTCTATTAAGAAAGTTAAACATACAAGTTTTTAATATATTTTGAGATGAAAAACTACCATACAGTTAACATATTCAATAAATAATCAATACAGTTGCTATTTTCTTAATATGAAAATGGCACTATTGAAGCATGACCCAATTTTCTTTACAGATATTATTGCTTGTTAGCCAGATTTCTTACTGAGTCGGAAGAAATGAACAAACAAGAGCTTTACGATGTATATACATGGAATCTCTATTATTTATCAAAATGGAGAGAACTCCCTTAATGAACACTTGAAATTGGAGAGTAATCAAGTCCTGAAATGTTCAGTTTGTAGATATGATACAGCAATACTTCAGGCATGGGAATGGAGACAAGTCCAACACAAATATAAGAAGGAAATTTATGTAACTTAATGTAACCATGCCTAATTTTGCCTTATCATGTCCCTGTGAAGTGCCTTATTCCTCAAGAAGAGGATGAAAGACAATAACAAAGGAAAATGTGTGTGTTGTGCAATAATAATAATGGGAGTGCAGATAATAGAGCTGCTTCAATTTTAGGATTAATTTTTTTGTACATTTTTGTCTTTCATTTTTTGGAATGCTCTCATAGGTTTTTCATCGATGTGTAAGTAAACTTCCAGGAAAACAAACCTGTGACTTCAATTGATTGTATTTCTGCCACAAATTAGGGAATGATCCACAGCCAAATGTACATCATAGCCCCAAGAGCCATGGGGCACACCATAGAATAAATCCTGTGGGTGACAATAATTTGTGACACAGTGCAGGTAATTGCTGGATCAGATGAGAGGCCAGGTCACAAATGGGAAGACCAAAAACAGACATGAGGCATGAGGCTACAAGATAACTCAGCATCTTTCCAGTCTGTGATTCTTTCTTTCACTTTTGATTTCTACCTCCAACTATTTTTCTCTATGTGACCACATTCTCTTTACTTCTATTTGCCATTATCTTTCCCACACCTTAGTTTTGTGATATTTAATGAAATACTTTTACAAAATCCATGTAAGCCACATTTTGTTCCCTCATATATTGCCCTTATATATTCCTGTTACTTCAAAGAAGGTTGGTCGCACACAACATGTGTTAGATTTCCTAATTAATTCATGTTTCTCCAAGTGCGAAACACATTTAGGTAGCCATGACTAGTTACTACTGAATATGAACTCACCACACAAAAATGGCACTATATTTACAGTTAATTGTGTCAAGAGAGGTGATAATGATGGCTGGTGTGGGAAATGGAAGAATGGAATAGGGCAGTATGGGACAATTTTGGAACATGCAATCCTCAACATTGTTCCTAGCAATAACACTCCAACCTGGCTGAAATCCATTTGCTTGAGAGGTAGATTTCTCAGCTGGTTGTACTACTGCATGGTACAATTCTTTAAGATGAGATATTTTGTCACATAGAAAGCAAAATTAAAATAATCACCATCTGTGAAATAGTGGACTGAACTTTTAATTTTGCCAGAGTTATAAAACTGGAAGTATTGGATTGGCCATCAGTTATACACCCAATGTTATTTTCCTATTGGGTAGAGTATATAACAGAGGGCTGATTTGATACCACTCATTATATGCCAAGCTGATACTCCTGGTGGGCAGGGTGTATAATGAATGGCCAATCCAATACCGCCAGTTTTACACCCATTAACACCTGTGCCCCAATCTCACCGAAGTTCAAAGTTCAGTCGATATAATAGTGGGAGACACTTAAAGTGAACACCTCTGTGCAGACTCGAGAAATAATTTTCCGAATACAAAGACAGCACAAAGCCTCATTTTCTGGGACTTCATGTAAGGAACTTGCAGGCACACTCCGTACGACCTGCCCTCTATTAATTTTAATATATAGCCTCACAGCTGTCACTTATATCCAACACCCCAATCCCTATGACTGACCAGAGTTGTCTGGTTACAATGAATATCAGATGTGAGGGATAAATGAGCAAGCTAATTTTACAAATGCATATTTCTGGCATGGGGGCTCACCCACTGACAGCATGCATAAACTAAAACCACTGAATTATACCTTCAGTCTGCTAAAGGATCAAGTGTCAGATATAATCAGCGATAAGATTACATGCAATAATAAATGTAATCTGATACAAGCGAGATGCTTTCCCTAAATTCCCACTAAGCCCTCTGCAGTCCTCTACAACTCAGAATTCTTCAGTCTTCTAATGTAACACTTTTCAGTCCTCCTGACTCAGCACTCTCTATAAAAAATGTCTACATGCTTCACTTGGGTAGATGTAGGTAGTCCAGATTGACTGAATGCCAAGGTAACTCACATTCACCATAAGTGGATACACTGATTTTTCAAATGTGATATATGTCATTCTCTGGGCAATCAGAACTTTCTGACAGAAGCTGGGTGCAAGTGTTTTTTTTCTGTAGAAGTGGCACAAGGAAGTTGGAGATTACAAAAATGCCTCGAGGGCCAAATGACTCAGTGAGTAAATGCACCACATAGTATGGTACTAAACAACATTGACTAGAAATGTCCCAGTTTCAATTCTTGATTTGTGCAAAGTTAGTTGATTTCTGTCAGGTGGCAATGCACGCTGTAATTAGCTTCAAGGTAGACACAAGGAAAATTAGCCCGGATTGCAGCTCTTGCAGGAAATGCATCTGTATGGAGGTCAAGTCAGGACAGGATATGGTTGAACCCATGGTCAAATAGTTTTCCAGCACTTGCAGTTCAGGTTCATGCATGAAAAATAGCTTTTGGGGGGAAGCATCAGGGGACTGCCACCCATCATAAGGCTGGCATGAAAGGGTGAGGCAACTCTTTGGTACAACTGTTGGAAAGCTTGGTTCATATATGAATCAGTCACTGACACTAGTGAAACCATTAGGTATTAAAATCTGCATATTATTCAACCTTAAAACACCACAGAAGTTATTCTATTTTGTCCTATAATAGCGCCAAATAAATTGTGTACATTTTTCTAGTCCTAAGTATTGCAAAGGATCACAACTAACCTGAATGTAACACCTTTTAAATGAATTTCTGTCAAGTCTTATTGAGAATTGCTTGTCTTTTAGGTCAATAAATACATCAAACAGTACGTGACTAGCCCTGACCTTAAACTAATCCTTTAATCCCTTCTCACCCATGAACACTTAGTAACATTTCCACACTTCCATTTAACCATTTAATTTTGCATCATAACAGTGTGTCTGTTGGTCTCTTATGTTCCTTGAAGTTTTTTTTTAGTCTTAAAGAACGCTTTTGTATTTGTTTAATTTAAAGTCACATAACAGCAAAACTGCCCATTGTTCAGACTTCACAGGTCAGGACGGATTACAGCAATTCTGCATCAAGCACTGAGTTTATGATATGTCCTTAAATTCATCAGATTGCAATGTCAGAGATATGCGCAAACAACCTGCATTATTACAACTGCTGCATTTTTTGCTTCAAACCTACACTGGAATGACAGTATTGGGTTCTTTACAGGATCACTACAACACTGACCTACATTTTTAAGATTATCTTCTTCAAAAAGTCAAATTATCTTCTTTCAATCTGCATTTAGCTCTGATAATGTAGTCGGTCATCCACCAATTGAATGTCACCTACAAGCTTTTGAGCAGAGTATAATTGATGCCGACACTAAACTTGGCAGCATCACAGTATTTGTCAGGAAGGGTGCCAGACATAATAGGTATTTGATTAAATAAGCCAAAAGAAAGAGGCAGGAAATTTTACAAAACTTACCTTGTAAAAATGAAATTGCAATCATTTTTATTGCTTAATATTTCAGTGTGATAGTTCATGTAATTTCGTTTTTTTATGCTTTGTATTTTGTTTGCCTTCAATTTTTCACCTTTTACTCTTTCTTTCCTGAAAACATGGACCTGGGTTTCCATGGGTGACCATGGGCATCTAGCATTTCTTTCATTTTTCTGCAAATGTCCCATTATGTCAGCATGACACAGTTGGTAGCACATTTCTGTATAATATTGAAGTAGTAAAGAAAGGCTTGCATTTATAGAGGGCAGAATTTTGCCATCGGCGAATAGGGGGCGGGGCCCGTTCGTCGACACGTAAAATGACGCAGGATGACGTCGGGCGGAACCCCCAATGTCATCCCGCCCCATTTAAATTTTCAGGAAGGCGGGGGCACAGCAAAATCAGCTGTGCACCCGCCAACCTGTCAATGGCCAATTGAGGCCATTGATAGGATCATTTAAACAATTAAAGGACCTGCCCATCCAACCTTAAGGTTGGCGGGAGGCCAGGTGTCCCAGCAGCAAATAGAAAAAACATGAAACCTCATCTACCGGCGGGATGAGGTTTCATGCAGGGTTTAAAAAATTTTAATAAAGTTATTCCGTAAATTATGAACATGTCCCATCTCATGATCATAACCACAAAAGAGCTTAGATTGACTGACCATTGTTTCATTACTGTTTGTGGTTGTCATGTTTGGTGAAATGACAACAGTGCACTTCAAAGTATTTCATGTGATATAAAAGCCATTTAGGACATATCTGAGAAATGCAGCAACTTTTCAGTTGTATTACACACTTGTCAAAACAGTAGTCCACCAAACAAAACTTGTAGTATAATGCCACAAAGTTTAGTGCCAATACTAAAGCCATGTGAAAAAAGATAACCCTTTGCCTCCCATTTTCGGCCCTGTGGGACAACACCCCTCATGTTAAGATTCTGGCCATTGTGATATGCCTAGGCCCTGCACCAGGATATAATGGAATGTAGGTTTGCTCCTTGATCCCTCAAATACTAACCCATTCTCAATCATATTACCCTGGGGAGACTACAACAACAGGCTGGGATCTTCTCCACAGAGCAGAGTGAAAGTAAATCAGAAGAAAAATCATCGCTAGGCAAAGAGATTGGTGAAATAAAGTGTGAAAAACAAGCTAAAGTAGCATCAAAGAAAGTTTGTGCCAATGGGCAGCACTATCAATACTGTATTCCAGCCCTACAATTACCGATATGCTGAGTCCTAGTCTTAGCCAAAATCAGGACCATTTGCGAAGGTGCCAACCAAGAATTCTCTGCTTTAATGGACAACTTCAAAAAAGCTAGGTGGCTGTAGAGACAGAGGAAGAAAGAAAAACTAATATCAATTATTATATGATCAAATCCTGCTATTTTAATTACGGTAAACTTTGATACTCAGTTGTGAAATCCTTCCTTTGGGAATAACAAAAAAAACTCCCCCTTCACAAATAAACTATGCACCAACAAATTTAAAGTAGATTCATTATCCCAACTCTTTTTTTACTAAGTTCTCATGTTCAGTAAAACTCAAACTACAAATTCATAAACCACTTTATGGGACACTGACTGGTAATCAGTTGAACTGAACTTTAGATGTAACCATCTATTTCATTAACTATTTTGAAACGAAGACATTTCATAAAAAAGGGGTAACTTACAAACTGAAGTTTCATCAACAATTGGTAATTCCCTGTTTTAAGCATTTGCATTTTCCTTAAGGCATTTCATTTTCTAACTATGTAACTTCACACATGTTAGTCAGTTCAGTGGGTTATGAGCCTTGGAATACTTGTCTTTTGAATGAGACTTTAAATCAAAGCCCCATCTGTCCTCTCAGGTGGACATAAAGAACTCATGGCACTAATTGAACAGTCATAGGGCTGGATGTTAAGAGCCACTCACAGGTGGGAAAGTAGGCAGGTGGACTGAAAAATAGGGTGCATGCCATCAATGGCCTTTTCCCTCCTGCATCCATCTGCACCCCCACCCCACTGCCCTGTCTAACATGGCTCCTCACCCCACCCCCACACCATGACCTGCCAGCCAGCCCCATCGAGATCTCCAACATAGCTGGGTTCAGGGGCATCCATGGTTGCTCATCCTCCTAGGCCTCCTGTAGTACTGGCAGTGCCAACCACTCCCAATTGGCTAGCACAGTGCTATGAGGCACGACATCATCCTGAAGAAGGACAGAAGTTTGCCTCATAATAATTAAAGGTATGTTGGCCAAAAATTTAAAGCAGGCCAACCAGAGGCAGGTTCACCCCTGACATCTATGCAGAGGTGTGGGGAGCCTGCTTCAGCATATAAGCCAACCTATAGTGTCATTTATGGCACAGAAGGAAGCCGCTCCACTATCGAGCCTATGGCAGTTCTCCACGGAGCAATCCAGTCAGCCCATTCCCCTGCTCTCTCCCTATAGTGCTGCAAGTTTATTTCCTTCAAGCACCCATCCAATTTCTTTTTGAAGTCATTGAGGACAGCAAATTCCATGTCATTACCACTCGCTGCAATAAAAATAGTTCTTCCTTACATTCCTCCTGCATCTCTGGTGTAAAACCTTACATCTGTGTCCCCTAGTCCTTGTACCATCAACTAATGGGAACAGATATTCCCTGTCTACCTTATACAAACCGTCCTAATCTTGTACACCGCTATCAAATTTCCCTGCGATCTCCTTTGCTTCAAGAACAAACCCAGCTTCTCCAACCTAACCTTGTAGCTAAAATCCCTCATCCCTGGAACTATTCTGGTAAAAATCCTCTGCAACCTCTCAAGGACCCCTCATATCCTTCTTCAAGTGTGGTGTCAAGAACTGGACACAAAACTCTAGTAGCGTCCTAAGTAGAGCATTATATAAAGGCTTAGCATAACTTCCCTGCATTTGCACTCAATACCTGTGCCTCTATTTATGAAGTCCAAGGTTCCACACGCTTTGACAACCACTCTTTCACTATGTCCTGTCGCCTTCAAATATCTATGCACGTGCACCCTCAGGTCCTTTACACTCTACTGTGCCATTGAATGAGCAGGGGAATTCTCCCCAACGTCCTGGCCAATATTAATCTCTCAACTAACACCTAAAAACAGATTATTTGGTCATTATCACATTGTTGCTTGCGGGAATTTACTGGCTGTCACATTTCCTATATTACAGCAGAGATGACACTTCAAAAATATTTTATTGGCAGCAAAACAATTTGGGACATCCTTAGGTTGTGAAAGGTACTAAATTAACGTGGGTCTTGCTTTTTTCCTTCTGTTATCATGATAATTTTGTTTTTTCCTACCCCGTTTCCTTCATTTTTTTGAATTGAAAGCTACTTTTAGTGCTACGGTCAGTAAAGAGAGCAGAAAGAGTTAACAAGGGTTAACCTTGCAGTCAGAAAAAAACTTGCCTTATATCTACCGTACCCTTTTCTACTGGATGGTGGTCTTGTTGCTCTTGCCTCAGAAATGGAACTTTGAGGTGACATGAGCTTGACATATAGCAGCATGGTTTTAACAAGTTGGCAGCCAGCTTGGCCATCACAGGACTTCTACAATCAAATCAGCCTGAGACAGCAGCCTTCTTCCAGCAGATTAATCATAATGTAATTTTAATTAAAAACCACAGTGTCAAAGGGTTTAGCTCTTTGAGAAGTGAGTGCAGATTGTAGCATAGCAGCAACATATTCACAGTCACTCAAAAGGTGATATTGTGCATTATTAAATGAACAAGGCTTTGATGAAATGTTATTGTAGAAATGATATTTAATCAGAAAGTGGGTGGGGGAAATATGTAATCTCATAATGTTGGCTCATAACAAAAGACACTGAAATAAGTTTAATTTTGACACCTATTCAATCATGTTGGTTTTAAGAGTGAATTCTGATCATGATTGCAAAGCTATTTGCATGAAATATGAACTTTAAAACCACATGCAAATAAAGCATTGATAGCGCATTAGTCATACCTCAGTAGAGATCAGATAAAAATGGAATAGTTATGAAAGAACATTGTACTTCAGAGTATGCATGAGTATTTCAACTTCAAATGTTTGGTATTCAGGTGTTGAAGCATAACTAATATGGAAACGGTGTTCATCTTAAGGCAGGAGAGCTGATTTCTCAGAAACCATTTTATATTTTCAGTCAGGGAAAAGGGGCCATTGGTTCGTATTGCACTGGAGTTGTAACTATGCAAACTCCTTGCTCAGTTCAACAACTAACTATGAAGAATACTGCTATGTAAAATGTGTGAAGAGGTTGCATTATGTCAGTCTGAATGGTCATTTGATTCACTTTTATTTGAGAACAAGACATCCAGTGTGGACATTGACATCTCAGGCAAATTCCACATCAAAGGACTACAAATTTAGCATTTGTTTCCTGAAAGCTCTTATGTGCTAGTGGTGTCATAAGGGTTATAAATCATAGTTTTTGCACATCCTTTCTCTACACATGTGTTGTGTGCCACGAAAAGCGTGCTGCTACAGTTGGCATGGCCACTCAGGCATGGAATAACAAGCTTTAACTTTGCTAAGCTTTCTGCCAGTCCCTCAGCTTCCCACTGTTCCGTTATATTGAACTTTAAGCACCACAGCTCTGTCGTGCTCACCTCGAGCCATTGCGTATTACTTCAATAAAGATCCTGCTGCGCGACTAGTGTAATGATAAGTGCTGGGGAGACCCTGCTTTCATACTGGGCTAGGTTTATTAAATTCATCATTGTGGAGGCAGGGTGCTTGCTCCCAGCTCTGTGACACTCCAGCTCTGTCCAACTGCTACTGACAGACAGAAGCTATAAAAAAGAAACCACCGCAGACTCTGGCAGGTGCTTCACCACAGCCACGAATCTGTGGTTTCAATATTACCAACACTCTATGCCCGGTATTCCCCTTGGGTGTGGTTGGAAGATTTGATTCGACACATTCAGTATAAAAAGATACAGGCAGATTTTCAGTTAAAGCTGGATTCCATAAGAATACAACTTGATTTAAATGGTAGGCTGGTCAAAACACTTAGCATATTTTGTCATTGTATTTGGTTGGGAAATGTAGAATTTTCTTGCCCAGGAAATAATGGTGGGGTAAAAGAAATATTGTTCAAACATTCATCAAACCCAGAATCTCAGCAAAACAAACCACCATCATTTTCTCCCAGCCCCTTTTGCTGGATATCAGCAGCCTTCTCATACCCAGTGCAAATAACCACCTTATGTGTGAACCTAAACAATGTCACCAAGCTGTTCAACCATAGAAGAGGCACCATGACCAAATCCAATTCTGTTATCACCAGAAATCACATAGGAAGGTCTGAATTAGCTGCCACTATACTTCCCCACATCAGATTGGATAGTGACAAGAAAAGTGGAAATTTTGCGGGAAGTCAACCTGCATCTCCTCATCCCAATCTTAATCGTCCCCCCATACCAGAAAGGCTGTCACCACACTTTCACTACCATCAACATGTCAGCGATAGCAGTAAAGTGTGGCCTGGGTTCTTTTGTTGCTACCATTGTCTCTGCTAACCTCACGGACTGCCAGGAAGGAGAGAGGGACCAAGCTGTGATCTCCTCATGCTCAATAATCATTCCAAAAACATGACAACTGAGGGCCAAGAGCTGCAGTAAAATGCTTTTGATCTTCAGGGTGCTTCTCTCAATCCAATCCTTCTGGTTCCTGATTTGCAGTGGGTCTCTCATCTGCCTTGAGCACTAGGGCTAGCTCCCAGTGGCACACTTCTCCCTAGCAACTCACCCTGCATAGTTCATAAATCCTGACTCTAATAAATGATTTATGGTCACAGTAAGTTCAGAAATCCCATTTCAATTTTCCTCCACTGTAAAGGAGAAAATTCAGGCAAAAATTCCAGCAAGAGTCATTGCATGGTTATTAAATATTTAAGATATGGGCAGTTTTCCCCTTTCCAGCTCAGGGACACTGAAGGCACCTATTAACTTTCTGGGTAGCTAGCAGCACAGTCCATGGATCAGAGCTGGAACATTCAGGCCTATACGACTCAGGCATCAGGATAAAATGCTTTTCATAGTAGAAGAGAAAGTGCTGGAAACACTCTGCAGGTTAGCAGAGGCTGTGAGAAAGAAACTTTTAATATTGTAGGCATCTTGCGTTCTACATGATGTGTAGATTTTGCAAAGAATAGCCTTTGATAGTCTCACACAATACATATGTATTTCCTGTGACAGTAGTGTTTATAGTCTTATCAGATTGCAGACCAGGCAGGTGTGTTAAAAAGGGAGTAGTTTTATTGGACCAAGTGCCTTTTTCGTTCTCTAAGTTTCATGCATTTTTAATTATAAATATTAAAAAGAAGAATTCAACACCTGAGGTGTGAGCTGGTTAGAGACATTTTCCTCCGGGTATTTTGACAGTGGGCAATTTCTTTTTTAACTAAAAAGGGTCTTTCACAGCAGGTAATGTGATCTCCTAAACTTTCAAGAATGAGAACACAACAATCAGCATATTTCCATTGACAGCAGATGGATCAAAAGAGTTGACGAGGCCTAGAATTTATGGACTCTGAATTGTTTTAAGATGTTGATCTCATGTGCTTGGGAAGCTCATTGGTAAGGTTACCAGTACAGTTGAACTGTGCTTGCCAACAGTTTTTGAACTCATATCTTTGAACTCCTTTTTTTCGGATGCAGGAGAAAGTGAAAAGGTGGATGCAACCAGGTTTGCTTTCACCAAAGATGGATTGCCCACATATCCAACCTTACCTAGACAGTCACATGTACAGACTGAGGCACTTTTATCCGTGAAACTCTGAGCACATTTGCCTATGCAGTCTGTGATTCACTAAAAAGACTAAATTGTGCCATCTGCTGGAATCCGGCCCGCAGACAACACAAAAAAACAGGGATACAGTTGAAGGTGACCACACTGTTGAGCTTTGTTGCCTCCAGCTAATTGCAAGCTAATTTAGAGGATATCAGCAACATTTGTCAATCTCTGATACACAGATGCATCAAGTGGGTCACTGATATGTGCTATACGGCAAGGAAAACACCTTTTCACATGGAAAACTGATAGGTCACTGCAATTCTTCTGCAGGATTTCCAAAAGTCTAAAGCATTACCGGTGGTACCCATATGGTCATGCAGGTCCCTGTATAAAATTCCATGGCATTCATGAACTGCAAAATCTTGTAACCTTCTATGTTCTGATGACTAGTGGCCAGGTCAATTCAACACCCACTTCTCCAAAACAGCTATGATTCCTCTGTTTTAGTATAATCTTCTGTGCCTGAGTTACTTGAAGAAAATGTCAGAAATAAAGCGTAGCTTCTACAAATATATAAGGCTCTTGACACTTTTCTGACAGCCAGGAGGATCAAGACAGTGTAAATACAAGGCTCATGCAGCCACCAGAATTAATGTTGAACATATAGTAGGCATTTTGAAGCAATGTTTCAGACATGGGCCAGGATTTTATGTCCCCTCCCTCCCAGCAGGATATTACGGTCCCGCCGTACTAAATGGAGATTTAAATGGCTGGCTGCATCCACCGGGTGGGGGAAACAAGCTGCAGTGGGACTGTAAAATCCTGGCCATGGACTATACTACCATACACATATCTTAAGGATCATTGTTATTTGCTGCAAATCTTTGCCATCCAGTGAGACTTAACCAAAGAGTGGAGGAAGTCTAACCACAGCAAAGCAGCTTGACTGGCACCCCATCCACAAACATCCACTCTCGCCACCACCGATGCAAAGTGGCAGCAGTGTATACCATCTACGAGATGCACTGCAGAAACTCACCAAGATCCTTGGACAGCATCTTCCAAATCTATGACCACTACCTTCTAGAAAGACAAGGGAAGCAGATAGATGGGAACACCACCACCTGGAAGTTCCCCTCCAAGCCACTCACCATCCTGTCTTGGAAATATATCGCTATTCCTTCACTGTCACAGGGTCAAAATTGTGGAACTCCCTCCCTAACAGCATTGTGGGTGTACTTACACCACACGGACTGCAGTGGTTCAAGAAGGCAGCTCACCACTATCTTCTCAAGGGCAATTAGGGATGGGAAATAAATGCTGGCCCAGCCAGCAAAGCCCACATCACTTAAATGAATATTTTAAAAAAGCAGTTCACTGATAATGACCCCAACTGCGAGAGTTGTACATCAGATGCTTTTAGTCACTTAATTCATTAGCATTTATAAGTGCTATGCAGTATTTGATAAAGCAGAAAAAGAAGTAACATTTCCTGTAATGTCATACATCTTCACCAACACTACCTCTGTACCACCTCAACTATTTCTGATGTCCGCGATGATCTGCTGTTACATTATTCTGCAATATCAAAAGAAATTTGACAAAACCGAAATAAAGTGCAACCAAATTTATTACAACGATATCTCTATCTTGAAGATGATTATGAAGTACAGCAGAAGTTTAAGGCATTTACCAAGAAGAAATCAAGATCTCAATGAATTGTGGTCACAGTCAGGCGAGCAATTAAAAGGAAAAATTTGAAGTAAACCCATAAAGTTTAATCTGAAACAAGAGTAAATGGAAAAGTAAAGAAATAACTCTTTTATTGGTAGTAACCATTTTCACTGATATTATTTATAGACTCCCATTCCTACTTTTGGTATCTCAGTTCTCCTATGGCACTTGGCTCACATTCCTCAACTGTAAAATGTTCTCCTCATTTTTCTGAAAAATCTTGCAGGCAAAATTGGCACGCAATATCCATGAGTGTCAGGCCACCTGAAAGTGTATCCCCATCTTAAAATGTTCCACACTGGATGAGAATGTCATGGAAAATAAAGGAAGGCACTGTATTCTAGGGGATTGGGTGCTTGGAGGCTCATTATTGGCATTAGGAATAAAACTGAACACCCACACTATTGGTATCCCTGTGAAGCAAAGCACAGGCACAACCTTTCAGCCCTTCATTGTCTCCTTAATTTGAGGAACAGATGGCAATGGTTGGACTCAAACCCAATACTGGGTTACCACACGTACATCCTCCCCATATTTCTCTGCCCCTCAATCTCACCCCTGCACCATTTGCTTCTACTTGCCCCATGTATTAGCTGAGATAGTTTCGCCTGAGGGAAATAAGAGGGTGTGCCACCTTACCAGTGAAAGCTAAAAAGGCAGCCCATAGCATTGGATTCATGTAACCCAGATGTAACAAATACTTATCTAAAAGAAACGATATTTGAGGAACATCAAACCTAGGTGCAGCCTCTGAGGTCAGTCTCTGAGGTCGTCAGCAACTTGTAGGTGCAACATTTTAATATACAACTCTTATTAGCATTAATATCAGGTTTCAGCATTTTTACCACTCTTTGGGTGAAGATATTTCATGATGTGGATCTTCAAAACAATGAAAGTTACTGATGAGGTTGAAATAAACAAGTTATTTAACCTAGACAACAAACTTAGATTAAAGTGATATGAAAATAAAATTCAAAAGCCTGAGAATGAGGTTAGAAAAAGAAAAGTTAACTTTTTAATCCCTAAATGACAGCTATTTTGTGGAAAGATTCCTAAAGGAGGTAGTTGATTCTGAGTCAGCTGGTAAAGGCACTGGACCTATAGTCTGTTGAGTTGAGGGTTTGAAGATTATAAAGACAATCTTTCTTCCAGGAGGCATTTAATGGAATTAGTATTTCCTAAATGGGAGGTATCGAATACAAGTTCAAGTTAGAGTTATATTATCCTGTCTCTGAATGGAGTAGGATTAACAGACTTAAATAGCTTTATTTGTTCCGGGTTTTCTAATGTTCTTGAATATCTCTGTAAAAGCATCTCTCAAACAATTCCTTTCAGGGCAGAAAAGCCCAACTTTAGGGAGTCTTTTCTCAAAGCTCAGTCCTCTGATGCTAGGGATCATCATTATGACTCTTCCTACATTGCTTCTAGGGCTTCAGTGTCTCCCTTGATACAGTACATAAATCTGGTCTGACCTAAGCACTATACAACTTTTAAAAATCTCCACCAAAGTTCAACATTCGATTTGCTTCATTGATAGGTGCTCTGCAATGACTGGACTTGTTGACCATAGAATTAACCTCTAGATCTCTTTTGACTTCAGTCATAGGTATTTCAACACCATTCATTCAGTAATTCTATGGCTCATTTTTTCTTCCGACATGTAAAATTTTAGATTTGCCTTTTTTCAACTTTCATCTGCCTTCCTGGATATTTAACTAACTCATTTTGTATTTCTCAGGTTGACTTGCCAGATTCAACAGTGCCTCCTACTTTGGTATCATTCATGATTTTGACATTGGGCAGAATCATCCCAGATTTGCATCAAATGTGGTAGCGGGCAGGAAAAAGAACGTTTTACCCACCAGCCACAATAGCAACTTTTCACGCTGTAACATCACAATCCTGCCTCATTAATCATGCTGTCCTGGGAAACACACCGTTTTGATGGTGCCCTCTGATTCACCCGTCACACCGTCACTTCGCTGCTTCTTCACGCTGGGAGCCAGCTTCAAAGTGCAGGTGCATGCACACCTCTCAGTGCCAGCCCAGGATTGCTGCAAAGAAGACATGGCCCTGAAAGGCAAGAAGGTTGCAGCTCCTGATTCTGTGACGCATCCCTGGAACGCCTTTTAGACACAGTGGAGGTCCGTCGCAATGTCCTCTACCCCTGCTCTGGGTGAAGACCAGCAAGCAAGGTCACCAATCCAGCAGGGGAGGTGGTGGAAGTGGTGGTCAGCGCCAATGCCTTACAAAAGAGGACAGCCACCTAGTGCCATAAAAGGATGAATGGTCTCATCCATTCCACCAGGGTAAGTCACTCTTCCCATCACTCTCAACTCACACTCACAAATCCATCACTCATCCACAGGATCTCACATCTCAAAGGACAACACTACTAACTCTCACACACACCCTCACATCTCCATCAGACCCAGGCCTTCTTGAACTTATGTCCTCATCCCGACCATATCTCCGCTTACCACACAAACATTCCATGCAGAGCCCTGCGTCCTGCTCACACTCTGCTGTTGTCATGCAGGAAGCTGGCTCACAAAAGCAGGGAGAGGTCCCAGACTGGGGTTGGAGTGGCCCACATTAGGCTCCTCACTTACTTTGAGGTGTGTGCCATCGCGCTGACTATTGAGGACGTGGGCCGCGCCTGCAGCAATGGTAAGGTCAGCAGCGAACACCCACATGAGGATCTTGCGTCACATCATTCCCCTCTCGATGCAACTGTGAGTGCTCTCGCTCTTTTTGACTCTGCTGCCATGCACTAATTATCTCTAATTGATTCACGGGGAGTTCTGCCAAGTGATCAACGCCCTCAGCCAGCCAGTCCCTCAGCTCCATTCAAATCCTCACCGCCAGCCAAGAGGATTCCTCCTCCATTGAAGAGCTGGAAATAAGCAGCCTGGAAGACCCATCACAGCGCTTACCCACACCCTCCAGCAGCACCGAGACACACACCGGTGGGATCTAGATCTAGAGCAGGCTCCGATTCACAATCTGGTAGTCACCGCACAAACAATGTCCGCAGCAGGAGGAGGCAGGTTCAGCCGAGCTCCCCGGCCTTTGGAGAACTGCTGAGGAAGAGGCATCTGTGAGTTCTGAGTCAGAAGATGAGCCTCTAGATTTGGCCTTCTAACTCATCGTGGAGAGTCAACAGAAAGTGCGGGAACATTATGCAGAGCACAGGGTGGCACGCGAGTCAGAGGAGTGCATTCGCCTGCTCTCGGATAAAGTGGTGCCCATATGTGTGCAAATGGAGGTCTCCATTGGAAGGATGGCAGACGCCATGGAGACCCTGGTCCAGCAGAACACAGAGATGCGTGCAGACCTGCATTCCACTGCAGTAGCCATGGTTGAGTTCCTGCAGTGGCAATGCGAAAGGGAAATGGGGCACTTCGATGTCCCTCCAGGTGCTCCTTCCCCTCAAGGGTCCTCGGGCGCCCAAAGGGAGGAGAAGCGGCAGCTGGCCACCCATGGATCATCCACTCAGGAAACTCAGAGTCTGTCCTCTCCCTCCATGTCCCTTTTGTGGCCCTGTGATCCTGTGACCCCCTCAATCTCGTTCCCTGTCACCACAGAGGGAGCAGCTGGCCCACAGCAAGACAGCCAAAGCAAGCCAGGGCTCCCAAGATCTCAGCTCTCCAGAGGATGCACGCTGAAATCATCAGAGGCAACAGGGCCAACCATTGCACAGGCTGTCTCCATCCCTGCTGCAGATGTCAGAGCAACACCTAGAAGTGTTAGGCCTAGAAAAGTTAAATCCTGATCACAACTGGTTACACAGGTGAACACATTTTGTCACTTTATAATCTGAAAATATATTCACTTTCACTTTCACTGAATAATGTATAATGGTGTCTTTCAGCTTCATTGACAGGCTTTGCGAGTCCTCCCCCTGTATCAACCCTGCCCTCCCCACTAGCAGTTCAGCTGCACGCAACTGACCCATTAGTGATTCTGGAGGGAGAAGTTTGTGTGTATGTGTGGCAGGGCCTTTCAGAGCCTCGTGCAAACAGTCTCTCACGCATGCAGATCCTTCCTCCTTCACACTCATCTCAATGTCCTGAGCATTTTCAATGCTGCCTGCTGGGGTTCTCTTTCAGTTGTCCATCTGAGCCAATCTGCATCTCCGCCCACCCACTGATCACACTCCCATGCAGCACCTGTTCCTGCCCACAACGAGTCTCCTTTCACTTTTGGATTTAGAAGCATGGTGCATGTAATATTCCTCTTTGGTTCCCCTGTCTTTTCCTCTCCCCCAGTCACTCATGTCCTTCCCTCATCACTTTTGACCCCCCGGCATCACCTTCCACCTCCCACCATCACCTACCAGCCACAACCCTTTTCTTTCGGGGATGACCAAGTGAACATGCCTGAAAACCCCAACCCCATCCACATTAACCTCTTGACCTCCTCCATCCCACCCCCAAGGGTCTGTGTCTGCCACGGAATCCCATAACCTCGCCACCCCTTCTACCAATACCATCACACCCTCACCTTCTCACTCTACCAGCTCACTCTGCCTTCTCTCATTCTCACCATTCCCTGCTATCACACCCACCCTCATTTCACTCACAGCAGGCAGTTATTAACTCCACAGACCCTCGCTTGCACGTTCGTCTGGACATACCACCCCACTTTTCCCTTCCCCCCTCCAGGCTCCTTCCTCCCCTGGACTCCTCCCTGCAGACTCCTTCCCCTTCTGGACTCCTTCCTCCCCTCTGGACTCATTCCTCCCGCCTTACTCCTTCCTCCCCCTGAAGTCCTGCACCCCTTGGAACTCCTTCTTGCCCCTGAAGTCCTTTCTCCTCCGAACACCTTTTCCCCTCCAAACTTCTTCCCTCCACCTTCCTTGTCTCTTACACCTACCTCCCCAGTTGCCGTCTTCTCCCTCGTTACCCCTTACTCCCCCATACTCCTTCCCACCGTCCCAACCTCACTCCCCTGACAGCTTCGTTCACCCCCTCCCAACCTCATCTCCCAACATCCTCACCCCCTACTTCCAACCTCTGCCCCCGACACCTTTGTGCCCTCTCTTGCGCCCCCCCCCCCCCGCCAAACCAACCTCACTCCTTATGGTACACCTTCCTCTCCCAGTCACACCTACACCTTCCTTTCCACCCCCCTCGAAGATCACCCATTGCAGACCATGGCCAAGACACTGAAGACCAGAAGCAGACTTTCAACGGTGACCTTTCACCTTCTGTTAGCTCCTTCGCAGCGGAGCCATATCCATGAGAATCTACCCAGCATGCAATGCATGCTCCTCCAGGGCCCTGTTGCTGTTGGGCTCCAGCATCTTCTGCTCCTCAATGTCCGCGATGTGAGCAAGGCCCTGACAGTAGGTCCCAACTTCTGCACATCGCACTTGTCAAAACGTGTTCTGCACTGGTGTGTTTTCCCACTAACGTGGGTGGTAAATTTGATGTGGGGAGGGGATTCTGGCAAGCTGGGCTTATATTGGTATACAGGTGTATTAAAATGAAGTTCCCGATGTGCGGCAGCAGGAAACGCGGCCCACCATTGAAAGGTGGAGTGGACGATAACAAACTGGTTTTGCAATGCAAACAGATTTGCAAGAGTACTCACTAACACACTTCCCTCTCTGAAACACAGCTGCCACTGCGTACTGCCAAAGAATGAATGTATCTGCCAGGATACCAGACACTGACCTTCATGATGTGCTACCTATGTTCACACATCAGCTGTAAATTGAGGGAGTGGAATTCCTTTCAGTTCAGGACCATGGCAGAGTTGACATAAGGCACATGTAGAGCAACGTGCATGGAGTCAATGGCAACCTGCAACATGGGGACTCTTCCACCACCCTTGGGGTCCTTGATCCCAGGGAAGACCTGCTGGGCAGGCCTTTCTGAAAAGAGGTCATGCAGAGGTCTTGCTGGGTCTCCAGTGGCGGGAGAGACCCCTGTCGCCTACATTAAATTTCACCCTAGTTGTGCATGCGCTAGCTCCTTTACCAGCATAGGGTTTGACAGACTTCACATCGGAAGTGTGCGTGAGGCTGTTGATGTTATTTTGGAACCTTAGAGGCATTATAGTACCCAAGAAAACGAGTGCCACTGAATCTTATTTCATCCCAAAGTCTCCCAGCTCTTTCACTAACATTTGGCAAATGATTCATTCAATAAAAAATTTAAGATCTTACTTATTCTGACATTTGTAACAGAAGTTGATAGCTGAATGAGAAATGAAATTAATACTTGATTGTTCTTCCATTGACTTGTACTGGTATACTACCTATAAGTTAAATAATTTGTTTGCAGTGAACCTTACGTTTATTAAGCTTCAGAAGGAGAACATAATGCAACATAATTAAATACCTTTTCTCTTTAAACCTAAATTAGTTAGCTTGAATCGCTTACAAATCATGTCTGATGTGGACTATGAAACATTGGATCCTATATCTTGCACCGGCTGCAATCTCACAAAAGTAACATCAAATGAATTATGGACATTTTAATTTGCCGCAATGTCCACCCTGCAGGATGCTGTCAAAATTATCAATAAGTTGCAGTAGTTCTTGCACTCTAGTCTTATACCCACTGGGAACTGGGTTAAGACTCCTCAAATTAATTTCACTTAGGTACCTTAGAGAGCCATTATAGACAGGAGACTATCATGCTGTATTTTTCAGCTAGATTCCAATCCCAGTGGAGGAACATCAGAGATCTCCAATTGAGGGAGTGGAATTTGAAACAGACGCTCACTAAATAGATTTCTGCAGCAGTAAGTAAAATAGCTCTAACAAAGGAAACAGAAAGAGGAGATAGAACAGTGATTAGGAGGGCAAACGGATCCAGATTTGCAGTTCAAATGAACAGAACAAATTTTAGTGACAAAGTTACGTTTGCAACTCAGAACATAATTTTTTACATTTTATTTAAAAAATGCAAATTGATTCAAAATGATATTTGGAATCACAGCTTACAACATTCCACCTGACTGAAATAACTATAATTTTATTGTGTGTGATAGGAACGGCATGAATAATAACGTATACATTGTCACTATTCAAGAAAAAGATTGCCAATGGTCAAACAGTGTTATTGAACTGTTTTGCTCCCTGTTCAGAGGTTTTAGCTTTGTGGCCTTGCCAAATTGAGGCCTTGGAATATTAAGAATTATAGGCGCAGACAAATTTAAATGAAGTTGCTCACTTTAGCAGGAAGAACAAAGCAGAGTATTACTTAAGTGGAGAACAGCTGCATAATTCTGAGATGCAGAATGATCTAGGTGTTCTAGTACATGAGACACAAAAAATTAGTATGCAGGTGCAGCAAATAATTAAGAAGGCTAATGGAATGCTATCCTTTATTACGAGAGGGATTGAACAAAAAAGTAAAGATGTTATGCTTCAGTTATACATGGCATTGGTGAGACCACATCTCGAATACTGTGTGCAGTTTTGGTCTCCCTATTTAAGGAAGAATGTAAATGCATTGGAGGCAGTTCAAAGGCAGTTTACTAGATTGATACCTGGAATGAGTGGGTTGTCTTATGAGGAAAGGTTGAGCAGACTGGGCTTGTTCCCACTGGAATTTAGAAGAGTGAGGGGTGATTTGACTGAAGTATACAATATCCTGAATGGCCTTGATAAGGTGGACATCGAAAAAATGTTTCCTCTTGTGGGTGAGTCCAGAACTAAGGGACACTGTTTTAAAATTAGTGGTCACCCTTTTAGGATAGAGATGAGGAGAATTTTTTTCTCTCACAGGGTTGTGCAACTTTGGAATTCTCTGCCTCAGAAAATGGTGGAGACGGGGCCATTGAATATTTTTAAGGCAGAGGTAGATAGATTCTTGTTAGGCAAGGGAATCATAGGTTTTTGGGGTTAGATGGGACGTGGAAATCAAAACACAAAATGATCAGCCATGATCTTAGTGAATGGCAGAATAGGCCAGAGGGGCTGAATGGTCTACTCCTGTTCCTATTTCTTATGTTCTTATGTCCTTATGTTCTTACCAATCTGTTGTAGCTATTACTAAACTGATAATATCACAGTAATTTCATCCACTAGAAGACTGCACTGTGTATGCAATGTTTCTTTCTTAAGCATCGCTTTTGTTTTGTTTGTGTAATGGCCTTTTGCATAACACTTAATGGATTCTGTTGTCAACTTATTAATTCATTTATGGCCAATGTTATAGATTGGCATTGATGAAAATATTGAATGTGTGGAGTGGACTGCAGCAAGGCCACAACAACTGATATCACAGCAACAGGCATTGTAAAAAGTGATACCTCAATACTACTTAAACTTGCTGCACTCCATTCTCTCAGGTCTAACCCTGATCAAACCTGCCGACAAGGGTGGTACTGTTGTTGTCTGGCGTACCAACCTCTACCTTGCAGAAGCTGAGCGCCAACTCTCAGACACTTCTTCCTACCTCCCCGGACAATAACCCCAACACCGAACAACAAGCATTGTTTCCAGGACTGTCAGTGACTTCATCTCCTCTGGAGATCTTCCCTCCACAGGTTCCCACCTCATAGTCCTCCAACCCTGAGCAGGACGCTTCCACCACCTTCACAAAATTCACAAACAGGACTGGCAGACTCATCGTTTCAGCCCGTTTCTATCCCACTGAGCTTACTTTTTCCTAACTTGACTCTTCCTTTATCCAGTCTCTTCCCACCTACGTTTGAGATTCTTCTGACACCCTACATCATTTCAACAATTTTCAATTTCCTGACCTAACCGTCTCCCCTTCACAATGGATGTCCAATCCTGCTCCATCTCCATTCTCCACCGGGAAGATCTGAGGGCTCTCCGCTTCTTCCTTGAATGGAGGCCTGAACAATTCCCATCCACCACCATCCTCCTACGCTTGTCCGAACTTGTTCTCTCATTGAACAATTTTCTCCCAGTCTCACTTCTTCCAAATAAAATGTGTGGCTATGGGTACCTCCAGGGCCCTAGTTGTGTCTGTCTTTTTGTGGGATATGTGGAACATTCTTTGTTCCAGTCCTACTCAAGCCCCCTCCCATAAATCCTTTTACTGGTCTATTGATGACTCTATCAGTACCGCCTGATGCTCTCATCCGGAACTGGAAAAATTAATCAATTTTTCAATTTCCAGCCTCTCTCAACTTCACATGGACCATCTCCAATACTTCTCTTTCCTTCCTTTATTTATCTGTCTCCATTTCTGGGGACAGACTGTCTACTATTACTCACAAGCCCACTGGCTCCCACAGTTACCTCGAATACACTTCCTCACACCCAGCTTCCTAAAAGGCTCCATTCCATTCTCCCAGTTTCTCCACCTCCATTGCATCTGTTCAGATGATGCTACCTTCCACAACACCACTTCCAACATGTCTCCCTTTTTCCTCAATCAAGGACTCCCCCCCACCTCCCTCACTGTGGTTGACAGGACCCTTAATCATGTCCGACCCATCTTCCACACCTCTGCTCTCCCTTTCAGAGCCACGATAAGGTTCCCCTTGTCCTCACTTTCCACCTCACCACCCTCCATATTCAAAGAATCATCCTCTTCCATTTCCGTCAACTCCATCACGATGCCACTGCTAAACACATCTTCCCCTTGCCTCCCCTGTCAGTGCTCCAAAAGGAAAGTTCCCTCCACAACACCCTGGTCCGCTCCTCTTTCACCCCAACATCTCATCCCTTTCCCACAGCACCTACTCATGCAAATGCAGGAGGTGTAACTCCTAACTTCATATCTCCTCTTTCCTCACTGTCCAAAGCCTCAAATACTCCTTCCAGGGGAAGCAGTGATTTACTTGTACTTCTTTCTATTGCATTTGCTGTGCACAATGCAGTCTCCTCTACATCAGCAAGACCAAATGCAGATTGGGTGACCACTTTGTGGAACACCTCCGCTCAGTCCACAAGCATGACCCTGGCCGGGTTGCTTGCCATTTCAATTCATCACCTTGCTTTCATGCTCATATTTCTGTCCTCGTCCTGCTACGATGTTCCAGTGAAGCCCAATGCAAGCTGTAGGAACAGCACCTCATCTTCCAATGAGGCACTTTACAGCCTTCTGGATTCAACATTGAGTTCAACAACTTCAGACTACCAGTGCTTTAAACTAAATAGTCTGGCGAGGAATCTGGTGAGGGAAGATGTGATGTATATTACGACCAGGATGGGAGGAACGCGTGTATGATCCAGCTCCACTAGTCCGGAGACCATACCATTAATTTAAAAGTTTAATTTTCACACCAGAATAGCCAATAGTCTATTTCCCCTACTGGTGCCCAGAATAAAAGAGTCTTCAACCAGGCTTCTTTCAATAAACTCAGAATGATTGTTTATTATAAAACAAAACCTCTTTTTTTTAAACAAATACTGGTTAACACAATTGTAATCGGGAAGTATAACTGTCTATTTCTTCCTAAAGCATTCTCCCAGCACACACACACACAAACACAGACAAACAAGGGACAAACAGATAGAGTCTCTCTGCAGAGATGGGCTTTAGAGGATGGGCATTATAAAATAAAGGGTCAAGTTTGCAAGGTCTCAACGTGTCGATCTGGAAATCTCTCAAGTGAAAAAGGATGTCTGGAAGTTCTCACCAACTGGTCTCAGCTTTGCAAATTCAACTGCAGACCAGATACACTCAGATGATGGTTGTCTGGCTACAGGTTGATAGCCACACACAATTTTAGGCAAGGAAGAGAGAGGGAGCCAGTTAGGGTAGCCTTCCTTCCTCAGCTTGTTCCCCAGCAAGACTGCCTTCGAAACCAGCAGGTTCACAACTTAAGATTTTTCTCTCTCCCATGTAATTTCCAGCAAGTTATCAACCTTTGCCTTTTTAGTTTTTTTTTCCTATCAATTGAAGTGTTGCTGTTCAAAACAAACAACCAGACCTTCTTCAAATACCATAAAGGTCAGATGATTTCTTAGAAGAGGCCTGCTTGTTGACAGTTGCAAGGTGAACTTATGACCTTTTTCAAAAAAAATCCCAGGTTAACATTCAAATGTACAGATATGTTCTTCCATTTTGTAAAAGAAAAATTCAGTCTTGATAGATATGACTCTGACATAAGTCAAAGAAATAAGTCAAGGCAAGAGAGCAAGGTAGCAATAATGGAATTGATAATCTGAGCATGGCAGGAAGGGCCAGGGTGTACAAACTTAAGTGTGTACCAGCAGCTAAGGCTAGAGGTTCTGAAAATAATAAAAATTTGGAATTAAAGGCATTCTATTTGAATGCACACAGCGTTCTCAACAAGGTAGATGAATTGACAGCACAAATGGAAGTAAACAGGTATGCTCTAATTGCCATTACAGGGAGGTGGCTGCAAGGTAACCAAGGCTGGGAACTGAATGTTCAAGGGTATTCAACATTTAGGAAGAATAGGCAAAAAGGAAAAGGAAGTGGGGTAGTGCTGTTAATAATGGATGAGATCAGTATATTTGTGAGAGAGAATCTTAGATTGGAAGATCAAGATGTAGAATCAGTTTGGGTGGGAGCTAAGGCATTTCCAGAAGGCATTTGATAAGGTCAAACATTTGATCAAACATCATTATGGAAAATAAGAGTGCATGGTGTAGGGGGTAACATATTAGCATGGATAGAAAATTAGCTTCTGGCAGAAAACAGAGTGTGCATAAATGGGTCTTTTTCAGATTGCAGGGTGTAATGAGTGGAATCCCACAGAGGTCTGTGCTGGGCCCTCAACTTTTTATGATTTACATCAATGACGCAGATGACGGGAGTGGAGACATGGCAGCAAAATTTGCAGCTGACACAAAGATAGGTAGAAAAGTATGTTGTGAAGAAGACATGAGGAGGTTGCAGATGGATATAGATAGGTTGAGTGAGTAGGCAAAGATCTGGCAAATGGAGTTTAATATGGGAAAATGTGAAGTTGTTCACTTTGGCAGGAAGAACAAAAAAGCAGAGTATTACTTAAATGGAGTACGGCTGCATAATTCTGAGATGCAGAGGGAATTAGGTGTTCTAGTACATGAGTCACAAAAAATTAGTATGCAGGTACAGCAAGTAATTAAGAAGTCTAATGGAATGCTATCCTTTATTACGAGAGAGATTGAACATAAAAGTAAAGATGTTATGCTTCAGTTATACAGGGCATTGGTGAGACTGCACCTCGAATACTGTGTGCAGTTTTGGACACCTTATTTAAGGAAGGATGTAAATTCATTGGAGGCGGTTCATAGATTGATACCTGGAATGAGTGGGTTGTCTTATGAGGAAAGGTTGGACAGACTGAGCTTGTTCCCACTGGAATTTAGAAGAGTGAGGGGTGATTTGACTGAAGTATACAAGATCCTGAATGGTCTTGATAAGGTGGACATAGAAAGAATGTTTCCTCTTGTGGGTGAGTCTAGAACCAGGGGTCACTGTTTTAAAATTAGGGGTCACCCTTTTAGGATAGAGATGAGGAGAAATTTTTTCTCTCACAGGATTATGCAGCTTTGGAATTCTCTGCCTCAGAAGGTGGTGGAGACGGGGTCATTGAATATTTTTAAAGCAGAGGTAGATAGATTCTTGTTAGGCAAGGGAATCAAAGGTTTTTGGGGTTAGATGGGAACATGGAAATCAAAACACAGAATGATCAGCCATGATCTTATCAAATGGTGGAATAGGCCTGAGCAGCCAAATGGTCTACTCCTGTTCCTATTTATTATGTTCTAAACAGCAAAGGGCAATAAATATTGGTAGGAGTTACAGGTCATCAAACAGTAGTGGTAATGTATGGCATGATATAAATAAGGAAATTAGAGGTGCATGTAACAAGGGTAATATGGTAATCATGGGGGCCTTCAATCTACATATCGACCAGGTAAACATAAATAGTACCAATGCTGTGGAGGATGAATTCCTGGAATGTATACAAGATGTTTTTCTAGATCAGAATGTTGAAGAATCAACTGGAGAATGGACTATTTTAGATCTGTTGTGCATTGAGAAAGGGCTAATTAATCTCATTGTAAAGAAGCCTCAAGGGAAGAATGACCATAATATGATAGGATTTTACATGAAGTTTGAAAGTGATGTAGTTCAATCCGAAACTAGGATCTTAAATCTAAATGAAGGAAACGAAAAAGGTATGAGTGGAAAATTAGTTCTTGGAGATTGGGAAACTACATTAAAAGCTATGACAATAGACAGGCATTGGCTAGCATTTAAAGAATTAGTATATGGTTTACAACAAATTTACATTCATTTGAGGCACTAAAACCTGCAGGAAAAGTGATTCAACAATGGCTAATGAGAGAAGTTAAAGGTTGTATTAGATTAAAGGAAGAGGCTTATAAAGTTGCCAAAGAAGTAGTAAGTCTGAGGATTAAAATCCACTAAAGGGGATCACAAAACCGATAAAGAGAAAGAAGAATATGAAAGTAAATTAGCAAGAAACATAAAAATGGACTGTAAAAATTTCTATAGATATGTAAAAAGGAAAAATTAGCAAAGGCAACTGTGGGTCCATTACAAGCAGAGCCAGGAGAATTTGTAATGGGGAATAAGGAAATGGCAGAGAAACTACTTTGTGTCTGCATTCACGGGGGAAGAAAAAGCCTCCCAGGAATACTAGAGAACCAAGGGACTAGTGAGAATGAGAAACTGAAAGAAATTAGTAAAAAAAAAAGTAGTACTGGAGAAGTTAATGGGATTGAAAGTTGATAAATCTCTAGGATCTGATTATCTACATACCAGAATGTTGAAAAAAATGGATGTAGAGGCAGTGAATATGTTGGTTGTCAACTTCTAAAATTCTATAGGTTCTGGAATGGATCCTGTAGATTGAAAGCAAATGTAAGCCCACTATTTAAGAAAGGAGGGAAAGAGAAACAGGGAACTACAGGGCTGTTAGACCGACATCAGTAGCAGGGAAAATGCTAGAATCTATTATAAAGGATGTGATAACTGCACACTTAGAAATTAATGGTAGGATTGAGCAGAGTTAACATGGATTTATGAAGGGAAATCATGTTTGATAAACTTGTTTGAGTTTTTTGAGGATGTAACTTAGCAGAATAGAAATGTTGGAACCAGTGAATGTAGTGTATTTGGAATCTCAGAAGGCTTTTCATAAGGTCCCGTATAAGAGGTTAGTGAGCAAAATTAGAGCACATGGGATTGTGGGGAATATACTGGCATGGATTGACATTTGGTTTACAGTCAGAAAACAGAGAGTAGGAATAAACAGGTCATTCTCAGGTTGGCAGGTTGTGACCAGTGAGGTATCACAAGGATCAGTACTCTGGCCCCGGCTATTCACAATCTATATCAATGATTTGGATATGGAGACCAAATGTAATACTTCCAAGTTTGCTGATGACAAAAAACTTGGTGGGAATGTGAGTTGGGAAGAGGATGCAAAGAGACTTCAAAAGGGATTTAGACAGGCAAAGAGAATGGGCAAGAACATGGCAGATAGAATGTAATGTGAAAAAATGTGAAGTTACCCACTTCAGTCGGAAAAACAGAAATGCAGAGTATTTTTTAAATGGTGAGGGATTGGGAAGTGTTGATGTCCAAAGAGATCTGGGTGTCCTTGTTTATAAGTCACTGAAAGTTAACACGCAGGTGCAGCAAAAAATGGGAAAGCAAATGGTATGTTGGCCTTTATTGTAGAGGATTTGAGTACAGGAATAAGGAAGTCTTGCTACTTTTGTAAAGAGCCTTAGTCAGACCACACCTTCATTATTGTGTACAGTTTGGCACCTCAAGCTGGCTCTACTGGCGGGGTGGGGGGAGGGTGGAGAGGTTGTGCGTCGCGAGGGTGGAATGGTGTTGCAGATACAGGATGGGCAATGATTGCACTTGTTTACGTTCAGGAGAAGAGAAGCCATGATGCACTGGAGCACACATGAATGGGTGGAGGGGTGCCCAACATCCTGATCCTCTCCAGGTTTGAGATGGATGCCGTGGACATGGAATGCAAGCGAGGAGCAGAGTCCACAGGTTTTGGAGAGGCAGGGATCTCAGAAGATGGTAAGAGTGCAGTGGGCAGATGAGAGATTGGGGAAGTGTACAAGAAGGGCAGTGTCATGGCATCACTAATGAGAATTTCATGTCCAGAGTGCCCATCGCTTGGCCACTCACAGTGCCTCAGCAGGTGTCCATTTTAGCAAGCAACCGTCATGCTTGCACAGACACTTAGTGATGATGTTCTTAATTGACATATTCTGTTTCTCCCTCAGAAGCTCCATCATCACAACGCATGGCTGAGCCCGAGGACCCCACCTTGACACCTGAAGAGAAACCGCCAAACAATGCACGTGCATCAAATCCGCTCTCTGTACCAAACACCAGCGCAGATACAGGCAGGTCAGTGGGCTATAGTGCATTGACTCCATTTGGACTGCACTGTGGTGAGGGCACAGCACACTCGCTTGAGGAGCTGGCGGAGGCAGAGTGTATCCAGGGTGCCGGCAGTCGGAGGACTGCTGGAGACCTGGACCATGCTGAGTCTGAGGCCGATGACAAGCCCCTGGAATCATCCATCAGACGGCAGGTGCTAGATGTCCAGTGGGATTCATGGGAAGGTCTGGCGGAGATCCCTGAGGGTCTGCGTGCCATGGTCTCTGTCATGGAGGAGTCCCTGAGGAAATTCAGCACTGCATTGACCCTGAGCACTTGAGCGCACAGCCTTCTCCATTGAGTAAGTGGCTATTCTCATGGAAAGACAGCTCCAGGAACAGAATTAAAAGTCCCTAATGTTGCGCTCGGACCTGCAAGCCTACAAACCAGCTGTGACCTCAGGAGGTCACTGCCGGTGTGAGAGATGGATGAGGCACCTAGTCTCTCTGCTAGGTGCCTGTCCATCAATGGTGAACAGGGAGGTCCAGATGTACCTCACACTGGCAGGCTAGCTGCCTGTTGTCTCTGTGGGCTCCTCTCACTGTGCTCCAGACAAGGGTGACAGCTCCTCTGCCCCTCTGCCAGTAACTATGGCTTCTTCTGAGGAAGCAACGACTGAGGAGTGCCCAGCCAAGTTGCTGGTCCTATCCTCCCAGGCGGCCAGCCAGAGGATGACTGCCCAGGTCATCAGGGCTGTTCCAACAGCTGAGTCAGCAATTTACCTCCAATGCTGCTGCCAGCGACGGGGAAGTACCAAGACGCAGCATTTGCAAGCATAAGTTTAAGGCACCCTGAGCACAGGATGGGGTTTTCATGGGTGACAGGCATTCATTTGATCAGTATTATGTATTGTTTGTGTGAGACTTTGGCAACCCCCTATCATATTTAGTTCCTTGTTTGCAATTCTGGAAAAGATATATATCTAGATTTTATTTCAATGTCCTGTGTATCCCTCATGTTTTCCATAGGCAGGAATTTTCAGTTGGCATGCGGGGCGGGTCTGACATGCCGACATGTTAAATGATGCGCGATGATATCGGACGTGTGTCCCGATGTCATCGTGCTGTCTTGCGATGTTTCATTTGGCAGGCACGCGCTGAAGTTGGCTGCCAATATGTAAACGGCCTATTACGGCCATTAAGGAACTGATTAAGGCAATTGTTAATGCTGCCCGTCCAACCTTAAGGTTGGCGGGCAGGTGAAAAGGCCAAGCAGTCTTCGCATTTTTTAGGAAACCTCATCCACGAGCTTTTATTAACTAAATTTTAAAATTTCATAAATATAAAAACATGTCCAATCTCATGTGATACAGTCACATGAGACAGGACAAGTTTAAATGAATTTTCAAATCTTTTATTCATTAATTACAATAGCAATTCAATCTCCCTGAGGCAGCTCCGTGCCTCAGGGAGATTGAACACTCTTTCGCACTGGCCCCGACCCTCTCTCCTTTCCCCGCCCACACAGGTAGCACTGAGTGCTACGGCTCACATTTTACGCTGGGTGGGCCTTAATTAGCCCGCCCGTGTAAAATGGTGGTGCGGAGCCAACTGCAGGCAGTGTTCGGCTCTGCAACTGCCCCCACCCGCTTCCGCCAAGCACGCCCGCCACCTGAACATTTCAGGCCCTTGGCTGCAGGCCTCATCAGTGCCTTATGGTAGATGGCAGGGGCAACAAACTTTATTACCGAGGTTTTGAGGTGACATTGGGGTCATGGCTTTGCCTTCTCAGAAATGTGTGTGACGGAGGTGGTGCCCTTATACTAAGGTGGAAGCCATGACTTGGCAGCCTAGCTGAAGAAATATTGAATCAAGGCCTCCCTGTCCTCCTGAAGGTTCATCAAGTCTGCCTCCACGTCCTCATCTTGTGCCTGCTCAGGATTCTCATCAAATCCATCTGTAGAGTTCCTCTGAGCTGTGTGAGCTGCCTCAGTATCCTCATGCTCGCATGGGTCCCCCCTTTGCCAGTGCCAGATTGCGAAGAGCACAGCAGATCATGACAATAAGCGACACACACTCTGGAGAATATTGCAGGGAATCCCCAGAATGGTCCAGGCAGTGGAACCTCATCTTCAGTAACTCTACTGTCCTCTCAACCACCGTCCTTGTGGAGGCATGACTCTGATTGTAACTCTCTCCTGCCTCTGTCCCAGGGTGCTGAAGTGGCATCATGAGCCACCTTTTCAACAGATACCCAGCAACCAACCATACAGCTGAGCTTGAGCCCCGAACAGCCTTGGCACCTAAGAGTGTCACAGGACATATGCACCATGGGAGCTAACAGGGTATCTTGCAAGACTTGCAGAATCTGGGTCTTGTGGTCACATGCTTTCTGCATGTTCACGGTGCAGTAACCCTTCCTATTCACGAAGGCTTACCCGCTGGTGCATGAGTGCAGTCTATGGCACCCTGGAGGCGGGGGAACCGCTGCAAAGCCTCTGGTTCACTCAGCCTGGCTGGTTTGGTCCATCGGGTAATGAATGAATGTGAGGATCTGCCTGAAGAGATCATCCATCACGAGCTTGACGCGGCTATGGACAGCTGATTGGAACACTCCACGCAGACCCCCCACTGACCCCTGGAAAGACCCTGATGCATAAAAATTGAGGGCTACTATAACCTTCAGAGCCACTGGCATTGGCTCCCCCACATAGTTGGAGGTGATCTCCAGCCCAATCATCTGGCATATTGATGTCACAGTGTCCCTAGAGAGTTGGAGTCTCCCGCAGCACTGGACCTCGGGCATGTTGAGGTAGCTGGATCGTTGCCTGCACACTCTGGCAGCAGGATAGTGGCATCTGCTGCGCTCCCATCCGCCTTGATCTCCCTGCTGGCCCTGCACCCACTGTGCCTGGGCCTCTTCTCCCACAGGTCCCTCCCTGCAATGCTGCCTGTGGATACCAGGCCTCCTTCTCCCTTCTTCCTCCTAAAAGGAGGTGCCCACCCAGCAGAATACACAATCCCTATCTGAGATGCAGATGGCACTGCCCCGTGCACTGAAGGCTGCACTGGGCAGAAATGCTCCAACAGAGTTGACAAAACAAAACAGTCCTCAGAACAAAGATAAAGCAAATACTTCAGAAGAAACCAGGGGAAAAGCTCTAAAATCTCACCAATAAAGCAACAGCAAATTCTCACCTAAACTCCTAACAAATCATACTGCCAATGCTCCTGTCCCCTTTAATCCCATCCTTGGATGAGAAAAGTGGAAAAATGGGATGGCTGCCTGCCTACGTTGCCTGACATCATCACGTGCGATTTAACGTTCTTCCGGGTCAGCTGTGCGCCCGAAACTAACACGTAAGATTCTGGCAACAAAACAACTGGGAAGAAGTCTCAGACACCGAGGTCGGCCTTTCAACCAGGTCGCTTCAGTGTTTGGCAGCCCCTGTGGCCGCCACTAACCTGCGTCTGGGGATGGCGGGCCCAATTCCATCTGCAACCCCACCTCCCCACCCCCAGAATGAAGATCCTGCCATTCAGGACACTTTTTCTCAAGCTGGGTCCAGCAAGTGAGGACATTTTCCAGCTCTACACACCTACCTCACGAGTGAAAATCCAGGCCTATGGGGTCAGGTTCCACATTTACGCTGATGACATCCAACTCTAGCTTTCCACCACCTCACTTGATCCCTCTACTCGCCTTTGTGTCATCAGACTGGTTGCCCTGGATGAGTCATAATTTTCCTCAGTTAAACATTGGGAAAAATGAAGTCAATGTCATAGGATCCCTTGCCTCCCTCCCACCAAGCCCCATATCCTCACTCCATATCATTATCTGCCCCTATTTCGTTTACTCTTCTTAGCATGTTTAATTTTTTCTCTTTATTTTTGCTTTCGGATAACAGCCCATCTGCTCTAGGTACATCTTTTGCTTCTTTGTTTCTTTTCTTGCCTCATCATCTTTGGCCCTGTATGACTAGCTCTTCTCTCATTTAATCTTTAGCTAATCTCTACTGTCTTTCATCCGATCCCAGACCTTCCTTTTGTCCTTTTTCCCACCCACCCTTTTCTCAAAACCTATTACACATTTTTAAATTTTCCCAGTCTAATGAAAGATCATTGACCTGAAAGGTTAACTCCGCTTCTCTCTCCACAGGCGCTGCCAGACCTACTGAATTTTCCAGCATTTTCTGTTTTTGTCCCACATCGTCACCACTGATTCCAATCCTTGCCATTGTACCGTGTTTAACCAAATTGTTTGCAACCTCTTTGTCCTATTTCACCCCACTTGAATTTCCAGCCCCATACCTCACTATCCCATAGACCACCTGCTTCTACCTCCATTGCGTTATGTCCATAAGACATGAAAGAGATCATAAACTGTTTAAATCAAATGTTACTTACTGATTATTTTAAAAATAGACTTTGCTGGACCAAAAAATGGCTGCTACTGGTCGTATGATTTACAATTTGGCTACAGTTTTGGAAACTTCTAACAGTAATTACAGGACAAAGCTCAACCCTCATCCTTGTGAAATCTCACACTTATCATTCTGCGGACCCATTGCAATCAATGGAACAAGTGAGCAGCAGATGATCTATCTCCCCAGCCTGGACAAACAGAGAGAGCCATTGAAATTTGTCATACCTGCAGAGGCATTAATACCACCATCTATCTCCTAAGATGAACAACGGATTTTGAACAGAGACATGGGCCAGAATTTTGCCCTCATCGGGCGGGCTCAGCAGGGGCAGGTGGGAGCAGTCAGGAAGCTGACCACTGCCCGTGATTGGGGCCTGGCCGCGATTTCATGCCAATTAAGGCATACATGTGCTCAGTGTTAGCTGTGTCGGGGGAGGGGGGGGGAACTTCACGCATGCACACTGGTGCACACAGGTAAAGCTCCCTGAGGCACTGAGCTGCCTCAGGGAGATGAAGATTTTAGAAGTTAAAAGTAAAGAACTTTAAAATGTTGCAAAACAGGTCCCCTCATGTGACTCTGTCACATGTGACTGTCACATGAGCAGGAATATCTTATTAATGAAATGTTAAAATTTTAATTTAATTTTTAATAGCTGTTGGAACCCTCATCCCGCCCATGAATGAGGTTTCCTAAAAAATTACCAAAGACCGCTTGGCCTTTTGACTGCCTGCCAACTGTACTTTAATGCTCTTAGTAGGCCTTTTAATTGTTGGTAGGTGCGCTGCCGACTCCCGCATACAACTGCCAACTGAAATATCGCATGAGTGCACGATGATGTTGGGGTGCTCACCCGACATCATCATGTGTTAGTTTACGTTCATTCAGGTTGAGCGCATGCCCGCCCAACGAGCTAAAAATTCTGGCCATAGAAACTGATTTTTAACCTGAAACTGACTCATCAAAGGGCATCACCACATGACCTAAGCTCCTTTGGCCTTTGGAAAGTTTTGCTGTTACATTCCTGAATGCCCAGGGCAGTCTGCTGTTAACATCCAGCCTGTCAACACCAAAGCAGGACTTCAGGCTGACAACAGCACTTGCCTCAAGTCTAAACCTTTTTGAAGTCTGGTTCTCTAGAAGATTCCCACCATTGCCTGTAGAGCAAAGTCTCTATATATCAACCTGATCTTGCTGAGTCATCACCAACTTTGAAAGAATTCAGCAACTCCTACTTTCAGGTAGCTGAACCTGCCTCAACTTTAACTCCTACATGAAGGAACCCTCATTTGGCTCTGACATTCTGGACTGTAACATTCACGTTAATTAACATTAACATTAATTAAAATCCTTATATTTGTATTTTTTGTCTTAAATTATTCCTAGTTGTAAAACCCTTTTCTTTCCTACCTCCTTCATGTGTGTGTGCATCTAGTTGTGATGACCAGTAACAGTAGCAGTAACAGTAACAGTAGCATCTGCCTCCGTCCTGCCCTAGCCCATTTGCTCTCAGCCAAACCTTTGTTACCTCCAGACATGACTATTCCATTGCTCTCCTGGCCAGCATCCCAATCTGTATCCATCATAAACTTCAGCTGCTCCAGAACTCTGCTGACTGTATCCTAACTTTCATCAAGTTATTTCACCCATCTCAACTTTGCCTGCTGATCTATATTGGCTCCTGATTTCTGAACGCCTCAAATATTTATTCCTCATTCTCATATTGTTTCATGGCCTCATCCCTCCCCAGAGCTGCAATCTTCTTTTAACCATCTCATAAGACAATGGTTTGTGCCGTGGTGGTTAATTCTGTGTTAAAAATTGCCTGGTGTGGCTGAGGAGCCCCACTCTGGAACGGCAGTCTCTGCAGCACTATCTACAGAGGAAGACAGCGGGCTGAGAATAACCTCTGATGATGACTTGGCACACCTATGTCTTGGATCTCAGGTGAGCAAGGCTGAACAGCTTTCCATCAGTTCTGGTATGTAAATAGATGACCTGAAGGCATATGACAGCAGCAAAGAAGAATATGTCAGTGTCCATGCCAGAACACGGCTCTACAGTTGTATTCACAGCTTGAGCCCACTGAGGATCTCAAAAGATTTCAATGTTGCTCCATCATAGCTGACCTTACCCATCATGTTGCCATGGAAAGAGATCACACTGAGCAGCTTCGGTAGGTAGCCGATTTTCTCCAGCAGCTTAAATAGACTGCCTCTGCTCACATGGCTGAATATGTTAAGAGTGTGGTATTGTAGATAGTGTCTCAAAGTATGTTCCATTTGGCTTCTGTGTGGGAATGCCATGGAGTGTTCAAATGAGTTGAGGACCTGTTGGTTTTTATCTGCATAGGCAGTATGGCTGACATTAATAAGAGAATGGCAATTCTGCTTTAGATTTTAAAAAAAATCAAGGATTGCATTCTAACCCTGGTGCATACTGGGGAATGATCTTGTATTACAGTCAGCAATGTGGTAGCTTTGTGTGTTGAGAATGCTGTTCAGAGAATCATGTCTGATGATACCCTGATCTTGGAGCCTCCCGGACACCTTGTGGCATTGTTTGTTCTGAAATAAGATGTTAGTTACACAAAGCCTATGGTAGCAGCAAAACTCAAGTACTTGAGTATTGCCGAAAGAAAATATTTTGTCAAGGATTTTGCACTCATCAGGACACTCTGTACCTTGCCCGTTGTGAACAGTGGAAGATTCATGCTGTTTGATACGATCCACCAGTCTTTGGGACTCATGGCCTACATATCTAGCATCACACTGGCTCTGAAATTAAGATACAACATTACTTATTTGTGTAATGTAGTACATGAATTTCAGTGCCAGTATGATGCTAGGTATGTAGGCCATACATCCCAAAGTCTGGCAGATCATATTAAACAGCATGTCCCTTCCACTGTTTGCAATGGTCAAGGTACAAACCATACCCAACCAGCCTGTGCTTGCAAAACTCAAAACACAAAGTGTCCAACATTAGATGTGATTCTGCAATTGGACATTTGCTAGATAATCCTCAGTGTGCTAAAAATTGCACTGACAACCAATTGAAGATTGTCAGTCAGGCTCACAGTGTGGTGCATTGCTTGTACTGAAAGCTACATATATTAATACACAGGGCCCTGTTCTTTGTACGCAGAAAAAACATGTACACACATTGTGCTTGTTTCAGCTGAACAAAAGAAGTGATAGCCATTTGCTGGTTCATTCCTCAGGGCAATGCCTTGACCAATCAGAGACAAGCTGCCTGGTTTAAATTTCAAGCATTGCTTGGCAGTTAGCTGTCAGTCACCATTAATTGGTGCATTCTCCATGGCATCGTCTCTACCAATCAGAGTCCCATTGCCAACCAATCAGCAGTCTATTTTCATACAGTATAAAGTTGTTGCTTCCCCTCACATTGGTATTCTTGCAATTGTCCTGATGAATGCAAGATGAAAAGATTCAACAAAATGTATTTTATCAGCAATACTCAAGTTCTGAACTCCAAATGACTAAAACTCAAGCAATTGAGCCCATTCTCATTTCTCTCTCCCAGGCCACAATCACCGAATCACAGGATAGAAGGAGACCATTCAGCCTGTTGTGTCTGTGCCAGCTCTCCATAGGAGCAATATAAACAGTGCCACTCACCTGCTTTCTCCCTATAGCCCTGTACATTCTTCCTTTTCAGACAACAATCTAATTCCCTCTTGAATACCTCGATTGAACCTGCCTCCATCACACGCTCAGGCTGTGCATTCCAGATCCTAACCACTTGCTGTGTGAAAAAAAAAAATTCATGTTGCCATTGCTTCTTTGCCAATTACCTTAAATCGGCGCCCTCTTGTTCTCGGAACTTTCAGCAGTGAGGTCATTTTTTCCTTATACCTATTCTGTCCGGACCCCTCAAGATTTTTAAAACCATGAACAGATCTCCTCTCAAACTCTCTTCTCCAATGAAAACAAGCTCCAACTTCTCCAAATTACCTACATAACTAAAGTTCCTAATCCTGACATGAGTGCAGGGAAAGTAGCTGATTGATGAGTAGGATTGGAGAGTATTTCTAGTCTTTAAAGTAAAAGTAAGGTCTTCAGTTTGTGTTTAGGTCTCTAGTCATTTTTTTCTCTCTTTTTCCTTAAAATAGCTTGTGAATTATAAGATCAAAACTGGTGTAAAAAATTAATTACAATGAAGTGTAAAGAGCAGGGATACTAGAGTAATTAATTAATAAATTAAATAAAGTATGATAGTGATGGCAGGACTGCTGCAGCATGTGGGAGCTGCTGGACACCAAAGTGATCCAGAGCAAACACATCTGTAATAAGTGTCTACAGCTCGAGGAACTTCGGATCTGAGATAAGGAGCTGGAGTCTGAGCTGCAGACATTCCGCCACATCAGGGAGGGGGAAAGTTACGTGGACATTTTGCATCAGGAGGCGGTCACACCCCTCAATTCAGGTTTTTCATGTGATCAGGGATAGGAGGGTGTGATTGCAGGTGAGGCAGGTATGGGGACGCAGGCGGCAGTATTCAAAGAGTCTCGGCACCTGCAATCGTCCAACAGTTACGAGGTCCTTGCAAGCTGTGTGGATGAGAGTGGGGACTGCAGGGAGGATGAGCGAACTAACCATGGCACCGTGGTGCAGGGAGCCATTCAAGTGGGGGCAGGAAATAGGAACATAGTAGTGGTAGGGGACAGTATAATTAGGAGGATAGATACTGGTCACTGGAGCCGTGAGCGTGAGTCCCGAAGGCTTTGTCGCCTGCCTGTTGCCAGGGTTAAGGACATTTCCTCAGGGCTGGAGAGGAACCTGGAGTGGGAGGGGAGGGATCCAGTTGTTGTTGTCCATCTTGGTACCAATGATATTGATGGGACTAGGAAGGAGGTTCTGCTGAATTTGAACAGTTAGCAGCTAAATTGAAAAGCAGAACCTCCAAGGTAATAATCTCAGGATTACTGCCTGAGCCACAGGAAAATTGGCAAAGGTAAATAAAGTCAAGGAATTAAATGCGTGCCTCGAGGATTGGTGTAGGAAGAATGGATTTCAGTTCATGGGGCACTGGCATCAGTAGTGGGATAGAAGGGAGCTGTTCCGGTGGGACAGGCTTCACTTGAACCATGCTGGGACCAGTGTCCTGGCGAACCAACGAACTAGAGGGTTTTAAACTAAATAGAGGGGGGGAGGGATCTGGAAAGGGGATATGTAGGCTTACAAAGCAAAAAGATATGGCATCATTGCAGAACAGCTATTTAGGTAATGATGCCCAGAGTGTGACAGGAAGGGACAGAGGGTACAAACATAAAAAAACAGCAGCAAAGAGGATCAAAGGAGGGAAAAAATGGTAAAAAGGCAAAATTATTTTACTTAAATGCACATAGTATTCAGAACAAAATAAATGAATTAACAGCACAAATAGAGATTAATGGGTATGATCTTATAGACATTACGGAGACATGGTTACAAGGCGATCAAAGCTGGGAACTAAATATTCAGGGGTATGTGACTTGTGGAAAGGACAGGCAGGAAGGAAAGGGTGATGTGGTAGCTTTGTTAGTATGGAATAAGTACAATAACAAGAAATGATCTTGGTTCAGAAGATGTAGAATCCATATGGATGGAGGCAAGAAATAACAAGAGGAAGGAGGCACTGGTGGGAGTAGTCTATAGGCCCCTTAACAATAGCTATACTGTAGGACAGAGAATAAATCAAGAGGTAATGAGGGCATGTAAATACATTAATCATGGTTGACTTTAATCTTAATGTAGATTGGGAAAATCAAATTGGCAGAGGTAGTCATGAGCAAGAATTCATAGAGTTTATTCAGGACAGTTTCCTAGAACAATATGTCATGGATCCAACCAGGGATCAGGCTATTTTGGCTGGTAATGTGTAATGAGTTGTTTAATAAATGATCTCAGAGTGAAAGATCCCCAGTGACCATAACATGGTAGAATTCAGCATTCAGTTTGAGATTGAGAAACTTGGGTCAGAAACAACTGTGCTCAACTTAAATAAAGATAATTACAAAGGAATGAGGGCAGAGTTGGCTGGAGTGGACTGGGGAAGGAGTTTAGCAAAAAGACGGTTATGAACAATGGCAGACGTTTAAGAAAATAGTTCACAAATCACAACAAAGATATATCCCAGTAAGTAAGGAAGATTCTGGGAAGGGGATAAACCAACCATGGTTAACCAAGGAAGTTAAAGAAAGTACCAAACGGGAAAAAAAACGTAAAATGTGGCAAAGGTTAGTGATAAACCAGAGGATTTGAAGTTTTAAAAACCAACAAAAGATGACCAAAAAATAATAAAGAGGGAGAAAATAAACTTTGGAGGGCAAACTAGCAAGCAATATAAAAATGGACACTAAGAGCTTCTTTAAATATATAAAAAGGAAGAGAGAGGCCAAAGTGAACATGGGCCCCTTAGAGAATGAGGCTGGGGAAATAATAATGGGGAACCAGGAAATGGCAGAGGAGTTGAATAAGTACTTTGCTTCAGTCTTCATAGTAAAAGAAACAAATAGCATTCCAAAAATACTAAATAATCAAGGGGCAAAGTGGAGCGGGGGTTGGGGTGGGGGTGTGGGAGGGGGGGGAATAAATACAATAACCATCACTAGAGAAAATGTACTAGGGAAACTAATAGGGCTAAAAGCTGAAAAGTCACCTGGACCTGATGGGTGGAATCCTGGGATATTAAAGAAAGTAGCTACAGAGATATTAGATGTACTACTAGCAATCTTCCAAGAATCCTTAGATTCTGGAAAAGCCCCAGATGATTGGAAAACTGCCAATGTAACATCCTTATTCAAAAAAGGAGGGAGACAATAAACAGTTAACTATGGGCCAGTTAGCTTAACATCTGTCATTGAGAAAATGTCAGAGTCTATTATAAAGGATGTTATAGCAGAGCATTGAGGAATGTATAATATAATCAAGCAAGTCAGCATGGCTTCATGAAGGGGAAACCATGCCTGATAAATTTATTAGAATTCTTAGCTGAGGTAATAAGCAGGAGAGATAAAGCAGATGTAATATATTTAGATTTCTAAAATGCGTTCAATAAGGCACTGCACATAAGGCTATTTAATAAATTAGGAGCCCATGGTGTTGGGGGTAGTATGCTAGCATGGATAGAGGATTGGCTAACTAATAGAAGACAGAGAATTAGGATAAGGGCTGCATTTTCAGGATGGCAACCTGTAACTAGTGGAGTGCCACAGGGATCAGAGCTGGGGCCACGATTATTTACAATATATATGAATGACTTAGATGAGGGAAATGAGTGTATTATCGCTAAATTTGCGGATGACACTAAAATAGGTGGGAAGGCAAATGGTGAGGATGACACAAAGAGTCTACAGAGGGATATAGACAGGTTAAGTGAGTGGGAAAAAACTTGGCAGATGGAAGACAATGTGGGAAAATGTGAGGTTCTGCACTTTGGCAGGAAGAATAAAGGAGCTGAATACTATTTAAATGGAGAAAGACTGCAGAAAGCTGCAGCACAGAGGGATTTGGGGGTCCTCGTGCATGAATCACAAAAAGCTAGCATAAATGTTCAGCAGGTAATAGGGAAGGCAAATGGAATGTTGGCCTTTATTTCAAAGAGAATGGAGTATAACAATAGGGAAGTCTTGCTAAAACTATACAGGGCACTAGTTAGACCACACCTAGAATACTGTGAACAGTTTTGGTCCCCTTATCTCAGGAAAGATATATTGGCATTGGAGGCAGTCCAGAGACGGTTCACTAGGTTGATCCCTGGTATGGAGGGATTTTCTTATGAGGAGAGGTTGAATAGATTGGGCCTGTACTCCTTGGAGTTTAGAAGAATGAGAGTTGACCTTATTGAAACATATAAGATTCTTAGGGGCCTTGACAGAGTAGATGCTGAGAGGTTGTTTCCCCATGTGGGAGAGTCTAGGACCAGAGGGCATGATCTCAGAGTAAGGGGTCACCCATTTAAGACAGGGATGAGGAGGAATTTTTTCTCTCAGAGGGTAGTGAATCTGTGGAATTCTTTACCGCAGAGGGATGTAGAGTCTGGGTCGTTAAGTATATTCAAGGCCGAGATAGGCAGATTTTTAATTAGTAACGGAATGCAGGTTAACGGGGACAAGGCAGGAAAGTGGAGTTGAGGATTATCAGATCAGCCATGAACTCATCCTCACAGAGGAGACTCGATGGCCCAAAGAGCCTACTTCTGCTCTTATGTCTTACGGTCTGACAACCTTCTTGTGAATTGTTCCAGCAACCCCTCTAAGGATCTCACATTTTTCTGAAAGCATTCCACCCAGAACTGGATGTGATACTCCAGTTGAGGCTAAACCAGTATTCTATACAAGCTTAACATAACTTCCTTGCTTTTATACTCCATGACCCTATAAATAAAGCCAAGGATGCTGTATGCTATATTAAACGTTCTCTCAACCTGTCCTGCCACCTTCTATGAGCTATGCACATATATATCCATGCCCCTCTGCTCCTGCATCCTCTTTAGAATTGTACCCATTATTTTATATTGTCTCTCCATTTTCTTCCTACCAAAATGAATCACCTCACACTCCTCTGCATTAAATTTCATTAAATGATGTCTGAGGCAGGAAGGCCATGCCTCATGGTCTGCACCCACTCTTGCACTGAAATCTCCCAGTAGGTAAACATGTCTCATGCTCATCACAGAATTGGTCTTTTGCCGCTTTGGTAGAGCACAGTGTTGGAGCTGAGATACTCATGACATTAATTGGCCCCGTTTGCGTTGACAGGCGAGTGGAAAAAACACATTCTGAACTATTTGTCGGGGGGGGTGAGGGGTTCTATCATCAAGAGTAGCTAGTTCCTCACAGCGAACACTTTGTCTTGCTCATGCATTTCTGCTGAACTCTTCCCCTGCCAGATGAACGTGTAATGTTTTTCTTTCTGTGATCCATTCTCAGCAAGCCTGGTCTCTTGTAGGGAAACTATGTCCACGTTCAGCATTTCAAGCTCCATGTCAATCACAGCTGTCTTGCATGTGCTATCAACCAGTTGCAAGTCGCCTGTAAGCCCCGTGCACATGGTCCTGACATTCCTGCTTGACAATCTAAGAGTTGGCATCTTCTTTCTTTCATTTGTTTGCCTGATGCGATGAATTCTGTCCACTTAATGAGGAGAGGTTCTAAGTTCCAAGCAATCATTGAACAGGTGGTCTGTTGGGGGTCAGCATCTTACTGGTTGGGAGCTGCAGTGGCTGACCGGTGGGACACAATGGTTCCTCCCACCAGTGGAGACAGCCCATAGCACCTGTTCTCTATGGTAGTTGAGTTGGGCTGATCACTCGAAACTTCTGTCTCGCATGTTGCGTTAACACTCTGCAGCAAAGCTGGAGTGTCCTCTCCAGGGCACAAGATTGGGCAAATTTATGGATGTTCTAGGCTGCCCAGATATCAGGGTCCTTCTCTTAAACTTCCTGGTTCAGTCCAAAGGAATGCAAAGCACTATGTTCATCACCAGCTTGGTTGCAGGAGCTGCTATTCGGCTCCACTCCAGATTATTTGTCAGTGTTTACTCTCCCAATGTATCCCAAGGCAGGGAAATATTCACCCATAGCTGGGAGTTTGGTTCGTGAATGCCAGGGTAAGCCCACATGTCAGTGGACTGCACACTGCATGTCTGAGGGCTAAATCTGCCCCCAGGTTCCTCTAAAGCTTTAGCTTTGTGTTGCAAGAGACTCAGTTTTGATGTGTCACCACAAGGAAGCACAATTGAGATCTTACTGATGGGGAAGCCTGTGTGACATGGAGAGACTTAAACATTTGGCTCTCTTTTTCGCATTGCTGCTAGCCAGCAGTATAGGCTGAAAATGAGAAGCAAACTAGTTTATAACTCTCTTCACCCACACACTAGTCATACCACATTAACCTGTTGGACACATGTCTGTAATTTTTTACAAGCCTATAATCCTCCAAAAACTCTGTGCTTCTCCAACTCCGACATCCTGTCCATCCTAAACTACCAATATGGCAGTGATGTACTTCCAGCTTGTAATGAGCATGAACTTCCTACCTACCACATCTGGCACCTGTTTAGCACCCGTAAAACAGGCATGATGCCATCTAGGCCATTGAGTTTGAACTACCAAACTTTACTTTATGCATACTATGTAGCAGATACTTAGTGGATAAAGTTGTAGAAATTTGAATTCCTTTATTTTAGTTGAGTCTGCCATTATAATTGTTTGTAAGTTTGTCACATTTTGATATGCTCTAGTTTAGTGCATTGCAGTGATGGTTAATCTACTATGGAAAATTATAGTTGTAATACATACACCAAAGTAGGTACACCACAATAATAGTAATAACATATAACCAGGGGTTTATTGCTTTAAAAGGGATGATTTCAACAATTGTGCGGATTTTGTGCACTTCAGATAAAGTATTACTGGTAGACAAAAGATTATTGAAGTTTAACTCAAACAAGAAAATGGTAGAATCAAGTAGATAGATTAATTTATTTTAAAGAGGAATGAACAATTTTAACAATTGAGGGAAATATTCTATTTAAGTGAAAATAGCCAAATTGTTAGATCGCTAACATCATATAGCTAAATCCCGTGAAGTATAATCTTGGAATTGTATATAACTGACTGAGAGCAGCAACGCCTAAGGCTTGGAGCAAGTTGCCTACCATCTCCATCACAGCTGATGTCTCATAGGAATAACAACTAGAATTAATCTGAGAGATTTCTTTTCTTGGGAATATGATGGAGGGAAATGAATTTGGCAGCATAGTTAAGAAATTGATCATTTTAAGAGTGGGTTTTTAGGCCAAACAAGCTGACTCCTCTATCAAAGATCAACCCTGCCCAGCCTTTATCCCACAATCCAGAAGACAGAGTTAACGTTTCGAATCCGTGTGACTGTTCGTCAGAACTAAAGAGAAATAGAAATGTGGTGAAATATAAGCTGTTTAAGGGGGGTGGGACAGGTGGAGCTGGATAGAGAGCCAGTGAAAGGTGGATGCAGGAAAGATTGCCAAAGATGTCATAAACAGAAGGTCAAAGGGGTGTTGACAGTCGTGATATTAGCTAAAGGATGTGCTAATGGTGACAATAAGGGTAGAAATCAGGATGAGCAAATGACAGATGGCCTTGGTGGGGGTGGGGTGGGGGGAAGGGATTGAAAGAGGCTAAAAGGTGGAGATAAAACAATCAATGGAAATACATTTTCAAAATAATAGAAATAGGTGGGAAGATAAAAAATATATTATAATTGGTAAAAAAGGGATCAAAAAGGTGGTGAGGATGGGGGAGAGAGTTCATGATCTGAAGTTGTTGAACTCAATGTTAAGTTTAAAAGGCTGTAAAGTGCCTAATCCGAAGATGAGGTGCTGCTCCTCCATTTTGCGTTGAGCTTCACTGGAACACTGCAGCAGGCCAAGGACAGACGCGTGGGCATGAGAGCAGAGTGGTGTGTTGAAATGGCAAGTGACAGGAAGGTCTGGGTTATGCTTGCGGACAGACCAAAGCGGTCACCCAGTCTGCGTTTGGTCTCTACAATGGAGAGGAGACTGCATTGGGAGCAGTGAATGCAATAGACTAAATTGAGGGAAGTGCAAGTGAAGTGCTGCTTCACTTGAAAGGAGTGTTTGGGCCCTTGGACGGTGAGGAGGGGGGAAGTTAAGGGACAGGCGTTGCACGTTCTGTGGTTGCATGGGAAGGTGCCGTGGGAAGGGGTTGAGGTGTGGGGGGTGATGGAGGAGTGGACCAGGGTATCCCAGAATGCCCTCCGCCATCTCCAGCATGATGCCACCACCAAATACATCTTCCCTTCATCCCACCTGTCGGCATTTTACAGCCTTTTAGACTTAACATTGAGTTCAACAACTTCAGATCATGAACTCTCTCCTCCATCCTCACCCCCTTTTTGATCCCCTTTTTTCTCATAATTATATTTTTTAATATATTTTATTTTCCCACCTATTTCTATTATTTTTAAAATTTATTTCCATTCATTGTTTTATCTCCATCTTTTAGCCTATTTTGATCCCTTCCCCCCACCCCACCCCACCAAGGCCATCTGTCACTTGCTCATCCTGATTTCTACCCTTAATGTCACCATTAGCACATCCTTTAGCTAATATCACCACCATTAACACCCCATTTGACCTTCTGTTTATGACATCTTTGGCAATCTCTCCTGCCTCCAACGATCATTGGCCCTCTATCCAGCTCCACCTGTCCCACCCCTCTTAAACAGTTTGTATTTCATCACATTTTTATTTCTCTTTAGTTCTGTTAAAGAGTCACATGGACTCGAAACATTAATTCCGTCTTCCTCTCCACAGATGCTATCAGACCTGCTGAGTTTTTCCAGCAATTTTTGTTTTTGTTTCAGATTTCCAACGTCCACAGTATTTTGCTTTTATCCCTCAATCTGTTGTCTGTAATCTCATGCAAGTTATACAACCTTAGAATGTGGCTGAGTTCATTTCAGTAGTTATTTTTCTTTCCCTATCCCTGAGATAACACTGAATTGTGTGGTAATTTTTTGCTTTTCGTTCTTGACTTCATCTTAGTAAGCTCCTATATCTGTAATGAAAAATTATGTTTTCACAAAAAAGTCAGGATGTAAGATGTTAGCTGCATACAAACTGTGTTATTACCAGGTATCTTCTTCCCACACAAACACAACCAAACCTATTCTGTTGAATGGTTCAAATCAAAATGTTCAGTCCTTTCTGTTATTTAAGATTTCTTGTGCTCGAGGCTTTTCTTTAAAAGTAATCTGAACTGAGTGAAACTGGTGACTTTGTAAACATTCTTTGAATAACAAAAATTGCATAATTTTGGTTGTTTCAATTTTGAATTGTCTGCTGTTCCCATTTGACAAAAGTACAATCTTGGTGCAGAGCTCTAGCAGTTCAAAGAAAAATAAAACTTGAGATGACACGAGGAAAATAAAGTGAAGAATCCAAATTTCAAAGTTGGAGAGCTGAAAAATCAAATTTGTATTTGAACTTCAACTTCAGGTTTGATTTCTCAAAAAAATGATCAAACCTCATTTGGGTTACATGGTTGATTATAATCTTGATCTTCCAAGCCAATGGTTTGGATTGTGTTGCTCCTCTGAGCAAGGCTTTTGTTTTGCTTATCTCCTTAAAAATAATTATTGTGTCCCTATTCCCAAGTGTACTTTATAATATAAAGAAACAATGCACACCAGCACACTATGTGTTAAGCTGCTTTTCAGTTTAATAAGCTAACTGCTTTTAAAAAAACCTTGCTGTGGGATCCCTGGCTTATGCTTACAAACTGGAGTGTTTATCTGGACTAAAATAGTAACTCAGCTGTGCTGTTTTAGTGCAATTCCCTGTCATGCCAGCGTGTCAGCACTAAGTGTTCAGTGAGAATGACTGGCTTCTCGCCCTCTGACAATACAATATGGTTTCAACATTCTGTTCAAAACAATCTTGGTTCCAGCAGGGACAGGGCACAGGCAACTTTGATATTCCCAGTCACTTTAATACCATAACCCATAGATTCTAATATCCACTCAACCTGTCATGTCCTATTGGACTGCCTCTCTAGTGGTTTAAATATTAGTAAGGACTTGTCACTGCCTTTTAAGAATGACTCATCCTTTCATTAGAAATAGTGAAGCTTATTTATGTGGAAAGCCAGCTGCTGACAAGAGGTTGTTGAAGAAATATCCTAGCAGGCAATAGAGATTAAAATGGTTATGTCAGACTGATATGTGATTTTTTAATGTTTTATTTTATCTTATTCTGCATTATTTGATTTAATAGCACAAAGTGGAATGTTTATGAAAATAATATAAACCTGCCATATAATTGATAGGATATAACTTTTCAGGAATGAGACATACCAAACAGCAGTATATCAAAGCAGGAGTATATGTATCACATCACAAATTCTCTTGCTTGTTTCATGTGTTGATGATCACACAAAATTCTTTATCTTACAGTGGATTGGATAGGAAATAAAGCTCTGCATCAGCCCCTGCAATATAATTAGTAAGTAAGATACATTTAGAATGTGCTTTGAACTAAATGCCAGTGTGCACAATTCAGACAATTCCTCTTAAATTCAATATGGCCCAGATATTACTGCCCCATTGCGGTGTGTCTCCCCCCGGCGGATGCGACAAGCCATTTAAATCTCCATTCAGTTCAGTGGGAACATAATATTGGTGGGAGGGGCCATAAAATCCTGGCCATACTTTCCAAAAAGAAATTGTAATTTTAAATGACATTCTTCTAATATTTCCTTTAATTGTTATCATTTGAAAAGTCATAACTACTATTGCATTGTTTCCATTTAAAGTGAGCTGTAGTGCAGAACACTGAAATAAAGCAACATTTGAAAGTCAAAAGTAAGAAACCTTATTTAGAAACTCCTGCGTGTATGTGTGCTGTTGATAGGAGGTAAAGCATCATTGTTGATTTTTGCTATTTAAAACTGTTATCATGTTCTAAGGCTTTTGTCATTCAATTATGGGCGAATAATGATACAAGTGACAGGACAAAGGGATCCATGATCACTGGAGGTCCCTGCAGCTGAAAAATGTCCATCTGAGTTGAACTGTATTCTTTTATCATAAGTAGAAAGGAATGTGGGGTGGGGGAGGGAAGGAGTGTCTGTAAATGCAGAAAACTTGCTATTATTAGCCATGTTTATGAGTGACAGTCTGTATTTATATGCAAACATACACATGCCAAGGAGCATTTTTATTCTGCGTGTGCAGTACTGTGTTTGACAAATCAGACTTTGGCTTCAGATATCCTGTATTTTATGTCATAACCACTATCATTAGCAGCAGCACTGTGATACATATGAGTTGTCACTACAGTTTCTAGCATTCCTCTGGTCTGGTTTATTGGAGTGCAAGGCCTCAGATTCCCCAGGTGCAGGTCCCAGGTAGCCAGAAGGAACCCAGAAATAACCCAGGTCTTCCTAGAATCCAGCTTTTAGGAAGACCTGATTTAAAAGAAATACAAGGTGTTCACACTGAGACATTGGGAGAGTCAATGTACATATTATTAACTAGATAAATGCACACTGATACATTGCAGAAATAATCTGTTTACTGACATTCCAGTACAGTGAAAGCCAAAAGCAACGGAACCTAACACATAAAATACCTTGCATGACAACGTTCACCTGTGAGTTGTTAAATCATGCAATAAGTAATGTGAACAACCAATGAATCCCCTACAGTGCCAATATGGGGGTAAGATTTGCTATCCATAACTTTGGATCCATGAATTGTAAACCAACTATTACAAAGTTTGTCAAATTAAATCATAAAATCATGTCTACAGAGAAAATCTTCCATCTTGGTTTCCATCAAGACATCTATATAAAGAACATAAGAAAATATAAACAGGAGTAGCACATTCAGACTCTGAAGCCTGTCCCATCACTCAATGAGATCATGGCAGATTAGTATCTCAACTTCATTTACCCATCTTTGATCCACGTCCCTTGAGAACCTTGCCTATTAAAAAATTCTCAGTTAAGATAATACATTTTAGTGATTTGTGTACATGGACACAAAATCTTTTTGCTCTTCCAGTTCCTTGTCTCTTACTAAAGAAAATATTTTGATTTTCTTGAACCCTAAGCAGATGATCTCACACTTTCTCACATTGTACTCCATTTCCACAATATTTCCCAATTACTTCAATCTGTCAATGTACCTTAATTCCTACTCCCATCTACACTCCTTACTGTGTCTTCTAACTTAGTATCGTCTACAAACTTGAATATACTACTCCCTATTCATTCATCCAAGTCAGTGTTATATATGGTAAGCAGCTGAGCCAGGTACAGATTGCTAAGGACTACATGTTACATACCCCAAAACAAAGTACATTCCCTTTATCCTACTCACTGTCTCCCACTTCTCAACCAATTACCTACCCATGTCACAAGATTATCATCAGTTCCACGTGCACTTAGATTTGCTAATAATCTCTTGTGCAAAACCTTATCAAACGCCTTTTGGAAACCCATATAGACAACATCCTGTACACTAAGCTGGCAACATTTTCAGGGCAGAAATTCAACCATTTAATTGTAATAGGGATTGTAAAAGTACAAGATTCAGCAATAGAAAGATAGCACTTTTCACTAACTCAGGGCATCCCAAAGTGCTTTACAGACAATTAAGTGTACTTTTAAAACATAGTCACTGCTGTAATGCAGGAAATGTGGCAATCAATTTAGGCACAGTGAGGTCCCACAAACAGAAAGGGACACCAGAGAGAACTCCCTGCTCTTCTCAGAAATAGTGCCATGGGACCTTTTACATCCATCTCAGATTGTAGATGGGGCCTCAGTTTAACATGTCAAATGAAAGATGGCAGCTTCTGCAGTGCAGCACACCCTGCACTAAAGTTTCAACCTAAACTTTGTGCATAAATCTCTGGAGTGCAATTCACAACCTTCTGACTCGGAGGTGAGCATGCTACCAGTTGAGCCACTGCTGACACCATACTTCACTTATTATATTTCACCAGCTAATTAACACATCAGAAAACTTGAACAATATCAAATTAGATGCGGCAGAACTTTTGCTGCTGTGCTGTCACATTGATCAGGAAGCAAACAAGATGCTGGATTTTGAATTACAAAACAAGAATCTTTGAAGGTCCATGATATCTATGTAAATAGTCGTTTGGTAGTACAGAACTTGAGTATTGCTGAAAAAAGACATTTTGTCAAAGCTTTTCATCTTGCACTCATCAGGACACTCGTAAGAATACCAATATAAGGGGGAAAACAACAATTTATACTAAATTTGAAGAGAGGCTGATTGGTTGACAAGTGGTGTTGCCATGGAGAATGCACCACTGATGGTGACTGACAGTTAACTGCCATGCATTGCTTGAAATTTAAACCAGGTAGCTTGACCCTGATCGGTCAAGACATTGCCCTGGGGAACTGAGTCAGCGAATGGCTGTCACTTATTTTGTTTAGCTAAAACAGGCACAATGTGTGTACATGTTCTCTCTGTCTGCATAGAACAGGGCCATGTGTATTAATACATGTAGCTTCCAGTACACGCAAATGTGCCACATTGCAAGGCCAACTGACAATCTTAAATTGGTTGTCAGCATAATTTTGAGGATTATTTAGCAAATGTTGTCCAATCGTGGAATCATATCTAATGTTGGGCACTTGTTTTGAGTTTTGCAAGCACAGACTTTGTGTACGGTCTGTACCCTGCCTGTTGCGAACAGTGGCTGGAACATGCTGTTTGACACAATCCTTAAGTCTTTGGGATGTATGGCTTACATACCTAGCATCACAATGGCACTGAAATTCATATACCACATTACTCATTTGTCTGATAGGCAGAACGTCTTTTTGGCTTGACTGCAGCATTCTGTTAGTGGCAAATACCGTTCGTGTTGCTACTACATAGTAGCAGCGTGAAACAGCTAACTTCACACGTTACACAAATTTTTGAGATACCCTACCCTTCCAAGGTAATCTGGGGAACATGTACACACATTGTGCCTGTTTCAGCTAAATAAAATAAGTAACAGCCATTGCTGACTCATTCCTCAGGGCAATGCCTTGACCAAAAAGGATCAAGCTGCCTGGTTTAAATTACAAACAATGCATGGCAGTAAACTGTCAGTCACCATCATTCTCCGTGGGAACTCCAACTTGCCAACCAATCCACACTGTCTTCACATACAGTATAAATTATTATTTTCCCTTTTATATTGGTATTCTTGTGAGTGTCCTGATGAGTGCAAGATGAAAAGCTTAAACGTCTATTTTTTCAGCAATACTTGATATCTATGTAATGATCCATGTTAGTACTGTAATCTCTTTCAGCTCTACAACCCTCTGAGATATTGTGTTCCTCTAATTCCAGCCTGTTGAGTATCCTTGATGTTATTTGCTCCACCATTGTTGGCCAAGCCTTCAGCTGCCTGGGCCCTAAACTTTGGAATTTCCTTCATAAAGCTCTCCACCTCTCTACGTTGCTTTCTTCCTTTAAGAAACTGCATAAAACCAAGTTTTTGGTCATCTGCCCTAATATCTCCTTATGTGGCTTGGTGTTATATTTTGTGTTATAACACCTCTGTGAAACACCTTGGAAGCTATATTACATTAAAGGTGCCAATACAAGTTGTCATTGCTGTTGCACAAATAAATCAGGTAACAAAATACAATGTTTAAAATATGTTTAAGACATATGAGAACAATCTGTGATCTAGGCAAGTAGTCAAACATGATAGAGCAAAAATAAGGCAAAACAAGGATTAAGTGTAGATTTAATAGAGGTGTTCAAAAGCAAGAAGGGAATTGGTTAGGTAAATAAGCAGAAACTAGTTCTGGAGGCAGAAGTGTCAGTAACTAGAGAACATAGATTTAAGGCAATTGTATGACTGAAGATCTCCATAAGCAATCTGAGTGACCTTTCAACAAGTCCTTCCACCTTGATGGATGGATCCTGGCAAACTACGTATTCTAAACACTGGCATGCATTATCAAGAATGGATTGAAAAACAGAAATCCCATGACAGCTGTAACTCAATCGGTGGCATTCTTGCCTCTGAGTCAGACAGTTCCAGCTTCAAATCCTGCTCCAGGATTTGAGCACAAAATTCAAGGCTGATGCTCCGGTGCAGTATTGAGGGATTGCTGCACTGCCAGAAATGCCGTCTTTCAGATGAGATGTAGATTCAAATATATGATTAGATCAGGACATCAAATGCACTTTTGGATGTTACATAGAGACCTGAATATACCTCTTTTCACCAATTTTCTGGTTTCATTCTTTGCTCCATTTAACCTGCTCTGGTGAAATCCACTGTTTTCTTAACACCCTGCTTAAGGGCCAGAGAATGCAAGAACGTAACAGAAAGCCCTGACATAACAGAACATTTCTAATACTATTGTTTCACCTTCAAGGAAACAAATACATTCTAGAAAATCTGGACACATTTTATGCTTCCTTGAGTGAATCTAAGTTCCCAAATATTCGCAAGGTGGCACAGAAAATCATTTTTTGTCCAGTTCCACTTGTGTGTGAACTATCATTTTCCTTGCTGAAATACAACAAATCTTACTACAGATCCCAGTTAAGTGACCAGCATCTCAGTTCCTTATTGTGGATTTCCCCAAAAAGAATGACACTGGACTTTGATGCAATTGTAAAGAGAGGTGATCATCTGCATTGTTCACACTAAGGGTATGAAAAAGGGGAAAAGGGGGTACATTTGGTTTAATTATTGTAATGCATCGTTAAGATGGTATAATTATTGTAATAATAAAGATTTTGTGCTCTTATGTATCAAAATTTATTTTTATTTTATTCTTAAATTCTTGGGCATTTATGGCCCCCATAAAGTTGGCATAGCCAGATGTGGCCTTCCAAACAAAACATTTGCCCATCCCTGGTCTAAAACTTGGAGTCATTTTGCAGAATCTAACCACCTTAGCCTCTGGAGAATCAACAGGGCCATTTCCAGGCTGGGAACCCAAACCTCCAAGTAGTGGGCCTTCCGTTGCTCTTTACGGGGACAACCAATTATGAGCCCAACTACGGGACTACTATTCAATTAAGGAGACCAGGCAGGAGGAAACATCAAAAGTACAAATGAAGGGCCAGATTTAAAAGGACATTGATAGCACTCTCGGTGGCAGCAGTGTGATGTGATTAGCTCAGTGAGAGGCACACAAGAGAAGGAGAATGAATGAGAGATGTGGAAGGGTTTCTTCCCCACTTCACGGACATGTTCCTGGACAGGATGTTGGAAGTATAGTCAGGGCACGGAGCCAGGTGCTTTTTCAAAGGATGGCAAGGGAAAGCCAGCCAGCCTCACCAAACAGACTTGGCTGGAAGTTGTACTGGAGGTCAGCAACTTGAGTGTAGTGCAGAGGATGTGGATCTAGCGCAGGAAATGGTTCAATAACTTCTTAAGGTCTGGCAAGGTGAATGCATTGCAACTCTGAGTGGCAGCCTCCACTCTCTCACCTTCTCGGTAGTCTTCAGCACAGATACCCTCTGAGGTACATAAATTCCAGTGGCACAGAAGAATGTCTCCCAAGCTCCTCCTTAATTTCCATCTCCACAGATAGCACCTCATGCTCAATGTGCTGATCTAGTGCTCCCCAACTCACTGTGACCCCCCTCAAGTGTAATGCCTCCTTCTTGAGCAAAGACTGTATTCCTAATAGTCCTAGTTCTCCACTTTTTCTTATTGGAGGAGGAGGGACCTACAATCCCCAGGAGAGGTGGAAAAGAGGAGGTGGAGATGCACCGTTCCTCATTCTGACAGCAATGGAAGAGGACACCCTGGAAGTTGATAGGGTGGTAGCAATGCAGGCCATTGTTGATGGAGGGATAGGGATGGCACAGGAACTTCAAAGAAGGAGCAGCACTCTGAGGAAGCACCGTATGCACATCCTCATGTAGATACACTCATCTCAGTGGGTCCGGATAGAATGGCACAACGTGAGGTGCATATCACATGTGTGCAACAGCAGGTGCTGGAAACAGGGACAGCTGTGCAGAATCCCTATCAGAGTGCAGAGTCCCTATCAGGGCACCTCAAGCTTTGCATAGCTGAATATAGATGCTGAGTCTCAATGTCATACACAAAATGGGTACATGGGGAAATGTGTGGGCATCTGTCAAAATTTCTGGAGGTTGTGTGTACCCTTGCACTGAAGGTAGAGGAGTCCATCACTACCATGAGTGACATGAAGTCTCAGGCATTCGAGCACATGACCACCTCCATTGAAAGAGTGGCCAACCACATGGAGAATCAGACGCAGCAGGCCACAGGGTGGATGCTGGCCACAATGGCCTGTACACATTCTGTTGGTAACCTTGCAAAGCATTAAACAAAGAGTCACCTTGATAGCAGAAGGTCACACTCAACTGCAGCCAAACGCTCTCCCACCCTTATTTGACAGGGAAGTGCAGGTGGGCTCTAAGAGGGAAAAGGGAGGCAGGGATATAGCAATGGGAACTTTCCTCAAGCTGCCCACGGGTCACAGTCTTTGGCCACTCAAAGGTGAAGGTGAGGAAGTCTTTGGCAGGGCCCTCACAGGATCAACAACTCAGAAGACATCTAATGCGGCAGAGCCTGGAAATGAGCAGCCTGGCTCCAACTCTCCTGGAGCAACAGGTGTAGCACCACTTTGAAATAAGAGAAACAGGACTCGCAAGCTGCCTTAATCACAGAAAGAGAATCACTTGGGTGCATTTTTCAATGTTACTGTCACATGGAAAACATAATGAGGCACGTGTTATTGTCCCCTGAAAAGTGTCATGGTGTTGCCTCTGTTCTATTTCATATTTACCAGGGGGAGGTGAATATAGGTGAGTGGCAAGAGTCATGGATGACAATGTAAAGCAGAGAATGTAATTGGTAGACAGCTCTTTGCAGCGAGTAGGTTTGTATCTTGGAGTGAATGTTGGGTGTGGCTATAATTACTGCCACAGTGATCTGGATGGCATGAGTGCACTGCTGTGTGTAATATTCTGAGCTGAAGTGTGTCTGGATGAGGGTGTCTCCAGCTTTGCTGGCATGTAGGTCAATGGCAGCATGAGTTAGAAGCGCCTCGGGATAGTGATGCTTCCCAGGTCCTCCTCTCCTTCCTCCTCCTCCACCTCCTTCAGGTGCTCCCCACCTACCTCTGGAGCCTGTTCCACTCCTCTTTGAAGTGTCGTTCAAGGTGCAGCACACTACTATTATCCGGGGGACCCTTGCTGGTCCATATTGAAGGCTGAGACACCGGAACCACATTTTGAACAAGTCAATGGCTTGCTCTATTGTGGTCCTTGTCATAAGGAGGCTCCAGTTGTACCTGTACCTTTGTTGTGGGGTTTTCCACTGGTCTCAGCAGCCAGATCTTAACTGGATACCCCTTGTTACCCAGGAGCCATCCACTAAGCTTGTATGTTGCAGAGAAAAGCTGTGAAGCTAAGACTGCTAAAGGATGAATGCTTCATAGCAACTCCCTGGATACTTGGTACACATTTGCTGTATCCTCCTGTGGTAGTCTCATACCAGCTGCACATTGAAAGAGTGGAACCCTTCCCATTGATAAAAATGCTTGAATGCTCCAATGGTGCCCTCCTTGCCACATTTGTGCAATTTATTACACCGTCAACCTGATCAAAACCTACCAGGGAGGTGAAGCCCTCAGTCCTCTAGGCTTGATTGGCTGCATCCATTTTGAAGTTTATATACTGTGCTGCAAAGTATCTGTCACCTGGCTGAGGGAGTTTTTTCTGAGGATTCTGAGATCCTGCAGGTGTCAACAACTTAGCCCTGGAATAAGCCGGATGCAAAAAAAAGTTGAGATGGATGGCCACCTGCTCCTACTGGCCTTAGTTCCCTTTCCAAAAAGGCACAGAGGCTTGTGACCGCCTGACACAGAAGCCACAACCTTTATAGGCACTGCTGCTCTGATAGGTCCAGGAAACTGATCTTAGCTTAGCGATCCTGTGCAGCCCGTGGCACCGCCTTCTAGGCGCTGTCCTGTGTCCAGCCAGTCAGTTACATCCAGATGCCTGTGGCTGCATTGCATGCTGCAGCTACTGCTCCTCTTGTGGTTGTTGCCCCTGTAGCTGTGCCTGCTGAGATGAAGGACACTGCTGTTCCTCCTCAAATGATCCACCCAACTTCAGGATATGTGATCCCCGTATCTCTGTGTCAGCTTACAGATGAAAAGATCACAAAACCTGGGTCTAAGTCTTTTTTAAGAAAATGAAACCAAGTAGCTTTTCTGAACACAATCAACTATTTTTGCCTCAAGGACCCGCTCCCCTCAGCACAAGTCTTTGACTAGGGCTGACCTCAGGCCTACCGCTTTCTCCCTTTATACTGGTGATTTTATGTTGACTTCCTTTAATAACTTCCTACTGTTCACTCGCAGTGTGTGACCAGTACACAGCTGGGAAAGAGGCATGGCAAGCCTAAAATGTCTCTTGATTGCCATTTTAATTGCCTCAATAGGCTGCCAGCCTCTGCCATGGGGGTTTCCCTGGGTTAATTCCCAATCAACCCCTGGGAAAGACAGAAGGATGTGAGAAAACAAGTCTAATGTCATTTTCTGCTATTTTCCCAGCATCACCACCCCACCCAACTGCCCCTGGCCCCGTCTCCAGCAGCCTGGAAGAAAAATACCCATAGTTTCAGGATAAAGGGACAGCCATTTAGGACTGAGATGAGGAGAAATTTCTTCACTCAAAGGGTTGTGAATCTTTGGAATTCTCTACTCCAGAGGAATGGATGTTCAATCCATGAGTAGGTTTATGACTGAGATAGATAGATTTTTTTGGGTAATAAGGGAGTCAAGGGATATGGGGAGAGGGTGGGTATGTGGAGTTGAGGCAGAAGATCAACCAGTCATATTGAATAGCGGAGCAGGCTCATGGGGCCATGTGGCTGATCCCCGCTCCTATTTCCTATTTCTTATGCTCCTATGGTAGTTGATAAATTGTAAAGAAATGTTAATTATCATGTATAACAGAGAAGGAGTTAATGACACATCTATGGTATATACCATTATTCCAGGAAATTATTGTGCAAGTAACATGCCATTATGTATGCCTTTCTGTAATTTCCTGGGACTTTTACGCAACAATCAGGAGGCTGCCTCCAGGAATATTGAGTAATCAGGCATGCTGCTGTTAAGTGAGGGCTTGAGAGTCATATTTGGTCCCAACATCAGTGTCCCAAAACCAGTAGGAAAAACCAACACAAGCATCCTCTCTCACCAATGCACTGTCTCTCCAGCACACTCTCATAGAACCGATATCAAGCATGTGTACACCATACAGGCTCATGTATTCAAGGCTGTTGAGGGGGAGAAGCCACCTTGGTGTTATCATAGACTCATACGGCACAGAAGGAGACCTTTCAGCCCATTGTGTCAATGCAGACTCTTTGAAAGGACTAACTACATGTCCTGTTCTTTCCCCATAGTCCTACAAGTGTATTCCAATTCCTGTTTGCAAGTTACTTTCAAATTATAGTACATGAAAGCTGCATATAGATGCGGATCGCTTAACTATCTGAGAAGTTACGAATGGTACTAAACATTGTGCAATCATCAGCGATTATCCCCACTTCTGACATTATGATGGAGAGAAGGCCATTGATGAAACAGCTGAAGATGGTTGGGCCTAGGACACTACCCTGTGGAACTCTTGCAGTGATGTCCTGGTACTGAAATGAATGACCTCCAACAAGCACAATCATCTTCTTTTGTGCTAGGTACGACTCCAACCATTGGAGAGTTTTCCCTTGATGCCCACTGACTCCAGTTTTAATGCCACACTTAAATGCTGCCTTGGTGTCAAGGGTAGTGACTCTCACCTCACCTCTTAAGTTCAGCTCTCTTGTCCATGTTTGGACCAAGGCGGTAATGAGATCAGGAGCTGAGTGGCCCTGGCAGAACCCAAACTGAGCCTCAGTGAACAAGTTATTGCTGTATAAGTGCCACTTGATAGCACTGTTGATGACAACTTCCATTACTTTGCCGATGATCAAGAGAAGACTGATGGGGTGGCAATCGGCCAGATTAGATCTGTCCAGCTTTTTGTGGACAGGACATAACTAGGCAATTTTCCACATTGCCAGGTAAATTCCAGTGGCGTATTGCACTGGAACAGCTTGGCTAGAGGCATGGCTAATCCAGGAGCACATTTTCAGTACTATTGCCGGAATATTGTCAGGGCCCATAGCCTTTGCAGTATCCAGTGCTTTCAGCCATTCCTTGGTATCACTTGGAGTCAATCAAATTGGCTGAAGACTGGCATCTGTGATGCTGAGGACCTCAGGAGGAGGTATAAACTGATCATCCACATGGCATTTCTGGCTGAGGATGGTTGTAAATGCTTCAGCCTTATCTTTTGCACTGATGTGCTAGGCTCCCCATCATTGAGGTTGGGGATATTTGTGGAGCTTCCTCTTCCAGTGAGTTGTTTAATTGTCCAGCACCATTCATGACTAGATGTGGCAGTACTGCAGAACTTAAATCTGATCAGTTAGTTGTGGAATCGCTTAGCTCTGTCTATTGCATGCTGCTTCTGCGGTTTGGCGTGCAAGTGGTCTTGTGTAGTAGCTTCACCAGGTTGACACTTCATTTTTAGGTATGACTGGTGCTGCTCCTGGCATGCTCTACTGCACTCTTCATTGAATCAGGGTTTACCCTGGCTTAATGGTAATGCTAGAGTGAGGGATATGCCAAGCCATGAGGTTACAGATCGCCCATCGTACTGTAAAAGTACAGAGAGGTCGGGGTGGGCAGGAGCCTGGTGGGAAACCGTCACGACTCACTGGGGATAGTGCGCTGTAACATCAAGCCCCACTGTTCCCTGAGTCGCGACAAATATGAAAAGTTTGACCAAACCACCAGATTGCCCCATTCTACCTAACTCTTTAATTTAGGTTAACAGAATGCGAGTACCATGTTTGTTAACTTAATAAGTAAATAACTTTATTGAACAAATTGTCTTTAACTAATGGCAAAAGAAAGAACTCTGAGCTGTTAACTTCTAACTCTATAACTTAAACTGTACCCCTTCTTAAACCCCTATACACAAACACACACACATAAGACACACAAAACATGGATTTTAAGGGTGAGATAAAACAGTTCAATAGCACCAATTCGGGGTACAGGATTAGATGGGTTGATTTTGACTGATGTCTTCCAAATTCCTTGCAGTTTGTTGTTGATGACACGAGGTGGTCTCCCAGCACTTTCACTCTGTGGTTCACTGGTTGAAAAACTTGCTTTTCAAAGTCTCTACTGGTGATTTTCCCCCTTTTCCTCTTGACAGGGATTTTCAGAGAAAGCAGGTTACAGAGATGAGAGGGATAGCCAGCTAGCTATTGTGGCAGAATTACTGGAATCTTCCAAACATAGGAGAGAGAGCTTTCAGGTTTTCCCTCTTTGTAGGCTAGGTGCTGTTCTTCCTGCACTGTTACCACACAAAACCCTGATCACCTGGTCAGGAGCTAATTAAAATGCTGTCGTTAGGCAGTTCCCCCAGTTCAGAACTCCTTTCCGGCACCATCCTGTTCCCTTATGGCACTGTATGTTCAGGATAGCAACATTGTAGATATTCCTCATCCTGTTCCAGCGAACATGTCTTTTAACTGCAGCCTTGGTAGTTTTTAAAGCCACATTCCAATTTTAAAGCCACTGTCCAAGAAAAGTAAAAAAATAGGTTCTTTACAGAAAGCGGTCTGAGAAATTTTACGGGTCCTGCCACCAACAAACAGGCCAGCAGGGGAACGTCAAATTCTGCCCCCTGTTTGAATCCTTCCAATCAAGTTTCCACCATTGCTGCAGTACCAAAACAACTCTTTCCAATGTCACAAATAATATGCTTTGTGACTGTAACAAACGTAAACTATCCCTCCTTGTCCTTCTCGATCTGCCTGCAGCCTTTGAAACAGTTAACCACACGTCCTCCTCCAATATTTCTCCACTGACATCCAGCTGCTTGGGAGTGCACTTGCCTGATCTATCTAAATATAGCTGGAGCATCACTTGCAATGACTTCTCTTCCCACTCTCATACCATTATCACTGGTGTTCCCATAAGTTCTATTCTTGGCACCCTCTTATTTCTCTTCCACATTCTGCTGCTTGGGGACATCATCCAAAAGCATGGCCTTAGTTTTCACATGTACGCTGATGACACCCAGCTCTACTTCACCATCTCTCTCCACTCCTATTAACTTATCAGACTGTTAATCCAACATCCAACACTGGATGAGCAGACATTTCCTCCAATTAAATATCGGGAAGGCTGAAGCCATTGTCTTCGAACCCTGACACAAACTCCATTCCCTAGGTACCGACTCCATCCCTCTCACAGCCAACTGCCTGAGGCTGAACTGCAACATTGAGGTCATATCTGATCCCGAGATGAGCTTCCAGCCACCTATTCACGCCATCACTAAGATTCCCTATTTCCAACTCTGCAATATTGCCCAACCTGCCACTTTCTAAGCTCATCTGCTGCTGAAGCTCTCATCCATGGCTTTGTTACCTCTAGACTTTACTGTTCCAACACACTCCTTGAGGCGTCCCACAGTCTACAGCCCACTCGTGCCCAGTGACTCATCATCTGCAGGGCCTGCCTCTGTACTAGGCTCTAAAGTATGCATGTCAGTGTCTGAGCTGGTGGCTCAGTGTCAGATCAAGTGGTGATGCTTCTTCATCAGTGGTGTATTGTTGCTCTCTCTCTCTTATTCCTGTAGCTACTGTATCTGAAAGCAAGAAATCCAAAGGGAACGTTTGAGGTAAGGAAGTGGGGATGCGGTGTATCACAGAATCATAGAATGGTTACAGCACTGAAGGAGGCTACTCAGCCCATCAAGTCCAAGCCAGCTTTCTGTAACAGCAATTCCGTTAGGCCACTCCCCTGTCTTAACCCTGTAGCCCTGCAAATTTTTCTCTTCAAGTACATCGTTAATTCCCTTTTGCAAACCATGATTGAATCTGCCTCCACTACCCTTTCAGATGGTACATTCTAGATCATAACCACTCACTGCCTCAATCTTATTGTCTCTGGTATTTTTGTCGATTACTTTGAATCTGTGTCCACTGGTTATGGACCTTTCAGCCAGTGAGAATAATTTTGAACTCCCCTATCAAATTTCCTTTCAACCTTCTCCACTCTAAGGAGAACAATCCCAGCCTCACTAATCTATCCACGTAAATGAAATCCCCCACCATGGAACCATTCTAGTAAATCTTTTCTGCAGCCTCTCTAAAGAGTTCACATCCTTTTGAAAGTACAGTGCCCAGAATGGGACAAACAGCCCATCTGCTTTTTTAACAGTTTTCTCAAGCTGCCCAGCCACCTTCAACAATTTGTCCACATATACCCCTAGGTTTCTCTGTTCCTGTATATCTTTAGGAATTGTAGCCTTTGATTTATATTGCCTCTTTTCTTTCTTCCTACCGCAAGGCTTGGTGCTGGGGCCCTTGCTGTTTGTGGTGTACATAAATGATTTAAACTTAAATGTAGGGGGTATGATCAAGAAGTTCTCAGATGACACAAAAATTGGTAGGATGGTAAATAGTGAGAATAGCCATAAACTGCAGCAGAGTATCAATGGACTGGTCAGGTGGTCAGAGCAGTGGCAAATGGAATTCAAGCTGGAAAAATGTGAGGTAATACACTGGGGGAGGGCTAACAAGGCAAGGGATTACACTATGAATTGTAGGACCTGGAAAGTACTGAAGATTAGAGGGATCTTGGTGCATATCCACAGATCTCTAACGGTAGCAGGGCAGGTAGATAAGTTGGCTAAGAACTTATATTGGATACTTGTCTTTATTAGCCGAGGCATAGAACACAAGAGCAGTGAGGCTATGCTGGAACTGTATAAAATGCTGGTTAAGCCACAGCTGGAGTACTGTGTGCAGTTCTGGTTACCACATTATAGGAAAGATGTAATTGCGCTGGAAAGGGTGCAGAGGAAATCTACCAGGATGCTGCCTGGGCTGGAGGGGGTCTGAGATATGACAAAAGATTGGATAGGCTGGGGTTGTTTTCCTTGGAGCAGTGAAGGTTGAGAGGGGACCTAATCGAGGTGTATAAGATTATGAGGGAAATAGATAGGATGGATAGGAAGGAACCTTTTCCATTAGCAGAGGGGTCAATAATCAGGGAGCATAGATTTAAGGTAAGAGGTAGAAGGCTTAGAGGAGAGTTGAGGAGAAATTTTTTTCACCTAGAGGGTGGTGGGAGTCTGGAACTCACCGCCTGAAAGGGTGGTTGAGTCAGAAATTCTCGTAACATTTAAGAAGTACTTAGATATTCACTTGCATTGCCATTGCCTTCCAGGCTATGGGCCAAGCGCTGGAAAATAGGACTAGTGTAGTCAGATCTTTGTTGACGATGGGCCGAATGGTTCCTTTCTGTGCTGTAAACCTCGATGAGTCTAAAATATATCACTGCACAATTCTCTGCATTAAATGTAATCTGCCATTTGTTTGCCCGTTACACCAGCCTGTCTATATCCTCCTGATGTCTATCAACATCCTCCTCACTGTACAGTACACTTCCAAGTTTTGTGTCATTAGCAAATTTTGAAACTGTGCCCTGTACACCCAAGTCCAAGTCATTAATATATATCAAAGAAAGCAATGGTGCTAGTACCAAATTTGAGAACCCCACTGTATGCCTTCCTCCAGTCCAAGAAACAACTGTTCACCACTACTCTTTGTTTTTTGCCCTTTAGCCAATTTCATATCAATGCAACAACTGCCCCTTTATTCCATGGACTTCTACTTTGCCGACATGCCTATAATATGGCACTTAATTAAACATCTTTTGGAAGCCCCTATATCCCACATTAACTGCATTGTCCTCATCAACCCTTTCTCTTACCTTATCAAAAAACTCAATGAAGTTAGTTTAATATCATTTGCATTTAATAAGTCTATGCTGGCTTTCCTTAATTAATCCACATGGGTCCTAATTATTAATTTAGTCCTGGATTATCATTTCTAAAAGCTTCCCCACCATCAAGAGACTGGCCTGTAGTTGTTGGGTTTATCCTTACAGCCTGTTTCAACAAGTGTGCAACATTTGCAATTTGCCAGTATCCTGCCACCACACCTGTATTGAAAGAGAATTGGAAGATTATGGCCAGAAACTCCACAATTTCTATCCTCGCTTTCCTTAGCGACCCAAGATGTATTCCATCCAGACCTGGTGACTTTTCTGCTTTTCAGCCAGACTTTTCAGTATCTGCTCATCATCAATTTTTAGCCCATCCAGTAGCTCAATCACTTCCTCATTGACTGTAGCTTTAACAGTATCTTCTTTCTTGGTAAAGGCAGTTGCCTCAGTGCATATGTTTCCGCTATGGTCCATAATCAGCTCCACTTATTCTCTTACTACCCATCTCCTGGTTATGTGCCAAGAGCAGACTTTTGGATTCCCTTATATGTTAGCTACAATTTATTCTCATACGTTGTCATTACCCCCCTATTTTTCCTTTTCTGAACTTTTTAATATTGACCTGCTTCTCACTATATTATCAAACTGATCTTTCATACTCCCTATTTTTCTGCTTCATCTTACTCTCTATCTTTTCTTTCATCCAGGGAACTTCAGTTTGGTTGCCCTACCTTTCTCCCTCATGCAAATACATCTAGACTGTACCTGAGCCATCTCCTCTTCAAAGGCTGCCATTGTTCAACTACATTTTTGCCTGCCAATCTTTGATTCCAATTTACGCTGGCCAGGTCTGTTCTCACCCCATTGATATTGGTCTCCCTCCAAGCAAGTATTTTTACTCTAGATTGCTCCTTATCTTTTTTCATAGCTACCTAAACTTTAGGATACTTTAATGACTGTTCCCTAAATGTTCCCAGTGAGACTGGATCCACCTGAAACCCTTCATTCCCCAGAAACAAATCCAGCAATGCATCCTTCTTCATTGGACCAGAATCATGCTGATCAAGAAAGTTCTCCTGAACACACTTTGGAAATTCTTCCTTCTCTCTGCCCTTTACACTATTATCCTGGTCAACATTAGGATAATTAAAGTCCCACTGTATCGTTCTTGTACCTCTCTAAAATTTCCCTCCGAATTTGCTCCTCTATATCCTTCCCACTAGTTGGTGGCTTTTGGAATATACCCAGTATTGTATCTATTGTTTTTAAATTTACCAAATAGATTATTTATAGGTATACAGTTGGGTGGGAGTTGCCCTGGGTGTCCGCTTGATTGGCATCCCATCTACCACCTTCAACATCCAGTGGTGGTAGTATGTACCATCTGCAAGATGCACTGCAGCAACTCAACAAGGCTCCTTAGACAGCGCTTTCCAAACCCGCGACCTCTACCGCCTAAGACAAGGGCAGCAGGTGCATGGGAACACCACCACCTGCAAGTTGCCCTCCAAGCCACTCAGCATCCTGACTTTGAAATACATCGCCGTTCCTTCACTGTCGCTGGTTGAAAATCCTGGAATTTCCTCCCTAACAGCGCTGTGGGTATACCTACACCACATGGATTGCAGCGGCTGAAGAAGGCTGCTCACCACCACATGCTCAATGGCACTTAGGCATGGGCAATGACAATGCTGGCCTTGCCAGTGATGCCCATGTCACATTAAAAGAATTTAAAAACCTTGTCCACTATTCACACCAAGGCTGACAAATGTAAAATGGGCTCCGGAGAGGCATAGGTTAGCTGCCAATAAGGGGAAGGTGATGGTATGGTGGTATTGTTGTTGGACTAGTAATCCAGAGACCCAGGATAAATGTTCTGGGGACCGGGGTTTGAATACCACCACGGCAGATGGTAGAATTTGAATTCAATAAAAATCTGGAATTAAAAGTCTAATGATAACCATGAAATCATTGTCAATTGTTGTAAAAACCCATCTACTTCATTAATGTCTTCAGGGGAAGGAAATCTGTCATCCTTACCTGGTCTGGCCTACATGTGACTCCAGACCCACAGCAATGTGGTTGACTCTTAAATGTCCTCTGAAATGGCCTAGCAAGCCTTTCAGTTCAAACCACAACTCAGTTCAAACCGCTACAACGTCACAAAAAAAGGAATGAAACCAGACAGACCACCCAGCGTAGACCGGAAACGACAATGGCAAACTCAGCCCTCTCGGCACTGCAAAGTCCTCCTTACTAACATCTGGGAGCTAGTGCCAAAATTGGGAGTGCTGTCTCACAGACTACTCAAGCAACAGCCTGATATAGCCATCCTCACAGAATCATAGCTTACAGATAATGTCCCAGACAACCACCATCACCATCCCTGGGTATGTCCTGTCCCAACGGCAGGACAGACCCAGAAGAGGTGGCAGCACAGTGGTATACAGGCGGGAGGGAGTTGCCCTGGGAGTCCTCAACATTGACTCCGGACCCCATGAAGTCCCATGGCATCAGGTCAAACACGGGAAAGGAAACGTCCTGCTGATTACCATGTACCGCCCTCCCTCAGCTGATGAATCAGTGCTCCTCCATGTTGAACACACTTGGAGGAAGCACAGAGGGTGGCAAGGGCACAGAATGTACTCTGGGTGAGGGACTTCAATATTCATCACCAAGAGTGACTCAGTAGCACCACTACTGACTGAGCTGGCCGAGCCCTAAATGCCTTAGCTGCTAACTGGGTCTGCGGTAGGTGGTGAGGGAACCAACAAGTGGGAAAAAATACTTGACCTCATCCTCACCAACCTGCCTGCCGCAGATGCATTTGTCCATGACAGTATCGGTGGGAGTGACCACCGCACACAGTCGTTGTGGAGACAAAGTCCTGGCTTCACATTGAGGATACCCTGCATCATGTTGTGTAGCACTACCACCGTGCTAAATGGAATAGATTTCAAACAGATCTAGCAACTCAAGATTGGGCATTCATGAGGCGCTGTGGGCCATCAGCAGCAGCAGAATTGTACTCAAACACAATCTGTAACCTCATGGCCTGGCATATCCCCCACTCTACCATTACCATCCGGCCAGGAGATCAACACTGGTTCAATGAAGAGTACAGGAGGGCATGCCAGGAGCAGCACCAGGTATACCTAATGAGGTGTCAACCTGGTGAAGCTACAGCACAGGACTACTGTGTGCCAAACAGCAAGTGATAGACAGAGCTAAGCAATCCCACAACCAACAGATCAGATCTAAGCTCTGCAGTCCTGCCACATCCAGTTGTGAATGGTGGTGGACAATTAAACAACTCATTGGAGGAGGAGGATCCACAATATCCCCATCCTTAATGCCGGGGAAGCCCAGAACATCAGTGCAAAAGATAAGGCTGAAGCATTTGCTACAATCTTCAGCCAGAAGTGCTGAGTGGATGAACCGTCTCGGCCTCCGCCAGAGGTCCCCAGCATCACAGGTGCCAGTCTTCAGTCAATTTGATTCACTTCACGTGATATCAAGAAATGGCTGAAGGCAGTGGATACTACAAAGGCTATGGGCCCTGACAACATTCCGGCAAAAGTACTGAAGACTTTTGCTCCATGACTTGCCACAACCTTAGCCAAGCTGTCCAGTACAGCTACAACAATGGCATCCACCCAGCTATGAGGAAAATTGCACAGGTACATCTTGTACACAAAAAGCAGGACAAATCCAACCCGGACAATTACTGCACATTCAGTCCATTCTCGATCATCAGTAAAGCAATGGAAGACATCATCAACAGTGATATCAAGCGGCACTTGCTTAGCAACAACCTGCTCACTGATGACCAGTTTGTGTTCTGCCAGGGCCACTGAGATCCTGACCACACTACAGCATTGGTTCAAACACAGACTAAAGAGTTGAACCTTCAAGATGAAGTGAGAGTTACTGCCCTTGACATCAAGGCAGCATTTGACAGAGTGTGGCATCAAGGAGCCCTAGCAAAACTGAAGTCAATGGGAATCAGGGGAAAAACTCTCTGCTGGTTGGAGTCACACCTAGCACTAAGGAAGATGGTTGTGGTTTTTGGAGGTCAATCATCTCAGCTCTAGGACATCACTGCAGGAGTTCATCAGTTTAGCGTCCTCCGCCAACCATCTTCAGCTGCTTCATCAATGACCATCGTTTCATCATAAGGTCAGAAGTGGGGATGTTCACTGATGATTGCACAATGTTCAGCAACTTTCGTGACTCCTTAGATGCTGAAGCAGTCCATGTCCAAATGCAGCAAAACCTGGCTTGGGCTGACAAGTGACAAGTAACATTTGTGCCACACAAGTGTCAGGCAATGACCATCCCCAACAAGAGAGAATCTAATCATTGCCCCTTGATGTTCAATGGCATTACCATCACTGAATCCTCCACTATCAACATCCTGGGGTTTACCATTGACCACAAACTGAACTGGACTAGCCATATAAATACTATGGTCACAAGGGCAGGTCAGAGGCTAGGAATCCTGTAATGGGTAACTCATCTCCTGACTCCCCAAACTCCCTTTCACCATCTACAAGGCACAAGTCAAGTGTGATGGAATACTCCCCACTTGCCTGGATGAGTGCAGCTCCCACAACACTCAAGAACCTTGACACCATCCAGGACAAAGCAGCCCGCTTGATTGGCACTACATCCACAAACGTTCACTCCCTCCACCACCGACGCACAGTAGCAGCAGTGTGTATCATCTACAAGACTCACTGCAGGAATTCACAAAGGTTCCTTAGACAATACCTTCCAAACACATGACCACTACCATCCAGAAGGATAAGGGCAGCAGATAGGTGGGAACACCACCACATGAAAGTTCCCCTCCGAGTCACTCACCATCCTGACTTGGAAATATATCACCGTTCCTTCACTCTCGCTGAGTCAAATTGCTGGAATTCCCTTCCTAACAGCACTGTGGGTGTACCTACACCACATGGCTGCAGCGATTCAAGAAGGCAACTCACCGCCACCTTCTCAAGGGCAACTAGGGATAGGCAATAAATGCTGGCACAGCTAGTGAAGCCCACATCCCGTGAAGGAAGAAAAAAAGTACCATATTCATTGTAACATTTACTTGGCCTAACACTGGAATAGTGCTATTGGAATAACTATCAGTTTAGTGTAAGGGAATGTGACTTAGGAATTTCTTCTACTCTCCCTCCAAGATAACAGATACTCCTCCAGCGTATCAATGATGAAAGTAAGTTGTGAATCTTCTATTTTCATTTCTACTGTGTATGCTGGAATTATATCTTCAGCTTTATTTTCATCTTCCGTGTGGTGTTTTTCTTGCTCTCTGAGTACAACTCTTGATCTTCATCTTCCATAACATCAAGTTCTGTTCCTACATCTTTCATATGTATTTCATATGTTCAAGGATTTCCACACTCCTGAACCAGCTTTCGATCTACCATGACTTTGACCTGGTGCATTGTTGTGACCTGGTGCTTTGCTGCAACTTGGAGCATTACTGTTTCCTCGACTCCTGCATGCCATCTGGATATGACTGACTACTATGGCAACGGTAACATCTAAATTTCTAACTCTGAGACTGTGAACTTGGCTCCCGTGGCCTGGATCTAGCTGAAATTTATTCAATATGAGCATCACTGGCCAGGCCATCATATATTGTCGATTCCTAATTGCCCTCCGAACAAGGCCAATTAAGAGTCAACCACATTGCTGTGGGCCTGGAGTCACATTTAGGCCAGACCAGGTAAGGGCAGCAGATTTATTTCCCTAAAGGGCATTGGTGAACCAGCTGGGGTTTTACAACAATCGACAATGGTTTCATGAGTCATCAATAGACTTTTAATTCCATATTTGTTTTTATTGAATTCAAATTCCACCATCTGCTGTGGCAGGATTCGAACACAAGTCCCCAGAGCATTACCCTGGGACTCTGGATTACTAGCCTATATAGGTGTTTGGGTATTAGACCAGTATCCATCCAACAACAAATGTGGCTGAGCCAGCACAGACATTGTTGGCTTAGCAATAAGTGTATGCTAACAGAATTAGCATGCTCCAGGACTTGAGTTGGTGACCTTGTTCTACCAAAAGACGCCATCACCTCCCCCAAAAAATCTGGCAGACCTTCCCCATGGGCTCAGGAAGAGAACTCTCTAGCATTTGTAACTATCTCCTTCCGCCATTTCCATGGACATGGCCTCATCACAGGCCTCCTTCCATGTCAGCTTATTGCCTTTACTCAAAAGCTTGGCCTAGATTTTATTGTTCTTTAGGCCTCCTACGAAAGTGTCTCTAAGGTCGATTTCTAAGTTCGCACCTTATCCACTATGGCGAGAGTTTCTTTAACTCAAGAATGTAATTTGCAATAGCCTCACTTGACAATTGTTTCCGTTGATGGAATACAACTCTCATTGCAATTTCATTCTTATTTCTACCATAAGGGGAGTGGAGAACCTTATTAATTTCAGCATATTCCATAGTACTGGGGTATCTCAGACAACTAGATACATACTACATCAAAAGGATCCAGGCTCCACAATCACCAGCAATATGTCACTTAATGCTGAAATCAACTTGCAGATTACAAAAGCTGCAGGTGTTATGTCCAAGTTGTGTAAGAGAACAAGAAGATTCCGATGGAGGACATCAAACTGCAAGTCTTCCAAGCCTGTGGCCTCACCATATTTCACTACTGTGGTGAGACCTGGAAAGCATATGTTAGGCAGAAGAAAAGGCTGAAAAGTTTCTACCTTCGCTGTCTCAGATATATCCTCGGCGTCTTTTGGTAGAACAAGGTCACCACCTCAGAAGTCCTGGAGCATGCTAATTCTGTTAGCATATACTTATTGCTAAGCCAACAATGTCTGTGCTGGCTCAGCCACATTTGTCGTTGGATGGATAACGGCCAAATACCCAAACACCTTCTATATGGTGAACAGACAAATCGGTCACAGCCTCCTTGGTGTGCATATCTGTCCTACAAGCACACTTGCAAGCATGGAATGAAAATGACAGACATTGACACAGAAAACTGGGAGTTAGCAGCAAACGGCTGGGACATCTGGAGGTTGACTGTTTGGAGGGGCATTGAAAGAGTTGAGGAGAAACAAACAGCTCAGCTGTCTAAGAAGAGGGCTGAGCAAAAACAGAGGTCAGCAATTGGTCCTCCTTCTCAGGCCACTGTCTTCAACTGCAGCAGAGAGTAGGGAACCTGAGCCACACCAGGTGATTTTTAACACAGAGTTGACCACCACAGCACAAAAAATTGTCTCATGAGAGGGAAAGCTGCCAAGCTGTCTTGTTTTTTTTTTAAATGGACTGATTTTATATATTGACTGATCTTGATTATTATACTCTTTATTAGTGTACCTGCCATATTATTTCTATTCATTACTGCACTCATGACCAAGTTAGCTCATACACATGGGTCTAGTGGTAATTTTTCACTTTGAGGTGACAGAAGAGCATGGTGAGCATCCCACCAGTTCCCCAGTAAGCTATTTACCACAATTAAAAATTAATTGTTAAACATGGGCATGCTAACTTTTGTAAGACATGCAACAAGAATACAACTTGTACTTCATAAGAGATCTTGTCTGCTTATGGACACTTCTGCCTGATGTGAGCATGAATTAAGCATCTGGGGAGGAAAAAAAAATGAAAAATCTGAATGTTAACCCTTTCACCACAATTTCTGATGAAGGTTCTTGCCCAAAATGTTAATCAGTCTTTATTTTTCAACCAATAATGTGCATTTCTAGAATTATATGTTGGTTGCTGTTAATTTTGACTCTTGTCTATTCATTTCAAATTCCAGTCTATTCTAGTCTCAACTCCAACATTGTATATGTATTATATTCCTAACAATATACAGTGAAACTGTATGTCATGTTTAAGTGTAATCATTGCATCCATTAAGTATTTACGTTATCACTTTACCTGTGCAATGAATGTGGTCATATAAAAAAAGAGTGGGTAGGACAGGAAACCACCATTACACCAGTAACTGAAACTTTGTGTGATGTGGTACCCTGACCACAGTAGCAGTTGTGTTGTCCTTGCTTTAGCGCTCAGACAAGCTGTCAGCAGTAAAATTTGCAACCAATTTTTATCATTACTTTTTTAAAAATTCATTCACGGGGTATGACATCATTAGCAAGGCCAGCATTTATTACTTATCCTTAATTGCCCTTAAGAAGTGGTGGTGAGCTGCCTTCTGGAATACAGATGAGCGGCCTGCTAGACCATTCCAGAGATAACCACATTGCTGTGGGTCTGGAGTCACATAGAGGTTAGACTGGGTCAGGAGGACAGATTTCCTTCTCTGGTGAACAGGTGGGTTTTTAAACCATCCAGTAGTTCTAGGGTCACCATTACTGATGCTACAGACTGGATGTTTAATCCCTGCTGAGGGTGGGAATGGAGGGGGCAGGTATGGAATGTCACATCACTGGCCTGTGTGCTGGCTCCTTCGTTTCATCCTATCCCCCAGGCCATTTTCCCGGAGACAGAAGAGCTACCCACCCACAAACGGCATGTTGCCTATTAAGATAATTAAAGTCAATTGAAGCCTTTTTTTAGTATTTGTAAAAGTTAGAGGACTGGGGCCTCCATTTTGAAACACCCTCTCTCTCACTTACCTGCCATGGCATCCTGCTGCTCTCAAGCTGAAGAGCCTCCTATTGATCTTCCAGTTTGGGAGTTCACCCACTATCCTTAGTTGAACAGTAAGCTCACCCCCTGGCCACTAATTGGCCTATTCAGGGAAAATCACAGGTGAGTGACTGTTTCCCACAGAGTTCAGGCTGACTCCCATTGGAGCCTGACAGCAGGGTTTAGAAGCCCACAGGAAAATCCTTCCCTAGATTTTTATTCCAGATTTATTTAATAATTTTAAATTCAGGCCACTGAATTACTACTCCAGTAACATAACCATTGTGCTACAGTATCACTGTCTTGAGCTATCAAAACCAGCTCTGATAAAATTTTTACCTTTACTGGAACACCTGGCCCTCTTGATTTAAAATATTAAGAAGTGTTACTATCAGGTGAGGAAAGGTTGATTGGCTCCCCTCATTCTCCTCTCTCATTTGATCACAACATATTTTTTTGAAAAAAGTCAATGTTTCTAATTTAGTAAATAATTAACTGTTTATGTGTTGTGATCATAAAAGACACAGACAGGTTTCCTTGAGTATTAAGAAAAGGTTTTATCGAATGCCAAGGGATCCAAATAAGGTCATAGCTATTGCATTCCAATTGTAGTTTGATTAGTTCATATTTGGAATCCCCCTCTCAGTTGGGGTCCCATTGCCCAAATGATTATGTCTAATAGTTTGACTCCACTAAGTTGAGTATCCAGATGAGTGTCTGGACAATGTGCTAATGGGATAAGGGGTGTGGTTCATTCACATTCCCCTGAGGTCATTATTGCCTTTGGTGGGTTTTTGCAGACAGGTAGACTCTATCACAATGCTATTGGAATATGGAAGGTACAGTGATGCAAATTGTGTAGCTATATTTGGCTCCAAGCTCAAGTCACTGGTACGTGGATTTAGTCTCTTTTAAAAAAAAATCAACAGGTTTCCAACCTGTAGATTCAAAGATCATTGTTTGATATAAAGTAGGTTTATATGACAGAAGGAATAACTTATAAATAAATTGAATATTGAGTATATGGAACTGGCTAACATATGGAATGGTTCAGGTAAAAAGCAGAGATGCATTTAAAAGGAAACCACTTAAATATATATGAGGGGAAAAAGGAATAAATCTGCAAATTAAAAGTGTGAGATGAAGTAAAATGGAAGGAGGCTCCAGTCTAACATAAACTTTGGCACAGGTCTGTTGTGTTGAATAACCTGTTTCTGTGCTGTAAAGTTCTATGTAATCTGATGGAATAAACATTGTTTTATGAATCAACATAAATCTGAATATCAGGTTACAGCTACAGTGGCAAATTTTTCAGTTGACTTTTCAGTATGGCCCTGTTGTTGTGACACACTCAATTTGAAAGCGGGCCTACTCAGGTCTGTATCTTGCTATATTTGTGAAGTGTATTAGCTGCCTTTTTATGACGCAGCACTGCTAACACTGGTGTTCAACACTATTCTGCTTCCAATGCCAAATCACTACCTAATTCTTGTAAAATATCTGCATTGTCTCCACAACAACATTGATTACACTTCAAACATATTTCATTGACTGCAACACAGTTTGAGAAGAGGTTGTGAAAGGCACTATACCAATACAAGTCTGCTTTCTTTTATCTCCATGTACTGATGCTAAATGCAAATGTGGGTATTGACAGCTGGTGCTCTAGTGAGAATTGTTTTTTCTAATCTTAAATGTTGACATAGTTCCTGCCTCAAGCACTGATCCTAGGAGTGAATTTCACAGCCTCACAACCCTCTGTGTGAAAAAGTTTCTCCTGCCCTCGGTTTTAAATCTGTTATATTTAATCTTGTATCTATAGCCCATAGTTCTCAGCCGCTCAATCGCTAGAAACTAGTATATGTCTACCTATCCTGTCTAGTCCAATCATCATTTTAAAAACCGCAATTATATTGTTCCATTATCCGTGCAGATCTAATGAAAAAAAGTCTCTATGTCCATCTTTGTATAGTATTTATATTTCCTCATGCCAAGCAACATCCTCATGATTTTGCATTAAAGCCTCAGTATCCCTCTTATAGCTGAAAGAGGAATGCTCTCACTGGGCCAATTCTTTTGTGGAGTGGAAATCACCATCGGATTGTCACTCTGCTCCTATTTTTCTACCTTACACCGGAGCTCCACGTTTTTCACCTAGATTTCTGAACCAGGTTTCCTCGGAAATGTGGTGAGTACCTGTTCTGGGAGTCCTTCCTTTGTAGTGCAGGATCGTCGGGAGAAGCCAAGCTCTGCCCCCTTTTTATGGCACTAGCTATCATATTCCAGCAAGTAGGGAATTTAAAGGTCCCAAAGCCACTTTGCGAAGCTAGGGAGGGTATGTAGGGTAACTGGGTTAGGGGGTAGGATGGAAGGTACGTGGATGATGGGGTAGGGTGGGTTGCAGGGGCCAGGAGTAGTTGTATGGTTGGGTAATAGTCGGGGGGGGGGTAGTTGGGTGGTCGGGGATTTACTTGAGTTGTGTGGGGGGGGAGGTTGCTAGTCAGGTGGGGGTTGCTAGTCAGGTGGGGGGTTCCGGGGAACAGTCTGGGGGTCGGGGTCGGGGTCGTGGGGGGTACTCAGGTGGTTAGGGGATAGTCAGGGGATTGGGGGAGTAATTTGGTGGTCAAGGGGTAGTCAGGGGGTTAGTTGGGGCGTCAGGTGATAGGCGGGTGGTTGGGGGTTAGTCAGGGGGGTCCAGTGGAGAGTCCTGGATGGTCAGTAGTATCATTATCCCAGAGTTAAAACTGGTTTTAATCCTTCTAACTTTTCCTGCGTAACTATTCTGATAAGTGAGTAGGGACCATCCGAAGTCTCCGACTCTAAATCAGAGTTTCAGAGGGTTCCAGATGCAAGGGAATTGCCCATCGGAAATTCCTGAGAAATTCTCACATAATCAGAAAATGGGGGCTTCCAATGGGTCCTCCAGCCAATCTTGGACAAACCTCTGGGGTATGATCATCTGGAGATCAGAAGTTCTGGGCCTTCGTATTTTAACTGAATTCTTATTAAGGTTTGATGTAAGCTCGTCATTAAAACAAAGCAAGTCTATAACTGGGATTTTCCGGCCCCGCCATCTCTGGATCTGCTGCGGGGATGCGGCGGCCCATCCAAAAGTCCATTGACTTTCAGGGGGTCAGATGATCCCAGTGGCAGATGGGGCTGGAAAATCCTGCCCAAAATCTTTCTCATGCCCAGTAAAGGCGTATCCAACCTATAACTTTCGAAACATGAACTGTAATCAGTGTGGAATCTTCTGGAACTGATTTTTCTATTAAAAATGGGCATTGAAATGCTGCAAAAGGTGGCTGCCGAGGGTCACCTGACTTGGTCTGTGGTTTCAAACTGCCACAATGTCTTGAAAGGACAAAAGGACACATTCCAGCCTAAGAAATGTCATTTCTCATTTCCTGAAATCATCCAAAAGGTGTTTCCTGACTTGAATGGATCATTCTGAAACCAAGATGGTGATTGGCACAAACCCTCAGTGTGAATGTCTGCAAACAATACACCAGGTTGCAGCTAATCCACTGGAGAACAACACCATATTTGGAAAGGGAAACTGTGAGAAACCACATGGTAAGGCTACCAACTTGGTCTCCCTTTTAACCTTTAAGTGCTGTTGGCAAGACACAACAACTGTAGAAAAATCAGCAGCAGAGAGAGCAGCAACATCTATGCCTTAAGATTGCAACATCATAAGGTCTCCAGGCCTCTTCCCTTATAAATCCGCCAGTACAGAAAACTGACTTGCTGGTATCAAGACTATAGGTAACTAACTTCGTCACCTATAGGAAGTCCATATCTTTGACAGAATCTGCAATGTCTCTGGTATTCAACTTTGGCTATAGAATTCACCTAACTATAGTACAGGAGTGAAAACTTTTCTTCACCAGGCCTGCACCACGTGTTTTCCAAGACAAGTCTATCATGTGAATTACAAACTATTATTTTGTTTATAGCTCAAAAAAAGTGCACTATTCCCATTAATTGTGTTTTCCTCAAGTCTGTGTGTGTCAGTGAGTGAGTGAGTGACATAGTGTTAGATTTTCAGGGCGAATGCATAAATAAATAATCCTCTTTATTTAAACCCACATAAAGCTTGCTACTTATTTTCAAATTCTTCACACACTCAGGGGTTAAGAAGCACACACACCTTCCTTTTCAAAAAATACACTGATTACGGACAGTAAGGGCAGGGAATTGGGGTTTCAGTTCTTTCTCATCCCTGTCCGTAACATTTCACTACTACAGATATTAGGCAAATCAGCCTGTAATTACCCAGGTTTGCTCAGTCTCCCTTTTTAAAAATGAGTATGATATTGGCTACTCTCCAGCCTCATCAGATCACATCCATACACCAAAGCGCCTTGATAAAGGCTTTTAAGGATCTCTGCAATTTCCCTCCTCGACTAGGATGGCCAAATCTGGTTTGACACATTACTGGAGGTTTGATCACATGGCATTCGATCATGTGACACAGCTCACCTGATATTTATCAACATGACATTTGCCACCAGTTAGTGAATGTTACTGCATTCACATTTACCACCAGGCCCTGAATAAAATATTTCACATTTTGTTATGTAGTGAGATGGGTAATGTAATTTATAAACTGAAAAAAACACACAAGACTAGAAAGATTTAAGGAACAGTAATTATTAAATAAAAATAAGTTTTGTGATGTTTCTACAATGTCAGCCACGGTGAAAATATCACCAATTCAACATAATCATCACCAGTACAGATATAAGTAACTTCTGTCTAAAGTTTTTGTATAATTTTATGATATTTTATAATGTATGGTGGCTTATAAAAATAACAAAATTAAAAACCAAATCTAATTCAATTCACTGACTCCCACCACTAAATCCCAGCTTCGAGGAGGTGAGGCTCAGTCCTCAGGGAGAAACACTAACGCTGCCTGACTCTCATAATAAAACACATCATGCAACATCACAGCCAACATCAACTATCCCCTCCTCCAGTTCGTGTTCTCACCCTCCCTCCCTCCCTCCCCTAGTTTGTGCTTCTCCTTGACCCAGTTTATATCGCTCACTCACTCTCTCACCTTACCCTCCCCGAATTTGTGTTGCGCTTCCTTCAACTTTTTGTTATTCTTTATCTCCCTCTCTCTGTTTGTTTCCTTCTCCCTCCCTTTAATTTTTGTTGCTCTCTCTCTTCCCTCCCCAGTTTGTGATTTTTTTTCTCTTGCTCTCTCTCTTCTTCCCCCAGTTGAATTTCTTAGTCTCTCTCCTGCTATCCTCAATTTGTGTTTCTCCCTCTCTCTTTCTCTCTCAGTTCTGTTGTTCTCGCTCCCTTCCTTCTCCAGATTTGTGTTTCTCCCTCTCCTGGTTGCATTGTTCTCTCTCTCTCTCTCCCTTCCTCTCCATGTTTGTGTTTTCTTTCTGTCTTGTTTTTATCTCCTCTATTCCTCCTATAATGTTTATCTTCCATTCTTGTGCATTTTCCCACTGAATTTCTGTTAATATTAAGTCTGGGTCTTGCTGTAAAACAATTATTTCCAATTCCTCCATTCCCCAGCTCCCATAACCTACACATTGCAATTGATGCATTTCAATATTTACAATTTGTAACATTACTTTGTTACTTGCACTTTTTCCCCAAGTTAGCCAACTTCATTTCAGTGTTTTTCCTGTTTATAATTTGTCCACTTGTGTTTAATGTGTATCTCTCTTGCTATATTGCTTTCTGCTGAATATAACCCCCACTGACTCAACTTTCTTGATAAACTGATTCTAATGATTTTTATTTCCCCAGCCCCAACCCTTACTTTTTTTTGCCAGTATATTAACAACTTGTATGGTCAAATATAGCCCATATGTAGAGAATGGTACCCAGAATTCTTATTTTCACCACAGGTAGGTAGAGTTTCAAATATGCTTGAGAACATGGGCTGGATTTTCAATTGGAATCAGGAACTAGAAATGGGAGTCTGTTCCAGGTCCCAACCCCACACGGCGTGCTTTGGGCATGTCCACTGGGATTTTGAAAGCTGTCATTCAATCAGGCGTGATCAGGTTTTTAAGTGATCTGAGTAATAACAATTTTTGAAGAACAGATCTGGCCCTGAAAATATAATTTCATATTTGTGGACTGTTGTTAAATTTCACTATTAAGATGAATTAATAGATTTTTCAAAATTATATTTTAAATTAATAAGTTTTTCAGCATCTACTGTCACCCTAGGTGTATGACCCAATCTTTATTTTAGTCTATATATTTTTTTTAAAAATGATTTGATTTTACTGCGTTTAATTTCCCGGTTGACTGTCTGAGAATTATTTAATGTGATTGGCTGTTTAGACAACTTGATGACCTCACTGCAGCTCTACACTGGAGATCCCCATTGGAGAACATTACAATCCACTGCACAGTAAGAGGAAGTAAAGGTCTTGCCACATAGGTCACTGGATCTCTAAGTGAGGCTTTCTTTGCCTTACTGCTTCACTGAATGCAAAATCTAGGCCCATCAGTTCTGACATTTTTACTGTGATATAAACTTGCATTTCAGGGGTTATCCAGGCATATTTCTTTTAGGCACCATTTTTTGTTGTACCTGGGCAAAGAGAAAATAATTATTGTAAACTACAAATTTGGCCTCTTTGGCCTTTAAGTGGAATGAAAATAGTTAAATGTAATTGTAGCTCATCTTTTTTTCTCTCTCATAGGGTAAATTTGGGCTAATGAGGTCTACACTAGCAATAATCAGCCACAGATCAAATAGTAAGGTGAGGTACTTCTGTGCACTTCAGAACACTTTTGATCACAAGCAAGTATTCACTCACTCAACAAAGATTACGTCGCATGAGGAAAATGTAGTGAGAATATTTTACATTGAAATAGGAAAGGAGAAAACAAAGTAGTTAAATTTGATACATGTAATGTCTAAGTTGAGATTAATAAAATAAAATAATTTACTTACTGGAACTTCTTATTACTCTATTTAAATGCTACTGCCTTGACAAATCTTTTCTCACTTGTTTCCAATAACATAATACAATAATGTATATTGCATCAAATGTATATTGACCAGAAAATATGGTTATTTTGGCTCTTTTCCCCAAGAAGGTTGAAAAACAAATTCTTCATTTTCACTTAGACAGTCTTTCTTTTAATTATAAAAATAAATACAAGTCACTTCTCAGAAAACTGAATGTAAAATGTAGATATGTTATCACTAAACCACTATTCTAACACCTCGGTCAGTAACAGGCTTTTCTTGTCAGAGAATTGCCTCGCCTAGAGACTTCTGTACAAAAATAAAAGAAGTGAAAACAAATACTAAACCATTATTGTTGATTCATTTCAAATTCCATGAAAACTTTTGTTATCTGGCATTCTCCGGGAGTGAGAGGTCCTGCTTAATCAAATATGCCAGTTAACTAAGATGCAAGGTGAATTCCACGTTTTCATCCAATCAGAAAGCTCCAGGGTAATCACATGGGTTTTTCGCAGGAGATGCAGGAGCGTGCGAATCGAGTGAGCAGAGCCAAGGGGAGATGTTGCAGTAAAACAGTGGGAGGCTGAGACCAGAACAAGAACAGGCCACCGATAGCAACTACTGGTGAATTTCACATCTCCAGTCAAAAAACAGACCTGACAATACCTGACCCCAGAATTCTGGTTAACAGAGAATTCCGCTTGGTAGAGTGCCGGATAACAAAAATGTTACTGTAGTAGCCCAGGATAGTTATACACTAAAACAAGTAAGACCTGGGGTGAGAGATTGGATTAATTGCATTTAGATTCAGATTTTTCTCCTTTGAGATGAAGGCTGAGATAAATCAATATCTCAAAATAAGATGGGATCTGAGAGAATTTCAAATACAACTTTAGTCTTGAAGATGTTGCAATCCTCATGGAGACCAAAAACTTTTTAAAAAGAAATTCAAACTTCCAGTTAATAGCTGAAAGGATAGCACTTCAAGATTTCATGTTTTAAGACTTTTAATCCAGTGTTACGGGACTAAAAGCCCTATACACTAAACACTATTTTTGTAGATAACTTATGCTTTAAGCCGGAGAACAGTGCTTTTCCCTTTTTACTTGCTGCACAAACAAAAATTCACACTTCACAGATATACTTTACACTGACCTCTAAGTAGACATTCAATTCTCCTAGATTCAGTTGAAAATTATTCTTAGCTCCCTAGGGTTTATTTCCAATATTTTCCTCTCTCAGCCTGGAACTCCAGAATTGTTTTTCATAAATGCGAGTTTTCCTGGACATAGCTTCCTCTTGCAAATCCTCCCCCTTTGTTTGAACTCCCTACGAATTTGGTCATTCCAATCTGAATGCAATATCTAAACTGCTTAGATATTTCTCCCCTTCTCCCACGTGTTGGAGTGGCTCCAACTCAGTCCAACTCAGTAAGGCCTAGCTGTAGAGATTGACTGTAGATGTGTTTACACAGGAGGTACACAATATTCCCACTTACAGGACTGCACAACAAGGCACGCAATCTGCCATGCCATATCTTAGTCTAGATTATTTATATTATTTATGTCGAGTTTGTTGCAAGTCTCTTTTTCTGCACACTAGCTTGTACTATGGACTAAGACAACCAGGACAAACATCTTAAACATTTACTGTCTCAAGCTTAATCGAACCATTGCAAGCATTGGAGGCAATAAACAGCATCTCCTTCCAGGCTGCACTGAATTCCCACTCTTACCAAAACTAAAAGCTACCACTAACCAAATATTACAAATCAGATTTACAGATGAAATCATGCTATACTGCATACAAAACTCAACTAATTACCCTTGTGCACTCTCTTAGTGCCTGTCTTCCATGTGCCTTTGCTTGTCCTAGTGTTTCTAGTTGTATCCCAGTGGCTGCAGCATAGCTGATGAAGGCTGCTGACTTTGGAGGGTGACCTCCCATCAAAGCAGGTAAAACAGGCAGATTGTGACATCAATCAGCATGCTAACCCCAGGAGTTAAAATGGCCCAGGGGTCATGTTGGTGAACTGGGGCAAGTCTGATGCTCACTACACTGGCCCTAAGTTTCCCCCTCACCCCCTGGCTAAAACTGGGGATAAACGAAAAGTTAACATATACCCCAGCTGTTGTTTAACAGGGAGGTGCTTGGGTTCTTAGAGTCATATACTAGATTGAAAAAATTGAATGATTTACTTGCATAACCAAGGGCTAAAATCTACTTTTGTCATGTACATTTGAGATGTGTAACCGTTCAAAGTATAAATGGCGATAGTAGAAATATTCCTAAGTTTTTAGGAGGCATTCACGAGTATTAGTAAAAGGTCAGTAGCTTATGGTCACAAAAATTCAATGACTCATCAGCAATGGAGTCAATAACATCCACCACAGAGATTAATCTCCAGCAAATGTCGGCATAAACTGCCATTTGTACGTGGGCCTAGAGATTTGGCGGGGAGCTGGGGATTTCCCAGTATATTTGCTCAGTTTGTGGGTGGTGTGGGTGGGGAGAGGATTGTTCTTGGTCCACTACCTATGCTCAGTGAATTATGTTTTTTCTCTCTGCCATCTCTGCTCAGTATGGGGCGAGGTGAATCAAAAATGCTCAAGTGAGCGCTGAAAGATGAACCGCAGCTTGAACTGATGAATGGAGCAGTGGAAAGAAGACTTTGTTGATTTGCAGGAGGAGAAACCCCAAATGTCACTTGCTTTTTCTTTTGTTGAAGATTAAATTTTTTCAATTGTGAGATATAAGGATGTTAAAACTAGGAGATATCACTTTAAAGTGGGTGGAGGGAGGTAGAAGGGGTAGGGCCAGGGGGAGGATGCAGCATTTAGGAGACATCTATACCATGCTAAATTTGCTACTTGCAGACTTTATTGAACTAATCCTACAGTCTATTAAGACCAGGCTTCATTAACCAGTCTGCTATTAGGTAATTGTTTTTTTTTCCCAGAAGAAAATAAATTAAACACTTCCTCTTCATAATAGATTATCTGCTGCTACTGGAGGAAAGATGTATTGAAATATAAGGGCACATTTTGTGAATTAGTACCACTAGAGTGGTGCACAACTTCATCGCATATCAAAATTCAGGCACATAGGTGAGCAGGAACAGCAGCATATTCTATTGACCTCCACCTGCATAACTCTTGCATGCACATTCCCGCTGTGCAAAATTTCTTGTTAAGGAAAAGAATTGGTACAACTTAACCAACAAGGAAAATTGATTAATTGCAAAAAGGCAGAGAAAGAGTAAATTTCAATAAAATTGATAGAGTATTGTCTCTAAAAAAAAATGAAAATAGGTTTACTATATATTCTAAAATGTTGGAAAACACACCAAGAAAGTGTCAAAAATCAAAATACAAATTTTGTGTCTTCAACATATACATCCTCTTTCAGGCATTTATTTCCTGATTGTTTATTTTTACCACTACGAATGAAGGTATGTTGTTATCCAAGCCTACTTACAAACCAGTGCTCCTCTACACTTTCACTGTAATTGTTTTTTGTTTTACTACTTTTAATATAATGTAAAATTATAATCTGGTAAAATTGCACTGCAGTGAAATATTTGTACAAAATGACAGCTGATCATTTTAATTAATCTTGCTGTCCAGTTCAAAAGTTTAAGTTCTAAAGAAGAATCAGTTCTCAAGAAGAATCATATTTGACTCAATGTTAATTTAGTTTCTCTCTCCATAGATACTGCCTGGCCTACTAAGTATTTCCAGCACTTTCTATTTTTATTGGAGAAGTTGGGGCTGTTCTCCTTGGAGAAGAGAAGGTTGAGGGAGATTTGATAGAGGTATTCAGAGTCATGAGGGGTCTGGAACAGTAAATAGAGAGAAACTGTTCTCACTGGTGAAAGAATCGAGAATCAGAGGGAACAGATTTAAGGTAATTGGCAAAAGAAGCAATGGCAACATAAGGAAAAGTTTTCACACAGTGAGTGGTTAGGATCTGGAGCGCACTACCTGAGAATATGGTGCAGGCAGGGTCTTTTGAGGCTTTCAAAAGGGAATTGGATTTTTATCTGAAAAAAAGGGGATGTTGATGTTACAGCCTCCCATCCTCTTCCTGTTCCTCCACTTCCTAGTGCACTTCCTCCTTGTGCTCCCACCTGATAATGGTAAGGTTATGCAGCATGCCACAACAAATCTTAATGCCTACTCTGCTGAGTACTGAATAGGGCTTATCCAGAGCAGTCCAGGGAGCAGAAAAGTTGCTGCAAGAAGCCAATAGTGTGCTTTATGATATTCTGTGTGGCAGCATATGGTTCTTGTGGGCATGCTGGGAATGTTTGTGTGTTGGTTCCAAAACAGACTCAGGAACCCTAATATGAGTGCATAATCCTTGTCACCCAGTAGCCTTTGACATGCTGTGGTGCTTCAAATGCAAGTGACATAGAGAACATAGGTGTTGGGTCCCTTGCTGTTTGTGGTGTGTATATATAAATGATTTAGACTTGAACATAGGAGGGTTGATCAGTAAGTTTGTGGATGACACGAAAATTGGTGGGGTGATAAATAGTGAGGAGGATAGCCTTGGATTACAGGAGGATATAAATGGGCTGGACAGATGAGCTGATCAGTGGCAAATGGAATTTAATCTGGATAAGTGTGAGGTGATGCAATTTGGCAGGACAAACAAGGCACGGGAGTACACGATAAATGGTAGGGCCCTGGGAAGTATCGAGGATCAGAGGGGCCTTGGTGTGCATGTCCACCGGTCCCTTAAGGTGACAGGACTGGTAGTTAAGGTGGTTAAGAAGGCATATGGGATACTTGCCTTTATTAGCCGAGGCATAGAATATAAGAGCAGGGAGGTTATGCTGGAACTGCATAAAATGCTGGTTAGGCCACAGTTAAAGTATTGCGTGCAATTCTGGAATCCGCATTATAGGAAGGATGTGATTGCACTAGAGAGAGTGCAGGGGAGATTTACCAGGATGTTGCTGGGCTGGAGAGTTTTAGTTATGAGGAGAGATTGGATAGACTGGGGTTATCTTCCCTGGAGCAGAGGAGATTGAGGGGGGACGTGATTGAGGTGTATAAAATTATGATGGGGTAGATAGGGTAGACAGGAAGGACTTTTTCCCTTAGTGGATGGATCAATAACCAGGGGGTATAGATTTAAGGTAAGGGGCAGGAGGTTTAGGGGGGGATGTGAGGAAGAATTTTTTCACCCAGAGGGTGGTGGGAATCTGGAACTCACTGCCTGAAAGGGTGGTGGAGACAGAAACCCTCATAACATTTAAGAAGTATTTGGATGTGCACTTGTGATGCCATGACATACAAGGCTATGGGCCTAGTGCTGGAAAATGAGATTAGAATAGTTAGGTACTTGTTTGACCAGCACAGACTCGATGGGCTGAAGGGTCTTTTTCTGTGCTGTAGACCTCTATAACTGCCATGGAATTAAGGAATCGTGGCTACTGCCAGGATTAGAGGTATTCACTTGCATGATGTGTTGCCTGTGGTCACGCACCAACTACGCATAGAGGGAGTGAAACTCCTTTTGGTTCATGGAAATAGTCAAGTTCACGTGACGTACAGTGGACAATGTGTGTGCAGTCAATCACACTCAGCACAACAGAAGGCTGCAATCCATCATTCTCACTCAGCCTGTTTGCCTATGGCAAGTGGGAATGAGTCCGTCCTTCTCCCTTGCAAATGTCTGAGGCTGAACCACACTCTCAGCACTGACATTATCATATTTAACCCCGAAATAAGCTTCCAACTACATATCCATGCTTTAACTAAGACTGTCTACTTCCATCTCTATAACATCTCCTGACTCCACCCAGCACCATGTTGTGTTTATGCCTCAGAGATATGCAAGGATGATACACCAGGGCTTTATTTTCAATGCTTTACAACGTCTGCTCCCATGCTTCCAGCAGCTAGCCCGGCACATATTTCGAATCCACCACCACTTTATTGGACCGAAAAGCAGTTGGCCTGCACACATTGTACAATCTCCCCACCAACACTGGCCATACAGCAGTCACTGGTGGAGGTGCTCACAGCTCCTTGCAATCTCAGCATCCTGGTTTGGACCAGTGTCCCCCAATGGTTGACAGGGCAGCCATGCAGCACACTCGTCTCTGGCCATCTGAGTGGTGACCAACGCTCTCCAGGAAGCATTAAGGGGCGGTCACACAGGCCCAGGATAGGTGCTAAATACAGCCACGATAACCACGTCTCTCTCTCTCCTTCATGCTGCAGGAGGATCACATCAGGATCATGGATCCTGGTGATCTAGCTTTATGTCTGATGGCCTACAGAGACTGTAGAAGACGGTGGAGAGAGCGACTGAGGCACCTGGCCACGCAAAGGCAGAAGCAGCAACCTCATGAAGAAGGGGCAGCAGGAGCTCCCGCACACTTTACCCAGGAGTGACAGCGAGTCGTGGCTGGTCAGCACCTAGTGACATCGATGGTCTATAGACGCCGCCCACCATTCCTGCAGATGACTGAGAACCAGTGGTGCCATCGACTGCGCATGCCTAGGGACCTGTTGGCTACATCTGCCACTTACTGCAGGATTTGGTGCCAAGGGGACATGGAGGGCATCCACTGCCAATGGCTGTGAAAGTGACCATGGCACTCAATTCCTATGCCAGTGGCTCCTTTCAGGGCTCCTCAAGTGACCTCTGTGAGATTTCACAATCAGCCATCAACAAATGCATCAATGAGGTCACAGATGCCATCTTCTCCTTGGCACACAACTTTGTGCATTTCGCCCAGGACCAGGACAGCCAGGATGCAAGGGCCATTGGATTTGCCCTGATCTCGGGATTCCTACAGGTACAGGGTACGACTGACTGCACTCATGTGATGCTCAGGTCTCCATCGACACACTCAGTGGACTTCATCAGCAGCAAGGGCTTCCACTCACTGAACGTGCAGCTGGCACGCGACCACTAGAAACACATCCTGCAGGAATATGCACAGTTTCCAGGGAGTGTGCACGATGCCTACATCCTGAGTCACTTGTCCCAGGGTCTGCAAAGGCTGCAGTGTTGGCTCCTTGGGGATAAGGGCTACCCGCAGAGGCTGTGGCTGATGACACCTATGCAGCGGCCTCATACTGCAGCACAGCAACGCTCATGCAGCAGTTCGCAATGTGGTGGAGCAGACCATTGAGATGCTGAAGATGCGGTTCCGGTGCCTGGACCAGTCTGCAGAGAGTGTCATGCATCGTCATCGTCATTACAACCTGGCACTGCAACAGGGAGAGGAGCTGGCTGAGGAGGAGATGGAGGAGCTGCATGTCTCCTGCGATGAGAGTGAGGGAGCCCTTGCTGGTGATGACAACGGGCATAAGGCTCTCGCACTGGCTAGGCAAGGCAGGCGCACTTGGGAGGCCCTCATAGCTGCCAGATTTGTGGAGAATGATGACGACATGAGGTGATCCCGCAGATCCTCACATCGCAGTTGTGAACGTTTGACTCCAGTCTGGCTTATCTCAGCGCCAATACCTTCTGAGAGAATGATCCTGTCATGGAAATGCAGTGGAGGTCCCAATAGTCGCTCGATCGCAGGAGGATGATGATAACATGCAGTGAGGACACTCCATAGATCTTCACATGGCCTCTGAGAATGTCTGACTCCTGTCTGGCTGAGGGCAGCTTGCTTGCACTCCATGATCAGGGCCATCTCAGAGACGCAGCCATGAAACTTTAGATGCATCTGATGCTGTGTCCGCCTTCAGCACCTCAGCCCTTCAGCAGCTGGTGCACAGCATCACTGGTCGCAGATGCTGGTGTGAAGGGGGCCAGCCCCACCTTAAAGGTGCTGAGAGCATGGAGAGAATATGAGAGAACTCTGTGGTGCCTGCCCACTACATTCTGGCAGCAATGACCAGCACTACCAAGATGCAGGCATCAGTAATGTTTCCAGGGAGTATGAGGTTGGACCATCACTGTGGTCCAAAGGCTGCACAGAGCACAGGGAACGATTGAGACACCTGCCTTTATCTTGTGCAGAAAGGTGAGTGACAAGAATGCATCTGAGTGACAAGAACTCCGCTCATTGGAACAAGGAGCGATAGGCAGGGAGACATTCTTGGGTGTTCATTGATAATAGTGAACATTATGTATGAGTGATTAACACCCATGCCCAGGCTGTGCAGTTAATTCTCCTTAACTCCTACCTCGGGAGCCGGTGCCCCACAACCCAAGCCGCCTTGCAGAAATGCCCTCCTTGCCCTTTAGCACGGCGCGGAAGGGTCTCCTGTACGGACTGCTGCTGCACACCCTTCACTTCCTTGCCCTCTCCCGCTGCCCAGACATGCCCTGGCATGCCTTGTTGCCATACGGCGACGGAGGTCCCTGTTGGGGGGCCCTCTATGGAGGTGTCCTTCCGCTTTCCATTGGGGTGGAGGGTGTTGCATGCAGCAGTTCCCTATAACCGTAGGATGTGTCGGATCACGGACTCCCAAGATACCTGCCCTTTTTGCGGTCTTGTGGAGTCCGTGGACGTTTAAATAGGGTGTTGTAGGCTGCACTCCCTTTTCAGTTATTTAAAAAACCTTTTATTACTGTTTAGTTTGCACTTTAGCCCCCACGCTCCTGATCTACGGGCACCTGGTGTGGAGGGGGGCTGGGAGGGAGGCCGGGAGGGAGGAGGACCTCCTCGTGAACCTGCTCCTGGGCCTGGCCAAGTTGGCCATTAACAGGTCCAGGCAGCGGGCGATCGAGGGGGTCATCCAACCTGACTGTCTGCCCCTCTTCCATGGCTACGTTCGTGGCTGGGTGTCCCTGGAGAGGGAGCACGTGGTATCTGCCGGCACCATCAAGGCCTTCCATGCCCGGTGGGCACCGTGGGGACTGGGGTGTTTTATCAACCCTCTTAATCAAATTTTGGTTTGATGTTTGTAAGTTTTCTTTAAACTTTGTCTTTGGTTTTGCAGTTCCCTAATTTAGGGGCTGTGTTTATTTTGTCCCTCATTTTGTTAATTTAGTTTATTTCGTGGACTCTAAAAGAGTTAATTCTCTTAACTGTCCTAACCCTGCCGCAATGTCTTGGTGCTTCCTGGACATCCATAGCGGAGGTGGAGGCAGCCTGCTGACTGTGATGCCCTGTCTGTGGTGACTTTGGTGGGCATCCCCTGGTGGGTCGAGACTTGGAGAGCCCTGGCCTGCTTTCAGGGTCCTGCTATGTGGCAGTGACATCCTCATCGGCCTGTAAAGCTAGAGCTGCGGAGGTCACAGGAAGAGGGGATTTGGATGGGCCGGTCACTCCCAGAGACACCTGGATGGATGACCCTGGAACATGTACCTGCTGATCCTCTTCCCTATGGGTGCCTGAGGGCCCTGGCTGACTCCGTGGGTGGAAGGGGTAGCTGGAGTGAGATCAAGCTGCCCAGTACCCCTCTCGCGTACACACTGTTGGAGGCCAACTATGACATCAGTGATGGAGTTAAGCCCACACAGCAGTGCAGGAGTGACGTCCTGGACCAAGGTCTCCATGGAGGTAGCCATCCTGCCAGTGTTGACCTCGGTGCTATCACCTCAGCCTGAAGATGGATGGGCTGCTCCATCGTACCTTGCAATCTGAGCGCCTTCAGCTGTCTAGGTGGTAAACTCTGGATTTTCTTCCCTAAACCTCTCAATATCTCTATGTCTCTCTCCTCATTTAGGATGCTCCTTAAACCTAGCTCTTTGTCAAAGCTTTTTATCTCATTATGAGGCTCGTTGTCAAAATTTGTTTGCCAAGGGTCATGTGAAGCACCTTGAGATGATTCACTACATTAAAGGTGTTCTATAATGCATGTTTTTGTTGTTGTTTAAGGCTTTCCAGGTCCTGTCTATAAAATGACACAACTTTTAAAATAGATCCGAATGGTCTTGTTCCTACTATATGTTTAATATATGAAATATTGTTTATTTCAGCTGCATCACCTCATGTAGAAAGATATTGTAATTTAAATTTATTTGTTTATTGCAGTTTCTCCTAATAATTCCTTTAATAGGCCGAGTGAAGCTTCAGGGACTAAATGAAGATTGATTTACAGCTCCATGCACATCTTTTCTTTAACTAATGCTGTTATGCATGAAGAAATATGCAAATGTTTATTAAAAAGTCACATGCAAACTCCAACTTTGAGGGTTAGTTGCGTTTATGACAATTGGTAATCAAATTGAATATACGAGATTTTGTAGCTCTTGGGATGAATTTTGGGGGTGGGGGTGGACCTGGCGTTTGCATATTGCTCACCCTTCCCAGTAGACAATTTGGTCTTGAGCCAACCGATTTTAAAAAAGGCTGCCCCACAGCAATATTACAATAGGGTTGGCCTTAACAAGCTGACTGTGGGAGTTCCACCTCTAGGGAAAGGAAGTCCTGCCCTCAAGAGCAGAGTAATCTCAGCAGCACCAGAACTCAGCCATGGCCACCGCTGGGATTACAAGGAGTTCTGAGAAGGAAGAACATGGATGCTGGACTTAGAGGTAAGTCCAAGACATTTGGTCAGAAAGGGATCAGGGAACCATAGTGAGGGGGAGTTGAGTTCTAGACATCAGTGTGTGTGTGTATGTGTGTGTGTGTGTGTGTGTGTGTGTGTGGGGTGGGGGGGGTGTGGGGGAGAAGAGAGACACAAAGGTGGGGTATTATTTTCAGGGAGGGTTGCCCCCGATGGTGTACCCCTCTTCCTTCCTGCCTTTTAGCCAAAGGTTGTGAAAGAGCAGGCTGGCCTCCTTCTTTCCGCCTTTCCCCACACAAGGTATTATGGCGACAGAGTTGGAATGAGGCCCTTAACTTCCCATTAATTGGTCAGGTAAGGTTCTCAATAGGCCGAAGGGTGAGCAGGCTGGCTGCCACTTTACCCGCCCACCATATTATGGGGACAGTTCAGGGGTGGGCAGAGGGCGTTCTATGTTATGTGCACCGCCCCTGCAAATACACTGGCAGGGGGCTATAAAATTCCACCCTCAATTGTCTGAAGACACTTTAATCTGATTTTAACAATATTGCACTTACTTTAACACTTTCTACCCCAAAGTTTCTAACTTTAAAAAAGATAAAAGGTGGGATTTTAATGAACCTACCCAGTGGGAAATATGTGTGCTGGAGGGTAAAATCCCATCTGGATACTTACCACACTTTTCCCGAACCATTCCCACCTGCCTGATGATATTTCAGATTCAGGAAGGACATCACCCTAGACAGCCAGGGATCCCATTCTTATGTAAAAGTCATGATCCAATGATGTTACATGAACCGCAACATGACCTTAACTCAAAATTGTTGAAAGCCCACCCAGTCTCATACTTACCAGTGAAACCGGGTGGAACTGGTACATGAAAGTTACTGAGGGCTGGATTTTTGCCACAGAGGCAGGAAACTGAAGCCAAGTTCGTTTCTGTATGAGAAACCGGCCGCTGGGGGGAGGGAAGCTGACCAAACTTCAAATTTTCACACACATAAGCCCTTAACTGATATGGAGATTGGTTTCCTGTCTAATTCAAGCTAGAGAAGACAGGAATGGAGGCGTCAGATGAAATAGATGACATCCCATGGCAGCATCACTGAGGCTGCTGGTTAATCTGAGGGAAAGAGTTTGTGCCAAAGTCTTTCACTACATCACAGAAAAGCGAGATGCCTGGCACCTATGAGGGAGAGGGGAGAGATTCTATTTCCTGAGGGTGACAGGAGGCGGCCACTCATCATGCAGTAGGCTGGGGCACCTCTGAGTTCTGCATCAGCTCTCTCTGCCTCCAATTCCTCCGTCCCTCTTACCTCCTGCTCCCCTTCTTCCCGGTGAGCTGTCCCCCTCCAGGGCCTCATTGTCTTCAAGGTTCACATCTCTCTTAAGGACGATATTATGGAGAGTGTAGCAGACCACCACAATGACTGAGACCTTTGTAGGAGGTTATTGTTGCGCTTCATCTGATTCCTCCAGGCACAAGACCCAGTGCCCTCTGACCCTGAGATGCCCCATCAGTTGTGAATCTAATATGTTATTTAGTCTTGGCAAAGAGGCATCTGTCACCTGCATGATACACCGGTGTGCAGCTGCTTCTGAGATGTCACAGATATCTGTGACCATCTGCCTAGACAGTCATTGACTACTTTGGCACTAGTTTCAGTCATATATAGGTATCAGCACATCTGCCTGTAGATCATATGCTCAAGGTAGCGTCTCCTTCTTCTTCATTCCCCTTGTTCCTCTCTTCTGGCCTCCTGATGGCTGACGCTTTGCCTATCCAATGCAGCTGCTGCTCCTCCTCATCTCCAATGGTCTTGATTTCTGAGGGTGCAGCATCCATTTCCATCTTCACCCTTCCTCATGCTCCGCTGGACTCCAAACAGCTGTGCCAAATGCTCCAATGCCCTAGCAATGCCAGGAAGGTGCTGGCCCCTCCTCTGACCTGTGATGGACCGCTGCAGCTTTAATTTCAAAGGAATAAGCCCTTTAACCGGAGCTTTGACGCTTAGTTATAGAAACATTTCTGGCTTCCATGACTCACTCCTGACATGGTCTATGCCTGCCTTCAGCTAGTCTGAGGCAGGCAGCTCGAAACAATGGCCACCTCCACCACCGCTTTCAGGACTTAACATTGAGTTGAACAACTTCAGACATGAACTCTCTCCTCTATCCTCAACCCTTTTATCAAAATTCATTTTTAATTTTATCTACTCATTTTTATTCATATTTATGTATTTATTCATTGTTTTATCCCCTTTTTTTATCCCCACTTTTTAATCTCATTTTCAATTCCTTTTCTTCCCCACCACCGCCCCTTCTCACCCCATCCCCATAAGGGTCATCTGTAACTTGTTCATGTTGTTCTTTTCAGAGTGCTTACCCTTGTTCTGCTATTATCACATTCTGCTTTCTTACCTTTGCCACTATCAGCACCTTTTTTAGCCCTTACCACTACCATTAACACCCCCTTTGTCCTTTTGTTCATGACATCTTTGTCAATCTCTCCTTTGCCCCCACCTATCACTTGTCTTCTATCCAACTTCACCTGCTCAACCCCCCCTTAAACAGTATAAATTTCATCACATTTCTACTTCTCCGTAGCTCTGAAGAAGGGTCATACTTGAAACATCAATTTTGCTTCTCTCTCCACAGATGCTGTCAGACCTGCTAAGTTTTTCCAGCATTTTCTGGATGCTGAAGCATTTGATCTATAAATAGGATTCAGCAGTGTCTATGAATTCAGAAAGAAATATAAAGAACAAGTGGGATAAATTTTTTTAAAACTCAGTGGCTCAAAAATTGCCATTAAAATAACAAGGCAAATAGCCTCATGGTTTAAGCGAAAATTTAAACTTCAAATAAGGCATGTTAAAATGCGGAAAATCTATGTTGCACTACTGCGCCATCAGGTTCAGGAAAACAGTGGCCTGGACTTTTGTAGAGTTGTAACAACTCCGGAGCCATTTAAAAATGACGGACAGGACTCAATTCCAGGATTTGTTCCCCAATTCCCGGCACCCCCAATTTTCGCTGGTGATGGATAAGGGTGTAGGTAGCGAGCCTGCGCTCTGCACTCTCAACCTGGCAGGTTCCAGGGAGATAGGCAGCTCCTAGCCCTCCTACGAGTTTCGTGGAGTTGGGCCAACTTCTATATGACTCATGGTTCATGGACCCTCAGAGGAGTCATGAACCATAATCTGGATTAGAGAACATTTTGAAAGGTAAGGTCTAAAGGTCTTACCAATGTCCCCTCATTGCCCCTTCAATGCCCCTCATGCCTTTCTATTCCAACTCAATGACAGCTCATATCCCCCCACCCACCCCCATGGCCCCTTATAACCCCCATGCCCACTCAGACCAATTTATGGCTCCTCCATGCCCATTCACCCACTGTGCACTATGTACAGAACCAATGAACCTTATAGTAACAATGAAATGAGGAAGTGCTCAGAAAAACACCCATTCACAAATCCTAATTTGAAAAAAACCTGTGGTTCCTACAACCCTATAAAAATGTCAATCATTCAGACCATTAAAGTATCAATAACAGAGGCTTCAAACATTTCACATCTCTTAATCTTGTCCAAGTAAACATTGAGATGTTGACAAAAGAGATCACAGAAAGAACCAGTTATTTTAACCACTTAAAGATGTCAATCACACAAAGTCAACATCTGCCTCCAGCTGTCAAAACAGAACCCTACTGAGATAATATTTTTAGGAGTCTGGGCTCTCAGTCAAGCTTGGTTGCAGTTGCCACAGTTCTATGAAGCATACTGTGCATGTAACTGAATATAAACATACACTTAAAAAGTACTACTTACAACATGACCTAATAATGGTTGATAGATTCATATGTGTTATAGTTCTGAACTCAGTACCTTAAGCCTTTACAAATCCAAATGCTCATTATAAATAACCAATTTTTAAATACATTTCTCTTACTCCTTCCACATGGCAATCCACAAAGTTTGTCATGGCATAATTATATATAAGTTAAAATGGAGCTCCATAGAGGGAGAATTTAACTGACTTATTCCTTATTAATTACTTTAATTTCAAGGAGTTATTTTTCTGTAGATCTGTACATTTGTTATCTTTGCAAAAGTATCACTCATTACTTATAATTGTTATTCCAGTGAGTGAAACCTTTAGGGGGATACGTTCATTTGTGTAGTGCCACTTATGCCGATTCCTTGGGGGCAGACAGCACTGCATGGCCTCTACCTCATTGATATCAGTGGAAAAATCCATGTGGGCTGTACAGGTAATGGCCTCCAGCACAGTCTGACCACGGGGGATTGACATAGTCTGTGCAATGCTGCTTGAAGCTGTGCCCTGCAAACAAATTTTTTCCCTCAATTATAAATCTATTTTTTAATCAGTACATTTCCTACCAGTCAACCCAGATGTTACCTTTGCATAACTAATTGTTTATCCTGAACTTGTTAAAAATAATTAAAGTTCTCTGTGGTATGCACTGGTATGTCTTTTAGTTGGGTGTACTAAAGTGATTAAACTGACCATTGCTTTAAGGTTAGCCCTGGCTCAATAGCCCAACAGAGCTTTAAACTGACTTAAATTCCGTGCTTAACAAGCAAAAGCCAAAGATTACTATTAGCACAACACAAAGAGAAATCAAAAGCAGTACAACATTAGCAGACTTTGGGACAGTCTGATTAACCCTTCCTTTATGTATGGCTTACACAAAGAATATGAGCTCACTTTAGTTGCAAGATCAGAAATGGATGAGGAAGGCCCATAGTCCCATGGTTCTCCTGTATTGAAGGGAGGCTCACAAGCTCCCATTATTTGAGATGAGGAAGGAAAATTTCAGAAATTACAGACCAGTGAGTTTGACAGCACTTCTTGGAAACCTGCTGAAAATAACATTCCATATAATGTTTTACGGTCACTTGGAGAAGTTGACACTTATTCAGGACTCTCAGCGTGACTATAGGGACTTTTAGTCATGTCTCATTAATCTGAGCTCTTTGAGTTAAGTATTGTGAACGATGGAAATGTTACTGGCGTTCTTACCTTGATTCCCATAATGAATTCAGTAAGTTTAACAAGGGGAGATGGTGGCGTAGTGATAATATCACTGGACTAGTAATTCAGAGGTATGGGCTAATGCTCTGGGGACACAGGTTCAAAATCCCACCAGGGCAGCTGGTGGAATTTAAATACAACAAATAAATCTGGAATATAAAGCTGGGCCAGGATCTTACGGCCCCACCGCGGCATGTCTCCCCCCCGCAGCGAGCCATTTAAATCTCCATTCATTCCGATGAAACCGTAATATCCCACTGGGCGGGAGTAAAATCCTGGCCCTAATCTCAGTAATGATGACCATGACAACTATAATTGATAAAACCCATCTTTTAGGGAAGGAAATTTGCCGTCCTTACCTGATCTGGCCTACATGTGACTCCAGATCCTCAGCAATGTGGTTGATTCTAAACTGCCCTGAAATGGCTGAGCAAGCCACTCAGTTTCAAGGGCAATTAGGGATGGGCAACAAAAACTGGCCTTGCCAGTGACATTCATATCTTGTGAAGGAGTAAAGAAGAAAAAAAAATACATACAGGTTTTCAAGTAAATCCAGATCGCAGTTCATGAAAATGTGCACACCAGTTAGGCTTTTCCCCATTTCCGTTTCTGTAGACAACAGGCTGGTGCACAAATACTGGAGACTTTTCACACTTCTGATAGATCTTATTTGGCCTTCCCTGACATATAGCCTCTTCTCCCTTATAATGTAAATCCCATATGTCTTTAGAACTTTATCTTTCTCATAATATAAATCTTTTCATGGTGCTAATATTATCAGTAACCTTTGGGAAAAATAAACACACTGCTTGGCCTAGCTTCTCTGGCTAGGTGCAACATCCTACCATCTCTTTGAAATTCAAACTAACCTGATTTATCTCAAAATGCAAATTCTCCTCACCTCAGATTCTAAAACTTAAGCCATGTTTACTTATTTAGCATTTCAAACCTAGCTTTTATTCATGAGTCAAAGCCTCCAGACCAGCTGTCTCCAATTCAATTAAATCCCCTACACACAGAGAAACTATCCAAACCCCACTATTAATCTACATTTACAATAAATCACAAAAATATTATGAGAATTATTATACTTTTTTGACAATTTATGGTGACGATGTAACCATTCTGCAAATTTATGAGGGCCCATTCTGATAAATGCTTCTCAAGATCAGGCAGTGGCTGGTCCCTGTTCTGATGGCACATTTAGTCTTGGGCATCTTCTTTGGGGTGGATTCCTTCTTCTTCCTTTGTACAACCAATTTTTCACAAACACTGAATTTCCTTCTTGCACCAGTTATTTGGCAAATTAGTAATTGTTATAATTTATAGCTTTCAAGCAGCTTTGTACTTCATACTTTTTGCTGGAGGACCCATTTCTGTTCTCCGCTCACCATGCCATGCACGGTCTGCTCGTTGCGGATATGTCTTAAACTTTCACACATCTTTGCAACAAAGCCCTTATCGGCTGCTTGGTCCCATGTGCCGACTTACAGTAAGTAAAACATAAATTTCTGGGGTGAAGAATTGAGGCTGAATACTAATGCAAGTAGCTGAAAGGTGGGGTCGGTTTATATGCCAATTATATACAAAAGCATGGTGTATAAGGCGGCACCAAAAATCTTGTTGATTTATACATCATGATCTACGGTACCCACTCGGCCAGGAAAGGCAAGCATCAGCAGTTAAGCAGAACTGTAGACCAGAACAAGTTTGGAATTGTATTTATAGGAATTAGTCAAACCTGTAATGGACCTACTCCATGTGAAAGAATTTGAGCTATTCTTAATTCAGTTAATATTCCCACCTCTCATTTAACACGTTTTGGCAGGAAAAATATGGCGAGACCGTATAAAATAAAGGGAGAGCCTCTAAAGGAGGTGCAGGAACAGGGAGATCTCGGTGTATCCATACATAGGTCATTGAAGATGGCAAGTCTTTTTGAGAGAGCAGTTAATAAAGCATATAGTATCTTAGATTTTATTAATAGAGGCATTGAGTACAAGATTAAGTAGGTCATGTCGAACTTGTATAAGACCCTGGTTAGGCCTGATCTGGAGTACTGCGTCCAGTTCTGGGCGCCACACTTGAGGAAGGATCTGAAGGCAATGGAGAGAGTACAGAGGATATTCACAAGAATTATTCCCGGAATGAAGAACTGCAGCAAGAGGATAGATTGGAGAGGTTGGGACTATTTTCCTTGGAGAAGAGAAGGCTGACAGGAGACATGATAGAGGTATTCAAGATCCTGAGGGGTATGGGCAGGGTAAATAGTGAGAAACTGCTCCCACTCAAGAGAACATCAAGACATAGGGGGTACAGATTCAAAATAATTGGCAAAAGGAGTAATGTGATGTGAGGAAAAATATTTTCACCCAGAGGGTGGTTGGAGTCTAGGACAAACTTCCTGAAAGGGTGGTGGAGGCAGGTTTGATCAAGGTATTCAAAAGGATTGCTACCTGAAATGAGAGAATGTACAAGGTTACAGGAATAAGGCAGGGGAATGGGGCGAGCTTTCAGAGAGCCAGTGCAGACTCGATGGACTGAATGGCCTCCTTCTGCACTGCAAAGATACTGTCATTCTGTGATAACAATATGAACAAACTATGAATGCTAACGCTGTCTGTAGATACACCTTACCTGATTGTTAGGGGGAAATTAAAAACGCTAAAAGAGAATATAGTAAGAATTTACTGAAAAAACCCTAAAATCTTCAGGCAGACATGGCTGCTAAACATATTAAGAGTTGAAGATTACCAGATGAACATTGCACAGCCTTGAGATTCAGACTGGAAACAAAAATATGACATAAGTTAGGTTAACTGTACTCCTGTCTCAGATAGGGAAGGGGCAGATGGTTTTAGCTTAGATATGGGAAGATGAACAATGGACAAAGAGGGGGCTTTGATGAAACACAAACAGTCTTGAGTTGTAAGAACCAAGGTCTTTGTGTACGTGTTTTAATTTTGATTGGATAATATAATTACATATACATCCTTTAGAATAATTGGTTAGAAAATCACGTTTATGTACTCAATAGTATAGAGGTAATGGAACCGGAGTGTCGATTACCAATTGGATGTATTCAAATGTACTCAAATGTGTTATAAGAAAAAGTGCAAAAGTAGTGAAATGTAATCAATCAGGGAGCTGGGTCTTCATTCTTAGGAATGATTGTGACTCCCTTACATATGCTTGAATAAAACCGGTTAAAAGGAAGCCTGAGTCTCTGTGGTCGTTGCAAGATCGGAGAGTGTAACTTCTCCTCTTCACTGACAATTCCATGAAATAGTTGTGAAACAGCTTTCAAAAACCTCTGATAAACCAAAGTGTGAATTTGACAAGAAGACCTGAAGGAACCAGACTATTACCCAGAGAGCACATGCACACTCCTATCAAGATCCCCTGAGCACAAGCCAACAAAAGGACATGTGTAGATAGAATAACTTAAGCAAAATAAAAACTTGGGAGAGTGAGGGGATGTATGTACAGTCCCCCTTCAAGACACTACCCATGGCCTTGCCCAGCAGGAGGTGCTCTGGTTCATTAAGGTATTAATTTACTCTTTGTACTATACTTACAGCCCTAAATCTGGCAGGATCTAATGCCAGGTGAGCATTTTTTAATGAAGTTAAAAATATCCAACTATCACTCAAAGAATAATTGGATAAGACTACTGAGAAAGGGAAAGGGGCGGGGTGAGGGGAAGATCAAAAGGACAAGGGTAGATCGCAGGAGACATTAAATGAACAGAATCATTACCAACACCAGCCGTCCAAAAAAACGGGAGTAGTGGTTATGATATGAAATTGTTGAGTCCAGAAGGCTGGCAAAATCCTCCCCAAAATAAAGTAATGACTCCTCACTATGACACTAGTACCCCCAATTAGCCTCTCACTCAACGCTAAAAATCAGGCTGGAAAACATGTGGCTTCTGGTTAATCAATCAGTGAGGCCTCGCCCAGCCACACAAGGCCTCTGTATGACCCCCCACCCACATTGGATTTGCGGCACCATGAGAGCGGCTCACTGGGTTGTTGGAGTGCTCGAGGGAAGGGTTCCCTTCTCTAACTTCTAAGGGTAGCCCCCAGCGCCAATTGAACACCACCACCCTCCCACCCTCACCTGCCACTCCCTGTGGTTTTTAGTCAGGTCGCACTCAGACCCCACACCACACCAGGCCCGGGCTCCACACCCCTCCAAAAAAAAATCCCACTTAAAAACAGGGGCCGCCAACCCCACCCTATTCGACAGGCCACGCTGTGGGGGTGCGCTGGGCAGTAGAGATGCAGTGATTCCTCCAATCTACAGTTGGCCTGTTAATGCTAACCGTGACAGTACGTTGTTGGAGGCATTCATCATGGCTCTTCAGCCATCCACCATCTTGCAATAACAACAATAGAATGCAGCTTATTAGTATGGGACTTATATCCCATTATAACCAATGAGATCAAGAGGACTGTGAAGAAATAACACCCCTATTGCAGTTATACCAGGGGATCTAAAATTCATAGTTCAACCTTTGTATTTGTGCCTCAACAAGCTATTCAAGGATCATGTTCTCGCCAAATGGGATAGAGAAAAAACCTTCACCAAGAGTGGAAATATGTGTGTTGCTCCTCTTGTTTTTTGTGGTTTCGTTATCAAATCCTGGGATGCTATTACTGCAAGAAGTGTCATCAGATCATTCAAAAAATGCAGAATATCAAATTAGTGGATGGAGAGGAAGATGATTTGCTGTGGAGGAATGATTCTGAAAGCAAAAGCTCCAAATCTGATGCAAAGTGGGATCCTGACAATGGTGCCACAGTAAAAGTGATTCAGAATGAATTAGAAGAACTCTTTGTGTTGGATGCTGAAGATAATTTGACTGTTTTAAAACACATCGATTGTGGTTAAAGTTATCCTTGTACAATTAATTCATTCAATAAAACATGCTACATCAATTAAATAAGAATTACCAGTGTTGTCTTGATTTTCACACTTCAAAATGGCATCCACCCACACTGGCGGTTCATATTTTATACTTCACGTATAAGTCGACCCTGTTTTTGGAAGGATTTTTGGAGGCTTCAATGGTCAGCTTATATGCTATGATCTACAGTGGATTTGTGGATTTTAGTTTCTTTTTATAGTACAGACTGGAGAAATCATTGATGGGCTTCAATTTCAATTTTGTGCCAGTCAGAATTCAGCCGCACTGGGCGACCATATGGTTGAAAGAAGTGTGACCACTGGCCATTGGCTGTGATTGTGACCATCTGGTTATTAGCTGGCTATGCCAAAGGGTTTTTCGTGAAGTGGTCTATTATCAAAACATTTGTGCCTGGTAGCTGACTTATCCAGCATGAATTAGTCCATGTCTATCAGCTACACAGGGGACAAAGTCAGCATTTTTATCCTATATGCTAGGCAGCTGATCCTGGGAACTTTGAGGCTTTCTTGCTCACAGGTAAAGCACCAATTGTAAACACCCTTGTCACATGCACAATGTGTTCTATTATTTAGTTGAAACCAAAGTGTCCAGGTTCCGTGTTGATTGATTTAGGAGGATGGCATGTTTTGAGAGAGTTTTTTTATTCTGTCCTGGGATGTGGATGTCGCTGGCCAACTTTTTGTAGCATCATCCCAGTACAGCAAGAAACATCATCCAAACACCAACCTGTTGGATTAATGCCACATAATCTAGTCAAGGTGCAGGTGCAAAGGATTAAAGACAAGTGAGATTTCCAAGCTCTACAAGAAGGTTGAGGCTTGGCCTAAATAGCCAAGTGGTTATGGTACTGGGTTTGTAACCCCATGATCAAGAGTTCAAATCTCACAATGGCAAACTATGAAACAATGTAACTTCATCTGAAACAGATGGAAACAGGTTTGCTCAAAAAAAAAGAGTATCAAGAGTTCAAATCTCACAATGGCAAACTATGAAACAATGTAACTTCACCTGAAACAGATAGAAACGGGTTTGTACTCGAAAGAGTTACATCTTGCTGATCGCCGCCATGTTGTGGTATCGGCTGGTCACTTTGACCCCTCCCCCGGACTTTGTCACAAGAATCCAGAGATTGTTAGTCGACTTCTTCTGGGACAAAAGATTGCACTGGGTCGCTGCCAAGGTTCTGAGTCTCCCACTTAAGGAGGGTGGTCAGGCGTTAGTGTGCCTACGCACACAGGTGGCGACTTTCCGCCTTCAGACCCTGCAGCGATACCTCTACGTCGAGCCTCCTCCTAGATGGTGTGCCCTGATGACGTATTTCTTCCGTCAGGTGCACGGCCTGAATTATGACGTGCAGCTCCTGTTTATAGAACAGCTGGGCCTCGGTGGCTCCTTGCAGGCGTTGCCCGTCTTTTACCAGGACCTGATCAAAGTCTGGAAAGTGGTCGCCTCGCGACGCAGCTCTCCCCCGTCAGGAGTAGCGGCTATCGTCAGAGAGCCGCTGCTCAGGAATCCGCCCCTCCGTCCTTTTCAGTGGTTGGCGGAGAGGAGGGCTGTGGCCGCAGGGGTGACCAGGATCGGGGACGTGCTGGGTGGCGGAGGACTGGGCTGGATGCTCCCGCAGGAGTTGGCGCGACGCGCGTCTGTGAGTGTCCAGGTTGCAGCTGATGCCATCCAAGACCTGAGAACGGTCGTGCTCGGACCCGACGTTATTTTGGGTCTTGAGGTGGCCCAGGTGCGCGGTGGTCTTCCGTCTGAGCGTTCCCCTGTTCGGACAGAATTCCACATTGGCCCCAAGCCCCGAACCCTCCCTCGGGTGCTGGTGCCCCGCAATATGAGCCACCTCGGGGACATGCCCTCTGTGCCTTTTAGCACGGCAAAGAGGGGCTTTTTGTACGGACTGCTGCTGCACACCTTCCATTTTCTCGCCCTTGTCCGTCGACCGGTCACGCCCTGGTGTGCCTTGTTGCCGTCCGGCGGCGGAGGCCCCTGATGGGAGGCCCTCTACGGAGGTGTCCTCCCCCTTTCTATCGGGGACCTGGGTTGGAGGGTGTTGCATGCAGCAGTCCCTTATAAGAGGATGCATAGGTTCACGGACTCTCAGGACACGTGCCCTTTTTGCGGTCTTGTGGAGTCCGTGGACCATGTATACGTAGGGTGTTGTAGACTGCACTCCCTTTTTAGTTATTTGAAAAACCTTTTATTGATGTTTTGTTTGCACTTCAGCCCCACGCTCCTGATCAATGGGCACCCGGTGCGGAAAGGGGTCGGGAAGGAGGAGGACCTCCTCGTGAACCTGCTCCTGGGCCTGGCCAAGTTGGCCATTAACAGGTCCAGGCAGCGGGCGATCGACGGGGGAGTCCCGCCCGATTGTTTGTCCCTCTTCCGCGGCTACGTTCGCTGCCGGATGTCCCTGGAGAAGGAGCACACGGTGTCTGCTGGCACTCTCGAGGCCTTCCGTGCTCGGTGGTCACCGCGGGGACTGGGGTGTTTCGTTGACCCCTTTAATCACATTTTGATTTAAAGTTTGTAAGTTTCCTTTAAACTTTGTTCTTGGTTTTACAGCTGACCTGAATTAGGGGCTGTGCCTGATTTATCCCAATTTTGTTGATTTGGTTTTCATTTAAAAGATTATCAAGAGTTCAAATCTCACAATGGCAAACTATGAAACAATATAACTTCATCTGAAACAGATGGAAACGTGTTTGTACTCAAAAGAGTTACAAGAAGGTTGAGGCTTGGCCTAAATAGCCAAGTGGTTATGGTACTGGGTTTGTAACCCCAAGATCAAGAGTTCAAATCTCACAATGGCAAACTATGAAACAATGTAACTTCATCTGAATAGGAACAGATGGAAACGGGTTTGTACTCGAAAGAGTTACAAGAAGGTTGAACTTATAATTATTCACTAAATAGCCCTGGGTCAATGCAGTATTTTAAGGATTTCTCATACTGGAACACTAATTGCAAATCCATTTAAATCTAGAGTTTTTTTTAAAAAATTGCAGTATTTGGCAAACTTTCTCCTTTTTGTGTCTTATCCCCTTCCCTGCAGCTGCTTTGCAGAAAAGCTGTTTGTGATAGAGTAGGTGTAAGGTTTGCTCCTGAGCAACGTCTCCTACAGCAGACTAGCAGAGACAGTCCAGGCATGACTCTCTCTCCAATAATCTCCGCCAAGCTCCCAAAACAAGGAGAAAGTGTAAAATACATATTTTACCGTGGAGCAAACATAGAATTGTTACTGCAGCAGAATAATTGATTTGCCAGTTGAAATATTACAGCCCTGTTAAACTTTCATCCATTTAGAGTTAGACTCACTCATGTCAGGGTTAAAAATGTCACACTTGTCACTTCAGAGAACCAAGGTGCTTTATAGCAGTGAATGAAGCATTTTGGCCCATTGTATCAGTGCTGGTTCTTTGCTGCAGCAATACAAAACAAAATCCACTGCTTTGCTGTCTTACCATAACTCTGTATGCTCCACTGCTTCAAATTTTTTTTTACTTTCTCTGAACTGACAGAATGATATTTGTCTTAACTACTCCTTTTAGCAAAGCATTCCCTGCTCCAACAACTCTAAGAAAGAAATTTCTCCCAGCGCCCATTTCCAGCCAAAATCGAATAATCAGATCCGCCAGTGTGAATTTCAAGGCCTAAGACAGGAATTAGGCAAGGGTATTGATAAGTTTATAAAAAGATTAAAAATTCCAGCTGGAAATTTCAAGCTTAGGAACACAGATGAAAGGCTGAATGGTCAACTAATTTGGGGTTCTGCACACCCTGAAGTACAAAAAGCGCTAATCAGGAAGGACGAGCTCACAATATCGTAGGCTGCATACACTACCAGAGCACAAGAAGCCATGAGTAGGCAGATGAAGACACTAACTACCCAAATGGCTAGCCTTCAGTTAAGCCAAGAGAAAGACAGCTGGGTTGATGCAGTGCAGCAGCGATGAAAAAATATACAACAGAGAGAAGGATGTGTGGGAGCTGTGGACGACCACATGAATTGACAGACAGAAGGAAATTTCCCGTATGTAGATCAGGCTGCAGAACTTGTAGAAAGGCCAATTGCTGGGCAAAGATTTGCAGAACAAAGAGAGGAGGTGGTAGACAAGGCACCAGAGCCAGATCGACACGGCAAATGGACAGGGACAGAAATCAAAATGTCCATACCCTGGAAGATGACAGTGAGTCTGCGAACACGATAAAGATGAGAACCATACAACTGCATGAAATGACTAGATGTGACAGTTCCCAAAGACAAGAAAGTCACACAACAATTCAGATCAGGAAGAGGGTAAACAAAAAGCCCACAATGATAAATCTGAAAATGAAAATTGATACCGGAACGCAGAGTAATATAATCCCACTCAGGTTATACCAGAAGATCCTTCTTGAAAATTTGGAAGAAAATTGTGATCCAAGGAAAGGTGTTCCAAAACCAAACAATGCCATGCTAATACCATTCAGCGGAACTGTGACACGTCACTAGGAGCAACCCAAATCAGAGGGAGATACAAAGGAAAATATATTAATCGTATGTTTCACATCACTGATATCCTGATATCCTGGGGTTAACCAGTTGTGAAGAGCTGCAACTTATCACAGAAAACCATGAGGTGAAGGAGGTGATGCTGAAGGTTGAAGAGAGTACACCCACTGAAAAGCACCCTCCGAGCAGGTGAAAGAAGATCTGGTGAAAATGTGCCCAGGGTGTTTTGATGAGACAGTTGGATGCTCTGAAGACTTTGAGAATCACATCACTATTGATCCATTGATTCATCCCGTGCATAAAATACCAATAAAACTAAAAGGAAAGGTTGAACAAGAGCTCAAAATTACGGAGTCTACAGATTGGGTAAATTCCATCGCAGTGAGGGAAATGCCAGATGGACGGCTAAGAATTTACCTGGATCCCAAAGATCTTAATCCAGCAATAAAGTGGGCTCACTACCCATTCCAACATTGGAAGAGATCACACCAGGATTGACTGAGCAAAAAGTTTTCAGTAAGCTTGATGCCAAAAATGGCTACTGGAATGTGAAACTAGGCACGGACTCTTCGCTGTTGCATGACAGGAGTTTCAACAAACTCAAAAAGGTAATATGTCATGAGACAGGTCTGTTATATTATGACAGAAAGAAACATGTCACTTTGCAAGTGGATGCTACTACAAAAGGACTGGGACATGTCAGGAAGATATAATAATTTTCATAATGTTGTTTGAATTTATTCTGGAGTGATAGTGAGGTCTATGTCTGTGTGTGAGACTTAACTGAATTAAAGGCAGCTGGTCTGAAGGCTTTGATGTTACAGAAGATAAGCTATGTTTGAAATGTTAAGCAGGTAAACATGGGGAAAGTTTTGGGTTGGAAAGTGTAAAGGGAATAATTGTATTTTTAAATAAACCAGACTAGATTGAATTCAAAAGAGGGAGTGACATGATTACTGGTAAACTTGGTACTATGATAGATTTTATTATTGGAGAGGTAAAAGTCCAAAGACATAGTGAAACAATAGGAATTTGCATTCAAAGGGGAAAATCCGTATAAAGGAGTGAAGGTTGTGTGTAAGGGCGGGCATTCAAAGATCTAACAAGTGTGAAAAGCTTCTAGCCTCTGTGCTCAAACTGCTGTCTAAAAGGAATTGAAGCTAAGAAAATTCACTCGAATTCAACTGTTCAGGGTATTATGTGTTACTTTGCCTGGGTCTTTTAAAGTCAATGTGTCTCACTGTTGCTCTAACGAAGGCGTAACGGGGGTTTAAATTACTTAGAGGATTTAGAACTTATCATAGTAATAATTTGTAGATCTATGTATATGCTTGAAATCATTTCTTCTGTCAATAAAGGTTTAATTTAGATTTGTAAGAAACATATAAAACTGGATGGCCGTTTTTTACTGAATTCAAAGCCTGCATCTCAAAATAAGTACAAATTGCAAAAATAGTTGTGGCAGCTGCTTCAAATTTCCCTCTGGGATTTGGGCAGCTCAGCATTTACCATCAGCTATGCCATAACAGAAATTGGAGGGTCTTTGTGGGATATATTTGAGATTCCTTGATTGGTTTGGAGTTGGTGAATCTTGAGGTTACGAGTACGAGAAGCACTTTAAATTCAGGAGTTGGTGTGAGAGATTTTAAGTGGTGAGGCTGCAATATGGCCGTGGCAGTTGCTAAGACTTGACTGGGAGATGAAGTTATAAACTTGGCTGGTTTACAAAAGGTAAATAATGTTAAGTTAATGGAATTGGTGGATAAGTTACATTTGGGATTACCTGCAGGGGCAAATAAATCAGGCATAATTGAAGGTATAGCATAGCATTTGAAACTGGAAAGAATACCCAAGAGACCAATTTTGCAAGGGGTGGATCATTGAAATGGGCTCAAATTCAGTTGCAAACGAAAAAATTGTAACTAGAGGCAGAAGAAAAAGAAAAAAGAGCATTTCAAAGGGAACAGGCAGAAAGGCAGGAGCGAGAATGAAAACAAGAAAGGAAATTAGAAATGATGAGGTTAGATAAAGAGGAGAGAGAATTCCAGCTTAAAATGTAAGCGGTTAAAAAAGAAACACCAGTAAGTGAGGGAGGATTTATTTCTAGATCAGAACCCATTGGGGAGATGTTTAAATTTGTACAAGCTCTTCCAAATTTGAGGAAAGAGATGTTGAAGCATTCTGTATTTCATTTGGCTAAACAGATAAAATGGCCACAGGAAAACTGGACATTGTTGTTAAAATCCAGGTTGGTGGGTAGAGTGCATGAGGTTTATGCTTCACTGTCAAAAGAAATGTCGGTGAACTATGATGTGATAAAAAAGGCTATTTTTGAGTGCATATGAGTTGGTTCCTGAGGCATACAGGCAGAAATTTAAGAATGTGAGAAAACACCCTGGGCAAACTTATATTGAGTTTGAGAGAGTAAAACAAAGTAATTTTGACCGGTGGATATGGGCATTAAAGATAGAGACAAGATATGCAGCTCTAGAGAGGTAATTCTTTTGAAGAACTTAAAGATTCAATTCCTTCGGTAGTGAGAACTCATGTGGAGGAACCGAGGGTTGAAACAATAAGACAACAGCAGAGATAACTGATGATTATGAGTTAGTTTATAGAGCTAAACCTTTTTTTTGTCACCCTTTCAAATCAGAGAAGGATAGAAAGTGGGAAGGTGGAAGGAAGGTGGGTAGTCGGGGAAGAGGAGTAAGTGGAAATTCCCAGTAAGTTTTTTCTCAGAATAAAAAGGAAGGTGCTGAGGGTAGAAGTGACATTTGAAAATTGAGGTGTTTTCACTATAATAAATGTTGGATACACAAAATTTTTGTGTTGGAAATTGCAGTGAAAATCTGTTGGAATTACAGAGGTGCAGAAAAGTTCTGGAAGTAAAAGTACCATGGGTTCTGAGGTTCAGACACAGGAAAAGCCAGTGGTTGGCACACAGGTAAAACAGGAAGGATCAGTGATAGGTAAAGAAATGGGAATTTGTTCACAATTTACCCAAGAGAATTCTGAGGAGCAGGTTGCAGAAAAGTTTAAAGATTTTTTGTATGAAGGGAAAATCTTTCCATGTATACAGGGTGGAGTAGGTAAAGTTGTTAAAATTTTAAGAGGCCACAGGGGTAAGTCAATCTTTAATGTTGTGGGGTAGTGACATTTGTTGTTCAGAGGGAGTATTGCAGGAACAGGTGATAATAAGTGGGGTTCATGGAAATGCTAAACCTATTCCATTGGGGAAGGTACATTTAAAGAGAAATTTAATTTAAATTTAAAGGGAAAACAGGTGAGGTGATTGTTGGAGTAGTGGAAAAATTGCCTATTGCAGGTGTTCAGTTTATTTTGGGCAATGAAATAGCTGGAAGTGTTGCAGAGAAAGCATCCTGGATTGTTTCCAGGTTGTGAGATAACAAGATCACAGGCCCATAGGTTGAAACAAGAAGAACAGGCAGTTCAAAGGCAAAGAGAAGGTATGGAAATCCAACTAGCTGAAACCGTGTTTGATAACATTATTCAGGAGGAAAGAGCAGAAGACAGTTCAGCTAAAGTGTTTAACTCAAGACATTTAGTGGAGTTGCAGAAAAAGAATTTGCAAATAAGACAGTTATATCAGACAGCTTACTCAGAAACAGAGGCAAAATGTATTCCAGAAAGTTATTACCTTAAGGGTAATGTTTTAATGAGAAAATTGAGGCATTATCATACTTCAGCAAATGAAAGTTGGAGGGAGGTGCATCAGATTGTAATACCATTGGATATAGAAATGATATTCTGTGGATAGCTCATGAAATTCCAATGGGGGAGTATTTAGGAATGAGAACGACACAAGAGAAGATACAAAAACATTTTTTTTGGCCTGGATTGCATAGGGATATAATCAAATTTTTAAAAACATGTCACACATATCAGTTGATGGGGAAACTACAAGCAATGATTAAGCCGGCATCTTTAATTCCCATTCCAGCATTTGAAGAATCTTTTACTAGGGTCATGACTGATTGTGTCAGACCCTTCCCTAAGACTAAAAGTAGAAATCAGTACTTACTGACAATAATGGACATGTCTACAAGGTTTCCTAAAGCAATACCTTTGAGAAATATTACAACAAAGAAATTTGTGGAAGAGTTAACTAAATGTTTTACAAGTTATGGTTTACCTAAAGAAATACAATAAATCAGGGTTCAAATTTCATGTCACAGCTGTTTAAGGAAGTAATGAACAGTTTGGGGATAAAACAATTTAAGTCAACAGCTTACCATCCTGAATCACAAGGGGCTTTGGAAAGATAGCATCAAACTCTAAAAGCTATGATGATGGCCAAAAGTCAAGTTTATCCACAGGATTGAGGTAGGGGAATTCTATTCTTGTTATTTGCCATTGGGATGCTCCTAATGCATTGATTGGTTTTAGTCCTTATGAACTAGTTTATGGTCATGAGGTGAGAGGACCACTGAAATTGATTCATGAGACATTGCTGGTCAAAATTCAGAAACTACTCTCCTTGATGTATCAAACTTCAGAGAGAGGCTGCTTAGTGCATGTGTGTTGGCTAGGGAACATTTAAATATATCACAGCAAGTGATGAAAGTGAAGGCAGAGAAGAAAGCTACAGTTTGTAGTTTTGCTGCTGGGGGGGAAAGTACTAGTTCTGTTACCAGTACTGGGTGACTTGTTTAAGGTAAGGTTTAATGGGCCTTAGAGGATCGAAAAGAAATTGAGTGAAGTAAAATATTTAATAAATACTCCAGACAGAAGAAAGAAACAGAGGGTCTGTCAGTAAATATGCTCAAAAAATACTCTGACAGGGAAGAGGAACAAAAGGAGGTATTAGTGGCAGTAGATAATGAGAAAGAGGTAGAAATGCACGATTCTGAAATTGATTTTCCTCTAATCAAACTGGATAATGAGGGGGTACTTGAAAATGTAAATGTAATATTTAGTTACCTTCCAGACAAGTGTCAAAGTGATTTGGAGAAGCTACTGCAGTCACACAAATCTATTTGTGGAAATAATTTGGGGAGGACAAATTTAGCTATACATGATGTATTTGTAAAAGTTTCATCTTCACTATGGCAACATCCTTATAGATTAAATCCAGCAATGTTATCGCAAGTACAGAAAGAAATTGAATTTGTGTGTCAAAATGATATTATTGAGTCTAGTTGCAGTAACTGGAGTTCACCAATGTGCTGGTAACAAAACCGGGTGGAACACAGAGGCTGTGTGTGGGCTATTGAAAGATGAATGCAGTGATAAAAGTGGATTCATATCCTATACCATGGTTTGCAAATTGTATTGAGAAAGTGGGACAATCAAAATTTTTCACAAATATTGACTTGCTTAGTGGATGATTGCTTCTCAGACTGGAGGTCTGTCACTAGTGGTGTGCCTCAGAGATCTGTGCTGGGACCATTGTTGTTTGTTGTCTATATCAATGATCTGGATGATAGTGTGGTGAATTGGATCAGCAAATTTGCTGATAACACTAAGATTGGAGGCGTTGTGGACAGCGAGGAAGGCTTTCAAAGCTTGCAGAGAGATCAGGACCAACTGGAAAAATGGGCCAGAAAATGGCAGATGGAATTTAATGCGGAAAAGTGTGAGGTGTTACATTTTGGAAGGTCAAACCAAGGTAGGACATACACAGTAAATGATAGGGCACTGAGGAGTGCGGAGGAACAAAGGGATCTGGGAGTTCAGATACATAGTTCCCTGAAAGTGGCGTCACAGGTAGACAAGGTTGTAAAGAAAGCTTTTGGCATACTGGCCTTCATAAATCAAAGTATTGAGTATAGGAGTTGGGATGTTATGGTGAGGTTGTATAAGACATTGGTGAGGCCAACTTTGGAGTATTGTGTGCAGTTCTGGTCGCCTAACTACAGGAAGGATATCAGTAAGATTGAGAGAGTGCAGAGAAGATTTACTAGGATACTGCCGGGTCTTAAGAAGTTGAATTACAGGGAAAAATTAAACAGGTTAGGACTTTATTCCTTGGAGCGTAGAAGAATGAGGGGAGATATGATAGAAGTTTACAAAATTATGAGGGGTATAGATAGAGTAAATGCGAGTAAGCTCTTTCTATTTAGATTAGGAGAAATAAACACGAGAGAACATGGCTTTAGGGTGAAAGGGGAAAGGATTAGGGGGAACATTAGGGGGAACTTGTTCATTCAGAGAGTGGTGAGAGTGTGGAACGAGCTACCATCTGACGTGGTAAATGCGGGCTCACTCTTAAGTTTTAAGAATAAATTAGATAGATACATGGATGGGAGAGGTCTGGAGGGTTATTGACTAGGTGCAGGTCAATGGGACTAGCGGAATAATATTTTGGCACACATTAGAAGGGCCGAATGGCCTGTTTTCTGTGCTGCAGTGTTCTATGGTTCTAAGTACCGTTATCAGAGAGAGCAAAGGAAATATAGGCTTTTGTGATGCCAGATGGGCTTTATCAGTCTAAAGTCATGCCATTTGGTATGAAAAATGTGCCTGCAACCTTTCAAAGACTGATAGACAAGTTAATTGCAGGTCTGAGCAATTGTGTTGTTTATAATGACAACCTGATAGTTTTCATTCAGATGTGGGAGGAGCATTTTACAGCATCTGGAATAATTATTTACTCAATTACAAGAAGGTAATTTGGTGGTGAACTTGGTTAAAAGTGAATTTGCAAAAGCACAAATTATGTGTCTACGCCATACCATTGGATATGGTAAGGTGGCTCCGAGAGACATGAAAGTCAAGACTATCGTGGATTTCCCCGTGCCTACAACAAAACGAGAAGTTTTGAGATTTCTGGGCATGAGAGGATTTTATCAAAAATTTGTACCAAATTTTAGCAGCGTGGTTGCTCCATTGACTGAACAATTAAAAAAGAACAAGGAGTTTCAATGGACACACGAGTGTCAGAAGGCATTTGACAGTTTGAAAACTGTATTAACTACGGCACCAATTTAGGCCATACCCAATTACAGCAGTTTAGGTTGTTTAGGCCAATAAGCAATTTAAGTTGGCCGTTGACCCAAGTGATATAGGCATTGGGGTCATACTGTTCCAAGAAGATAACACCGGAATTGTAAAGCTGATAGGATACTTTTCACGGAAGTTGAATGTGCAACAGAGAAGATATTCAACAATTGAAAAGGAGACTTTGGAGGTTGTGTTAACATTACAGCATTTTGAAATTTACATTGCAAACGATTTGTCAGAAACAATTGTTTATACAGACCACAATCCGTTAAAGTTTCTGGACAAATTTCGAGATAAAAGTGCAAGGCTATTCAGATGGAGTTTATTATTGCAACCATTTAATCTACAGGTTATACATGTAGTGGGAAGGGAAAATCTGATTGCAGATGCATTGTCAAGAGTTGAAATTTAAAGGGAAACTGGGACATTTAAAACCTGGACACTGGACTAGAATGATTTCTATTGATACCAAAGGTTTGTGGATATATTGTTGCATTAATGCATGCATCTGGTAATGTAATAGTATAAAAGGTATAGGAGGTAATGTAATATGGGTTCAGAAAATGAAGCCACCTTTTTAAATTATGACGGTTCATTTTTTTATAGGAGGTGGGTGTCAGGAAGATACAACAATTTTCATAATGTTATTGGAATTTATCGTAAAGTAGAGTAATAGTGGGGTCGGTGTGTGTGGGTGTGTGTAGGTGCGGAAACTTAATTGAATTAAAGGCAGCTGGTCTGAAGGCTTTGATGTAACAGAAGATAAACTAGGTTTGAAATGTTAAGTATCTAAACATTGGAAAAGTTTTAGGATGTAAGGTGTAAAGGGATCAATTGCATTTTTAAATAAACCAAACTAGATTAAATTCAAAAGAGGGAATGAAATATTATACCTAGCCAAGAGAAGTTAAAAATGTGTGTTTATTTTTCCCAAAGATTACTGGTAAAATTGTTACTATGATAGATTTTATTATTAGAGAGGTAAAAGTCCATAGGTATCACAGTGAAACAATGGGAATTTGCATTCAAAGGGGAAAATATGTATAAAGAAGTGAACGTTATGTGTAAGGGCAGACATTCAAAGATCTAACAAGTTTGAAAAGCTTCTAGCCCCTGTGCTCAAACTGCTGTCTACAGGGAACTGAAGCTAAGAAGAAACTCACTTGAATTTGACTATTCAGGGTATTGTGTGTTACTTTGCCTGGGACTTTTAAAATCAATGTGTCTTACTCTTGGCTTAACAAAGGTAACTGGGGTTTAAATTACTTAGGAGATTTAGAAGTTATCATAGTAGTAATTTGTAGATCAATGTATGTGCTTGAAATCATTTCTTCTATTATTAAAAGTTTAATTTAGTTTTGTAGGAAACCTATATGACTTGGTGACCTTTTACTGAATTCAAAGCCTGCATCTCAAAATAAGTACAAATTGCAAAAATAGTCATGGCAGCTGCTTCAAGTTTCCCTCTGGGATTTTGGCAGCTTGGCATTTACCATCCGCCTGCCATAACAGGACGAGCGAAAGCCAATAGCATTCACATCCAAAACTAACCTCAGGTGAGACCAGATATGTGAACATGCAGAGAGTGTTTTTGGCAGTCGTGTATGGACATGAGAAGTTTCATACGTATTTCTTTGGGAAAAAGTTCATAGTTGAGAATGATCATCGTCCACTAGAGCAGATCTACAAGAAAAATCTGTATAAAGCATCAGCATGACTGCAGAGGCTACTCTTGAGGCTTCAGAGTTATGATTTCACTCTGAAATACAAGTGAGGAAGAGAAATGGTGCTGGCAGATACACTATCCTAGCAGTCACTATAGGAGAAACATGAGATAAAAGATCTAAGTATAAAGATCCATCACCTAGTTAATGTAACACGACTGAAACTGAGGCAAATTAGAGATAAGACCTGCAAAGATGAAGAGTTACAGATGCTCTCTCAGCAAGTAATCAAAGGATGGCCTGATGAGGTACATCAAAAGCAGCCAGCAATATGGCAACATTGGACTATTAGAGATGACATCTCACTGGAAAGTGGTGTTCTGCTAGTCAGATCTAGATTAATCCTATCCAAAACAATGCAGGAAGAACTTCTCGAGAAGATACATGAAGGCGACAAAGAAATGGAGAAGTGTAAGCTTAGAGCCAGATCAGCTGTGCATTGGATAGGCACCTACAATGACTTCGAAAATATGGTGTCTACATAGAAAAGTTACAGCACAGAAGGAGGCCATTCAGCCCATCTTGTCCATGCCAGCCCAAGGACACCCAGGTGCCCTTTCTAATCCCACCTTCCTGCACCCGGCCCATAGCCCTGCAGCTTACAGCACTTAAGGTGCAGATCCAGGTACTTATTAAAAGAGTTTAGAGTTTCTGCCTCTACCATCAACTTGGGCAGCGAATTCCAGACACCCACTACCCTCTGCATAAAAAAGTTCTTCCCCATTTCCCCCCTACACCTTCTGCCACTTATCTTGAATCTATGTCCCCTGGTTCTAGAATTCTCCGCCAAGGGAAACAATTTTATCCTGTCCACTCTATCTATTCCCCTCATAATTTTGTACACCTCAATCAAGTCACCTCTCAATCTTCTTTGTTCTAAGGAAAATAACCCCAACCTATTCAATCTCTCATAGTTACACTTTTCTAACCCTGGCAACATTCTTGTAAACCTCTTCTGCACTCTCTCCAGAGCTATTACATTCTTCCTGTAATATGGTGACCAGAACTGCACACAATACTCCAGTTGTGGCCTCACCAATGTTTTATACACTTCCAACATTATATCCTTACTTTTATATTCTATACCTCTGCCAATGAAGGAGAGCATTCCATATGCCTTCTTTACAACCTTGTCTGCTTGAACTGCTGCCTTCAGGGACCTGTGTACTTGTATGCCAAGATCTCTCACTTCATCTACCCCTCTTAGTATATTCCCATTTATTGTGTAATCTCTGTAATTGTTTGACCTCCTTAAATGTATGACCTCAAACTTCTCAATGTTAAAATCCATCTGCCATTCCACATGGAATCTATGCCAGAAATACAGAAATGCACAGCAGAAACAGGATTGGATAGCTACTGAAGTACCACCCAAATCATGGCATACTGTGGGATCCAATTTATTCACACACAATAAAGAATGGTCTCTCATAGTCGCAGACTACCACTTAAAGTTTCCTTTTATCTGGAAGATGAAAAGCTTGATGGCAACAACAATCATCTCAACAGCATGAGCTGTTTGCTGAGCACTGGATTCCTGAAATACTGATATATGACAATGGCACCCAGTTCACATCCAAGCAAATTAAAGAATTTGCTGAACATTATGGGTTCAACATCATTACCGCAATACCCCCGAGGACATGGGTTTATACAAAGACACATCCAGACAGTCAAAAGAACCCTTGCAAAATGCCAAGAGACAAAGGAAGACCCAAACCTTGCTTTATTGTCACTCTGATACATACCTCTCAAGGCTGAAATGAAATCACCTGCAGTTGCTGAATGGAAGAAAATATAAGACTACCCTGTCAAGCAAAATCCAAGTGACCATGAAGAAGTGAAACAACAACTCACTGAAGCACAGGGAAGAAGTCAGCACTTCAACAAACATGCTAAATCCCTATTTGAGCTGTTGAAAGGACAAAGTGTACATGTGCAGGGTCCAATATGAAAACCTGGGAGCCCAGCAAATGTTTTTCTGAAACCATGACATGAAGGTCATACATAATTGAGATCCAAACCGGTAAGCAATTGAGAAGAAACAGAGTCACCTACACTAGAGCTGGAAAAACAAGCAACGCCACTGGAAACATCAATATCCAGGAATACAACACCATCAGCAAATGAGACAATATTAGCAACAGCAAGCATGACTCCTGCAACACCGGGGAAACAACACACACAACATTGCCTATGCAATGTGCCAACTCACCGCTAAGAGTAACGAATGCCAAATCTAGAAGATGGAGGCACAACATCTTACCACCTAAATAATCTCAAGATTACTATTTTAGAAAAAATACATGCTATAAAAGACCCTAAGAAAGGGTTTGGTTTATTTCCAAAAGTCAATTACTAATCTTCTTTAGTTTAGAAAAGGAACAGCTGCGTTGATAGGGATATTACATTTTAAAGAAAGAGGGATGTTATATATTGTTGTATTATCTGTAAGTATCTGTAAAGAGCTAGGAACTAATTAGGTAGGAATTAATTATTTTGTGTAAGTGTTCCAAAAAGCCACATTTCATGGCTGCATTAGAAACTCAGGTGAAGTATAACAGAACCAGTTCAATCCAGTCCTTGTATTGTACCAGACAGCATGCAAAATTAAACATAAAGGGTTTCTGATCTTTCCAAGCTTAAAGTGTGATTATTAACAACATCTGGGAACCAAAAGACAACAAGAACACATAGCACACTCAATCTTCAATTGTTGATCCTGAGAATAGACCTCCGTCCAGGGGAACTAGTCGTTCCCTATTACCTGGTCAAAACCCTTCATGTTTTTAGGCTGTTAGCTTGCTCTGTTCCAGTGAAGTAATTACAGTATCTCAAGTCTCTCTTCTTGCAACTTGACATAGCTGATTGCGGCACAACCACTGCCTTTTACAATAATCTATGACATTATTTTTAAAATCCAAAATGCTGTTGCCTTTTATATGGCTTTGTCTATTTGTATTTGCACACTCAAAGAATTTTAAACTCCCAGGTCTCTTTGTTGACCTGTATCGTCACTATCTTTCCATTCAGTATCTACTGCCATTCCTTGTTTTGCTCCCAAAATGCATCATTTTGTCTTCTAAGTATCTTATTGTTTCCCTGACCTGTTTATATCTTCATGTCTTTCATAGTTTGCCAACCTCCACCCACCCCCCCCTCCACTCCCCACCACCACTTTCAAATTGTCAATAAGTTTTGATACTATGCTCTCAAAGGCCGGGTCATTTACCTAGGTGTAGAGACCAAAAGTAGACACAGTATTACACTTAACCCTTCTCCAATCCAAACAACATCCCATGTCCCTTCTTCTTGAGTTTTCTGTCTGAAAGCAGGTCCAACGCACAGCACCTCAACCTCCACTGTGGGTAGGGCAAGGAGGCATGTTCTGAATCTATCCAACAATAGCGAGAATGGGGATTGAAGCAATCTGATCCGCACCAGCCATCCAGTCAACTAAACAAACCAGTTTCCCCCGCCGAGGAGTCAGTTTCTGTGGCAACATACACTTTTACATGCATGTTGTAGCCTGGATTTATAGATAGTGATGGTAGACACTCCAATTTTTTTTCCATCACATGGCTGCCCATGAATCTCTTCCACTCGTACCGCCTGCCATTGGCGTACATTGGAAGGATTTTACATGTTGATACTCAACCTGTTTGGCTACATTATGAATGAACCTTCCTTGGCCATCAAGTCCTATTGGGGGACTTGAACCCAGAGCTAATGGCTCAGATGCAGGGGCATTACCTACTGCGCCACAAAGATGTCCCTAACCTTTATAAAAGCAAAATACTGCAAATGTTGGAAATCTGAAAAAGGACACTGGAATTACTCAGTAGGTCTGGGCAGCATCTGTGGTGAGGGAGACAGAGTAAACGGCCAGAAATTTTAAACTAGAGTGGTGGTCAGATCAGAGGTAGGCAGGCATGCAATTTTGTGCCATCGGCCTCCGTTCCAGATTACCACACAATCCCGACCGTGCACTAATTTTCAAATAGGGCAGTTCAGGCCACTTGTGGATAATTAAGGCCTCATTTGCACACTGGCTGTGATTTTCAGTCAGCAATGTGGGAGGCCCACGTCAGCCTGCACCACATCAAGCCCAATGTGGTGGGCTCAGGGCAAAAAGTTGTGTGGAGGGCAATGGATCACATAAGGGACCACACACCAGATGCCCTTAATGGCTGCTGGGCCACAGCAGTGGCCAGTTCCAGGATCATGGTCAGGCAGCTGTGGCTTTTAAAAAAAATAAAATTAACTTACCTGGCCTTCTCCCTCTGCTTCTCCATCTTCAGCTCGGCAGCTTCCTTGGGCTGTAGGGTTGCTGATCCCTTAGTGCTGGACTGCCTCCCATTGGCCCTCCAGTGCTGGGAGCCTACTTGCCATCCCTGATTGGGCAGCTTGCCTCCTTCCTGGCCTTTAATTGGCTAAAAGCTTTGAAATTCCCAGTGGGCATGTCTAAAACACATGGTGCGAGGTCATGACCTGGAACTAGCCCCCATTTCCAGTTTCCAATCCATGTTTGAAAATCCTGCCCAATGTTTCTTATCTTTCATCAGAACTAGGAAAAGTTAGGAATATGATAGTCTTTAAAGAAGTGAAAGGGGGAGGGTGGAAAAAGCACAAAAGGGAAAGTTTGTGATTGAGTGGGAGACAGAGATGAAATGATAAAAAGTTGGTGTAAGACAAAAGGGAGTGTTAATAGGGCAAGTAAAGAAACAAAAGATATTGCCAGGGGTGGTTTGAATGGCAGAATGATGAACAGCTGCAATCTAAAGCAAAAACATGAGTAACACCAAAATCTGCAGAGAAAAAGGACACAAAATGGGGACAGAGATTACAGTTTGAAATTGTTAAAATCAATGTTGAGTCCAAAGGTTGAAAATGCCTAACCAAAAGTTGAGGTGCTGTTCTTTGAGTTTACATTGAGCTTCATTAAAACAATGCAGGAGAACGAGGTCAGCATGAAACGAAGGTGGAGAATTAAAATTATAGGTGACTGAAGTTTTGGGTCATGCTTACAGAGTGAACGGAGGTGTCCTGCAGAGCGGTCACCCAACTGGCATTTGATCTCCCTAATGTAAAGCAGTCAGCATTGTAAGTAGCGAATACAATATAATAAATTGTAAGAAATAGACATAAATCACTATCTCACCTGGATGGAATCTTTGGGACCTTGGACGGTGAGGAGAGGTGAGATAAAAGGGCAGGTGTTTCATCTCCTGCTCTTGTATGGAAATGTGCCGTGAGAAGGTGATGGACTTTTGGGATTGATTGAGGCGTGGATTAGGATGTAAGGAGGGAACAGTCTCTTCAGTCTACTGAAAGGGGAAGGCAGGGGAAGATTTGTTTGGTTGTTGCTTTATGCTGGAGTTGGTGGAAATGGCAGAGTGTGATCCATTGAATACGGAGGCTGGTTGGGTGGAAGGTGAGGACAAGGGGAACCCTATTAAGGTTCTGGGAGGAAGAGGAGGAGGTGAGAGCAAAAGTGTGGGAAATAGGACAGTAGATCATTCTGTTAACCATGTTGGAGGGGAATCTGCAGTTGAGAAAAAGGACGACATATTGAAAGCTCTGGTATGGAAGGTTGCATCATCAGAACAGATGCAATGGAGACAGCAAGACTGGGAGAATGGAATGGTATCCTCATAGAAAGCAAGTGTGAGGAAGTGTAGTAGAGGTTGCTGTGTGAGTCCATGGGCTTATAATAAATATTTATTATTAGCTTATCTCCAGAAATGGAGACAAAGACAAGGAATGGAAGAGTTGGCGATGGGCCATGGAAGCAAAGTTGATGAAATTTTCCAGTTCATTGCAATGAAACACTAATGCAGCCATCAATGTACCACAAAAAGTGATGGAAGGGGGCCTAAGTAGGAATGAACAATAAATGTTTCACACATCCCACAAAATGCCGGCATAGCTAGGACCCATGTGGGTACCCATACCAACACCTTTTATTTGGAGGAAGTGAGTGGAGTTGAAGGACAAGTTGGTCAACCTGATAACAAGTTCAGCCAGACAGGATAAGGTGGTGGCATATGGAGTTTGATCAAGCCCCTGTTCAAGAAAGAAGTGGAGAGCCCTCAGACCACCCTGGTAAGGAATGAAGGTGTAGATAGAAAGGACATCCATGGTGAGGATGAGATATTTAGGGCCAGGATTTTGGAAACTATTGAGTTGTTTTATTATTTTCACCCCTCTTCACTTGCTTACAACTTACTACATTTCTAACTTTTCCCAGTTCTAATGCAAAGTCATTCACCTGAAATGTTGATTTTGTTTTTCACTCCATAGATGCTGCCAGACCTACTGAGAATTTCCAGCATTTTCTGTTGTTATTTCAGATTTCCAGCATCAGTATTTTGCTTTTGTTCTATATTTCCTGTGTTTACCCTTGCTGCGCTGTACTTCTCATAGGCTACATCGCACTATCCCCATCCCTTGCATTCCTAAGCAGTGTTTTAATGACTCTCCTGCCTGTCCCATGCTGAAGAATGAATGACAGCTGGAACCTCGGGCATTGACACAACAAAGGGGCAATGCCACCACTAAATCTGAATAAATTAAAATGAAAACCTGCCGTCACCTCCAGAGGTCAAACTTGAACTTTTTTCTAAAACAAATACAAACATAGCGAAATCTGAAAACGGCCAAAAGACCACAGCATTTCGCCGCGCACGCATTCCCCTCTGAGTGAACCATTTGTAACACCGGAAGTAGCGGCTCTGTTGCCAGGGTGAAAGGTGAATGGGCGGGGCCTGTTGTCACGGGAGCAGCAATGGAACCCGGCAGTCAAGGTAAAACGAAGGTCAGAGTGGCAGCGGCTTCGTGTTGCTGCTCAAATTGATCCCCACCTCAGTAGAGGAAGGGGGTTAACTGTCAGTCGTTTATGGTGGATAATGCCACATTTTCTTGCAGTTTCATTGCTAAAGATAAATGTAGTCCCGGATTTCTATATGTCAATACGGCTAGGACATGGCATCAGTTCCAAAGGAGTCGTATTGGACTCGAAACATTAACTCTGTTTGTCTCTCCACACATACTGCCAGAGCTGCTTAAGTTTTTTCTAGCGCTGTTCTTTTTATTTCATGGCATTAATGTGTATGTTGCTAAGGGCTGAATACAGCTTTCACCCCCTCACCACCCTCCCACTCCGGGACTGGACTGTGCCTAACAATGCCACCCCCCACCCCCCTGCCCCCGGGACCGTGCTTGGCTCTCCCCTCCGGGGACCATGTTCGGTTCACCCTGGAGACTGCTGTACCTCGCTGACTGTGCTTGGCTCTGACTGGGATTGTTGTTATGAATTTGTGAAGCACAAGATCAGCAGTTATCAGGAAGTTCATTCAGCTCCTTTACCTAGAGAAATCTGACTGCTCAGCTGCCCTCATTGCACAGTTCAATACTATATGTCTTAAAATAGTCCCCAGATATGTCCTTCCACTCCACTACCCAGGAATCTCATCCAAGTGATGATCAGTCATTGTATGATGAGCTTCCTAAACTTCACTCCTGAGCCTATGCTTTTTCCTACTGTCAAGATTTATCTTAAAATAGTGCACATTGTTAGGGCAGAGCAGAGGAAACTTTACACTAAATTAAACATATGCCTGATCTGAGAGTACTGGAATGTATATCAATACCCAGTATTGACATTCAATATGATGAGCCCATAATTTACCCAACAACTGACATATATCTCTATAATCAAAACCACTGGTCTTGTAGTAGGGATGCTCACTTTTCTTTAACTATCGGCTGTCTTGGTGAATACCATGGATCCTTGGATTCCACAAAATCTAAATCCATGTTTACATCAATTTGTATCTCAAGTTCCTGATGCAGTCAGATTTTTGAATTCCTTAGTTAGGGTTTACTCACCAGCAAGAAAGAACTTGTATTTATGTAATTTTTAAAAATTTTTTAATTCAATGTTCCAAAGTGCTTTACAACTACTGAAGTACTTATGAAGTCTAATCATTGATGTACTGTAGGAAATGTGGCAGCCTCAACTGGAGTTTTGTGCCCAATTCTGGGTACCCCACTCCCCCCTTTTAGGAAGGATGTGAGGGCTTGGGGATGGGAGACTTCAGTTACATAGATTGGCAAACTAGGGCTGTTCTCCTTAGAGTACATTGAGAGAGGATTTGATATAGGTGTTCAAAATCATGAGGTTTGGATGGAGTTGATAGAGAGAAAATGTTCCCATTGGTGGAGGAGTGGAGAATCAGAGGGCACAAATTTAAGGTGATTGGCAATAGAACCAGAGGCAATATGAGGAAAGGCGTTTTTCGCAATGAACATAGGACTTAGGAGCAGGAATAGGCTATTCAAACCTTCGAACCTGCTCTGTCATTCAATAAGATCATGGCTATTCTGGTTAGCTTCTGAAATGAACTGCCTGAGAATGTGATGGAGGTAGATTCAATGGTGACTTTCAAAGGAAATTGGATAATTATCTGAATAGAAAAGAATTGCAGGTCAAAGAGGTAAAGTTTGTGCTTGCTGAGTTGCTCTTGCAGAGACCAACACGAACAAGAGAGGCCAAATGACCTCCTGTGCTGTAACTATTCTGTGATTCTATGATATAACATTTGAGATTTAAAATGGTAAGTACATCACTATCATTCCCGATTCTAATCTGAGTTAAAGGTGCATTATGTTATCCCTCATTTATGGCAGCATTAGCTTGTTGAAACTCTAGGTTTTCCCAAGTTTCTTCCTTTCAGTGATGAATGTTTGTTGTGAAGTGTTGGATACTGTTTGGTAGGTCTTAAGTAGGTTAACTATATGTATTTATCAACTACAATAACATGCTTGCTTATGCACACGGTTCTGTCCAACCATGGACAGACTTCTAGACTGACTTCTAGGTTTGGGTTATGTGTTCTCTTACATCACTGTGTGTGAGGTACTGTACTCAGCCCCACGTTAAACCTGTATGTGCCAGACCCTTATACTACACCTCCCCCCAGGTCTTTGTCCAATGTATTTCAAGTTATTCTAGTTTACCCCATGTATTTACATTGTTATTATTATATCATCTCCCCCTTTCAAGTCTCTAAGTTCATAGGTTCAGGCGGTCTGGAAGCCTTATAACTCTTCAATATCTTTTCCCGGCTACTGTCTTAGGAGTGGTAGGCTCTGTTGCTGCAGGTAAACTCTGTTGATTTGGAGGTTGTTCTGGCATTTGGGTATCTTTTTATCCTGTTTTTCCATTCCTTGGTTTTGAACCGCTCTTTATCGATTCAGCAGTGGGTGATTGTTGTTCCATCCCATTCCTTGCGAGGTGAACAAACATTGTGCTCATCCCAAGTCGTTTTTTTCCTCTTTTGTTGTGTGGGTCATCATGATGTCCTTTGTAATGGCCATTCCTGTTATGAGGATGTGGTTAGTAAGCTCACCTTTGCGTTTGGCTGCGTGGTATGTTGTTGGCAATGCACTGCTGCTACTTGGTTCCAACGTTGTCTGTGGTACAGACACTCTGGCTGGGAGTTGCAATGTTTGCTCTGTGGTCACAGCGTTGATTCCATCACAGCCATCGGAGCCGGAGCTTGAGGCTCTCCTGGTTGTTGGTTGCTTTGTCTGTCCTCCACTGGAGGCGTCATGGTAACCATTTTGACAAGACTCTGGGCTACACAGGCATCTCTGCTCAAGAGAATAAAAGACTGTTTATGGGTGATGTATTTCAGCTCGAAGATTTGTTTGCCACCATACCTTAGTGGTTCCAGAATCATGCCTATGACCAGAAGTCAGATGTTGTTCAAAGCCAGAGGTGTCTCTGCGACGATTCTTTGTCTAATAGACCGTAACATTGGCTCCTGTGTCCAATTTAAAGTTTGTGAGAGGGCCGTTAACTAAAATGTCTGCACTCTAAAACGGAAATTCAGAATCTTTGACCTCACCCAAGAATCATGGCTGGTTTTGGCGGGATCTCGCTGTAATGGCATTTGCGCTCAGTCATGAAAAGGTTTAAACAATGGCAGCTTGGATTGACTAGCTGCAGACTTCTGTTTCACTGCTCTGCTTTAGGGTCACAAAAGTGTTGAATCCTGGCCTTTGCTGGTATTTCAAGCGATTCTTTAGTCGCAAATCTTGCAAATTAATTAATTTTTTTTCCTTCTCTGAGGATCTCGGATGCCATGTGTTCAGGCACCGACTCAGGAACCTGGGTTTTTGATGGAGTTTTTAAATATTAATTTCCGACCACTAACCTATTTAAAGGTTTCTCAGGACTTGATGTATCCTGGAATTTAAAAGTTTTAGCTCACCTCTGCTACGTCTGCTGACTCTGTGCTCTGGGAATTGAAGCTAGACTTTCAAGAGATCCTATGGAGTGTTCTGCTACACTGAGGAATTTTAAATTTCTGCCTTCAGCTTCCAAGCCTTTCTTTGGAGCTTTCCCCCAGTGATTTTCCTCTGCACGTCTGCTTCTCGAGCTTTTCGTCAGGTCAGGATGCTTCTTCAAATATTTTTTTTTAGTCTAGGATTTTAGTTTTTTTCTGCATTTTTTGCAAGGTTTTGGGTTTTTCGATTTGCTGCTGCCATGCTATATGGTGTTTCGTATTGTTCGATAGATCTTAATGAAGTCTTTGTTGCATTAAGTAGATTAACTGTATGTATTTACTAGAACAACGTACACAGTAAAGGGCACAAGCTGCCTCCATACTTGCTTGTGCACATGGCTCTGTCCAACACTAGACTGACAACTAGGTGTGAGTCATGTTCTCTTACATCACTGTGTGGGCGGTACTGTTATCAGTCCCACATTAACCCTATATGTGCCAGATCCTTATACTACAAATGGAATGGCTTGTTGGTTACTATTCCATGTGCATCAGTAGACCTCAAGTATCTGGCCACTATTCTTGTGCAAGCTTCAGTGTTTTATATTTTCTTTCTCTCTCTTTCATCATCATGGTAGAATCCTAGCCTCTCCTTATATAATATCTATCCACTTTCACTTTCCAGTAAAGGTAGCTAGATAGCATTTGGGAGGGAGAACCCTGGCTGTCTCACCCCCACCTCCCAAACAACCACCACTCACTCCCGCCAACTCCTTGCCATGCCCTACCCTGACCAAGCCCTTAATCCAGCGACACAAAGAACAGTTAAGATGCAATTATATCTACCCTGGCTGAGATCAACTAACAGCAAAGACCATCATTTGACCATAGGACCTTGCTGAGTATAAATGGTCTACTGAGCCAAAGTGGAAATTATATCCCTTCTGGTTTATAAAACAAGTCTGGAGCAGCATACAAACTCTCTGCCCTCCAACATAGTTCCAGCAGTTTTGACTACTCTTCCTTTACTTGATTGACTACTTTTGTCATATTGAAATTAGTGAGGGGCGGGCTTGAATGTTTTAATTTGATTTCATAGCCTGCCAATATCAAACATCCATTCTGGCTGAGAAAATACCCGAGAGACCTACTTGGAGACGTCAGTCACTTAAAGAGGCTTGTACAAATTTTACACATTTGTAAATAGATTGCTGAATTTGCTTACATAACCAAAATTATTGCACATCAAAAAACTTGTGACCGTGAAGCACTTTGGGATGTCCTCAGGATGCAAAAGGCCCTATATAAATGCAAGTTTCTTATTTCGGTTTTCTGCCCTTGGGGAAAGATGTGCCCCATCTGCACTAGGTGTCACCTCAGTGGTCAGGAACACATGCCTTAAGGAATTGCTTGCATGCATTTATGATCTGCCATTCCATAATACTGCCACAGGTTGATCTGTGCAGCTTTGTGAATTTTATGATCTTATATGGAAACAGCATTTTAAGAGAACACCATTTTATGAGAACAATGTTATGAATAATGCTCATAGATTAAAGCTACCTAATGTGCTTGTACTGGTTATAGATGCTTCACTAGGTATGAGGGAAATTTATCAAAGATTGATGGGAAAGCGTGTTCTTAAATAATTAAATGAGTTTTTAATCACTTGAGTTAGAATGGTTTTTGACTATTATCTCCAAACTTATCCATGATATGGATACAATTCATATTGGTCATATAATACAAACTAGATGACTGTATATTGGTTAAAAAGTGAATGACTGTGTGGGTGACTTAATTACAGGAAGCAGATGTCTTAGGAATGTGTATACTTGCAGGTGGCAGCAAAAGTTAACAAATACAAATGATTGGGTGGTGTTGTACAGTGAACTAGAATTTGCTTTAAGTTTTTTTTAGGTATCTAATTTTCGCAACCACCCCTGTTGTGGGTGACATTACTGTGTTATATACCAGAGATCAACTTTGGTACAGGTGTTCCATTCTAGGCTTTGATGTGGTATAAAGTGACTAAGGTGAAAATTCTGCTTTGCAAATAAAGTGCTTCTCCATATTACAATTTGCAAAAGTTGGAAAATGTTGGGAGAAATGTGTGATTGGGTAAAGGGGGCGAATCAACAGATGCACCAATCAGAGAGAGCAAGTAAGTTGTTTGAATGACCTACAAACAGTGTAGTTCAAGATTATTAGATTTTTAAAAATTCATTCATGGGAATTAGGCGTCGCTTATTCCCCATCCCTAATTGCCCTTGAGAAGGTGATGGTGAGCTGCCTTCTTGACCTGCTGCAATCCATGTGGTGTAGGTACATCCATGGTGATGTTAAGGAGAGAATTCCAGGATTTTGACCCAGTGACAGTGAAGGAATGGCAATATATTTCCAAGTCAGGATGGTGAGTGGCTAATGATATGAAACATTATCAGTGAGATGGACCAGCCACATAGGGCAAAAAAAAAATACTGGAGAGTAAAAATGTGAGAAAAAAGAGCAGAGGAGAAGAAAGGGAAAAAGCTGCAAATAAGCTATTTTTTTTGTATTCATTCTTGTAATGTTGGCAAGGCCATATTTATTGCCGATCCCTAATCTCCCTGAGCTGCTGCTGTCCTTTTGTGAATAGCTGCTGTTCTTGTGCTGGTGCTCCCAAGGTGGCATGGGGTGGAATCGTTTCAGATATGCACTAAGTGTGGTAGCAGGCAAGTAAAATGATGTTGTACCCACCGGTCGAAGAGGCGGCTTTTCACACTGTATCGTTCCAAACCCGCAGCATTAATTATGCATTCCCAGGAAACGCGCCATTTCCATGGTGGGCGGGCTCTCATGTCAGCTCACCGCTTCAGCACACCAGGCTCCATATTTAAAGTCCAGCCACCTGCACACATTTCAGTGCTTCTGGCCCATGACTTCGGCAAAGGAGACATGGTCCTGAGAGCCAAAGAGACTGCAGACCCCAGGTTCAATGACGCGTCCCTCGAGCAACCTTTGGACGCCGTGGAGGCTCACCATTATGCCCTCTACCCCGCTCTGGCCACAAAATGGACAGCAACCTCACTAATCTGGCTTGGGAGGTGATGGCAGCGATGTTAGCACCAACGCACTTCAAAAGAGGACAGCCATCCAGCACCGCAAGAGGATGAATGATGATCTCCGTTCTGCCAGGGTAAGTCACTCTTCTCGTCATTCTCAACTCTCACATTCACAAACCCATCACACATCCACAAGACCCTCACTCACTGCCAGCTCAAGGGACATCACCATTCACTCTCTCACGCACACCTTCATTGTCCTCAGCCTGTCCATGGAACCTCTCACCACCAAACACATGCCAGGCATACTTATCATCTGGCCTGGCCTGGCCTTTGCTTACACTCTCTCCATCTCTGCTCATACAAGACAAGCTGACACACAACAAGAGGAAGAGGTCACAGACTGGTGGAGGAAGCCTGAAATCAAGGTCCCCATAGACTTTGAAAACAGAGCCATCCAGCTGGCCAGCAAAGATCTGGACCATTCCTTGCTGACGGTGAGGTTGGCGGTACTCTACCAAGTGAGGATCCAACGGTGCAACATCCATCAGACAACCATGCTGTGAGTAATGTTTCCCGCCACTGCCATGCACTAATTACCTCCTCTTGCTTCCACATGCACATCTGGGAAGCAGCTGACGGAGTCCACGACCCAGGGCCTCCAATCAAGCCCTGAAGAAACCTCTGAAGAGGAATCTGGATGCATCCTCCTTGAAGTCCCGTCCCAGTGCTCACCCGCACCTTCCACCAGCACGGAGACACACACCTCAGTGGGTCCTAGCTTTACAGTAGCTTCAGGATAGCAATTTAGTGAGCAGGCGGAGGCAGGGACTTCCCAGGTGTCCAGCACTCGGAGGACTGCTGGAGGCCAGAAATTTGCTGAGCCCAAGTCAAATGACGAGCCTCTGGACTCAGTCATGTCGCTTGCTGGAGCTGCAAAGGCAAGCTCGGGAAAATCAGGAAGAGATATCCGCTGCACTCCTCAGATTGCAAGGTATGATGGAGGAGTCCATCTGCCTTCAGGCTGAGGTGATAGTGCCGGCGTGCCAACACACTGAGGTCAACACTGGTAGGATGGGGGTCACCATGGAGACCTTGGTCCAGAACGTCGCTCCTGCACCGCTGTGCAGGCTCAACTCTAACGTTGATGCCATCTTCTAACAGCATGTACACGAGAGAGGTGTGGGCAGCTTGATCTCACTCCAGCTACCCCTTCTCAAGGAATCAGCCAGCGGCCCTTGGGCACCCATAGGGAGGAGGATGCAGCAGGGCCATCCACCTAGGTGACTCAGGGAGTGTCCGACCCATCCGATTCCCCTCTCCCTGTGACCTCAGCAGCTCCAGCTCCCTAGGCCGAGGAGGGTGCCACTGCCAAACAGCAGGACCCCAAAAGTAGGCCAGGGCCCTCCAGGTTTCAACCCTCCAGAGGAGGTCTGCCAAGGTGATTACAGGGCGTCTCAGTCAGCAGGCTGCCTCCACTTCTCCTGTGGATTGCCAGGAAACACCAAGATGTAGTGGCAGGGCTAGGAAAATTAAGAAGATGTAATTGCACAGCCTGGGCATGGGTGTTAATCATTTGTACATACTGTTCACTATTGTCAATAAACTCCCAAGAATGCCTCCCTGCCTATGGCTCCTTGTTCTGATGAGCAATGTTTCTGGCACTCAGATGTGAAACTTCTGCACAAGATAAAGGCAGGCATCTCAGTCCAAGAACTCTTCCCCGTGCTTTGTGCAACCTTCAGATCAAAATGATGGCCCAACCTCTCACTCCCTGAACACATCACTGATACTTGCACCTTGACGGTGTTTGTCATTGCTGCCAGAATGTTGTTGGCAGGGGTCATTCTCTCTGTGTGCTCTCAGTGAGCCCCTCCTCTTCAGCATCTGTGACCAGTGACACTGTGCTCCTGAAGGGCTCAGGCACTGAAGGCTGACAAGGATCAGTTTCATGGCTGCGTCACCATGATGTGACCCTAATCACAGAGCGCATGTGAGCTGCTCTGAGCCAGACAGGAGTCAGACATTCTCAGAGGCCATGTGAAGATCTATGGAGTGTCTTCACTGCATGTCATCATCGTCCACCTGCAACCGAGCGGCTATTAGGGCCTCCACTACGTCTCCATTATCACAGAGGGGTATGTGCGCTGCCATAAGCCAGACTGGAATCAAACATTCATAGATGCAGTGTAAGGATCGATGGTGTCTCCTCACTGCATTTCCTCTTCATCCTCCACAAACCTAGCAGGTATGAGGGCCTCCCAAGTGAGCCTGCCTCACCTAACCAGTGCAAGGGCCTCATCCCCGTCATCATCGCCTTCGATGACCTCCTCACTCTCATCCTCATTGGCGTCCTCCTCATCGGAGGAAGCCATCAGCTCCTCCTCATCCTTCTTAGCCAGCTCCTCTCCCCATTGCAGCGCAGCAGGTGATGATGATGCATGACATCCTCTCTAGGCTATGCTGCAGGGCTCCATCAGACCGGTCCAGGCAACAGAACTTCATTTTCAGCATCCCAATGCTCTGTTCCACCAAGTTGCGAGTTGCAATAAGAGCTCCATTATACCTTCGCTCTGCTGCAGTCTGAGGCCGCCGCACAGGTGTCAAAAGCCACGTCCTGTGTGGGTAGCCCTTGTCCCTGAGGAGCCATCCCTGCAGTTTCTGTGCAACCTGGAAGACATCAGGGATCTGTTACTGACTAAGAATGTAGGTGTAATGGACACTCCATGGGCAGACCTGCAGGATGCGGTTTTGGTGGTTGTACACCAGCTGCACATTCAGCGAATAGAATCCCTTGCAGTTGATATAGTTGACCCCATCTTGCAACTGAGATCTGAGCACAACATGAGTGCATTCGATGGCACCCTACACCTGTGTGAAGCCATAGATCTGGGCAAATCCAATCGCTCTTGGATCCTGACTGTTCTGGCCCCAGACAAAATGTGTGCCCTTGCATAGGTGGCATCCTTTGGGTGCATTTGTGGGTGGAGGCTTGTGATCTCCCACAGAGGTCACCTGTGGAACCCTGAAAGGAGCTATTGGCGTAGAAATTGAGTGCTTCACTTTCACGGCCACTGGCAGTGGATGCCTTCCCTATCCCCAAATCCTGCAGTAGCTGGCAGATGTGACCAACTAGTTCCCAAGACATGCACAGTCTTTGGCTACACTGGTTCTCGATCACCTGCAGGAATGAAAGGTGGCATCTATAGACCCTGGGTCTAGTTAGGCACCTACCGGCGACGGCTCACTGTGACTCTTGGGCGACCCGTCCGGGAGGCCCAGTCGCCTCTTCTTCCAGAGGCTGTTGCTCCTCCCTGTGTGTTGTCAGATGCCTCAGGCACTCTCTTTTCAGTCATATACGCTCTCTGTAAGCCACGAGGCATACAGCGGGGCCACCAGGCTGCATGATCCTGATGTTGTACTCCTGCAGGATGAAAGAGAGAAAAGTTAGCATGGGTGTACGAAGAACCTTTCTTGGTTAAATCTGAAGGCCCCTTAACGCATCCTGGAGAGTGCTGGCCACCACTTGGATGGCCAGAGTTTAGTGCACTGCGTGGCTGACTGAAAGCCCATCCAGCTCCGCCCCACTCCACCTGACCGATTGGCAGCAGTTTTGCCCATTGGACTGCATGCTGTGCCCTCAGCTCAGGCTCAGGCATTCCCCTAACCCGCACTGCGAGGCAGCACTGTTAGCTTGAACCATTGGAGAGAGTGGTCCAAACTGGGATGATGACATTGCACAAGGGGCTGTGAGCGCCTCCACCAGTGACTGCTCCATGGCCAACTTTAGCAAGGAGACTGTACAACGTGCCCAGTCTTGCAACTGTTCTACAGTCCACTAAAACACTTGTTACTTTGCAGTCTATGTTCAAGGGTGAAAAGCTCTGGAGCACTTGGTGACACTTTGATGCCTCTGCATTGCTTGAGAGGGCAGAGAAGCTAGAGGCCTGACTCTCTAATCATATCCATGTGACAGCACCTGAACTGTCTCAGCTGCAGAGGAATGGTCACTTTTTACAAGGTTTCCCTAATGCATGGCTGTTTCCCTCACCCATCCCACCTCCTACCTCGCACATGCTTGTGCACTACTTTCAACCACAGGGCAACCCTTGCCACCCCCCACCCTCCCCGTAACGCGCCTCAACCGCAGGGCAACCCTTGCTCCCCTCCACTCCCACGTGTCTTTGCCTTGAAATCCAACAGGCGACTTGGGCGAGCACTCCACAACGTTACTATGTACTCACTTCCGAGTTCCCCTCAAAGTGCAGCCCACCAACTTCATGCCTTTTATATGCTGTGGGCAGACAATCAAGTAGGAAGGGGGATGGTTCTGGTGGGCTGAGCTTATAATGATATGCAGATGTATTACAACGAGGTTCCTGATGGCCATTGGCGGGAAATGCAGCCCACCATTGGCAGGCGGAGTGGATGATTGCAAACCTGTTTCACTATGTCGTGAAACCGATTTTTGGCCTTCTCACCCGCTCATGCCACTGAACACACCTGATGCCAGCAGGCATGGACTATTTTGCCCATTAAGAAGGGAAGGCCAGGATTTTGAGCAAGCAGTGATGAAGGAATAGTGATATATGCACCAGTCAGGGTAGATTGTGTCTTGATTGTGTTCCCATGATATTGCCATGTTTTCCTTCTCCATGCTGGAGGTTGTGGGACTGATCAGTGCTATTGAACTCAGCTCAGTGAGTTGCTGTAATGCGTTCATTAAAAGGACACTAGTACAGCCACAATGAAGGGAACCAATATTGAGTCCATTGCCAACAGCTTAGGGCCGAGGCAACTGAAGAGACATCCACCAGTGATGGAGCATTTAAAATCAGGGATGCTCAAGAGGCCAGAATTAGGGGAGCACAAATATCTCACAAGGTTGTTGGACCGGTGGAGATTAGAGATGGGGATGGGCTAGGCTATGGAGGGATTTGAAAACAAGGATGAGAATTATAAAATATATACGTTGCCTAACTAAGAGCCAATATAGGTCAGTGACTATAGGGGTGATGTGTGAACGGGACTTTTTGCAAGTAAGGATATTGGCGGCAGAGTTTTGGATGACCTCAAGTCGGGGGGGTAGAATGTGGGGGGCCATCCAAGAGTATGTTGAATGGTCAAACCCAAGGGAAACAAAGACATGGGTTTCAGCAGCAGTTGAGCTGAGGCAGTGATGGCATCAGGTGATGTTACTGAGGTGCGAATAGCAGTCTTTGTGATGGCACAGATATGTGACTGGAAGCTCACCTTGGTATCAAATATGTGAACACTCTGATTCGGACAGGCTTCAGTCTTCCCAAGTTAGAGGAAATTTCTGCTCATCCAGCTGGACAAGCACTTTGATAATTTAGAGACAGTGGAGGGATCGAGAAATGCAGTAGGGAGTTAGAGCTGAGTGTCATTATCATATATGTGGCAACTGACACTGTCTCACCAAGAAGCAGTATCTAGATAGGAGGGGACCAAAAATAGGTCCTTGGGGGAGACCAGAGGTAATGGTACAGGAGCGGGAAAGAACTGCAACTGCAGCTCTGGCTAAGATTAGAATCAGAACGGAACCAGGCAAGTGCAGACCTACCCTGCTGGACCACAGTGGAAAGACAGTATGGTCAACAGTGTCAAAGACCTGCAGACAGGTTGAGGAGAACAACAGGGGATAATTTACCTTTGTCACAGTCACATTAGAACAATCAAGATGTTCAACACGAAATCAATTTTTTTGATCAGTATCATAACTACAACATAAAAGGAAAATACTGGAGATACTGGAAACCTGAAACTAAAACAGAAAATACTGAGCAGGTCTTACAATATCTGTGGAGAGAGAAGCAGAGGTGACATTTCAGGTTCTGTTGAAAGATCAGAGACCTGAACATTAACTTTGTTTCTCTCTCCATAGATGCTGCCAGACCTGCTGAGTGTATCCAGCATTTTTTGTTTTTATCATTATTGATTAGTATCCTTGGCAATGATGGCCTCCCATGTTGTACCCTCCATAAACCTGAGGTCATCCAAAGCTCTGTCGCCGATGTCATTACTTGCACCAAGTCCCATTCACCCATCAGCCCTGTGCTCACAGACCTATATTGGATCCCAGTTAAGCAATTTATTACTTTTATAATTCTCATCCTTGTTTTCAAATCCCTCCATTCCCTAGCCCATCCCCATTTCTAATCTCCCCTAGTCCAACAATCCCCTGAGATATTTGCGCTCCCCTAATTCTGGCCTCTTGAGCATCCCTGATTTTAAATTCTCCATCATTGGATGTAGCTGCCTAGGCCCTAAGCTCTGGAATTCCCTCCATAAACCTCCCCGCTTCTCTACCTTGGTTTCTTCCTTTAAGATGCTTTGGTGTTGATATGGCAGTTCGATTTAGGTTTTGATCAATAGTGGTCCCCAAGATGTCAATGGTGGTGGCTGGGCAATAGTGGTACCATTGATGAGCAGGGCAAAATAGTTGATCCAATCTGAAATTAAAATAGGAAACACAATGGCCCACTAGTACTGAGACAGCCCAGTGGTCTTGAGATGAAATGAACACACCAACAAGCTGCACTCGGACCCTTCCATTGCAATGCTCTGATGAAGTCTCCACCGTAAGCATCACAATCATCTATCTCTGAAGCTACCTTGCCTCTCCTTTGCTAGCATTGACACCTGCATCCCTCTTGCCCTGCTTCTTCTACACCGTCCTGTTTCTCACCATTCCTACATTGCCCAAGCAGCTTTCTTTCCTCTTACTGCTTTTATACATCTGATGAATCCCACATCATTATGTTTTTAATCACAGTGCATTGTAGCTTCCCTTCCTTATATTTTCTCATCCAGAAATCCTACTCCCCAGTGCTCCCACATCCTAGCTTGTCTTTGTTACTCTTTCACCACTCCACACCCTGCATCCCTCTCCCAGTGTCTTAGGAATCCTTCCCCACTTGTTGCACATCCAAGGATTACTCTATTCCTTTCCTCTTTAGTGTTGACATAGCTTAGCACCCCTTTACCAGCCCTACTAGATCCTTGGGCCCACTACAGTGTTTCCAAACACCATTGACCCTGCTGCATAATTGCCTTGAGTCAGTAGCCCTGACAATATATTGTTTATTACATAGCATATCCCTAACTTATTGTGGGATTTATCATGGGAGATCCACGTATATTCTACTATGGTTTCTTTGTCTAAAAGTACTTTCAGTATTCTTCTGGGACCTACATTACTCAGCTGTTCATTTACTACGGGCAGTTTTATACAATTCAAACAATAGCGTGATTTTAAACAGGTCTCTTTTTGTCCAAAAAATTTTAACCTAATGTAGTGAGAACCGTATATGTACTTTGCCTTCATTGGAAATCTTGGGACACTTACTGTTCCTCTCTCTTAATTTAGTTTCAGGGTCTATCGAAGGTACTTATGCAGGGAGATAGTGCTTTTCGAACTATCACCTGTCTCATACCTTCCTCAAATGGCTTTCATTCATGGGTCAGACTAAACAGTGGGCGTTAATGGTATTTTCAGTCATGGACAAGATCACTGCTGACTCTAACTTGTCCTTCCCTGAAGTCCGCACACTTGTAGTTTTAGATGTCACTGGATAGCGAACAGGAGCATGAACATTGTTTTTTTTCCTTCTCTCTAGCCCATGGAAACTGAGGCCGGTTGTAGTGCCTCCAATTCATTCAGCACAGAGCAGAAATTGAATTTAGGGCATACCAGATCATGAGGTTCAGTAGCACACAATTGGTTTTGTTTATTCAGCAAGCGATTGAGGGAACCTTGCTCTTTTGCAGGTTATCCTTTTAATAGAATCCCATACTAAACCTACAGTTTAAGTTTTACAATGAAAATTATAGCTAGTTTTTTTGTGTCATTCTTCCACTGGTTAATGTCACATGTTGCATTTGTGTAGTTTTTGATTAAAGGGACGATATTATAATTTGTTCCATATTGCATCCCAAAACACACATCTGTAAATGTTGTAAATTGTACCAAATCTTGAATGTGTTAAATTATCTCGTCTAAGTGTTGCATTCAGAATATTTTTGTGTACTTGCTATGAACAGGGGTGGCTCAGATGTGTTCACCCTCTCCCACACCCCCACAACTCCACACAGTTAATTATCCTGTTACCAGTCAGGATGGTTTATTGTTACATGTATTCTTTAAATCAAATTACAACATCCCATCTTTTTTGTGCTATATATTATGAAAGAACCAGCATTTAAATTACAGAAAGTAAATCATAAGGCTTCTCTTACACTTCAAAGGTCAAATCTAGTTCTTGCACCTTAATATATGTTCTTATATTCCATCCTTTTATTCATTAAAGTTCTACAGTAATTAGTACAGTGCAAAAACATAGTCAAATAAAATAGCTTATAGGGTAGGTAGGAAGAGAATGTCATATGCTGTCAAATCCCCAAATCCCCTTGGAGCATCCACAGTTTCTCCATATTCTATTCAAAATTTGTGGTGACAGCTTGAGAACACGAAGAGTATGTTTGCAATTCAGCCGACAGCTTTGTCAGTGAATCAATCCATTGGAAGCAAGGGGATTAATGTATTTGACTATAACATGTTAGTTAAGAGTCTAAAACTTCTGAACTTGCATCGTAAAAAGGTTCCATCACCTTTTAAATTAAACTGTTTGCTGTTAGTAAACTAGATTTAGGAATTTAGTTATATTTTTAAAAGTGTCACTCTTTATTATTTCATGTCGAGAATGTTACAATAGGAAACAAGTTACAAATAGCAAACCTGAAAGGTTTAAAGTGAGTTCATCCTATTGTGCTGTAATAAGAAACTTTTTTTAGATGGACTCCTTTTTTAGTTTTTTTTTTTCTCTTCAGCTATTAACATGTTTTGAAGCACATGTTCTATTCAGTTAGATATTTTCATTATAAATATATTATGTGCAAGGATACATTTGAATAAATTGAATGTTTTTCATTTCAGTAGCTTGCGCTAGATACATATTTGATGTAGGGCACAAATCAATTCTTCAGTCTTATCTTTGCACCTACTCTCCAGGGAAGTAGTGATCTGAGAAGATTCATAGAAAGCTGTGTGTGTGACTAACGTAGAGCGAAAGGATGAATAGGCTTTATGATAAGACCTGGTGCTTGCTGGGTTAGTGACAGTTTGATGTGAAGTCAGATCACTAATGTCAAGAAAAGCCACAGGAAGCTCTGTCTATATTTAAAACATTTCTTTTTTGGTGAAGTTTTAAAATCTGTGGTAAAATTACTAACCTGTTGTGTTCCCAAGTTGATGCTTTGAAAGTAGCACTTAGCACATTTGTGAGGCACTCCCTTCAGTAGATTGCTACAACCTCTGACATTGATCTTTGCCGCCTTTGGGAATTGATCGTAGGCCAGGTTTGCTCCAGAATATCAAGCTAATATTGTAATGGCTTTATGATACAGCGGGATTAATATAGTATTCCACTTTGGCCGATATGGCAAAAAGATTTGTCACCATATTATTATAGTTACTGACTTAGTCTTTGAACAGCAAACACATATTTTTGTATGACACTGTATAAAATGTTCATAAATTCATTGGGAGCATAAAAACATCTGGGCTCTGTATTTTATATTTTTTTTCACACAGCAAGTGGTTAGGGTCTGAAATATACTGCCTGAGTGTGGTGGAGACAGGTTCAATTGAGGCTTTCAAGAGGGAATTAGATGATTATTTGAAAAGAAGCAATTTGCAGGGTTACCCGGAGAAGGCAGGAGAACAGCACTAGATGAAATGCTCATTCAGAGAACCGGTGCAGATACGATGGGCTGAATGGCCTCCTGCACTAACAATTCTCCGATTTTGTGAGGAATTCCCCTGGCAGTATATGGTTTTATTCGTGATATTGTGAATGAGGACATTGGGGTCTGTATTCTTGATGTCATTGCAACAAGACCTCATGATGTCATATGAGTTGGTGTTCAACACTAAATGTAGTTCTTGTACCTTAAGTCTCCATTAAATTGCATTTATTTTACTTGGAAGAATACATAGTTCTGCAGTAATTAACACAGTGCAAAATACATGGACAAATAAAATGAATTTGCTGTTCATTTATCTTATTATAGTTTGTTGAATCATGCTGTGCATAAATTGGCTGTTACATAACAACAGTAGCTGCACTTCAAAAAGCATTTTTTGGCAGTGAAGAGCTATCCTGACAAGGGACAGGCAATATATAAGTTTGTCCTTTGCATCAACCAATCTGTCAGAACTTTTGCAAGCCCTAATTTTATGTGAGGCATGGTCTCGTGGCAAAGTTCCTTTTTGTTATTTGCATTTAATTCTGGTTTGGTAAATACAGCAACATGTTGCTTTTGTCTCCATTCCTTTGCATTTTGTTTTCCCCTTAACTGCTAATTTATTCCGTTTGTGAGGAAATCTGAACCTATTCTTCTCTTAAGCAGTCCCTCGGGACCAAGGATGACTTGTTTCGATTCCGGTTCGATGAGTTCTGAGATGGCTGATAAGTCCAATGCACAATCTGCAGACTGCCACAGGCGGGGCAGACGGTGCTTGATGGGTCAGGTAAATGAGTTGTTTGAAGTTTGCATGCCCTGTACAATGCCTTGACTTTGCCTCTGTCTGTCTCTGCATTTGGTACCTTCCAAAATGAACCTTCTCCGTCTTGGTTGGTCATAGGCCAGGGACCCTCAAGAGTCGGTGGGGATGTTTGACCTCTTCAGGGATGCTTTGAGGACATCCCTATAGCATTTCCACTGTTTTCCTGGGAGTCTCCTGTCATGACCTAGCTCTGAGTAAAGAAGTTGATTTGGGAGTTTGGTGTCAGGCATATGAACAACATATCCTGTCCAGTGGAGCTATTTTTTTGTAATTAGCACCTCAATGCCATGCAAGTTGGTTTGAGAGAGGACACTGCTGTTGGACCGCGTTTCTTGCCAACAGCTTTGGAAGATTTTGCTAAGGCACCGCTGGTGGTACTTCTCCAGTGCTTTGAGGTATCCACAACATATAGAAGTTTGAGAGTCGCTGCCATTTGGCAAACCATGACCTATAGTCTTGGGTTTGAGATCCCTGGTCACTAAGTACTTTTTTCTTAGTAAAAAGACTGAGCTGGCACATTAATTTCGTTGTCTATGTCTGCCTTCCTTGAGATGAGGCTCCCAAGATATGAAAAATGGTCCACATTTTCCAGGATCTTCAGCATTGATCTTAATCAATGGGAGGAGGTGTGCTGTGGGAGCTAGTTGGAAGAGGACTTTAGCTTTTTTGGTTTTTAGGGAAAAGCCCATTTTCTCGTATGCTTCAGAGAAGGAGTTGACAGCTTGAGCTCAAGTTTCTGAATGAGTTCACACACTAACATCATCTGCCTATTGGAGCTCAATGATAGAGGTTGGAGTGGTTTAGGTTTTGGATTGAAGGTAGCACAGATTGAACAGTTTGCCATCTGTTCTGTAAATTATCTCTATGCCTGTGGGTAATTTGCTGGCGGTAAGGTGCAATATTGCAGCGAGGGAGATGGGAAAGGGAGTTGGTGCAATGACGCAACCTTGCTTGACTCCAGTCTTTACCTGAGATAGGGTCTGTGGTGTTTGCATTGGTGAGGTTCACAGTATGCATGTCATCATGGAGTAGGCAGATGATGATGAGAAATTTCTGAGGGCAGCCAAATTCAAGGAGGATCCTTCATTAACCTTTATGGTTGATCGAGTCAAAGACTTTTGTGAGGTTGAAAAAGGCCACGAAAAGCGATTGGTACTGTTTTTTTGCATTTTTCTTGGATTTGCTGCCCAGTGAAGATTGTGCCTGTGGTGTCCCTTAATGAGCGAAAACCACACTGGCTGTCTGGAAGGAACTCTTTGTCCAATGGAAGGACACAATTTAGGAGGATCCTAGCAATGATTTTCCCTGTGACAGATGGCAAGGAGGCTCCTCTGTAGTTATAACAATCGGACTTATCTCTCTCCTTGAATATTAAATCAGCCGAATTGTAACTTTAAATAATTATCCTTATAAAATTATTTTGATCCTTACATTGTTATTTAAATCATATTCTGAAAATGTTTTACATGAAGCTGAACATTTAGCTGCGTTATGGATAGTCAAAATTTATTTTTAACCAAATTGTGGATCTGCTTCAGAACAAGATGTGCAATGAATTCAGTACTGAGAAAGGCGAAAATTTGATTAAAAGCGATGGGTTAAGTGGCAACAAACTAGAGTTCTATGAAATGTTTCTAGAGGGCACTGGTCCTCCCTTTCACTTTTACAAGGTTAGAAAAATTATGGCATAGTGCACAATATTCACTATTTAGCATTTGTTATATATTTCAATAAATAACTATTATAAGATAGTTTATTCTTTAATACCTTAATGAACATCCATCAAGCAACATCACCAATTAGGATTCTCTGTTTATATTTTGGGAATTGTTCAGATCATGTTTAAATTAATTCCAGAACATTGGAAGTGGTACATGCTGTTAAATGATAAGATTAACACTAATGGATTTTTGTTTTAACATTCACCAAGTAATTTGGTATTACTGGAGATGCAATTATAATGAATGCTCACTGAATTTAAAAAGTGGATCAAATCTAATTATACACTTTTAAGTTTTCTGGAAATGCACAGCAAGAGAGAGTCTAAAGTTGAAACAGGATCTTGAATCGAAATCAGGTGTTCACCAGATGAAATGTTAATTTATCTTCATCATTCAGATGTTTACCAACCTCCTTTTGCATTTCTAGTATTTTCTGTTTTCAGATTTCCATTTTCAATTAATCTCTTAATTACTTAGCATTTCTTAGATAAGTTGCTTTAAAAGAAGGGTAAAAGGTTGTGCATTATCATCAGTAGAGCCTTTAGTTTAAATCAATAGACTGAGTGACAAGATACCAAGATAAAAGCAAAAAAACTGTGGATGCTGGAAATCCAAAACAAAAATAAAAATACCTGGAAAAACTCAGCAGGTCTGACAGCAACTGCGGAGATGAATACAGTTAACGTTTCGAGTCTGTATGACTCTTCAACAGAACTGAAGAAGAATAGGTGGTTTAAGGGGGGGGTGGGACAGGTAGAGCTGGAGAGAGGGCCCGTGATAGGTGGAGATTGCCAAAATATGTCATAGACAAAAGGACAAAGAGGTGTTGATGGTGGTGATATTATCTAAGAAATGTGCTAATAGGTGACATTAAGGATAGAAAGCAGGACGAGCAAGGTCGGGGTGGGGTGGGGGGAAAGGGATTGAAATAGGCTAAAAGGTAGAGATAAAACAATGCATGGAGATATATTTAAAAATAATGGAAATAGGTGGGAAAAGAAAAATACATAAATTATTGGAAAAAAGGGGGAACAGAAAGGGGGTGGGGATGGAGGAGAGAGTTCATGATCTAAAGTTGTTGAACTCAATATTCAGTCCAGAAGACTGTAAAGTGCCTAGTCGGAAGATGAGGTGCTGTTCCTCCAGTTTGTGTTGGGCTTCACTGGAACTTTGAAGTTATTCCTATGAACAAAATCATACCCTGGTGACGAAGACAATGACTGTTTCTAAGTTGTGTCTGAAGAAACCAGTTACTTTTCTGTTTGTGACTCTGTTCTGTTTTTGAGCCTCCAATAAACACCCCCAGCATTTAACCTAATCACATCCTGCTAAATGAAGCAAGGATCAGTTTGTCTACCATTTCTACTGGACTTTGAGCATATTTTACATCAGTCTAAATTAAAAATATATCTACCCTTGCTTTGAATAATAGACAACGAACTATAAGCACCATCAGTGCAGACACAGATCCTTTCCACTGAGAGTCTTCACAATGGAATTGCTGTCTACTCCACTTCTGTTACTTAAAACCTAGCAAGTTAAATGATACATAAATTAGTTTTCTAAAATAAAAAAAATCTGGCAGATTCTTTTTCAAATTTTTTCCTGTAGAACAACAACCACTTGCATTTATACATTTGACTACTGAACAGAAATTCATTTTGAATTATCCCTTGGATGCAAAGTACAAAGGGCCATCCTGAGGGGCATAATAAGACATTATATAAATGTAAGTTGGATTTTTTTCTTTTCTTTCTTCATTTCTTATTTACATGTTTATTGTAATAAACTTTGCAAGATGCTTCAAAAAAAACAAAAACAAATACTGCGCACTGGTAGGAAAAATGTCAGGTGACCAATGGCATCGTTGAGCAGAAGGGGATGGCACCAGTACAGCAGAGGAGACTAGTCCTATTTGTAGGAAAGTGACAGATGAAGGCTCTTACTCAAGGCAGAGAGTTTTTATTTATTTTCTGCCACATTCATTTTTGACTAATTGCCCTTTCCTTTTTTTTTTTACTGAGATCATTATTTTGCTCCATAGTTCAACATTCTGTGCACCATTTGTGTGCAAGTAAAATGCTTGCAAATAGAATATCACTATTTTGCTTGAATATAGAATTTTGTAAACAGTACGCTAAATCAAAACTGCCATTGGTTATGGATGAGTAGTGCTCTGTGTGGCTTTTTTTTCCAATTTTTGGTGACCTTGAATTTATGATAGCACCCTTTGACACCGGATATACAGCATCACAATCAGTAATTCAGGTTTTTTCTACTCTTTCCCAGTTTCTAAATTAGGTACATTACACTCTCATTTCTTATGTTTGAAGTAATTCAAAAGCTTTTATATTTCTCAAATGTGTTGATGCTCTGGTTCTTGAAGTGTGGCATTTTATCAATTTGTTGACAACCTTTATTACAGTTTTATTATGAATACTTCTTTAAAATTGTACCTTCCCCTCTAGTATAAGATGCCCATTTGCCCAGATTGGTAGCCAGTAATACAGGAAAGACCTTGGTCTTGGTCAGCTCTTGTTAGCTGATCTCTTTGTGGCAGTTGAAATGCTGATTAGCATCAGCAACCAGGGTTTGGGAATAGAAAACCAGCCAGGATCCCCATTCTTAATTGTTTTCATCTTTAGAAAGTGCTGGCAAGTGGACACTGGATGGGCACAGGATCAGGTTTGGCTATAATGACCCTTGCAGTTAATACTTAATAATCTGTCAATTATCACTGCCTAAACATGTGCAAATTATGACCACTTGGCTGTGACACCAAAGGGTAGCTATGGCTATGAATCATTCCGTAGTCCATGTCTTAAGCAAAATGGGGCAAAAATTGGGTGGACAAAGTATATCGTATCGCTTTTCTTGCACCCTACAGCTGTAACTTGCTAGAAGTGTGAACTGAAAGTGGTGTGGCGAGGGCAGTAGGGCATCTGGGATCCTGGTGAATGACACAACAGTCTCAATCTCCTTAACCAATGAGATTGAAGGATTGAAATTGAGATAGAATGACGCAAAAAATGAAGAAAAGGAGGATAGATTAGAATTCAAATCAGGTACAGAAGAAGAAATATAGTCAGAGAAAGAAAGACTGAATTAAGAGAGAGAAAAATAGACAGAAAGGAAATGTAAGAAAAAGAAATCAAATTATTTTTGGAAAATGAGACTCAATAGTTTTTTTAAAAAGTTCCCCTTCTGGGTCAGAGAGATTGATTGATTGGCATTGTGTTAACATTTATCACATCAGTAAAAGGGTACTTATACTGTTAATTATAAGCCCTGACTTTCTTCAGTGAGCTTAATGGGCAACTATTGTCACTAAGTTCAATACCAACCAATCAGCTGGCCCTTCCATATCCCTTTCACTAACTCACTGGGCCAAACCTCCTCTGAAGTTTCCCCCTAGCCTAGTTCTGAACTTGCATCTTTCTCTAGCTTTTAATCTTATCTCCTTCCCTCGTACTCCACAAGCTCATCTTGTCCTAGAGACCTACTTCTTGCTTCCTTTACCCTATTCCCACTAAATTGCTGATCATCCACGTTCCCCTCCTGTCACGTGTTAGCCGATATCATTAATAGTTCTCTCACTTGCAGGTGTTTTCTTTTTCTCCTTTAAATCAGCTGTCATCACCTCTCGCAAAAAAAAAATCCTTGACCTCATCATGCTTACAAACCACCACACCTTCTTCAACCTCCCTTTCCTCTCCAAAGTCCTTGAATGTGTTGTTGCTTTTCAAATCCATGCCCATCTTTTTCAAAACTGTTTGAATCCCGCCAATCAGGTTTCTGCCCCTGCAAAAGTACTGAAATACCGCTTATTAAAGCCACGCGACATCCTGTGTGACTGTGACATAGGTAAACTATCCTTTCTCCTTCTCAACCTGTATTCCCGTCGCCGACATCATCCAAAAGTATAGTGTTAGTTTTCACACGCAATCCTCATAATTTAACCCTTTAAGCCCCAGTATCATTCTGAAGAATTTATACTGTACTTCTTCCAAGTTCATTATATCTAGAGATGTGGTGCCTAAAACTGGTTGCCATACTCCAGATGGGATTTAACCAAGGCTTTGCACAACCTAAGTATCACTTCCTTCTTTTGTATTCCTGCTCCCTTGTGATAATGGCCAACATTCCATTAGCCTTTGTGATTACTTTTTGTAGCACGCATTTGCTTTTAGTGATTTATGTACAAGGACACCTAAATCCCTTTGCTCTTTGACAGCTTCTAGTCTCTCACCATTAAGAAAATATTTGTCTTTCTCTGACCTCACGCTTCGCCACATTGAACTCCATCTGCCATAATTTTTCCCACACGCTTAGTCCTTTTTCATGCCAATGCCTACCTAACTTTTCTGTCATCTGCAAAATTGGACCTTTAATTCAAGTCATTCATAGATATAGCAAAATAAGCCGCAGCCACAGTACAAAACCTTAGGGATTACCACTAGTCAAATCCTATCAATCAGAAAATGGACCCTCTATCCCAAATCTCTTGTCTCCTACCTCCCAACTAATTACTGCCCCATCACTAAATTAGCTTCGATTCTTTGCACTCTCATTTTTGATAATGATCTTGTGCTGTGGCTCCTTGTCAAATGCCTCCTGGAAGCTCATATAGACAACATCTATATACATTCAGATTAAAGCAAAAAACTGCGGATGCTGGAAATCCAAAACAAAAACAAAAATACCTGGAAAAACTCAGCAAGTCTGGCAGCATCTGCAGAGAGGAACACAGTTATCTCCACCTATCACTGGCTCTACTTGTCCCACCCCACCTTAAACCAGCTTATATTTCACCTCTCTTCTATTTTTACTTAGCTCTGTTGAAGGGTCATTCAGACTCGAAACGTTAACTGTGTTCCTCTCCACAGATGCTGCCAGATTTGCTGAGTTTTTCCAGGTATTTTTGTTTTTGTGATCTATAAACACTCCCCTAGCCATCATATTAGTGACTACCTCATAAAAGAATTCAACTCAATTAGTCAGATACGACCTACCATCAAAAATCCACAACTCTCTGATCAGCCAATATTTGTCAAAGAGCTCATTAATTGTTTCTGATAGTGTCCAGTAATTAACTGTTAGATCTGTAGTTACTCTGTTTCTCCTTCCCTTTCTCCTGAAATAATGGTGTGACTTTTGCAGTCTTCTAGTTGCAGAGCACAATTCCTGAAGCTAGAGTACTTGAAAATTTCTGACTAATACATCTGCAATTTTTCTACCTTTTCTTTTAATATCCTGGGGTGAAAACCATCAGGTCATGGAGCTTTTTCTATCTTAACTTTCATTATTGTCTACATTCCCATTTTATTCACTTATATTAAATTCACTAAGTTCCTCCAATTAATTTATTTTAGATTCCTTGTACTGCTGATAATTTGTCCTTTTCAATTTGAAAGTAGATTGAATGCTCAATTAACAAGTCTGCTGTTTTCTTATCATTTACTATAGCCTTACCTGCATCCACATTTAATGGACTATCCTTTTTGCTACTTATTTTCTCTTAATATAGTTATAAAAACTTTTGCTGTTAGCTTTGACTTCTCTGCATATTCCCTTTTTGCAGCAGATGTGTAAGCCTTTTCTTTTAGCTTAATATGATCGCTTACCTCGTTTGTTCACCGTAGTTACTTAACTACTTGGCCTTTTAAGGATATTTACTCGTTTAATATCATACCCCAAATAATTCTGTGAATATTTCCCAATGTTTGTAGGGTTACTCTTTAACAGTTCTACTGAGCTTACTGTGGTCACTTCATTTCTCATTCCTAAGAAGCTTAACTTGCTCAAATTTAAAACCTTTGTTTGTGGCTCTCTTTTCCTCTCAAACTACAGATCCAATTCAATCATATTATGGTTACTATGCATAAGATGTTCCTTAACTATCAGATTGTCCATGAATTCTAGTTCATTATATGCTACTAATTCTAGTATGGCCTATTTCCTTGTCGGTTCCAAAGTATATTTGGCCAGATTTTATGGTCAGCGGCAAATGTTATACTTGCACTTCTTATAGACTGGATGAGCTTTTGCGCAGAGGTAACTGTCAAATAACTGCCCAAAAAATGCAACACCCTCTACAGAGCTTCTGGGACCTGTGTGAACAAGGAATTACAAAACAAAAACAGAATTACCTGGAAAAACTCAGTAGGTCTGGCAGCATCGGTGGAGAAGAAAAGAGTTGACGTTTCAAGTCCTCATGACCCTTCAACAGAACTAGGGTCATGAGGACTCGAAACGTCAACTCTTTTCTTCTCCGCTGATGCTGCCAGACCTGCTGAGTTTTTCCAGGTAATTCTGTTTTTGTTTTGGATTTCCAGCATCTGCAGTTTTTTGTTTTTATGAACAAGGAAGTAACTGTGTATCTCCTTAATGAATCAGATTGAATAATTATTAGTGAGCATCATGAAGCCTGAATGCTAATAGCTTAACCATTATTTCTACCACAAAATCTGGCACGTTGTTTAGTAAACTGTCCCCAAAACATTCTTAATGTAAAGGCAATTTTTTTTTAACTGTCTGCTTTCCCCAGTCTGTGAAAATTAAAATGTTCCATTATAACTACATATTTTATTGCTACATTTCACGTATCTTATTTATACATTTCCCGCGCCCACTATATCGCTGCTATCAGGAGGTCTGTAGACAACTGCTACCAGAATCTTGCATCCTTTATTCTTCCTTAATTTCTAGTCCAAAGTGTTTTCACTGCCTGGCCACCCTTACTGAAACCCCTTCTTTCCACTTATCAATATTGTTGTTACTCCACCTTTCCTGATTTCCCTGTCCTTTCTCAAGATCCTGTAGCTTGGAATATTTAGTTCCCAATCATACTTAGTTTTTGGCCAGGTCTCAGTTAAAGCTATTACAACATACACTTAAGCTGAATTTGTACTTTTTACTTGTTCTGTTTTGCTGCATGATTCCATTACAGAATTCTTATCTGAGTAATTGACCTCATTCTGCCTATTTGTCCTGCTGCTCTTTTTCTCATACATTTTGGCACAGTTTGGATTTCCCCTCCCACTACCCCCACACCTTTAGCTCATTTAAATCTTTCACCACTGCCCTTTACATCCTTCCCACAGGGATAGCTCCAGTTCAGGTGAAAGCCATCCCATTTAGACAGCCTTTCCAGAGCCCTAAAAGTTATCACAATGTTTCAGGAATCTAAATCTTCCCTTTTACCCCATCCTTCAAGTCATGCATTGACAATCCTAACCTTTATCTTCCTGTTGATCCATACTAGGTATTACTACACTGGAGGTTTAGCTTCTTATTCTAGAACTTAGCTCCTTGAAATCTTTTTGCAGAACTTCAAGCTTATTCTTATCTTTGTCATTGACTTCCAAGTAAACCACATCCTCTGGTTGCTGGCCCTCCCATTCCGATGTGATGGCACAAATCTTAGCACCTGGGAAGTAACACGCTATTCGGAACTTTGGATCACATCTACAGAAGGCTGTATACACTCACTGACTATAGAATTCCCTAAAATCACTGTTCACTTATTCACGCCACCCGTATTCTTTTTCCCACAGTGCACTCTCTGTGTCAAGAGAACAAGAGATTGTTATATTTTTCGTGTGGTAATAACGCTGTCATATTTCTGTTATACTGGAAGACAGGCTGTTGGGGGTTGTAAATATAGTAATTGGAGTAAAAGCCAGAGTAAAACCAACAGTAAGAAATGGTTTTGATATGTTAATGAACCAAGAGGAACTTCAATCAGAGTTTTACGTTAAGTAATAATAGGAGTATTTTGAATTGAGTTGTTTTAGTTCAAAGGATGATATATGCATGTTGTAAAAAGGTGTATGTAAATAGGTAAAAATAGAATAAGTTTACTTTTTTTAAAGAACTAAGAGCCAAAGAAGAGTCTCGTCAATTCTGAGAAGAAAGCATTTCTAAGAGACTGGTTGGGACAATAGGGAGATCAAAGGGAAGGGTACACATTTAAGGAAACACTGAAGCCTAGGTGGGGGTAGCTGCTTAAATCTCCCAGAAGAGAGCAGGATAGCTGGTCAGACCTCCTAGAAGACAGTGTGAACAAGGCCAGACTGGGAGAACCTGTTGCTGTCAGCCTCAGAGGACACCCCAAGGAAAAAGGCATTGTGTGGTAAAAGTGACTGGAATTCTATAGATTTTAAAATTTATAGGGATAGTTGCTGAACAGAAAAGAGGACGGTTAGTTTTGAGGGTAAAGCTAAGATACTGTGGAACTGTTTTAAAGTACTGTTTACTGTGTGAAGCCATTCTTGTGATTAACTGTAATTCTGGCTTTTTTTTTGCTTTAATTTTTAAAAATAAATATTTACTATAAAAGCATCACAAGTAGTCGGCGACACAGTTTCCTGATTTCAGAACCTCTCCTCATACTATACAAATTGCAAAAACCATTTTGGCAGCTGCTTCAAGTTTCCCTCTGGGATTCGGGCAGCTTGGCATTTGCCATCAGCGTGCCATAACAAATGATGGTAACTCTCCTATAGGCTACCTTTTTTGTCTACATCACTGGTACATAAATAAGTATACGTATTGGGAAAATCAAGCTTCTTTTGATCCTCACCTTTCGTTTCCTGTCCTATATGTAGATTGTCACCAATCTCCCTTAGCAGCTTCTGTACTGCAAGGAGCAACTACCCTCTGGAACATCAGCTCCAGAAAACTTTCTCCCTCCCAGAAGTCCATCCAGTTGACTCTTTAGCTGTGCAACTTCATGTTTGGGGACTACAATCTTTGTGCACTTCAAAGATATATATTCACCCTGCCTGATACGTGAGTCCAGACAGTTCCACACAATGCATGTCACTTGCACTGCTCCAGCTTGGAGTTCCATTGGAGTTTTTATGATAGAAAAGTTGGTGGTGAAACCAGTGCAAGTACTTGATCTGTAATTCACTGAGACTCAGTATCCTAATCAGCAAATCCAAATGTTAGAGAAAATCCCAGCATTCATCCACATTCTGCCATCTACTAAGCTAACACTTAAGGTTAAAACAAAAACAGAATTACCTGGAAAAACTCAGCAGGTCTGGCAGCATTGGCGGAGAAGAAAAGAGTTGACGTTTCGAGTCCTCATGACCCTTCGACAGAACTTGAGTTCGAGTCCAAGAAAGAGTTGAAATATAAGCTGTTTTAAGGTGTGTGGGGGGGGGGGGGGGTGGTGGAGAGAGAGATAGAGAAGTGGAGGGGGTTGGTGTGGCTGTAGGGACAAACAAGCAGTGATAGAAGCAGATCATCAAAAGATGTCACCAACAATAGAACAAAAGAACACATAGGTGTTAAAGTTGGTGATATTATCTAAACGAATGTGCTAATTAAGAGTGGATGGTAGGGCACTCAAGGTATAGCTCTAGTGGGGGTGGGGAGAGCATAAAAGATTTAAAAATATTTAATAATAATGGAAATAGGTGGGAAAAGAAAAATCTATATAATTTATTGGAAAAAAACAAAAGGAAGGGGGAAACAGAAAGGGGGTGGGGATGGAGGAGGGAGCTCAAGACCTAAAGTTGTTGAATTCAATATTCAGTCTGGAAGGCTGTAAAGTGCCTAGTCAGAAGATGAGGTGTTGTTCCTCCAGTTTGCGTTGGGCTTCACTGGAACAATGCAGCAAGCCAAGGACAGACATGTGGGCAAGAGAGCAGGGTGGAGTGTTAAAATGGCAAGCGACAGGGAGGTTTGGGTCATTCTTGCGGACAGACCGCAGGTGTTCTGCAAAGTGGTCACCCAGTTTACGTTTGATCTCTCCAATGTAGAGGAGACCACATTGGGAGCAACGAATGCAGTAGACTAAGTTGGGGGAAATGCAAGTGAAATGCTGCTTCACTTGAAAGGAGTGTTTGGGCCCTTGGACGGTGAGGAGAGAGGAAGTGAAGGGGCAGGTGTTGCATCTTTTGCATGGGCATGGGGTGGTGCCATAGGAGGGGGTTGAGGAGTAGGGGGTGATGGAGGAGTGGACCAGGGTGTCCCGGAGAGAGCGATCCCTACGGAATGCCGATAGGGGAGGTGAAGGGAAGATGTGTTTGGTGGTGGCATCATGCTGGAGTTGGCGGAAATGGCGGAGGATGATCCTTTGAATGCGGAGGCTGGTGGGGTGATAAGTGAGGACAAGGGGGACCCTATCATGTTTCTGGGAGGGAGGAGAAGGCGTGAGGGCAGATGCGCGGGAGATGGGCCGGACACAGTTGAGGGCCCTGTCAACGACCGTGGGTGGAAAACCTCGGTTAAGGAAGAAGGAGGACATGTCAGAGGAACTGTTTTTGAAGGTAGCATCATCAGAACAGATGTGACGGAGGCGAAGGAGCTGAGAGAATGGGATGGAGTCCTTACAGAAAGCGGGGTGTGAGGAGCTGTAGTCGAGGTAGCTATGGGAGTCGGTGGGTTTGTAATGGATATTGGTGGACAGTCTATCACCAGAGATTGAGACAGAGAGGTCAAGGAAGGGAAGGGAAGTGTCAGAGTTGGACCACGTGAAAATGATGGAGGGGTGGAGATTGGAAGCAAAATTAATAAATTTTTCCAAGTCCCGACGAGAGCATGAAGCAGCACTGAAGTAATCATCGATGTACCGGAGAAAGAGTTGTGGAAGGGGGCTGGAGTAGGACTGGAACAAGGAATGTTCCACATACCTCATAAAGAGACAGGCATAGCTGGGGCCCATGCGGGTACCCATAGCCACACCTTTTATTTGGAGGAAGTGAGAGGAGTTGAAGGAGAAATTGTTCAGTGTGAGAACAAGTTCAGCCAGACGGAGGAGAGTAGTGGTGGATGGAGATTGTTCGGGCCTCTGTTCGAGGAAGAAGCCAAGGGCCCTCAGACCATCCTGGTGGGGGATGGAGGCATAGAGGGATTGGATATCCATGGTGAAGAGGAAGCGGTTGGGGCCAGGGAACTGGAAATTGTTGATGTGACGTAAGGTGTCAGAGGAATCACGGATGTAGGTGGGAAGGGACTGGACAAGGGGAGAGAGAAGGGAGTCAAGATAACGAGAAATGAGTTCTGTGGGGCAGGAGCAAGCTGAGACGATCGGTCTACTGGGGCAGTTCTGTTTGTGGATTTTGGGTAGGAGGTAGAAGCGGGCCATCCGAGGTTGGGCGACTATCAGGTTGGAAGCTGTGGGAGGAAGATCCCCAGAGGAGATGAGGTCAGTGACAGTCCTGGAAACAATGGCTTGATGTTCAGTGGTGGGGTCATGGTCCAGAGAGGAAGTGTCTGCGAGTTGACGCTCAGCCTCCGCGAGGTAGAGGTCAGTGCGCCAGATAACAACAGCACCACCCTTGTCAGCAGGTTTGATGACAATGTCAGGGTTGGACCTGAGAGAATGGAGTGCACTAAGTTCAGAGAGAGACAGGTTAGAATGAGTGAGAGGAGCAGAGAAATTGAGACGACTAATGTCGCGCCAACAGTTCTCAATGAAAAGATCAAGAGAAGGTAAGAATCCAGAGGGAGGGGTCCAGGTGGAGGGAGAATATTGGAGGTGGGTGAAAGGACCCGTTGAATGGGGAGAGGACTCCTGCCCAAAGAAGTGAGCCCAGAGACGAAGACGGTGGAAGAAGAGTTCAGCATCATGCCGAGCCCGAAATTCATTGAGGTGAGGGCGTAAGGGTATGAAACTAAGTCCTTTGCTGAGCACTGAACATTCAGCATCGGAGAGGGGAAGGTCAGGGGGTATAGTGAATACACGACTGGGGCTAGGATTGGAAGATGGGGTGGGGACAGAGGGACAGGCAGGGGTGGAGGGTCCTAGATGGGTGTTGGTGTCGATGAGTTGTTGGAGCTTGCGTTCCTTAGCACTTGAGAGAAAGAGAAAAAGTTTCTTGTTGAGGCGTCGGATGAGCCGAAGAATAAAATGAAACTGGGGGCACGCGCAGCTTTGAAAAAGGGTTTTTTAACACTTAAGGTTACCATTTTTATATCTTCCAGAGGCAAATCTACTTCGGCATGTGGAGAAAGATGTTCTTATCCCCAAAATGGTGAGAGAGAAGGCCAAAGAACTCTGTTCAGATAAGGTGGAAGGTAATAATTTATCATGTCATGACGTGTGCTGTGGCTGAAGGCAGGCTCTTGGCTCATTGTCTGTTGATGCTTCATCCTGAGCTATTTTCTTCGCAGTTTTTTTGTCAGTTGCTACTCTCGGGAGCAGAGCAAGAAGACAGATCCGATCTACCTCAGCCGGAACGGGAATTGAGCCCAAGCTGTGGCGTTATTTTGAATTACATGCCAGCCGTCCAACCAACTGAGCTAACCAGCCCCCCCTAATGATTTATCCTTTGCCAGTATTTCTGCAGTTGTGTTAGATGTATGCAGTGTATTCAAACAGTAACACTTGTGAAGAAAGGTGTAATATTCATTACATTACTGCGATTCAACACTACATTATTCAGCAACAATATTAGAAAGTTGTATGACCAAGTTTATAAATGCACACACTGATGTGATGCTGAGCCACACGGATCCAGTCCCTGATATGTGGCACTAGTTGCTCTCAGCCAGATTGGCAGTTGGAACACATCATTCAGTTGACTGTCCTAGGTGGGTGGGAGGCGGTGAGGAGAGAAATCAGACAGGATTCCCATTCCTGAACACTGGTAATCCTTGTTCGTAGTGGTTGTAGGACTATAATTCTGCAGTTACCAACTGGCTTTGCTAAATATCATGCTTGCACAACTGCATGGTGCTGCTGCATCTGTTGAAACATTTTTGGACTGGTAGCAATTTTACAATTTTGTATACCATACACAGCTTTCAGTTTCTAGGTGTCAGGTGGTATGTTCTTTTTTTAAAAAAATAACTAAATCCTTAGCATATTAATGCATTTTCCAACTTTTTGGATTAGACATTATATTTAAATATGTTCTATATGCATCCCGGGGCAGGGGCTAAGGCTGCATACCCCTTTTCTGTCACCACTGCCCTCCCACCACTGACCCCTGGACTTCACCAGCAGATGAACAATCACTACCCCTCTCTGACCCCCCTCTAAGCTGTCCACTAACTTGTGAGCAAGGCCTCTGTCATCCATGATGTTATTGCAGATATGTGCACTGGCATCTCTGCCTCATCATGGATGATGGCATCTTGCCCCTGACTGAACTCTCCCTGTTTAGCTATACCTTCCATTACGTGACACCACTCAAACTGCCATGGTGGCAGTGTGGCCATAATCACCAAATCTTACCTTGGGGTATCCTGATATTTCTCAGGCACTTTCTCCTTCTTTGAGCACCTCACTTTGTTCCACCTCTTTAAAATGTTCATTCTGTACTGAGTACCAAGCCCCAGCCAAGTTTCTCACTGAGACGCCCTCACTGCTTTTTTCCCTCAACCTCAGCAACAAGCGATTTCTCGTTCTCGGTGGTTTCAACAATCATCCCAACTCACCTCTTCCACTCTCCTTTTAATTTACTAGTTCATATACTAGTTCCTCCTGTATTGTTCTCATCCCTTAAAATCTATCAGCATCACCCCTATCCTCAAAAGAACCACCCTTGCACCCTCTGATCTTGGAAATTACCATCACATCTCCAATTTCTTCCTCTCCAAAATCCTTGAACATGCTGCCTCTCAAATCCATGCAGTCTTCCCTGCAATTCCATAGTTGAACCTCTCCAATCAAATCAAGTTTCTATCCTTGGCAAAGCAGTAAAATGACATCCTCTGTGTCTGTGACTGCAATGCACTATCTTTCCTCATCATTCTCGACCTCTTTGCTGCCTTTGTGGTTGGCCTCACTGTCCATGTCTAACATCTCTTCTCCATTGTCCAGCTGCGTGGAACATTCCCAGCCTGGTTCCTCTCTTATTTGTTCAATCTTAGCAGTAGAATATCATGCAATGGCTTTTCTTCCCACCCTACACTATTACCTCTGGAGTCCTCCAAAGAGCTATTCTGGAATGACTCTTACTTCTCATCTACATGTTGACTTTTGGTGACATCATCTGAAGATGTGCTATCATGTTCCACATGTACCCAGTTGTACCTTGTCATATCACCTCTCTCAACCCCTCCACTTCCTCTTTGTTGTCAGATTGCTTGTTCAATATCCAGTGTTAGCTGAGCCAACATTTCCTCCAATTAACTATTAGGAGCATTGAAACTGTTGTCTTCAGTCCCTGCCACCAACTCCATTCTCTGTCTCGCTGATTCTATCTATTTCCCTTGCCACTGTCTCAGGCTAAACCTTGGCATCCTATTTGAACCGGAGCTGAGCTTTGGATCCCACATCTTCAGGGCCGGTGCAAGAGTGTTAGGCATCTCAGCATACCTTCAGCTTTGCTCCCTGCCACATTTAACTTTCAAAATTGAATATTGTGCATTAGTATGAATAAAAATTCTGCATTTATAATTACAGATTTATTTTGAAAAAGGAGAATATTATGATACTGATTGTGCATTCTCATTGCTCTACACTAATGTAGTAGAAGAAATGCACATTATAATGTGTTATATGGCTCACATGATCTAATACTATGTGGTAATTGGATGATTTTATGCGAAGTTTACATAATCGATAATCATTACAATAGAGCGGGCTAGATTAAATTAAGCTCTTTGATATTATTTATTGGTTCGTAGTTTTGGAATAGCCATGTAGATGTACAAATTTGTTAAACTCGCATAAACAGAATAAGGAATATATGAAATTTTGGGAAAGAATGCAATGTAAATACATAGGCCAGGATTTTTCCTATGGCTGGAGGGCTAGGTGGGAGCGGGTGGGGGTGATGCGGAGCTGATCGCCACCCGTGATCGGCTGCACGCCGCCATTTTACACGGGCCAGCCAATAAAGGCCTGCCCAGCATAATACATGGCTGGTAGCGCTCAGTGCTACCTGTGTGGGCATGGGGAGGTGGGAGAGTTGGGGCCAGGACTCTTTCGCGTGTGTGCGCGAAGGGCTGGATATGAAAATAATTAAAGAATCAAATAAAACATTTATTCAAACATGTCCCCTCATGTGACTGTGTCACATGAGTTGGGACATGTGTGTAAAGATAGGAAAAATTATTTATTTATTTTATAAAAGCTTCAGGAAACCTCATCCCACCCATGGATGAGGTTTCCTGAAAACACGAAGGCCAATTGGTCTTTTCGCCTCCCCACCAACCTTAAGGTTGGATGGGCAGCGTTCTTAAGGATTTTAATTAATTTCTTAACAGCCTTAATAGGCCCTTAACATTTCAGTGGGCGCGCAGCCGACTCCGGTCCGTGCCTGCCAAACAAAATATTACGATGGCATCGCGTCATTTTATGCATCGGCTTGTCGGGTCTATCCCCGCACGCAGACCGGAAGATTCTGCTCATAGAAATCTATATGTATGTCAGTATATGTGGATGTATATGAGTAGATCTAGACCTTTGATTCCCAATGCTGAAGCCTGTTCGTTTTCTTACGTGGTTTCATGGATAGTTTATTTAGTTTTTTTGTCACAACCCAAATTTTGCCACACATGGCAACTACCTAGTTGCCTCATGGTTGCTCCACTGGCCCTGCATATCTTCCCATTACTACGTCCTATCTAGGCTTTTGTCACGGCTTGATTGCTGCTGAAACCCTCATCCATGCTTTTGTTGCCTCCAGACTCGACTGTTCCAAAGCTCTCCTGGCTGGCCTCATCTCCTCCTTTCCTAAACTTGGGCTCATCCAACTCAAATCTTGACCTGCACCAAGTTCCTTACAACATAAGAACACAAGAAATAGGAGCAGGAGTAAGCCATGTGGCCCCTTGTGCCTACTCTGTCATTCAATAGGATCATGGCTCATCCAATTGTGGCCTTAACTCTACTTTCCTTCTGCCCCTCCCATAACTCTTGACTCCCTTGTTGATCAAAAATCTGTTTAACTCAGCCTTGAATATATTCAATGACCCAGCCTCCATTGCTCTCTGGGGAAGAGAATTCCAAAGATTAAAGGCCCTCTGAGAAGAAATTCCTCCTCATCTACTTCTTAATGGGAAATCCCTTATTCTGAAACCGTGCCCCCGAGTTTTAGATTCCTCCATGAGGGGAAACATACCCTCAGCACCTACCCTGTCAAGTCCCTCCAGAATCTTTTATGTTTCAATAAGATCACCTCTCATTCTTCTAAACTCCAATGAGAAAAGGCTCAACCTTTCCTCATAAGACAATCTTTCAGCCTAATAAATTTCCTCTGAAATGCCCCCAGTGCAAATATACCCCTCTTTAAGTAAGGAGACCAAAACTGTATGCAGTACTCTAGGTTTAGTCTTATCAACGTCCTGTACAGTTGTAGCAAAACTTCCCTACTTTTATACTTCGTTCCCCTTACAATGAAGACTAGTATTCAATTTGCCTTCCTAATTACTTCACTGTAACTGCATGTGATTATGTATGAGAACACCCAGATGGCTGTGTGTTCTGTAGTCTCTCTTCATTTAAATAATCTGCTTTTCGATTCTTCCTACCAAAGAGGACAATTACACATTTTCCCACATACACTTCATCTAAATTTTAGCCCACTCACTTAACCTATATCCCTTTGTGTCCTCGTCACAACTTGCTTTCTTACATATCTTTGTAACATCAGCAAATTTGGCTACAGTACATTTTTTCCCTTCATCCAAGTCACTGATATAGATTGTAATTAATTGATTCCCCAGCACTAATTCCTGTGGCACCCCATTAGTTATAGTTTGCCAACCTGAAAATGACCCATTTATCCCAACTTTGTTTCCTGCTAGTTAGCCATTCATGCTAATGATTACCCGAACAGCATGAGCTCATATCTTGTATCGTAATCTTTATGTGGCAACTCACTGACTGCCTTTTGGAAATCCAAGTACACTACATCTACTAGTTCATTTTAATCCACCTTGCTTGTTACATCCTCAAAGAACTCCAATAAGTTTGTGAAATACGATTTTGCTTTTCTAAAACCACATTGAATCTGCTTGATTACATTATGATTTTCTAAATATTCTGTTAATGCTTCCTTATAATGGATTCCAGCATTTTCCAATGACGGATGATAGGCTAACTGGCCGAACGTTTCCTGCTTTCTGTCTCCCTCCTTTCTTGAGTAGAGATGCTACATTTGCAATTTTCCAATCCGCTGGAAGCTTTCCTGAATTCAGGGAATTTAGGAATATTACAACTAATTCATCCACTATGTCTGCAGCCTTTCTTTTAAGACCCTAGGGTGCAGGCCATCAGGTCCAGGAGACTTGACAGCCTTTAGTTCCCTTAGTTTTCCTACCACTTTTTCTCAAATGATGTTGTTTTAAGTTCCAGCCTCCCTTTTGTCCATTGATCTTCTACTATTATTTGGGTGCTTTTAATGTCTTATACTGTGAAGGCAGATACAAAACACTTGCTCAAAGTCTCAACCATTTCCTTGTTTCCCATTATTAATTCCCCAGTCTCATCATCCAAGGGACCAATGTTTACTTTAGCTATCGTCTTCCTTTTTCTATGCTTGTAGAAGCTCCTACTACCTGTCCTTATATTTCGTGCTAGTTTGCTTTCAAATTCTAATTTGCTCTCACATTCTAGCCTCCTCCTCTATTTTTTTTGGTCATCCTTTGCTGGTTTCCAAAAATTTTCTCTAATCTTTTGGCCGATCACTAATTTTTGCAACATTGTATGCCTTTCTTTCAACTTGATGCCATCCTTAACTTCTTTAGTTAGGCATGGATGGTTCATCCTTCTCATAAAGGCTGTCTTTCTTAATGGAATATGTCTTATGAAAGAAGCAATGAATTATGAAATACCTTAAATGTCTGCCACTGATTATCTACTGTCTTACCTTTTAACCTATTTTCTCAGTCTGTAGTGGCCAACCCTGTTGTCACAACTCAGTGGGGATAGTGCTCTGTAATATCAAGCCCCACTGTCCCCAGAGCCGTGACAAATGTGAAAAGTTTGACCAAAACACTAGATTGCCCTAATTTTACCTGACTGTTTAATTTGGGTTAACAGAACACGTTTGTAAACTTAATAAGTAAATAATTTCATTGAACAAACTGTCATTAACCAGTGGCAAAAGAAAGAAATATGAACTGCTAACTTCTAACACTATAACTTAAACTTTACCCCCTCACCTTCTTTAAGTCCCTATACACACATACACACGCAAGACACACAAAACATGGCATTTAAGGGTGGGATAAAACAGTTCAATAGCACCAATGTGGAGTACAGGATTCAATGGGTTGATCTGGTCACCTCGTCAGGCGCCATTTAAAATGCTGTTGTCAGGCAGCTCCCTTGGCCATGGACTCTTTCTGGCACCATCCCATTTTTCATGGCACACTCTGTTCCAGAACTGCAACATTGTCTATATTTCGCATCCTATTCCAGTGGACATGTCCTTTAGCCATTGTAATTCTAATTCACAGTCCAATAGAAAATAAAAGATATGTTCTTTACAACAGTCCAACAGAAATAAAAAGATATGTTCATTACATGCCTCCGCCCTAAAAGGAGATGAAATGCCATTTCAAAAACATATTTCACCACAAGGTATGTGACACAGGGATAACAACAAACGAGACTTACTTTCATTCATCCTTCCTCCCCCTTATACAATCTTATATAATTTTCAGCATTTCTTACTCCTTTAGCTTATTTTAGTATTTTCATCCGGGTCATTGCATCCACAATCACATTACCTTTACTGGCACTGTGAACATCCTTTACGTTGAGTGGTTGAAACAATAGATTCCATCTAAACAGTTTCGCATTTTGAGTTTTAAACTTTTCAATGAATGCCAGTGGATTGTGGTCAGTGTAGATTAGTGTTTCTTTGTTATTGTGTTGGACACAAACTTCAAAGTGTTGAAGAAACAAAAACAATGCTAGAATTTCCTTTTCTACTGTAGAATACTTCATCTGATATTGATTTAGTTTCTTGGAAAAGTACCCCACTGGCTTCTCCATCTGTAATTGATCATCTTGAAATAGGACTGCACCTACCCCCAAGTCGCTAGCATCAATTGCCATTTTAAGAGGTTTGGTAAAGTCAGGGGTGGCCAACACTGGCTCATTTATTACGATTGCCTTCAGCTATTTAAAGGCTGCTTGGCATTCTGCTGACCACAGCACTTTTGCCTGTTTTCTTAACAAATTGGTAAGAGGTACACCTATTGTGCTGAAGTTGGGCACAAACTACCTATAAAACCCGCACATCCCCAAAAACCTCAGGATTTCTCATTCAGTTTTAGGAATGGGAAATTCTATTAGAGCGTTCACTTTTGCTGTTCTCGGCAACAATTGCCCATGTCCTACGATGTGACATAGGTAAATTACCCTTGCTTTTGCAAATTCGCTTTTGGCCAGATTTATGACTAAGCCAGCCATCTGCAATTGCTTAAACAGGTCCTCTAATTGCTTTACATGTTCTTCCCATGTGTTACAATATATTATGACATTGTCTAAATAAATCTCACAGTTATGTTCTTCGGCTATGGCTTGATTCATAGGCCTCTGAAATGTAGCTGGGGAGTTTTTAAACCCAAACAGCATGTTAAACATTGTCATACCAAGTGGGTAGTATCAAAGGTGGATATTTCTTTAGCCCTTGATGTTCACGGCACTTGCCAGTACCCCTTCAATAGATCGATTTTAGTAAGAAATGAGGCACTGCCAGCCCTATTGATGCAACCTTCTGACCAAGGAATTTGGTACGAATCTGTCCTTGTTACTACATTCACTTTTCTATGGTCTATACAAAATCTAGTGAATCCATCCAGCTTAGGAACAAATACTCTAGCCACTTTGGCTAGACTCAATCAATTGATTGTCCAGCATATATTGGATCCCTGTTTCTAACTGAGCTTGTTTTTCCGGGATAAACCAGCCCATGTCATGTTTAGCTAAAGTAGTACATCCGGGTGTATGCCTACAAATTCTCTTATACTTCCTAAGTAACCTTATTAGATCTTCCCTTGGCCCTTCCTCTAAATATGAGAACACAGTGTCTTAACTGTCCCAGTATTGTCGTATTGGCTAGTCAAATTGTAGGAGGTTCGCTTTGGGTACTGTCTACTTTTCTCTGTCATTGTCCACTACTCCTACCACCTGGTCCATTTGCTCTGTCTTATCATCTTCTCTGTGGTGATATTGCTTTAACATGTTTATGTGATATAACCGTTTCTTCTTCCTATGCTCGGGAGTACCTATCAGATAAGTCACTTTATTAACTATCTTGTAGGGACCACTGAATTTCACTTTCAGGGGTTCACACTATAAAGGCAACAATACCAATACCTTGTCTGCTGCTTTGAACGTTCTAGTTGTAGCATGTTTGTCTGCCCACTCTTTCATTTTGGCTTGGGAAATTTTTAAGTGCTTCTCTTGCTTCTTCACATGCTCCTGTGAGTCTTTCTAGAAACATGGACACGTAATCCAACATGGAGGATTAGTCTTTATGCTTCAGGAACTTTTCCTTAATCATCCACAGGTCTGTGAGGGTGTCTCCACTTCCTCATCAGAACTCCGTTTTTAAGGTAAAAGCACTCTGGAACTCCTTCCACTTCATCTTCAGTGTGAGCTAACTGTGCTCACTTGTTTAACTCTGTACCTGCTTTCTGAACCTCAATTTAATGAAGACCTGCTAAACACTTCCTTTGAATTATCCTCATCCTTAAGGAAGATTTCAGCTACTCTAACATCTGCTCATGATATTCATTTGACCTCTGGTGATGGACTTTGTTTAGCCATTGCTCTGGTCACCACACACAATGGAAAAATACCAGGAACTTGTTCTTGTAACTGTTCCATCTCTTTAGCCTCTCTCAGACTTTCCGTAATTATGGACAAAGCTATAACCTTCACTCCTGCTAAATCATTCCCCAGGAGTAAATCAACTCCATCCACGGGTAATTTCTTAACCACTCCTACAGACCGATCCAGACAACATATCACACCCCAATTGCACTTTGTACAATGGAACCGGGATATACTCTCCACTTATCCCGTTTACGAATACTTTGGCTTTGATTGAACTCTCTGGGGGAAAACTAGGTCCTTCTCCAGCAAAAAAGTTCAAGTAGCTCCAGTGTCCCTTAATATATAGTTATGGGTTTAGCTGCATTATTTGATGAAAAGGGGGTCATCTTTCCTTTAGACAAAAACTCTATATCTCTCATCTACCTTATTCACTTCACCTGCATTCACAGCAGTGTTTACCTCCAGACCCTTATTTGTAGTTAAAGATACAATTTGATCCGTGGCATTTTCTTTTTTAGTTCCCTTTTCGGACTCACTCTTACAAACCCCAATAAGTCCCATTGGTTTCCCTCACAAAATCCAGCATTCTGAAGTAAGGTGTCCTACTTTATTACAATGGAAACACTTCGGCCTTCGAGTTTCACCTCCAGCCTCAGTACCTTACTTCCTGATCTGGGGAGGAGATCTCAAGGTGCTCCAAGCTATCCATTCTTTACCCTGGCTACTTGCCTTCCTTTCACTCTCCCACTTTCTATCCTTTTCAAATTTATGGGCATGATGAAAAAACGGTTTAGTTCTATGGATCAGCTCATAATCCTCAGCCATTACTGCTGCCTGTCTAGAAGTTGCAACTCTTTGGTCTTTAACATTGTTTCTTATTACAGAAGGTAGGGAGTTTTTAAATTCTTCCAAGAGAGTGGTCTCCTTGAGAACTTCATAGGTAGTTTCAACTCCTAATGCTCATATCCTTCAGTCAAAACTACTTTGCTTCATGCTTTCAAATTCAATGTAAGTCTACCCAGGCTGTTTCTTTAAATTTCGAAACTTTTGTCTGTAAGCTTCAAGGACCTACTCATATGCACTCAAAATGGCCTTTTTCACCATCATAATCCCCAGAAACCTCCTCTGACAATGAAGCATAAATTTCCTATGCTGTATCTGTCAATTTGATCTGCATGGGCAATGTCCAGTTTTCCTTTGGTCAGTTGATCTGTTTAGCTATCTTTTCAAATAAAATAAATAATGCTTTAATATCCCTTCCCTCAAATTTTGGAAGAGCTTGCATAAATTTAAACATCTCCCCACTGGGTTATGATCTGGAAAAAAGTCCTGCCTCACCGACTAGTGTCTCTTTTTTAACTGCCAGCACTCTAAGTTGGAATTCTCTTTCCCTTTCTCTTTCCTCCTTTTCTAATTCCGTTTCTTGTTTTCTTTCTCTCTCCTGCCTTTCTGCCTGTTCTATCTGGAATGCACACAAGACACACACGCATGCACAAGACACACACAACACACACACCATGCACAGACAAGACGCACACACACACAAGACACACACACACAAGACACACACACACAAGACACACACACACAAGACACACACACACAAGACACACACACACACAAGACACACACACACACACACAAGACACACACACACAAGACACACACACACACACACACACACACACACAAGACACACACAAGACACACACACACAAGACACACACACACACACACACGCACACAAGACACACACAAGACACACAAAACACACGCACACAAAAGACACACACAAAAGACACACACACACACACACACACAAGACACACACAAAAGACACACACACACACACACACACACAAGACACACACAAAAGACACACACACACACACACAAGACACACACACACACACACACACACACACACAAGACACACACACACACACAAGACACACA